>NC_089839.1:40299492-41047825 GCF_035609145.1 Eleutherodactylus coqui
CAGCGTAACTCCAATCTTGTTAAAATCACACTGTGCAATTAGGGTTGCATGACCTGCTTACATCAGGGTATGATTAGAACAGACTACATTGTGGTCTAGTCTTCAAAGTAGAAGACACGATGAATGTCTGTCATATACTTTGTAATATTATGTACTTTTAGCTGGATGACATACTGAAAAATAAAGTTGCATTTTCTGAATTGAACTATAAAGAGAGGAGTAATTTTTTAATTATTTGCTTGCCATATTTTCTAGCTGGGGCAGAATGGCAGTATTTAATGACTAATGGTCAGTGAGCCCACTGCTCCTTGGACAGTTGGACCCTAGGTTCTTAATCTGTGATACATGTAACATAGTAACATAGTTCGTAAGGCTGAATGAAGACAATGTCCATCTAGTCCAGCCTGTTTAGCCTCCTGTTTTGTTTTGTTGATCCAGAGGAAGGCAAAAAACCCCAAGAGCAGAAGCCAATTAGCCCTTTTGGGGAAAAAATTCCTTCCCGACTCCCTAATGGCAATCAGACTGTTCTCTGGATCAACCCCCAATAGTTCCTACCTGCCTGTAAACCGGATTAACAATTAACCTAAGATTTATAACCTATAATATCCTTCCTCTCCAGAAAGACATCAAGTCCCCTTTTAAACTCCTCTATGGATTTTGCCATCATTACGTCCTCAGACAGAGAGTTCCACAGTCTAACTGCTCTAACAGTAAAGAACCCTTTTCTATGTTGGTGATGAAACCTGCATTCTTCTAAGCATAGCGGATGCCCTCTTGTTACCGTCGTAGTCCTTGGTGTAAACAGATCCTGGGAGAGATCCTTGTATTGTCCCCTCATGTACTTATACATGGTTATTTGGTCGCCCCTTAACCTTCTTTTTTCTAGAGTAAATAGTCCCAATTTTGATAGTCTCCCTGGGTATTCCAGTCCCTTCATTCCATGTACTAGCTTAGTCGCTCTTCTTTGACCCCCCTCCAATACTGTAACATCTTTCCTGAGCACCGTTGACCAGAACTGTACGCAGTATTCCATGTGGGGCCTGACAAGTGCCTTATATAATGGAAGGATAATGTTCTCGTCCTTCGCCCCCTATACCTCTTTTAATGCATCCCAATGTAGCCTAGTACCGGCAACAAGCAAAGAGTAAATAATACAGCTGAATCCAGCCGAAGTAACTCAGTACTCCGGTAAGCACTGCAGCCCTTCATTTAAAATAAATAAATCTTGTTACTTGTATAGCGCCAACTTAAGGGGTTGGACTAGATGACTCTGGAGGTCCCTTCAAACTCGACCATTCTATGAACTTATTCTGCAGCACTTTCAAATAATTTATTTATTACCCCCCTGTCAAGCTGGGTAATCATTTTTCTAGCCTCTGAAGGATGGTAGGTTGAGTAAACCTTCAGTCAGCTACCTGAACAATGCAGGAATTGAACTCACAACCTTCAGGTCGTGAGTAAGTGCTTAGGACTGCATTTTGGCTGCCTTAGCACTCTGTGCCAAATGAGGCTCTACATTTCAATTATCAGTGCAAGGTCGCAGCACCCAGACGCCGCTAATCAAAAGTTCTGCAAAAGGTACAGTTTCTTAAAGGGGTTGTATCAGAATTAGAAGTTACTAGATTGACCCAATGTTCGCTGCCTGAACATAAAATATTTGGAAAAATGGTTGTAAATGTTTTAAGAACTGTCGAGCCGAGGATTCAGCTTGAACTGTTCACCGTCCACGGTTTGGTCTTCCACATTTTGGGAACAATCAAACTGGTAAGCACTTGATACAAATGTCACTTAGCAACGCTTGACTCTCCCCATTGAGAACAGGGTCCCATGTTCCCTCTCTTCTTCACTGTGCAGTTACTTCAGTGTAGTAAGGGGGAGATTGCATGAAGCGCTGGCCGTGCAAGAGCACTGTCACTCCATTTACTTTCAATAGGCCCGCGAAGATACCCAAGCTCGGGTATTTTTGTCAGCCCTATTGAAATGAATGGAGCGCCAACCATGCATGCTCAGCCAGCCCTCCATTCACGGGGAAATGACTGCGGGGAGAGAAGCAACCCTCGCAGTGATATATAGAGCGGGACTCAGGAGTTCTGTTCTCAAGATTGGCATGGGTCTCAGAGATGAGCCTCCAACCGATCTTCTCTACCTTTTCCCGTGAATAGGGGATAACTTGTAATTATAGTACAACCCCTTCAGTCTAACTCAAATATGCCATAACTCTTTGGGTCGGTCATGGACCCATGCCCTTTCTTAGCCGTGAGGCCCGATCACTCTTATAGTATTCCTCACATAGTTACAGCTTGTGGAAGAAACAGTCAACAGTATTCATATGCTCAACTGTTCAAATGTTCTTCACGTAAAAGGAGTTAATAGCGCACAATAATTAATTAAGCAAAGCAACTCTCGAGCCCTCAGCCTTTAGATTTTTTTAACGGTAAGGAATGCAACAGCAAAATAAAGTTAATTAAGAAATGAAAATTAAAGTTTCATTTTCTTGGCTGGATCGTTCCCGTAATTCGGAGAAGTAAAACAGTAGAAGTGGTCACTGTATATCTTCCTTACTTCAACCAGGTCTAAAGAAAACAAAATTGCTGAAATAATGAATCATTGAAGAGGCTCATTAAAACATACCTGTGGGAGTTAGTTTGGCTCGGTCTGCTGTACAGTACTGCCAGCTAGGCAGGAACAGAGAACGGCGGCAATATAACAGATGCAGCGCTCATTGTCTGCTGTGTCTATATGACACATTAAAGTTCAGCCTCTGTGAGACGGCAGGACTATTACAAGCATGTGAGACATATTTAAGAAGATTCCCTTAAGGGTGTTTAATAGGAATTGAGCCATCATTAGCATGATATTGAGGCAACATACGTCTAGAATATTTAACGTCGAACATCATCGGAATGCTAAATCCAAAAGTTAGACAAGAGTCCTACGGACAAAAGATAACTGGGGATTAACCCCTTAAGGACCAGGCATTTTTTAGAGATTTTACTCGTGGTGGTTTTACTGCCCTATTTTTTTCTTCAGCTACCAAAATAATTGTTGCTGGTATTTTTTTTCCATGACATATAGGGCTTTATTTATTTATTTTTTTCATTGACTTTTTTTTCAATCTTTTTAGTTTTATTGGGAGTAAGAAGCTAAAAAAAAATAAAAATAAACATTTAAAGTTGTTTAGTTTTAAAATTAGTATATTTACACTAAAATGAAGTACAGAAATGGGTTACCCATTTTGTTTTGGATGTTGTGATATATCATTTGTATAGTCATGAAGGGCATATATGGTGATGATTTTTGTTTACATCGGTGGTGGGCTATTTTCTTTATTATGTATATATATATATTTTTTTTTTCATTTTATTCTGTAATTTTTTTATAACTTATTTTTGTAACTATTTTTTGGAACATATATGTCCTCTATGATGTTATATTAAACCTCTGAGGGTTATTCCACACTTTTCGACTGTAGCTGGAGCATTCATAGGAACACCAGTTACAGGGGGAAACATCCCCTGCAGTGACACAGCTGATCTGGGACTGCTTGAACCCTACAGCTTTGCCTTGGCAAGGGGCAGCTGGCAGTCATGTGATCCCCAGGTCAAATACATAGTAAGGGTGGCTTCACACCAGCATATGCACGCACAAAAACACGCTTCTATTTGCAACAATCCATTCCCTATGGTGTGTTCACATGTCCATGATTTACAGGCGTGTGCCTGCAAAGATAGGACATGCGTGCACCATAAGGAATGCACGCATTGTTTTCAATGGAGCCGCAGCACCCCTGCATTCTTTTTCAGGGCAGGGTTTTACATATAAGCACTTCCCTGATAAAGAAAAATTTTAGCGTAAAAAAATAAATAAATATATTTTATATATATATATATACTTACCTGTCCGCCACTGTCGTAACCCCCGCGGGGATGAAGAACACATCTCCCGCAGATGTTTCCTTCATCCCAGCTAATATAAAGAATTTCCTGCTGCTACATCTGCCACATCTGTGACAGATGCAGCAGAGGATTCTGCTGGCACCCGTCAATTGATTTCAGGGAAGGGCTTTAAATATAAGACCTTCCCTGAAAATAAAGTAAAAGTGGTTTAAAAAACAATGAATGAATGAATGATGGGCGAGAGCTGCTTGTGTTTGGCTGAGCACCTCAGCCAATCACATTCAGCTCTTTCAGCAGCCGGGGATTTTAAATCCCTGCCTGCTGATAGATCAGCACCACACAGCAGGGGACAGCAGGATTTTCAGGAAGGGGCTTACAAATGAATTATCATTACCTTCTATATTCACCTAAATAATTCACTATAAATATACTATAAATAGACTATAAATATACAGTCAGGAGGAGGAGCTGTGATCTCCTCTATTATTACTATGTAACAGGAGCTGTACGGTCATCATCAGTAACTGTGGTAGGAGTATCTGTATCCCCCTGTAAGCAGTTTCTGTGATAGGGATCAGGTAGCAGCATCACACAAACTGAGGATTTGACATGAAAATAAATACGTAACCCCAAGTAGATATGAACTGGTCAGAATTGAGATCCCATGACCATCTGAGAAGAAATGACACCAGGAGTTTCAAACAGAAATAACTAACCAAGGTAACACTAGTTCACTAATATATACTAGCGTGATAGCTTCATTATGATTGAATTAAAAATAAAATCTAAAGAGTGGCCCTTTAAAGTGGCCCTTTTTGAAAAAGTGAAATATGTCATAGTATAAGTTTAGAGTAAAAAATAGCGTGGTACTGTGCCAGCCAAAAAAAATCTGTAATGTGAAATAGTTTTTTATGAATAAGAAAAAGGTTTTATAGAGGCGATACCTTTATTGGCTAACCAGAAGAATTATACTGTAGATAAAAGCTTTCAAAGTGTATGGCCTTTTCATCATGTTGTTCTACCAGCCCAACGAAGAGGTCTAAGAGCCTCAAAAGCTTCCATGTGTAGTTTTTTTTTTGGTTGACCATTAAACTTATCACCTCTATAATACTTTCCATTTTTATAAAAGAGTATTTACCATCACAGAGTATGAAGATGCAGACAGATCCATTGGAGAACAATATCACTGGATCAACAGAAGTGATAAAAGGCTTGGGAAGTTTCATGACCCACAGTACTTTAGTCCTTTTGCATGGAGGCTGTATGGCAGCACCAAGTCCTTGAGGCTCCATTCTATACAACCATAGATAGCTTCTGTGATGATGTAATGGAGCTCTGCATAGCATATTGTCAGCTCTTTTAATATGGCAACTGTTTCAGTCTGATTCATGCTGTAGATTGACTGGCCACTGTATTAGGGAGACCCATCTGTAGGCACATTGGACCTCCTTTGGCTTACAGAATTGGAGCAACTCATTGTGGCATAGATTCCACTGGGTACTAAATTTGTTCTGCAAGATTATTGGCCCATCTGGACAAGACAGCTTCTTGCATTGGTCACAAATTAGATGGAGGTGTTGACATGTTCTGAACAGCTGAAGGGAAGGGTTCATCGAATCATATTGTTTGCACCAAACCAAATCTGGATTGATCTGATAAGGCAGTGGTTTTCCATGGTTTAGCAATCCATTTTTTTTAGCACTTTTGCTGCTAGAGTCTCAACTTTTTGTTTCACTTACACAAATATAGCATGACTTATTTGTGTGCCACCACTGCATACAAATAAAGTAGGAGGCACAGCAAGAGCCAAGTTAGAGCACTCAACTGTGCTTCTTGCAAGCCCCTACTCATCTGAATGTGCTGATGTGGAGGAATTAGGGATTTAAAAGGGTTGTCCCATCCAGGGAATCCTATTTCAATGTGTTCGAAATTGCGAAACAATACATTTACCCATAGGATTTATTTCCGAAATGCTCCATTCTCCAGATATTGCATATGTTGATTCCACTGTCCTCTGATTGTTTGCTACTGGTTGTCAGAATAACAGACCACCTCTTCTATGGAATGAAATAGTAGAGGAGGCCAGCACTTGTGCATTTCTAAATCTGATGGCCAGGATCCCAGCAGTACATGCGCACTAGTTTTCAGCCCAACCACCAGCTATTTCTTTGGATAGAAGAGGTGGTCTGTTTTCCTTGCAACCAGCCATAAACAATCAGAGGGCAAAGGAATCAATATCTGTAATATCTGGAGAACGGAGCACTTTGGAAATAAACGTCCTATGGGTGAGTGCATTGTTTTGCAATTTCAAACACATTGAAACAGGATTCTTGAGTTGGGATTAGGGTGCAGTATTAGTGAACGTGGGGTCCAAGTGGGTCATACATCCAGTGATCAAATATTTGATACAACCAGTGAATACGTGATTAAAATTATTGGTAAACCCCTTTAATTTGCATAAAATTATAAAATTTTTTGGTAAATTTACAATTTTATTCTTTTTGATCACAAAAAGTTTCTTTTGTGAAGAACAAAATAAAAAACAAATATTGTTGTAGAAGATATGATGCATATCCGTTCATTTTGTATACTTGGGTGGAGACATGCAAATGAGCAAGTTGACAATTTAATATCTGTCCATTCATCTGTTAAATATGGATGAACAAGGTCAAAGGCTACAGATTTACAAATGTAATGAATTCCAAAACCCATTTTAATAGCCTTGAATCCAAAGAGACTTGACCTTAGATAGGTAGTGTTCCGTGTGATGGAGCTGTGAAATGAAAGCAGAGAACTTCATTAGAGGATAGAAGTCATATATTATTCCCAGCTATTGTAATCAGCTTTAATAATTTAGCTTGATTAAAGCTCAGATTTGCATAATTGTTACACACACTTAAGAGGTCATCCTAGTAAAAGAAATTAAACATTATTTAAATACTTGTCCTAAAAAAAAGAATGGACATGACTATGGTGTTTAGTATTATCAGTTTCATGCTAAAAATGCATTTTAGGTAGATGGTCTGTTGCGTCGCAGTTTTTTTAGGATATGGTGGAGCCAAAAAGTAAATAATAAATATCCAAAATTTTATTTAAAGAATACAGAAATGATGAATTTATCAGTATGAGTGTAAGAAGCAAAAAGGTTGTAAGTGCTCTATGACTAACCACAGTGTCTGTATTCCCAAGAGTCACAGTGGTGTACTGCGTTAAGTCTCTATTCGCAACCAGGGAGCACTGTCTCTTTAAATAGAAATCGCTACAGTCTTTCCATATGTTAATCTGTACTAATGTGCACACTTATGATCCAGGTTGGAGCAGATCTCACTTACAGTTTGTTGCTGAAGAGTACAAGCATCTCTGTTCTGGTATTCCAATAACCAGTTTCTGATTACACAAGCTGTAACATGTGGGCCTTGTAAAAGCATATTTAGCAATTGGTCTCTCTCTCTGCAGATTGTGACTCGTTTGTCTCCGCTGGGTTATGTTGGGTTCAGTTGGAGCTACCAATGTCTCTCTTTCCAGATGCTGGGCTTCCCTCTCACTCAGGAATGTGCCCGACAACATCCTTAAGTCCTGTCAGTGTCTTATCTTCTCAGGCCTGCACCCTCAGACCATCCCCACACGAGCTCATCTCCCTAGCCACCACACCCTAGCCCTGTTGAGTTCTATAGACTGTAGGACCTGTGAATGGGGGCGGGATCAATGGTCATTCTCCACTATCACCTACGCCAAGGGGCTGACACTGGGTTGGTGGGTAGCCCCTTACAGTTATGTGACGATTCTATAATTGGATACAGATATTTTGATCTGTATATATATAAATTTAACATATGAAAAAAAACATGTACTAAGTATGTTAAAGACAAGTACAGTAACTCAAGAAGTGATACCCATCAAGTTATACAGCACTTACTAATCATTAGGGTTTGTGAGCAGATTCAGTTCCTACTTCTTCCCCAACATTATTATCAATACTACCCATACTATTATCTGATCTCAAAATAGTGTGTAACCTACATTGAAATTTGTAAAAGTTACCAGACTAACATTCCCTATGGCAGAATTTTTTTATTTCAATCTATAGGTAAATCCAACAGGGTTTTTTTAGTTTTTCACAGGTAATAGCGTGATTGCCAGTGCATCACAGATTTCCGCCGTTTTTCTCTCCATTAGGTATCCTTAAATTGTATATAACTAAAGCAAAAGAAAGTGCTCCATAGTGAAGTAGGGCAAGACACTGATGGGAGAACATTGAGGCAAACACTTAGGAATAATGGATGGGTTATGATACACCATATACTATAAGGTATACCATCAATAGGTAGCTGCAGCCTTACCTCTACGGAACAGCATTGCCTCCATTGAATAATGAAGGCGTAGAAGAAACAGCTGGGGAACATGACCCAGGAACAGCATGAAGAATTCGGAGTTTATTGATAAGCAATGTGTTTTGGTATTAGAATGGGTCAGAAGAGGTGTCTTCCCTCCTTAAGGAGAGCACCCACAAGGTGTGCGGAGACACCTAGGGGGTGAGTGGGTTGGGAAGGGGGCATCGTCTCTTCCCAAGGAGAGCACCTAGAAGGGGTGTGGAGACACCTAGGAGGTGGGTGAAAAGACTTATAAAGCCATGCATACTTCTCTGGGTAATATATGCAAATAAGGAACATGGAACAATATGTCTGCAGCGCCACTTATTGGATGGCAGCATTCCTTCTAATTGTTGGTATTCCACATTGACTATCAATAAGTTTTGAATCCATCATGCTGTTCCTGGGCGCTGTTTACAACGTGCCTGGTTCCCTGGTTGTTTCTTTTACTACTTCATCCTCAAATGATGACCTGTTAAGCCAGTCTTGGACATACATACATTGAGCATACAAATAGTTCTAACAACCTATTAATAATTGATGCACAGTATGCACAGGCTAAACGTTAATTACATCCTAAATAATAGTAATAGCATTTTGCATATAAGTCAGATAAGGGGGTTGTCTGACCAATTAAGTAATACTCACTTTATTGATTCCCCACCACTCCAGGTCTGAAACTTCTGGAGTCCCTGTCGGTCTCTAATACATCCTGGCCCCTGTTCACATGGATATGTGACTACTGCAGCCAATCACTGGTGGTGGTGGTGACTTGCTAGTTTCATTGATTGGCTGCAGCAGTTATATGTCTGTGTCAACCAGGATCGGGAAGTACAGAGACCAGCAGAGCACCCAGGAAGCATCAGAATGGGAGCAGTGGATGATCAGTAGGTGAGGATTACTCTACTTCTTTTAATTTTTTTAAATCATTTTGAACATTTGTTTAAAAATGCTTTAGCAGCTGGAAACCCCCTTTAATGCATTGTCATATGCTAATTATGGCTCAACACATAAAAATTGTCCTTAGCAATAAGTAATGGGTTTCAAATCTGTTTAAAATGTTGTTGAATTCTACTGAACCTTTCAAACATATTATTTTGTGAGCAGCGGGGCCCACTGGAGGGTCCAGTGATACCTAGATGGGTCAGGCTGACCTTGTTTAAGGGGCTCTTAAGAGCTAGAGAAATATTGGAGTTGATTTTTCAATATAATACACTGAAAAGGTCCAACACCGTATGTATGAAGATCTATTAAACCAGGTTGGATGTTTTTAAGGTAGTGGCAGATTCATCACCTGGGCATGTGCCCAAATTTGGCACAAACTGGAGAAAACTCCCACTGTGGTAAAAAGGTGCCCAATCTTATAAATTGATGGCGTATAACCAGGAAATGCCCTCACTTTAGGATCAGGTGTGGTCTGACCTTTAAGATCTCCATTGATAATATGGGTGAACCCCTTTAAGGTATTGACCCAGCTATTTGATTTTCAACATATTAATTTTACCTGCTAAGCGTAGAATCATATAACAATCAGACCTGATTTACACTAATTATAAACTACAGCGCATATTTCTGTAGGACTTAAAGTGGTTTTCCATTGAAATACTAGTGATGACCTAGCATCAGGATAGGGTGCACCACTCACGACCCCAACCGATCAGCTGAGCCAGCACATACTGTCAGCACTTCATTGAAATCAATGAAAGCCATGCCTGCAGTTACAAGCGCCGGCCACTATACGTAGGTCAGCATGGAGGCTCCCGCTCCAACCTTTGTGTATTTGGAGTAGAAGCCTCCGCATCGAGCGCCCATGTAGTGGCTGGCGCTTGTAACTGCAGGCACGGTTCTCATTGATTTTAATGAAAGCCATGCCTGCAGTTACAAGCGCCAGCCACTACACAGAAGTTGGCACAAAGGCTTCCGCTCCGACCTCTCTGTTATTGCGGTGATGACAGTATGCACCAGCACAGCTAATCGGTCAGGGTCCCAAGCGGCGGACCTTGGCCGATCAACTATAGATGACCTACCCTGATGATAGGTCATCAATAGTATTTCCATGGAAAACCCCTTTAATAAAATTAAAAAATGTGGATTTCACTGTGGATTTTGGCATGGAATGTTTGCATAAAAAAAACTCTGTGTGAATGGGGCCTAAACTGTAAAATGATGCAGAATGCTTGATGTAAATAAAGACTAATAACAGCAATAAATGTAATAATAAAAATAATACATGCTCGCTGGTATTTATGGTGCATCTATACAAAACCTATACAGTGTACCGATATATGTAAATATCAAACTTTAATTTACTCAGTCAGGTCAGTTATAGTTTAGTATAATGTTAAATCTTAATTTGTGATCTGACAATGTCTTATTACCCTTCTTGGTTTTTATCTACATAGGTACCATATCTGTCAACAGCTTACGTACGCCTTACACAGCCCCTGGAGAAAGTGAAATCCTTGACCTTGACGATGACTTGTACCTTGGAGGTTTACCTGAAAATAAAGCTGGTCTGGTCTTTCCGACTGAAGTGTGGACCGCTCTTCTGAACTATGGATATGTAGGATGCATAAGAGATTTATTTATAGATGGTCAGAGCAAAGACATACGCCAGATGGCCGAAATTCAAAGCACAGCTGGAGTAAAACCATCCTGCTCGAAAGAAACTAGTAAACCCTGCGTTAACAATCCATGCAAAAATAATGGAGTATGTAGAGATGGGTGGAACCGATTTGTCTGTGATTGCTCGGGAACGGGCTACCTTGGTCGTTCTTGTGAGAGAGGTTAGTTACGGTTTATTATTAATGCGATTTTTTTTTTTAAGTAATACAATGTTTATTTGCTAACAAAGGAATAAAAATAGTAATGTTGTAATAGCAAGCAAGCAGTTACCTTTTACCATAGATTTACCAGACACTAACTATGGCTAACTAGATCCTAGGATCAATAATACTCTAGGCACAATGTGAAATAAGAGTAATGTAGAAAATAGTGTCAATCATGTTGTAAAGAGATCAGTCCTGTTAAACATAAATATTAGAGATGAGCGAGCCTACTCGGCCACGCCCCTTTTTCGCCCGAGTACCGCGATTTTCGAGTACTTCCGTACTCGGGCGAAAAGATTCGGGGGGCCTCGTGGGTGAGTGGGGGGGTTGCAGCGGGGAGTGGGGGGGAGAAGGAAAGAGAGAGGGCTCCCCCCTGTTCCCCGCTGCTACCCCCCGCTCCGTCACGCCTCCCCCTGCCCCCCGGCGCCCCCCGAATCTTTTCACCCGAGTACTGAAGTACTCGAAAATCACGGTGCTCGATCGAGTAATTACTCGAAACGAGTAGGTTCGCTCATCTCTAATAAATATATATTACACAGTCCGTACTTAAAGGGGTTAACACTTAGCTACTGGCAACACAGTCAACCGGAGACACTATTAATGACCGGGCAATAGGAGGGATCATTATTACTGATAGGGGAAACAAAGGACAGCATTAATAATGATGGGGCAATAGGTGGCGGTGGCGGCATTTTTAATGATGGGATCATTATGACAGTGTAACATGGGGGGCATTATTAATGACAGGACAACAAGGGGCAGTATTCTTAATAATGGGGCAACAAAGGGGGCATTATTAATGATGTGGAAACAGATGGAGTGTTTTTAACAATGGGGACAATCAGAGGCGTAACTTGAAGCTCCTGGGCCCCAATGCAAAACCTGTAACAGGGCCCCCAACTATAATGCTTTATTCATAGTACTGGGCTCCCTATATGGAGAGGAGAGGCCTTATGGGCCCACCAAGGCTCCTGGGTCTGGGTGCAACTGCATCCCCTGCATCCTTTATAGTTATGCCCCTGGGGACAATATGATGAATCGTTTGGAATGATTTGGCAATAAGAAGGAGCATTATTCCTGATGAGGGCATAAAAGGGGGACATCATTACTACTAGAGGCACTGAGAGGGGCACTGTTACTACTGGGACCACTGAAAGGGAATGCTGTTACTACTTGCACCCAATGAACGGGGGTGCTATTACTATAGGGGCCACTGGAACAATAGAGGAATTTATTCCCAGGGGTTCCCCAAAGCTGAGAAGGTTGGAAAACATTACCTAATAATTACGCCCTCCCCCCCCCCCCCTTCCCCGCTTTCAACCAGGCATTGTGCGGGATCTAAAACTAAGCTCTATTTACTTACTATACATAGGTCTAGGAACTCGATTACACGAGCGCTGTTTTAGCACAGTATAGGCGCAAATATACCACACTAAAGAGTGCATGAACGGATGAATTCCAGCTATTGTAATAAGCCCGTTCACACGATCAAAGGTGCAGGGTGCGTGTTTTTCAACTCCCATGGGAGTCTACGGAAAGCACGCACCAGAGATAAATCAGGTCCTATCTTTTCTCGCACCACGGACCTCAGATGCGAGCTTTGCAGTTACATGTTCTATCTTTGATTGATGTGAGTATTTAGCCCGTCTAAAATTCTTTCATGGGAATGCTTCTATAGGAAACCATTGGTTCTCATAAAAGCGCTCTTTTCACGTGTCTCTAATGCGCTAAAAGAGCGCTCGTGTGAACGAGGCCTAAGTTGTAGTCTTCTGCACAGATGGGGTACTGTATATAGTTGAGTGTGTGGCCTGTTTATTCACTTTGCAGCAGTCATGTGCCATCATGGCATGTCATTGGTGCTGGAGTGCAAACATTAAACAGCGAGCATCGGAGCTAGTGGGACAAGGGATTTAACTGATGGGTTAGTAGTAGAGATGAGCGAACGTGCTCGTTTAGGGCGATTTCGCAATCGAGCACTGCTTTTTTCGAGTAACTGACTACTCGGGCGAAAAGATTCGGGGGGCGCCGGGGGTGAGTGGGGGGTTGCAGAGCGGAGTAGGGGGGGGGGAGAGCTCCCCCCTGTTCCCCACTGCTACCCCCTGCTCCACCACGCCGCCCCCCGGCGCCCCCCGAATCTTTTCACCTGAGTAGTGAAAAGCGGTGCTCGATTGCGAAATCGCCCTAAACGAGTAGGTTCGCTCATCTCTAGTTAGTAGTTTTCTTTTAATTTTATTACACTTTCTGCTGCCAATTTTTTGTTTATCTTTGTATTCTGGACAAACCTTTAAAAAGCAGAATATTGCTGAACCATACTGGAAATTTTGCAATTGGCAACTAATAATGAGTTATGTTTACTGCCAATGAGAACGGAAGTTCCATCTTCATCTAAATATTCACTAATGTCATAAAGGAAGAGGTAATTTTGCCATCATGAAACTTGTTTCTACTAGAAGGACGGGAGAATTTTGTTTGTCAACCCTTACTGTGCAAGTCTATAGGTAATTTGCACAGTCTAATTTGAGCTGTGCTTTTACATCTTTTCTAGTAGACTGCAGGTGAAGGAGAATACACATTCTTTGTCAACCTTGTTGTCATAGTAATAGGTGTAGATTCCAATGTGACAGGATGTTACTCTGCTACTTGTGTCAGGAGGGGTAACATCACTACTTAAGGGAGCACCAAGAATGTAAGTAAGGAGACTTATAAGGCCATTCATGCTTCTCTGGGTAATATGCAAATAAGGAAGATGGAACAATAACTCTCCAGCGCCACCTATTGGATGGCAGCATTCCTTCAAATCAATGCTTGTCCCTTTATACAGGTATTTAGAGCAATGATTGGGAATTAAAAAGCAAGCCAGAATCCATACACAGATAGCTTGTGAAATGCTTAAATGCTTTTGCCTTACAGTGCTGCTAGTACAGTGTCGGCTCACATAAGCTAGTAAGAGTAAATAAGAGTAATGTATTCATTCCAATAAAATACTTTTTGATTTGTAAAGTGCCCCGTAATATTATATTATTATTTATATGATATTCTGGGGCATTTTACAAATCAGATTGTATGTCTGTCAGCTCCATTGAAATGATGAGAGTGGGACATGGGAGTCCTGATCTCGAGATCGGCAGGGATCTCAGCAGTGAGACCCTAACGATCAGCAAGTTATCCCCTATCCTATTTCCAGTTAGAATTCGGAAGGTAGTTGACCGATGTAAAGGTACCTTTAGATTAGGGAATGTCATAGGCCTTCCTTAGAACTGTGATTATTCTAACTATCCAGGGTAGCACATTCCAGAGAGCTGGTGCAGCTCAGGGAAAGTCTTGGAGAGTAGAGTGGGAGGTTTGAATTCTGAAGGATGTTAGTCCAAGATCATTACCAGAATGGAGAGCATGCGTAGGATGGTAGTCAGAGATGAGGGAGGAGATATAGGGCAGTGCAGCATCGTGGTGCTTAAGGGTTGAGAATGAGGCGTTTTAATTGCATTTTATAGTGGATGGGCAACCAGTGCAGTGACTAGCACAGGGTGAAGGCATCAGTGCAGAGGCATCGATATATTGACAGGCATAGGGTCAATGCATCAGTTTAGTGACTGGCACAGCATGGGGGCATCTGTGCAGAGACTGGCACAGGGTGGAGGAGGCATCAGTATAGTGACTGGCACAGGGTGATGGCATCAGTGTAGTGACTGACATAGGGTGGAGACATCGGAAATGGACAGAAAAATTAGCTTGAATGTTACATTCAAGGTAGATTGAAGTGGGGAGAGTTCTTAAGGGTAAGGGCACACTCACATGAGCATATTTAACCCACACATTACACACATGTCCCATACATACTTGCTGCATACTGCGTATTATGCACATAAAAACTTACATGCATAATACACAGACTAAATATGCTAAACTGAGTGAGAACTAAGACTGATTGGTAATGAGTTATAAAAGTCAAGATGTTCCAGGGTAATGCCAAGTTACTGCATGGCAATCGGCGGCCCACAGCAAGTAAGCTGCGTGCCGTGCAATTTTGTAACAAATTGTGCACTTGTGCGATCATTACCGCCGGGAAAGACGTGAATGTAATGATCGACATAACGTAAAGTTTCGAAAAAGTAAGAGATTTTTGCGTAGTTCAAAATATCGTTAAGTTGACAGCGTATTGTTTCTATAGCCACTAACATGTATTCATGTCACACATCTCCAATCCTCTGCAACTGCATTGCCAAAGGAAATGTAATGTTACCGCCATACAATACATATCACTACAGTAATATATCTTGTTTCATGAAAATCATCGTACTTAGAAAGAAGCAAAAGCACAACATAATGGGCACCCCATGTTGTCTTTCTTGCTTAAGTGCTGCTACACAGGATCTGCTGGAGATATCTAAAATTCTGATTGTCAGCAGGAACTACAAACAAGGAGCCCTGGGGGTTTTCATTGAGCACTTTTTCCAAGATACAGTGTTTGAAATCAGTGTTTGAGATTGCCATGTAGACTTTAAAGAAAATCAAACAAGAAAACATAAGAAACAAAAAATATGTGTTTTTTTAGTGTAATGAAATAAGAATTTTCTCAAAAACTCTTGCAAGCATTTCCTTGACTACACAACGAGGTTCACTGCTTTGGATGCTCCTTACTAGTTAGAAAGGTCCCTTGACAATAGGTTCATCACAAAGTTTCTCCCTACTGTGAGCCCCAGCATTCAGCTGTATGGAAACCTGGCAGTAAGTGCTCAATTTCCCTGCACCTCCACCGCAGGGGAAAGTCAGTATTGCACAGCGCTCACTTAAAGGAAATGTGTCATCAGAAAATTACCTATTATAAATATCATATTTTTGTGTTAAACATTTTTTTTAGGAATTTGTGGTGATTTTTTTGTACATTTTTGGTCACAATCTGTATTTTTTTTAAAATCCTGAAATCCTGCATTTTCACACTAGACGCAGCACCTAATTATAGGCTGATACTTTCTGATCTGCAGAGAAGATTTTGCAGCAGTCATCTAAGTAGCATTACACACAGGGTTAGGGCTTAGTCAGTCGGGGGCATCGGCACCCGTACACAAGCGCCAATGCGCCCATGTGACTGAGAACTTACTGCAGGAAGAAGACGGCCGTACTTCAAGATGGACGACTCCCCGCAGCGCTGAAGAAAGAACACATGATCGGCAATGAAGCCGGTCGCATGTTCTTTCTCCCGGCGCTGCAGAGAGACATCCGATGCGCCCGTGTGACTGAGCCCTTACACAGAAAGGTAAACACCCGTATGTACATCACACAGGATCCGCCATTCACAATAGTGATGAGCTGTGCTATCTATTCCCCCAACCTGCAAAATGATCCCTGTACCGATCACAGATCATGTCTAGAAAGTCTCCTATAGAATTCAATGGGTGTCCTCCTGCCCATTGTGTGAGCGGCCCATGAGACTGCTGTAAAACATACCTTCTAAATGCTCTAAATTTTGTTAAATGTAGCTCAGGAAAGATGGCTGCCCTATAGTCATGTATAAACAGCGGTATAAAAAAATTCTACAGCCACATAATTACATTATATTAGGAGAATAGAACATGTTTCTCTATCTGGTTTTAATTAATACAAAATGTGTTTGGTTATATAGTCCCTTTAAATGAATGGGTTGTTTGTGTAATACAGGACAGGTGAGGTCCTCCAGAGTGAGACTGAGGATCCTGAACAGAAGACCTCCTTTATACATTTTGAATTCCAAGATAGAATATCAGGTTTTCAAAACTGCAGAATCCCTTTAAGAAATACTCAAAATAAAATTCTTTAAAGCATAGCTAGAGGTAGCATGAAAGATAAACAGTGTCTACTCATTTACACCACCTGAATCCCTTGTGCTTATGGGGTCCTTTAAAGGCGCACTGAAAGCTAAGTTACTGTTTGCAAAAATCATATTTTAATTGTACATATCCTGAGCCAGAATTTTAACAAAAATTTTTTGCTAATTTATAGGGCTTAACCCATCAAGAAAACCATGATGTTTTGACTACAATGCATTTGGAGTCTTCAGACCCTTTCACTTTTTATATTTTATGTTGTGATCTTGTGCAAATTAAAAAAATAATCCTTTTTTCCCAGTGATTCTGCACTCTTTATACCACATAAACCCTAATCAGTCTCCCTGACTCAGTTGTTGAAAAACACCCCCACAGTATGATGCTGTCACCACCATGCTTTTCTGTACGGATGGTATTGGGTAGGTGATGAGCAGTTCCTGGTTACCTCCAGACACAAATCTTCAAATTGAGGCCAAGAAGTTCAATCTTGGTTTAATTAGACGAGAGAATCTCATTTATCTCAGTCTGAGAGTCCATTAGGTGCTTTTTGGCAAACCCCAGATGTCTTCTACTGTGGAGAGCCTTCTTTCTGGCCACTCTGCCATTAAGCCCAGATTGATGGACTTCTGCAGTAATGGTTGACCTTCTGGCAGTTTCTTCCATCTGCACAAATGATCTTTGAAACTCAGCCAGAGTGGCCATTTGGTTCTTGGTTACCTCTTTTACCAAAGCCCTTCCCCCTCAATTACTTAGTTTAGTGTGCCGGTCAGTTCTAGGAAGAGTCCTGGTTGTTTCAAACTTCTTCAATTTAAGAAATAAGGAGGCCACTGTGCTCCTGGGAACTTTCATGGCAGCAGAAATATTTTGGTAGCCTTCTCCGGGTTTGTTCCTCCACACAATCCTGTCTCTGAGCTCTATAGGCAGTTATGTCCTCCTTATGGCTTGGATTTGGCTCAGATATGCATTGTGAGCTGTAAGATCTTATATAGACAAAGGGGTGTCTTTTAAAATTATGTCCATTCAATTGAATTTACCACAGGAGTAGTAATTAAGGTGTAGAAACATCTCAAAGATGATCAAGAGAAATGGGAGTCCTCCAGAGATAAATTTCAAGTGTCATACCAAAAGGGTCTGAACACTTATGTGAATGCAAAAAGTTAGTTTTTCACTTTTTAAAAAATGTACAGACTTTCCGATTACATTGTATATTACAAGGGTTGCTCCAAAACTATTGCTCTCTATGTTGGCACACAACATAAGTAACGGATGTTAGTGATTAGAAATGAGCAAACGTTTGTAAAGTTTGTTTCAGCCGCTTTGCCGCATTTTGGAAAAAGTTCAGTAGTGTTCAAATTAGTTTAAAATGAACCTTTAGCAGATGTTTCCCTTGGTCACATGTGAACCACATGAGAAAGGAACTGCTACCACTGCCTTAGGTTTGCTCCAAACTTTTATCAAAGTTCGACTGCTTTGGCTTGCTCAACTCTATTGGTGATGCAGCAAAGCTGTGTACTTGAATTCCGGCATACAAAAAAATCGCACCCATTGGGATTTATCGATGCTTGCTGTATGTTTACAGAAACCAAACAGTGAATGTCAGCACAATAATTTGGTAGGTGGCGCATTTTAACAGTGGACAATCATGCACAACTGTCACATCATGAAAAGAAGAGCATCTCAATAAGCTCATTCATATGAATCAGTAGAATTCCACCTGCAAGGAGCTGAATATTGGCATCAATGCATTAGAATTGATGATCTGTTGATGTGTGTAGAGGAGCCGATCGAGATGCTCTTCATTTCATTGTGTGGCAGGTGTGCTTGGCCGTCCACAATGAAGTTGTCTTTTGTGTTGCTGTTGCCATTGTTCCAACATGCCATCCACCACCTCACTGGGCTAATGTCCATGGTTTGGTCTTCGTAAATGCTCAGCAAGCATCGATGAATGCCAGTGGGTGCAATGATACACACACTATCATGTTAGACATCCTTTTATCGGATTGCTCCTCTGCTATCATCAGTCTCATGGCAACAGAATTTACTGGATATTGACGAGAAGGTTCAAACTATATTTCCATACCACTAGCATCCATTTCTAATGTTATGTGTCAATGTCATCAAGAGGCATTAGTTTTGAAATGACCCTCTTATATGAGAAGTGTACCAACTCCTCCATTTCCGGTAATCTATTGCTACCATTTTCCCGCCTGCAGGCTCTCTGCAAATTCTAATAAACCCCCTTAGGCTTGCCATGCATATTCAATTTATTTTGGTCGAACTCACCAAATTCTGGTGGTAACAGCCGATCATTTAATGTACAGATTATGGGGGGTGTAACTCTCTCCCATTGGCAGATGGCGAAGGAGAGTCGGAAAAGGCTGTTGGCCATCAACCGCCTGATACTTTTGCTCTTGAGGAGATAAGCAGCTGCAGAGGGGTCTGGTAACAGCTTTCTTCTCTCTCTACCTTATATTCAGAACACATACATGCTCAGCCAAGCTGAGCATGCATGTGCATGGGTGTGTGGGTATTAGGCAAGATAGTTGACAGTTGTTTAACCACCAACTCTCTTATGTGTATGGCTAACCTTAGTTACTGCAAAAACTCTTCTGATGTAAAACTGTTAGTTTAACATGGGGGGAAGGTAGAGTAGAGGGATGCAGCTGCTGTTTCTCACTCTCAGTGTTTCTGTGAAACAGCATGAGAGGGAGAAGGTAGGGCAGATATGCCAACCTGAATTTTTCGTTTACCTGGACAACTTATCCAAAACTCAGAGACAACTAAGATTTTGTACGGATACGTTTTAAAACCATGCTAAATGCTAACAATTAAAAGTAATACATGTCTATAGGCCAAATACTGCTCTGAATTCATTGCCAGCAATTACTGTAAGCTGTAAAATGATGATAATTACAGTCAGAAAACCCTGCACCAGTTCTACCAAACTCAAAAAATTCACGGATACATGTAATATTTTACTTAAACCTAGAAAAAAGTCTCCTACTTTTCCAGGAATTTCTGGAAGGTTGGCAACCCTGAGGTAGTAGAAGCGGAATGGGGTCAAATCCTCTGGGCTCAGAGCGCACAGGATTTCAGAAATCACCTGCCCACTAAGGAAATATGGTCTATGAAAATGAGCAGAGGGAAGAAAATAGTCCCAAAATATGCATTTATATACATTTCTGGCTGCACTACATGTTATAAACAACTATAAATGAGTGATTAGGATTGTTGTCATGAACAATCTTTAAAGTGTACCCGACTTTACAGATGACTTTCAGAATTAACTTCCAAATCTGTAAATCAGAAATAATACTATTTCTGGCCATTTTATCACTATTTTTCATCTGCAGGCCGTATCTCTGATTTTCAGTTTTCTCTGAACTGATGTGAAGAGTTCCCTGCTATACTGTGTTCTATATACTGTGCTTAGAGGAAACTGCAGATTCTGCTTTCTAACCACATACAGACATAAAATCATCAGGGAGACCATTGTAAAACCACTAAACAGTAGAGCTGGGAATAAACAAAAGTAAACCCCTATTAGCTCTAACATATTTTGTTAATGTCTCTACTTCCTCTTCCCCCTCCTTTATATAGGCTTATAGTGGCATGACGAGTCATCACTCTCCATATAAGATACAGCTGAGCAGCCAATTCATATGCTTGACAAAGACCACACTATGGTCGAAACTTTGAAATAAACACGACTTGATCTTAGGATCTCAGTGTGAGTATATATGGAGAACAAACTTCCCTGAAATTGCTGCTCAGCTGTATCTTATATGGACTGTTGAATTTGGATCCTGCTATCCGAGTCTGGTGACAGAGCGTGCAATACCAGTGGTGTGGAGGTCAGATTGCTCTCCCCCTGTGGGGATTATTTTATGGTGCTGCTGTAATTGTGGAATTTTTGAGAGTCATCACTCTCCTTCACTTCCTGTACTCCATCTTGTTATCTCTGTTACCAGAGTGGGTCAGAACTTGAAAACAGGCAGTGGAAACCAAATTAGAAGAAAGTAGACTGCTAGTGCCCAGCACTTCAGAATGACTTTTCAGCACAAAAGCATCATTTTAAATACATAATGTCAATTACATTTGTGCTAGTTATCATATTGACTATCATATAAGCACAAATCGTTAGGAAAGTCAGTTACCATTTACATTTTGATACATATTAACAGGCATTCTAAAGTAAAAGGAAATATAGTTGTCCCTCAATATACAATATTAATTGGTTCTGGAACAACCATTGTATGTTGAAAATATTGTATGTTAAATCCAGAACCATATGGAAAACATAACTGGTTATGAAGCTCCTAAAATGTCAACCAAAAGTAATACAAAATGTAGATGAAAGAAAATTAAGCAGACAACAAATGCAAATAAAGTAAGTTTTTACATATGACAGTCAGAAAGAGGTGCTTAAATCTGTAAATCACTTTCTAGGATAAGTACAGGAGCATCTCCAGGTTCCTCTACAGTGAACCAGAAAACTAACAGGGAGTTGTTCTCACTTGATATCCAAAAATGCAACTCATCCCGACACAGGTAGAAAGCAGTACAGAACCTGTATTACTAAACTGTACTGTAGAGAGGTGCTACTAGACAGATATTTAGTGCATGTACTTTAATAATACAAGTGTTTTACTAGTGAAATGTACATGCTGATTGGCTGCAGATAAGTACTGTCTACTGTATGTATGACATTGTTTGTTGAATTTAGTTTCACGCTCTAATGTGGAAAGACCGTTGTATGATGCCTCGAAAGTGTGGAAACACCCATATAAAATGAAAATGGTGTCCCTGATGGTGATCCAATTTTTCATACAAGCTGTGGACAAAATGGGAATCCTGTAAGGCCATGTCATCAACATGACAGCCTTTTTGAATGCCAGCAAATCAGGTGTCATCGCAGCAGATTTAAATGAATGCTACCCAACCAGATATCCCATTACCCACAATGAAATTCCAAATTCTGAGAAATATGTTCTGTTGCTGATATACCAAAATCTGGATGACCAAAAATGGTTACTGATAAAGCATCAGCAACTGTTTTACTGCAATGAAATGCATACTTCATTCACCTGATATAAGGACGATCTCAGCACATTTTGCTTAAAATTATGCTGTCATTCACATTGCCTGTAATGAAAAAAAATCACTGTGTTAATGTGGGAACAAATAAAGTAACATTAAAATTAAGCACGCCATTGTTTTTCTGATGAAATTCTCTGCCAGTGTGATATTTCACACTTTTATCTTCACACTAGAAAAATTAAAGTTGAATCCAAGATGGTGGCATTCAAAATGGCCGTCATATTGGTGACATGGCCTAATAGGTTTCCCCCTTCCACCACAGCTTGTATTCCGCAATATTTTTATTTTATATGGTTGTTTCCACATTTTTGAAACATACTGTACTGTATTCTGAATCCATTATAACTTGAGGGATCCCTGTATACACAGTACAGAAATTACCTGTAGACTAAGAAAATGTATTAGTATAGAAAAGTCTTAGGTTTCTTCATGTCTTCAGTGTCTTCAAGTAATATTGTCCAAATCTTGAAAATCTTGTTTTCTGATATTTTGGCTCTTGGGCAAACGCAATTTTAAAGGCAGGTGGGTCAGAAAACCGAACTGTGTCTGTCACAGTTTATTATGAAATCTACAGTAAAGTAGACTCCAATATGTTCAAAGATAAATAAAGATACAAAAAGAAAAAATGTAACAAACACAATTCAATATTATTTATGGGGAATTTTTTGACCATAGAAATCTAAAGGAATTCTCAAAACCTTTTGACTATCGGTTGCCAACTTTGTTACTGCGACCTGTTCTTTTGCCGGTGAAGTGGAGTTGGCAGAGGGTTGAACCAAATTGTCAACTAAATTACAAAATCATTCAATTAGGTAGGCTTTGTGTACCACCCTGTGGCAAAATTCAGCTACTACATATGGTCATAGTGGAGATAAATGAGCAAGAAAAACTGCTTGCATAGTGCCATCATTTCAACAGGAAGAGACAACATATGCTGATTTGCAAATAAACACGAGACATGAATCTCAATAATTAGGTTGGCAGGACCATTTTTAATCTAATTTGTGCTCGTCCGTTTCTCTTTTGCTTTCCTCCATTGCCCACTTATAGTGATCTGTACCAAGTCGGAAATCTAAATTACTGTTACAAGTCCATAAAAACAACATACACTAGAAATACATGGGTTAAGAGCACACGCAAGGTATTACTTGTGCCGTTTTGCTCATACCACTGGATCACCTAGTAGCGGGCATTAAAGTAATGGCTGGCACAGATGTCTATGGATTGTTATGGCTACCCTATCAGGCCTATTATTGTAGTGGCCCAATGGCAATCAGCTGTGTATTGGCATTTCCATCAGCAAGAAGTTAGCATGGTTCATGAAGACCTGTGCTGTGAAATGTGCTATCCAGTCCAAACTACTTTTTTAGCAGGATCATGAGAAGTAATTGGGTTCTAATGCAATCTGTAATAAGCTTCCCCACACACACTGACCATGTTCCAATTATAATACTGATATCTTCTTATCACGTAGAGGGGCTATAGGGCCACCAAGGGCCTAAGTGCAATTTATTTCCCTCTTATTGCTGTGGAGTTCTGGACATCAAAGTTGATCGGACTACAGCAGTCTTTAGTGGTTTCTACCATAATGCTCCTGAAACCTCCAGTAAAAGCTCCTAGTCGATAACTCAACTCTCCCCAATACTACAGTGCCAACATGGAAACTGGGTAGGGAAAGACTAAAGGAGAAAAGATGGAACACCCGTAGCGAGGCTTTAATTCCAGGAAGTAGAAGAGTTATGGTGCCAACCAAGTAGCTGAAGGGCTACCGGCCCAGGTTTATGACACACTAAAGAAAGGGGGGGTAGAAGCATACTTCCTACCCTGGTAGTTGTTCCTGTGCATTCAATTGTATTTCAATGCAGGCCTATTATAGGGGGTTTTGTGTAACCCCTCAAAGTATGGATTGTGTCGCAACAACCAGTATTATATAGCAACAGGGCAACCTCTAGTAGCCAGTTATGGGCTTTGCATTTTGTTCTAAGTATGTTGTTAATATTATTTGTGATTGGTTGCGGTCAGACGTGTGGCATGTGCTGACTCCGGGTATGACACATACTATATAAAAAATTGCATACTGAGTGTCTCATGTAGTTGAGCAGTGTATAGTGGTTAGAGAAGATGGATTCGTGCAAGCTGGCATGCTGAATTAAGCCCTCTGGCATAGCTTCAAGATAAGCCCTAGTACCCAAGCCATATCTCCCTGGGTACCAGGCTGCTGCTCTATAGGGAAACCTTTTCTGGACTCAGTATTCAGGAACAAATGGAAAGTGTCCAGCCACACCATCCTATTTACCTTTGAGCATCGGTGGCTGTTGAGTTGAAGATTTGCTGTTGTGAGTTTATCTCCCAATAAACAGACTTTTTATTCTTGTTTATGCATCAAATATGTGTGCTTATGTGTCTTGGATGCCTAATGGAATACCTATGCCTATGGGGTGAGCCCTATAGTCAATCTCATCAGGTCAGGTATGGATTCAAATAAAGTACATGGGTGCAGAACAGGGGTCGACTAATCCCTTAGAAAAGAACTTTACCATGTTGCTTTTTCTGACCCCAAAGTTGATGCCGTTGCATCAGCCTACTGTGGATAGCACAGCAGTACTGATTTCCACAGCCCCCCAGTTCAAGACCTGTTGGTGGCATCTGCTCCTTCCCAGGGGCCCTTTTCACTATAGCTGGTATCAAAATGTTATATAATAAACTATAAAGAGAGGAACTAAATGGATTGCTCAGTTGTAAACTATTTACAGTCTAACATCAGGATAAGTCACCAATAGTAGATTAGCATCTGTCTGCCACTCAGGATCCCCAAGGATCAGCTGTTCTGTGTGTCTATGTGCTTGTGAACTGAGATGATTACTGCAGGAAGTAGATAGCTCTATTCCCACTGAAGTGGTAAGACGTGGTATTGAAGGAAAAGTTGCAATTGAAGTGAATGAAAACTTTGCCTGTACTACCAAGTCTAGCCACTGCAGAGGGAATGGAGCTATCTGCTTCCTGCAGAAATCATGTTCATGCACAAACACAATAGCCCAGCGAACAGCTAATTGACCAGGGTCCCAGACAACAAACACCCACCAAATCTACTATTAATGACCTTTCTTGAGGGTTGACCATAAATAATTTACAACTGGACATTCCCTTTAAACATAGTGAAATATTGCATTGCAAATATCAAGAATCAATTGTTCTTGATATATTTGTCTGTATGATAATAGCAGTACCTAGGTTCTATATCTAATAGCATATCTCTATTTCCAACACCCTGGGTCTCCTTAATCCTTCTAGCTATAAAAGAAGTAATTAGACCTAAAGAAATAATGCGACTCTGTCTCCTGCTTCTTGCTTTACGAAAGTGACATAAGACCATGGCATGCAGAATCTCTGCAGTGCTTCTAGTACACAATAGAGGAACACATCAATCAAACTGAGACTGCTCATCTCTCCACCGAAGCAGATTCCAGACACCTAGTCTAACATGCCGTGGCAGCATTTTCTGAAAGCTCAGCTAAATTTAACTCTTACAAGGAACTTAGCAATATTCTTTAGAGACAGAAAAAGTTATTAAGTTGAATTACGAAGATTTCTATCAGCATAATAAATTCTATATGACAGACCTGGCATATTCTCTACCCTGTGTGGCTAATATACATTTCGTAGAACAGCTTATAAACTGAGTTAGGCACAATCTGTCCATGCCCCATAGAGCGCACTAGGGGTTTATTTGACTTACCAAAGGTCGTAATGCTGAAGCTGGAAGGTGAATGAGGCTTCGCTGTTGAAGTTAGCATGTTAACCATCTGTGCCATTAGTGTTATATAAAAGAATCGGAACATTGAGCTGTGGATAGTAACGTATATTTACTTTTATGGTATGGCGTGATGATGTGATTACATTGCTGTCTATCCGTAATATCAATTATTTAATGCAGGGCTTGCATTTAATATCACACGCTACATGTATAAAATGAAGCCATTGTCTACACGTGTCTTCTAGTTTGATACGCTGCTGCTAAGTTATCTTTAATCAAGGATATACAGTACACCTATTAACTATAGCACAAAAATGCTAATACTGTGTAGGTGTCCCTCCACAACAGCTCGGATCCATCCAGGTTTGGATTCCCCAAGATCACCGAAGATGTCCTGTTGTATCTGGCACTAAGACATTAGTGTTACATCTGAGTTAGACACAAAAGATCTTGTCCGGATAGGACGTAATTTGTTATCCAAAATTGATGGATATACAGACAATATACTAACATGGAGTAAACAAAGTATTTCTAATGAAACCAAAAAGTGGGGGAATGGGAAATCTGACCCTAACGTATTAATGCGATGAGAACCTACCAAAAAGTGGAGCACCTCACCCTGATGAGGGCAACCCTACATCAGGAACTTGGGCAACTGTAACTGTCTCTAATTGGAAAACAGGAATAATGTTTACTACAATAAATAAAATATACGGTATAGATGTTAAACAAACACACAGTGAACCAGATGAAATACCAAGGTGCAATAGGCAATTACTCAGGCGATAGATGTTATAACACCCCAAATATCCTTAACCCCAAACAGATTTATCTGAAAGTGGAACAGCACCGGAGCAATGACTTGACGAGAAACACCTTTAGACTAGAAGTATAGCTGGAATTGTCAATAAGGAGGAGCCAGAATAAGTATGTACAGACCAGCGCTGATAGGTCATCTGGGACACATATCAATATAGGTTCAAGCCCCAAATGTACTTGAACCTATGTGTTAATATAAATTAAAATCACAGAAAGGGAAATATCAAACACAAAAAAAAAAGTCACAGAAAGCAGCCATATACTTACTGATATACTGATACAAGAGGGCAGGCATGTAAACCACTTATCCCCTAACACAGACAGACAGGTGCAACAAACACCTGTAAAGGACACTGATGAGACAGCCACTCACAAACCCTCCTTACAGGGGAGAGAGGGTGGCTGTTTAGTGTTTATTCTTGCACAAAAATAGATACAGGGTGTCAGACCACATGATACGTGTAGTGCATCATGCAGGCTTACAACCTACTAGTGACGCCATATTTGAATCCAGTGGGTTGCCCTACACCCCACAGGTGAACCACACCAGCACTGGAACCCTGGGCTCCCCCAGCATTCAAAACCACAATGAGGTATTAGCTGATATTTTGGCCAACATACGTGAGCTCACAACCCTGATCATGGGTCATCACTTATTGTAGGCCCTTACCCTAACATTAGTTAAAATTACAGAAAGGGAAATATCAAATTTCAAGATGAAAAAAATCACAGAATGCTGCCAACATAACATCTAATTTTAGGAACTCGCCTATTGGGTAATGAGAGTTTTCAGATAAAAATTGGCAGGCATTTAAATTATCATTGTCTAACTTGCACACTAAAAATGATGCTTGAAATCTGATTTTCTACAGCTGGTAACATTTCTACTGTTTTCTTATTCTTATAAGCAAATTTATGAGGATGAGATCAGCATCTAAACATTACTGTTACTTTTCTGAGCTCTATTTCTCCAGTTCCCCATTGCAGACTTTGGGGGGAGCAGCTGCTCATAACAACCAATCCAGTTGCAGCTTTTATTTTAAAAAAGCACATCTAAGGCCTCATTCACATGAGCGCACATTTGCGTGCACGTATGTGTGCACAAATCCGCGCATCTACGGACATGCCAAAACACGCTTGAATAAAGCTCCATGCACCATTGCTTTCAATGGGGCAGCAGCGGCGGCCCCATTGAAAGCAATGGGATGATGGCAACCCCTGCAGTGATTTTCAGGGAAGGGCTTCAAATACAAGCCTTTCCCTGAAAATCATCCCTAGCATGTGTAAAAAATAAAAATAACATATACTCACCTGCCAGGGCTTAGGCATGTCTTGCTGCTTGGTATACCTCCACTGCTCTGAAGCTCTTTCAGCAGGCAGGGATTTAAAATACCCGCCTGCTGAAAGGGCTGTATCTGATTGGCTGAGTGCTCAGCCAGTCACAGGCAGTGCTCAGCCATTCATTGAATGACAGCTGAGCACTGCCTGTGATTGGTCACAGCACTCAGCCATTTATTGAATTCACTGTTGAAACACAGGGAGCAGCTTTTTTCCCTCTCTACATTCATGGCATTGTATAGGTTCAGCAGTAGAAATGTAGCTTGAGGAAGGCTCTTTAGCCGAAACATCGCTGTTTTTTGGTGATGGGAGAATAAAAACCTTTGGTTTTACTGCATCCTGATATGCTGCCAGTCCTTTCTTACATGGCATTGTATAGGTTGGCTGTCAGCTGACAAATATTTAAAATGTATCGGCAGCCAAGGTCTCTACTTACTAAGCAATTCTTAAAACAAATTATATTGTATATGGTTAAGGGGTCTATTTAACCCGTTTAGGACCAGCCACTGTAAATTTATGGCGGCTGGTCCTGGGCTTAAAGCACTGCCGATAGTAAAATTACAGCGGTGCTTTAAGTCTCCTTCCTCTGCAATCAGTCAGAGACAGGAACGGGTTATCAGCTGTTAGTGACAGCTGATAACCCGGAGCAGAAGGCAGGAGGGGTTTTTAACCCTTCCTGCCTTCTGCTTCCCTGATATACAGTGCTCAATGAGCACTGTATGGGGAAAGTGAAAGTAACATGTACTTTCACTATGGGAGCCTCGGGGGGTCATGTCACCTCCTGGGATTCCCTGCTACTGCAGAGCTGGATGGTCAGACTAGACCCTGGCAGCTCTGCAGGTGACTAATGTCACCACAGGGGTTGCTTTCCACTGTAACTAGGGCTCCTATGGACACCCCAGCTACAGTGGGAAAAGTGTCAAATAAAGAAAAAAAATATATATGTGAATGTCCCCCAGAGGTCTTATAAAACAACAATATATACATAAGAAAGAGAATAGCACAAAGCAGACGCCAACAAAAACCGTCGTCGTATGCGTCCTGTAAACCAAAACCATACATACTATATATCAAAATGTGCGAAACAAATAGAGGAACCCATTCCCATACTTTTTTTTAGTGTAAATATAAAAATAATTTTAAAAAAAATTATAAATGTTAAAAAAATTATTTTTTTAGCTTCTTACCCCCAATAAAACTAAAAAAATGGGGAAAAAGTCAGTAAAAAAGATATAAAAAAATAGTCCCATGTGTCATGGGAAAAAAAACGCAGCAAAAATAATTTTGGTAGCTAAAGGAAAAAAATAGAGCAGTAAAACCGCCACATGGGAAAAATTCCTAAAAAGTGTCTGGTCCTTAAGGTACAAAACAGCTTGGTCCTTAAGGAGTTAAAAAAAAACCAAACAGAAACACATAAAATTTGGCTAATGTTAGTACCAAGTGCTGGCGCTCTCTTTCTGTATACAGAAGTATCTGCAGCTAAACAAGGAGTGATGATTAGAGATGAGCGAGCGTACTCAGCCACGCCCCTTTTTCGCCCGAGTACCGCGATTTTCGAGTACTTCCGTACTCGGGCGAAAAGATTCGGGGGGCGCCGTGGGTGAGTGGGGGGTTGCAGCGGGGAGTGGGGGGGGGGGAGAGGGAGAGAGAGAGGGCTACCCCCCGCGCCGCCACGCCTCCCCCTGCCCCCCAGTGCCCCCCGAATTTTTTCACCCGAGTACTGAAGTACTCGAAAATCGCGGTGCTCAATCGAGTAATTACTCGAAACGAGTACGTTCGCTCATCTCTAGTGATGATGTATGTGGTTTTAAAGAAAGATCTAGTTTTACCTTTTATAAAAATATCTCAAATGGGTTACAAAATATTTCAAACCATGTAGCAAACGCTGTGCACTTTGTATTACAAAGGAAAGGAAAAAGGGTCTCTATAAGAGGATTCTATAAGAGGAATCTCTCACGCTAAGCTTTTGGGCTCAAAGTAGCTGACCTGCTGAGTTCTGGGGATGTAAGCTTTAAACTTACCTTCCCTGCCGTTCGCCTATTGTCAGCACTGAAACCCACCACTGAATACACTGAGGGACTACACAGGCACACACTAAGTAGTTCTCCCATTAAGTTCATAGAAAAGAAGGACTACTAAGTGCATTTAGTGGTTTGCGTGCTGACAATGAGGGAATAGTGGTTAAAGTAAGTATAAAACTTACATCCCCGTACTCATCGAGGCAACTACTTTGCGCTCATAAGGTTAGCTTTTAGTAACATAGCATGTTCGGCTGAATGAAGACAATGTCCATCTAGTTCAGCTTGTTTTAAGTCCTCCTTGTTGGTCCAGAATAAGGCAAAAAAAAACAATGAGGCAGAAGCCAATTAAGCTTATTTGTAGGAAAAAATTCCTTCCTGACTCCATAATGGCAGTCCGAATAATCCCAGGATCAAAGTTTGAGTTCCTACTTGACTCCAAGACCCGGATCAAATGTTATTTAATGTCTACATCCTGTAATATCATAGCGCTCTAGTAAGGCAACTAGTCCCCCTTAAACTCCTCTATTGATTTCGCCATCACCACTTCCTCAGCAGACTTCAACAGTCTCATTGCTCTTAGAGTAAAGAACCCCCTTCAATGTTGGTGATGAAACCCGCTTTCTTCTAGACGTAACGGATGCCCTCTTGTCACCGTCGTGGTCCTGGGTAAAAACAGATCATGAGAGAGATCCTTGTATTGTCCCTTAATGTATTTATACATAGTTATTTGGTCGGCCCTTAACCATCATTTTTAGATCTCAAAGTTCTTGATAGAGTCTCTTTAACTCTAAATGATACCTATGATTAATACTCCTATTTAAATTGAGGTTAGATTAAAACAAAATCTGATTATTTGTATAGCGCCAACTTATTCTGCAGTGCTTTGAAGTAATTTATTTATTACCCCCCTACCAAGCTGGGTGCTCATTTTACCATACTCGGAGGGAAGGAAAGCTGAGTCAACCTTGAGCCGGATACGTGAACCATTGGCCCTGCTTCTCTCGACATAGGGTATGAAGTGCTCCAATGTCTTCTTGAGGCCAGCTTTTTAAAAGATATCTGGCAGATGGATTTTTTCGGTCCTCTCAAGCTGCAGGTTCCAGGTGAAATTTCAAGTTCTGCACCGCCTACAGTTACACCCCTGAGGATGTAGTGGTATTAGTCAACACTGGAAAGGGGGAAACATGGACTCTAAATTTATTGAACTAGACTGCAATATAGAAGCTTATTACAAGCATGTCTACCTTCAATATTCTAAGTTCCTACTAGGTGATAAGTCTCTATTATGTTAGCTAGAACAAGTAAAGTCTTAATATAACCTTATTTGCTGCAGGGAGCACATTTACACATGAAGATTATTGCTAAAAATTCATTCAAACCAACAAATTTGAGCAATAATTATTCAGTGCCCCCCCCCCCCCCCCAAAATTGTTCACTTTTAGTTTATAGGCAGTTAATCTGACTTTTCAGTCAGCTTAAAAACCATAGTTGGCTCACAGGCTTCTCGTACTGTGTAAATTCTCCCCGCTCAGCACGTAACATAGTAGGTGAAGCACTGAGTGAGAAGCTGACAAAAAGCCTGCAATCCAGCGGTGAAGTCTTTCTGTGTAAACGCTCTCCACGAGCCCTGATGACCTTAGTGGTGACGTCAGCACTCGTGCAGTCTTCTAAATAACTGTTGGCTTGCGTAAAAGGGCCATAAGCAGTAACACCATTATCGCTATCACAAATAGTGAGAAGAATGGAATACTATGCAGGGTGTAGTCAAAAAGACTCATCCGGTTTTATTTATCATTACTGGAGTCCTGTATTGAAACAACAAATGCGTACCTGAATAGGAAGACATGGATGCGCTATACAATGTTATGGCTTATGGGCTTATGCAAAGTTGAATAGTATCATGTAAAAGCAGAAATCCAGTAGGACCACTGCTATAACTGAAGGAAAGCGTATTCGATGTGGGCTCCTTCTGCCACAATACATGCATGGAGTAGGGCCTGTGTACATTCCAGGGACTTTCAACATTGATTAGTACCTTGGAATCTCCTGCAGATGTCGTTGGATGACTTCCTGGATAATCTGCCCCTTTCATAGCAGAAGGAGGCCACTTCAAGTACACTTTCCTTACTTCAGTCATAGCAGCAGTTCCACAGGACAAAAGCCGCCTGCACCTGAGCAAATTTTTGCTGCAGAGTTTGTGGTGGGCGTCCGCATTGTGGATCCGCAGCAAATACCGTCCATAGCATGCTGTAGGAAAACGATTCTTCCTGCACACTCGTGGAAACCAATTGTGAGTGGAGGAAAAATTGTATGCTCTATTTTTGCGCAGATTTTGTGCGGACGGCTTCCATTGAAGTCATTAGAAGTCATCCGACCCGCGGCTTAACATTGCGGACAGGTCACAGATTCTGCGTTATCGCCTAGCGACGGCACAGGAAAAATAAGTATTTGGAACATGCGGAGTCCAACTCCGCAGTGCAGGTAGCCTCAGAGAGACACAGAAAGTGGACTTATGCTGCTCACATGCTACTCTTCAACTTTTTAGTTGAGTTTTACTCTGTATGTCTTACAGATTCCACGATACTAAATTGAAATCCATGTTCTGGGGTCCCCAGGGGCTCATGCTCCATACCATTGTGTAGCCCATTCATGCCTTCCTATTCAAGTGCGCTATTGTTATGTCAATAAAGGACACCAATACTGAGATATAGCGCTGGATCGGTCTTTTCGACTACATCCTGTATAACGCAGTCACACCTTCATCAGTGTAGCGGTAATATACTGTTACATGGAGTTCCTTTTATTACATTGATGGTTTCACAAACATGTTTTTGCTTTGTATTTGCTTTGTCTTCCTTTTATATGACTCTAAATCTGGCTTTATAAGAGTTTTAAAACCCACGATTTATGGAGGCAACGGCATGCACTTTTATTTTGTTTTTTATCTCGCTGCCGTAAAAGTAAGAATGATTTATTTTGGCATTATGATCTTTCCCTGATTATACATAAAACAAAAAACATCAGTCTAATTTCAGGGTTAGTTTAGTTTTTTTACGGAAGGAGGCAGATGGAATGACAGATGTCACATCAATATAATTTGGCTCACACTCTCATTTCCATTGTTGAACACAGCAGGAGCCTATCTTTAGGTTAAGACTCTCCTAGGTATACAATATATGCTGTAGGTTTCGGCTACAGCTATATCTTCTCCCTAGTGCGCTTGTAATTGCTACCTTGCACTTTTGTAAGATTATTAGTATTTGTGTGTTCATAGCCAAAGTTGCCTCTCATGTGATGCTGTAAAATTTATGGGAATATAACTAGTTTAGGTAATTGCTTCTCATTTAATATTCCATTATGTTTTTTTTTTTCCATTTGTAGTCCATTTTGCGTGTGTTTGTAATGCCTATTTTCCAATATGTCCTGTCTGTTGTTTTTATTTGCTAAAAATGTTTTGAAGCTTTGAGAAATACATTCGGTAGATGAAGACCACAGATGCCCAATGTGGCTGCCCAGTTGGCTTTGGTTTCAGCAATCTTTCGCTTTATGTTATAACTCCAACACTTACAGCCTGATTTATTAAGACTGGCATTTCGTATGCTGATTCAATATGGAGCCCCGCCGTTGGAAGATGTGTCTAAGAAATTAGGAGGCAAACGCAGCTTAATATCTTAGGAACATCTTGGGCAGCCCATGGGCCAAAATTAGGAATCTTCATCAACTACGAGCCTGCATAGATTACAGCTATAATTGCCGCCAGGTTAAATTATAGTAAATGTAATGGGCTGCAGTGGCCATGCCCCCTGCTGATAAGCCCCACCCACCTTTTTAAGTGACAAAGCTGGTTTAAAACCCCCAAAAAATGATTTTTTTGTGCGAAAAAACATCACTTGAACTAGAATTGTGAATTTTGTCGCAATGGCGTAACAGCATGAATGGATTTCCTCCCTAGACCCTGAAGGAAACTCTTGCCACAGCTGTGGCAGAAGTCCCCGGCATTCTGCCTCTCTTTTCAATGGGGCTAGCGCTGCTGCCGCTGGCCCCATTGAAAGGACTGGCGATATGCCGGCGCCATGCCGATATCCCGGCGTGATGCTGGCTTTTTTCTTGCACTGCGATGCGAGACTTTAACTTTAGTCTCGCAGTGCAGTGGAGAAAAAAACGCCAGTGGGTGTCCACCCTAAGGAAGATAGAACAGTACCTCTGCAACGACACCTATTGGATGGCAGCATTCCTTCATATCAATGTATGAGTCTTTAAACAAATCTTTAAAATGATTTTTTGGAAATAAGGAAGCAAGCCAAAAACAATACATAGACAGCTGTTTCAGGGTGTTGGCCCCTCATCAGTGTGCAGTATATTTCTGGTTGGCTGGTGAGAGGCCTGTGACATGGGTTGGGAGGTGTGTTGCCCAAGGAGAGCACCCAGTAGGGGTGTGATGACACCTAGGAAGTGAGTGAGGAGACTTATAAGATCATGCATACACCTCTGAGTAATATATGCAAATAAGGAAGATGGAACAATACTTTTGCAGCGCCACCTTTTGGATGGCAGCATTCCTTCAAATCAATGTACGACTCTTTAAACAAATGTTTAAAACAATGATTGGGAATAGAGAACCAAACCAGAAAACCATACCCAGACAGCTGTTACGGGTGTTTGCCCCATATCAGTTTGCAGTAGGTTTCTGGCTTGGCTGGTGAGAGGCCTGTGACATTGGTCAGGAGGGGCCAAGCCAGAAACCGTCTGCAGAGGTATTATTTCATCTTCCTTATTTGCATATATTACCCAGAGGAGCTTGCATGACCTTATAAGTCTCCTCACTCACCTCCAAGGTGTCTCCACACCCCTTCTGGGTGCTCTCCTTGGGGAGGGATTATGCCCACTCACCTCCTAGGTATCTGCACTCACCTTTGGGGTACTCTCCTTATGGATAGACGACACCTCTCACGATGCCCTTACTAGCCTGCCGTGATAAGACAGGGCCTTAATTTTGATTATTTTGATATATGGTTATGATATGATAACGTAAGACAAGTATGAGAACTAAAGGTAAAAGAACATGTGTTATGCATGTCTGCTGCAGGGCTTGCGGGGCTGGTGCATGACATGAGGATTCAAATAACACCATGGATAAGAGCCATACACCATCACTTCAGGAAGTATGCTAGGCATAACACAGTATATCACAGTAATAAAACACTCAACATGATGCAGTTAATAATTAAAAAGACCCTCCGACTCTGGACAAACAAAGATGGCCACCCACTGTTTCTTTGACTAGCTGATGCACACTGTGCATTAGTATGCATCATTAGTCTAACACACTACAGGCTGCTTTGATTGACCAGTGCAGCCCATGTGAGTAGTACTAGTCAGTCAGAGTGGCATGTAGTATTTTAGCCTAATGATGCATACTAATGGTGCATTCACATGAGCGTGTGCCAAACATAGGTGTGCACAAAACTGCGCACCCACGTACGTGCACAAGCATGCGTGAATGCAGGTCTGGGAAGCATTGCTTGCAATGGGACCATGGCTTCTGCCAGCAGCCCCATTGAACGCAATACGATGCCGGCAACCCCTGCAGTGATTTTCAGGGAAAGGCTTGAAATATAAGCCCTTCCCTGAAAATCATCCCTGGTTTGTGAAAAAAAAAAATATATATATATACACTATTCTCTCCACCGCTGCCATGTAAATATTCCCCGGGGGAGTCCCCTTGTCACTGAACACTGTGACAACACTATCACAGTATTCAGTGACATGGGACTCCCTGCAGGGAGTAAAGAATCCCCTGCCACAGTTGTCACAGCTTTGACAGCTATGGTAGAGGATTTCTTCATCTCCACGGGGAGTAAAGAATCGCCTTCCACAAATGCTACACCTGTGGCAGAGGATTGCGATGTTCTCTTATTGCTTTCAATGGGACCAGCACTTCCGCAGTCCTATTGACAGCAATAGGCTGCTTGCCAGCCCTGCAGGGACTTTCGGGATAAGGCTTTAAATATAAGCCCTTCCGTGAAAAATCATCCCTAGAATGTGTTAAAAATAAAAAATATATATACTCATCCCTCATCAGCTGCCGGAGCTCAGGTGCATCCAGCCTGTCTTCTCCCTGCACTGCTCTAACTCTGTTTCAGCATGCGGGGATTTAAAGGGCTGTATCTGATTGGCTGAGCACTCTGCCAATCACAGGCAGCACTTAGCCATTCATTGAATTACAGCTAAGTGCTGCCTGTGATTGCTGTCACATCCAGGGGTTTCACATCCAAGAAATTCCCTGCTGCAGCTGTCACAGCCACAGCCGGGGACAGCGATCCTCTCCCATTACTTTCAAAGGGGCCACGCTATTTATGTGCGATTATAGCTTTGGTCATGCGTTTTTTACACATGTGTTGTGCGATATTTTTTTCAGGCGCTAAAAAAATGCTTGTGTGTCTTTTAGGAGAAAGTAAAAACTTGCCTACTCCAATAATGATGAAATTGGAGAGAAAGTATTTACTAAAACTGTAACACAAATAGAGAACAAGTACATCCGAGCTCTTATTTGGTCCTGTCCTCTATCTCAAGGTTGTCTGTATTGTATTCTGGTAACTGCAATCAGCAGAGACATAAGCAAAGCATAAACCTGTAGAAAGAAAAGCACCGCTTGATGGATAGAAGCTTTATATATGATGTTTGTCACTGGCTATCTATTCTTTTTCTTACTTTGTAACATTCATTGCTTTACTCTGATGACATAGTAAAAATAAATCCACCGCTGTCTTTCACTGAGATGATGCATCTGTGAAATGTTCAAAAATTTGACTTACGGCAAATTAAATGAAAAAAATAACTTTTCGGGTTTTTTTTGCAGAGGCAACGGTTTTAAGCTATGACGGAAGCATGTTTATGAAAATTCAGCTCCCTTTGGTCATGCACACAGAGGCAGAAGATGTGTCACTGCGTTTCCGATCTCAGCGTGCCTACGGTATATTAATGGCGACTACTTCCAGAGATTCAGCAGATACCCTACGTTTAGAACTGGATGCTGGACGTGTAAAACTAACGGTCAATTTAGGTAACACTAAAAAAAAAAAAATCCAAAAATTAACCTGTCTACTCATTTCCAACCGCATTTACTCTTGCTTGCTCTCACATAATTTACCTTTTTTTTCTTTTTTTTTTATACGCTCAATTTCCATTTTTATACTAAAAAACAGTTTCTGTATTTATTTTGCTTGCACAAAACACAATTCATGACAGTTAAAAAAGAGAAGATGAAAAACAGCGTTTCATAGTCTTCAAAGTTCTATCAAACCACGAAAGGTCAAAGAAATGACTTCTATAGAGTTCTCTTGAGTTGTAGACTTTTATTAGGCTGCCGATGCTTCTCTTTTTCAACAATCTCTTCGACACTTTTACACTAAAATTTCATTTGCTTAATTTTTAATTTTTTTTCTCGTGGTTGCATTTTTAAGTTTTCAATCAAAAGTGAACAATAACCCTTCAATGACCAAGGTCTGCGGCCCTTAGCAAACAGTCTGGAGAACATCATTCATACAGTTTCTTACACAAAATAATGCACTGATGGCTCAAAGCAAACAAAAATTTGAAATTAATGCTAAGAATTTCAAAAAATGTATTTTTGCTACTTACAAAATTATCTTTCCATATGTTCTAAATGGAATTCCTGTTTTTGAATGGTAATTTTTATGAGGTTAAGCTATCCAGCATATTTTTAGGGATTGTAATTACTTAGATTTAAGGTAATATTGAGAAAAATGTAATCATAGTGGCTACCCTACTACAGGAAAAGATGTTACTGGAAATCCTAGTGAAATGCACAGTAGCTCTCGAACAGCAATGTGAATTTAAGGCTGAGGAATTCATGACATGCATCTTTTCAGATGTTCCTCTGCCTCCCTCTCGTGGCTGATATCTGCCGCGTCTTAAAAGGAAAATTAGGACCCATCAATGCAGTCTTATTTTGTTGCAAGATGTGTGCGTGCTTTGATCCCAAACTGTTTGCCACCACTTTTCTGATGCGGTTGACGACACATGACAAATTATGCTACATGGGATTGAAATCTTGGTTTGAAAATATATGTTCTCCTCCAAGGACTAAATATGAGAAATTCTAAACACAATAATCCAGTTTTTTTTTTAACTGATAAAGATATTAAATTCATCCTCATTTTTTAACTAAGTCTTTTAGGTTATTTCTATTTTTGATTTGGATTTTGTATTTATTTTATTATAATTATTTTATCTTTTAATGTTTTATTATTTTTTTTCTATAATCGTTAAAAAGGACTCGAATTCGGGTTATGGCCTATTTCCTATCCAGGATCAAAAATTATGATTTTTCTATTTCCCAACTCCATGTATATTTTAAATCCTTGGGGTAGAACATTACTGAACTGCACAAGATGGCCGATCTTTTCAGCAAGCCCTCTATACCCATTGTGACGGAACTTATATATCTAGTTTCTCAGTTGTTCTGTGTTCTGGCACATATGGGGAGAAAGTGGCTGCCTGTTTAGATCTACATCTTTAATTGCTTTAGAAAATACGGAGGTTTGTCTACATGTAGCATAGTTTGAGTTGGCCAATGTAATTTAGATTTAGCTTGAAAGCTTTCAGCAAATTCTGTGTCTAAGAGTTACAAGGGCACAAGAATATACTTATGTAGAGTGGCCACATGTGCATGTGTCTGTCCCCGGAAGGGTGGACTGTAATATTATTGGATGTCTGCAGCTAATACCTTGAAGGATAAATTTTCATTTCTCATCTATTCTTCCCTATCTAGACTGTATCAGGATTAACTGTAATTCCAGTAAGTGCCTATTCAACAATTATTATTTTTTCTATTGTATGATGTATTAAATATGAAAGATTCTTATACTATTAAATACATTTTGATATTGTTTATGTTACTATTATTATGCCATGATTGAAAAAAGAAATCTAGACATTAATGCATGGAATACGAAATATATTTTTACATTTGAGTTGATTAGACATGAAATGTGGACTGTGATTTTATTTTAACTTTATATTATAATTAATTTTAATATATATTTTTAACACTTTTACATTTCCCAGTGGAGCAAATATAAATAAATGTAATTTACAAAAATAGGTAAAAGACGTAAATAAAATTGACGTAAAGATGTAAATAAAATTGGTTACAGACATAAATAAAATCGATCATAGATTCAAAATGGCTGAAAACAAACTAGGTAAAGAGTTGAAGCAAATTATTGATAAATCCATGCATATGAATGACTGTTCAAAGCAGCAATTATCTTAACAGGTGGTATTAGAAGATTTTTCACCAACATTTTTGATTCTAGGTTTATGGATTCCAGGTGTTCTTTTTCAGTATGTAATTTTTTTTTGTGTATATGTATAATTAGACAAATTATGCACTTTGAATGAGTTACGCAGTCTATAATCCACTGAATTAAGGAAGGCACATCTTTACGTACAGCTTTTTACATTAAAGGGAATGTATCATAAAAAATGACCATTTTTTTAAAACATCAGAGCTTTTATTTTGAAATTTCGGTGTATTTTTTTTATTTACGGCAGCTCTTATACTGGCTATGGAACTTCACAATAGACTAATAGTTCATATTTTGTAAAAATCACTTTTCGGCACTCATCTTATAACCATCAGAGAATAGTATTACAATAAATGTTAACACCTGTATTATAAAGCTGGGGACAAATAACCAAAGACACCTTTACATGATTATTGCTCGAAATAGCGATTTTTAGGGCTAGTCGTACTATGTACAGACAGCCACCAACACGGCATGAAGCAAGACATCATTCGGTAATCACTAACTGCTTCATTTCAGCTCACTGAAAGGAAGAAACCAGCAAATTTCTTGCTCAGTGTAAACAGTTAGCACTCAATCTTCGAATGTTCAAACAGTGAATGGAAGTGGGCAGCCAGAAGAGATCTCTGGCAAGCTCAGCCTCCATGCACTTAATGACCATTGCTCTTTGTGAAAACCCAAAAGCGATAGTTGTTGGCATGGCTGTGGGGCACTTATACACCCGCCAGTTGTAACTTGCAAAGGTACCTTTAGGACCACCCCATTGACAATAAATGATTGGCAGAGCATAGTCTATCCTCATTTTTCTTGAAAAGCTGCCATGCTGCTTGTCACAGAGCGTACTTGTAACACTAAAGCAATCATTTTGTTTGTTGGAAGGTCTTAATTCTCTGAATCTACTATGGCAGAATGTCAAGCAAGATGGCTGTCACAATAATATTATAAAGTGTGAAAAAAAACAGAGGAGTGGTTCACCGATATGTTGCTTCTAAATACAATTATATAATTAATAGCCCAAAGTCGTCCTTGACTGATTCTCTAATGTATGGGTAGACTAGATGAAATTACAGTGCTCTAACTTTAAGGCCGGCTTCACACTGGCAATAGGCTATCTTGCGTTGCGAGAATGAGTGAAAACGCATGAAAATGAAACCAATGATTTTCAATGGCTTCATTCTCAATTGTGACGCCTTCACTGCACACTTGCAGTGCTAAGAAAAAGCAGCACTATCGCCTATTGTTATCAATGGGGTCAGTGCCAGCAGCGCTGGCTCCATTGAAAATATAGGCAATACATTGCACTCCCCTGTGGCAGAGGTCCGCGATGCTATCCATTGCTTTCAATAGGGCTAGCTGCTGCAGCCCTTTTGAAAGCAATGGGTTGCAGGCAAGCACCACAGTGATGATTTTCAGTGAGGGGCTTGAAATATAAGGCCTTCCCTGAAAAACATGTCTAGTAAAGATGAGCGAACACCAAAATGTTCGGGTTCGCGTTATTCGAAACGAACTTCCCGCGATGTTCGGGTGTTCGTTTCGAATAACGAACCCCATTGAAGTCAATGGGCGACCGGAACATTTTTGTATTTCGCCGATGCTCGCTAAGGTTTTCATGTGTGAAAATCTTGGCAATTCAAGAAAATGATGGGAACGACACAGCAACGGATAGGGCAGGCGAGGGGCTACATGTTGGGCTGCATCTCAAGTTCACAGGTCCCACTATTAAGCCACAATAGCGGCAAGAGTGAGACCCCCCCCCCCGCACTGTCAGCATAACGATCGTTCTCCTCTGCCACAGCTGTAACAGCTGTGGCAGAGAAGAACGATGTTAGCCCATTGAATTCAGTGGAGCCGTCAATACAGCCGACTCCACTGAATGCAATGGGCTGCCGGCGATCGCGGGATGAATTGTCGGAAAGGGGTTAAATATATAAGCCCTTCCCTGCAATTCATCCAGAAATGTGTAAAAATAAAAAAAATATATATATTTTTTATTTTTACACATTTCTGGATGAATTGCAGGGAAGGGCTTATATATTTAACCCCTTTCCGACAATTCATCCCGCGATCGCCGGCAGCCCATTGCATTCAGTGGAGTCGGCTGTATTGCCGGTTCCATTGAATTCAATGGGCCAACATCGTTCTTCTCTGTCACAGCTGTTACAGCTGTGGCAGAGAAGAAGGATTTGTCTTCTATATGTTCTCAATGGGGTTGGCGCTGCTGCCGCCGGCCCCATTGAGCGCATATAGAAAAGATTTCTCAGGGAAGAAAGTTAAAGTAACCCGAACATCCGAACATCGTGTGGTGTTCGTTACGAATAACGAACATCCCGAACACCCTAATATTCGCCCGAGCATCAAGCTCGGACAAGTACGTTCGCTCATCTCTAATGTCTAGCTGTAAAGAAAAGTAAAAAAAACTAACTCACCTAAAAGATCCGTCCGGATCTTCTAGCTGTCCCACAGGAGTGAAGGAATTTCCTGCCATAGCTGTCACAACTGTGACAGCTGTGTCAGGGGAGTGCAATGTACTGCCTATGTTTTCAATAGAGTCGGCCCCATTGAAAACAATGAGCAATAACGCTGCTTTTTCTTAGCGCTGCGAGTGTGCAATGAAGGCAACGCAAATGAGAATGAGACCATTGAAAATCATTGGTTTCATTTTCATGCTTTTTTACTCACTTTCACAACGCAAAATAGCCTATCGCCAGTGTAAAGCCCGCCTTAAAGTTATAGCACTGTAATTTCATCCAGTCTCTCCATATATAAGAGAATTAGTCAAGGACAACTTTTGGCCTTACTGCTTCACCCCAAATTAAACCAACTTCAACCCTCGTGTGGTGTCCCTCTTCTTAGGAGTCCCCCACTATAACTACAGAGTTATGAAATTTTGGTTGATTCCCATTAATTGGTAGGGATTAATGTTTATAATGCACTTAACTCTTTCTTACCCTCATCTTTATCCACCATTTAACGATTACCACCCATACTGTAAATAATGTGTTTTTGTTGTCTAGAAATGTTATATTTGGTGAATCTACATTGTTTGGTCCTTTGCTTTCTATATTGATTTAATTAAAAGCTTTAATAAAAATTGAATTTAGAAACAAAATACAATCAAAAAATAAGAGCATTAAAAATAGAGTACTGTATATGCTTTAGTACAATTTTTTAAACAGTAAAACATGTGATACATTCCCTTTAAAGTCTATGAAGTATTAATGGCGTAACAATAAAATCTCAACACTTGTGACATATAAAATCATACAGGGTCACCTATTATTTCACAGATACTAATGGCTAAATTTACACTAACATACCTTCAGGCTTTCTTATATTATTTGCATACACTATGCACACTTCTTAAACAAATGACACATTCAAAAGGTTAGTTTGATTGGATTTTCAACCAAATGCAAATGCCCTGTTTAGTGTACCAATGAACTAGGATCCAAGGTTCAAATCTGACAACATCTGTATGACGTTTGCATGTTCTTCATGTGTTTCCTAATAATCACCTTTAGGCCTCGGTCACACGGGCGTTTTTCCCGCGATTTGTGGATCGCATGACGGATGCGCATCTGCAAATCGCGTGACCGGGCCGAAAAATCGCCCGAAAAAACTGCTCCTAGCCGCGTTTCATTAGAAACGGGCCGGAGCTGTCCAGTGCATTGAATTCAATGGAGCCGGTAATACAGCTGGCTCCATTGAAAGCAATGGGCTGCGGGCGATCTCACGATGAATTTTCGGGAAGGGCTTAAAAATATAAGCCCTTCCTTGAAATTCATCCAGAAATGTGTAAAAACAAAAAAATATATATATACTCACCTGGTCCCAGCAGACGGAGTTCAGCCGCGGCCGACCGGCAGTTGTCCTGAACTGCTCTGAGTAGTATTCAGCAGCCGGGGATTTAAAATCCCCGCCTGCTGAATGAGCTGCCTCTGATTGGTCACAGCCTGACCAATCAGAGGCAGCTCTCACTCACACCCATTCATGAATTCATGAATGGGTGAGTGAGTGCTGCCTCTGATTGGCTCAGCGCAGGGACCAATCAGGGGCAGCTCTCAGCTGAATGAAACGCGGCTAGGAGCAGTTTTTTCGGGCGATTTTTTTGCCCCGGTCACACGATTTGCGGATGCGCATCCGTCATGCGATCTGCAAATCGCGGGAAAAAACGCCTGTGTGACCGAGGCCTTACACAGCATTTCACATCACTTGATATTTTCTGTTCCCATCAGGGCTCACAATCTGTATTCACTTATTAGTGTGCTTCTGGAGTGTGGGAGGAAAACCACACAAAAACAGGGAAAACATACAAACGTCATGCAGATTATATCCTTGGTCAAATTTGAACCTAGGACGGCAGTGCTGCAAGGAAACAGTGCTAACCACTGATTTCAATAAATGGCCAAGCGCTGCCTCTGATTAGTAACAGTGCTCAGCCAATCAGAGGCAGCGCTTTTTGGAGGCAGGGATTTTTAAATCCCCAGCCATGAAAATACTGATGAACACCCATGGGAATGAGGAGAAGAGCCGAACAGCGCTTCTAGGTGAGTAAAATTTTATTTTTTAACATCTAGGGATGATTTTCAGGGAAAGGCTTATACTTCAAGACTCCCCTTCTTCCCTGAAAATCAGTGCTGCAGGGGTTGCCTTCATCTCATTGCTTTCAATGGGGTAGCATCAGCTTCAGCCCCATTGAAAGCATGGGATACTATCACTGTCCTCTGTGACAGGGGATTCTTTTATCCCTGCTGCAGACCACTCATCACTGAACACCATGACAGTGCTGTCACAGTGTTCAGTGATAAGGGGATTCGCCGCAGGGATTAACAGATCCCTCCGATAGTCCCCTCATCCCCTGTCACCTCTGTCTTCACACGCAGCACGGACTTTTCTGGCGCGCATTCTAGGCACACATGTCCTATCTTTTGCAGATGCGAGTATTTTGCGCCTCTAAAAAATGGACATGTGAACACGTCATAGGAAACTAATGGTTCTAATAGACGCAATTTTTTTTGCGCACATAGACATGTGTCTATGTGCGCAAAAAAAACACTTGTCTGACTGAGGCCTTAGTCAGACTGGCGTTTTTTTGCGCGATTTGCGGATCGCATGACGGATGCGCATCCGCAAATCGCGTGACCGGTGCGCGCAAGTCGCCCGCAAATCGCCCGAAAATCTGCTCCTAGCCGCGTTTCATTAGAAACAATACAGCCGTCTCCATTGAAAGCAATGCACTGCGGGCGAGCCCGGGATGAATTGTCGGTATGGGCTTAAATATATAAGCCCTTACCTGCAATTCATCCTAAAATGTGTAAAAATAAAAAAAAATTGTATACTCACCTTCTGCCGGCAGCCGGAGCTCCGCGCGGCCGTCCTGCAGTGGGTGTGAAGGGGGTCTGAGTCAGACCTGCCCCCTGATTGGCTCAGCGCTGAGCCAATCAGAGGCATGCCTCACTCACACCCATTCATGAATGGATGTGAGTCAGAGCTGCCCCTGATTGGCTCAGCGCTGAGAGGCAGCAGTCACTCACCCATTCATGAATTCATGAATGGGTGTGTGAGTGTTTTCAGCCTCTGATTGGTCAGGGCTGACCAATCAGAGGCAGATCATTCAGCAGGCGGGGATTTTAAGGCCCCGCCAGCTGAATAGTGCCAAGAAGCAGTTCAGGAGAACTGACAGCGGCCGCGGCTGGACTCCGGCTGCAGCGGAAAGGTGAGTATACAATTTTTTTTTATTTTAACACATTTTAGGATGAATTGCAGGGAAGGGCTTATATATTTAACCCCTTCCCGACAGTTCACCCGCGCACGCCGGCAGCCCATTGCTTTCAATGGAGCGGCTGTATTGCCGCTCCATTGAATTCAATGGGCAAACATCGTTCTCTGCCACAGCTGTTACAGCTGTGGCAGAGAAGAATGATTTGTCTTCTATATGTTCTCAATGGGGTCGGCGCTGCTGCCGCCGGCCCCATTGAGCGCATATACAGAAGAGAACAGGAATCGCAGATAGGTGCGATCTGCGATTTTTTGTTCTATAATTTATCGGACGAGCACATAAACAGCGCTCATGTGTCCGATACCATTGCAAAGCAATGGTTTAAAAAAATCGCCGGACACATGCGCATGCGCAAATCGCGCCTAAAAACGCCCGTCTGACTAAGGCCTGAGCCCTGAGCCTGTGTTCACACGTCAAGTATTTGTTGCAGAATTTTGATGTGGAGTCTGCACCGATATTTTGCAACAAGTTACAGTACACTGTAAGGCCTGGCTCACACAAGCGTGGATTTGTACATACATACACACGTGCAAAAACCGCATGTCTATTAGAAAAATTGGTTCCCTATGGTGTGTTCACATATCCGTGTTTTACAGCCATGAAAACACGTGCACCTGCAAATGATAGGACATGTGTGCATCGGGAATGTCCATGCTGCACGTAAATATTCCCTGCGGGGAGTCCCCTCATCACTAAGCACTGTGACAGTGTTCAGTGACAAGGGGACTCCCTGTGGGGAGTAAAGAATCCCCTGCCACAGCTGTCACAGCTTTGGCAGAGGATCACAAAGCTCTCCAATTCATTTCATGCTGGCATCCCCTGCAGTGATTTTTCAGGGAAGGGCTTTAAATATAAGCACTTCCCTGAAAAAAATCTCTGTCTTGTGTAAAAGAAAAAAAAATTATACTCACCTCTCCGCCGTTGTCGGGACTCAGGCGCGACTTCCCTGCTTGGTCCCCGTCACTGTACTAAAGCTCTTTCAGCAGGCGGGGATTTAAAATTAATGCTTCCTGAAAGGGCTGTGTCTGATTGGCTGAGCGCTCAGCCAATCACAGGCAGAGCCCAGCTATTCATAGAATGACAGCTGAGCGCTGCCTGTTATGGGTCACAGTGCTCAGCCAATGAATGGCAGGTCTTATATTTAAAGCCCTTCCCAAAAAAATCATTGCAGGGGCTGCCAGCATCCCATTGAAAGCAATTGGTACAGAGCCCTGTTCACGTGTGTTTTAACACGTGCACGAACGGCGGTTTTGCACATGTTTATGTACATGCAAATCCACACATGTGTGAACGAGGCCTAAGTGAATCAAGTACTAACAAAAGGCATTCACTTGGAGTGTAAAAAATCTGCAGTGGATTCTAAACATGTTAAATTATATTGTCATATTACGTTTTTCTTTACTATTCTTTTATTGTTATAAAATTTGTGTCAAAGTATGATTGTTGAAACTTTTAAAACATTTGTTATGAGTAGAGATGAGCGAGCATTGCCCTTAGCGAGTACCTGCCCGCTCGAGACAAAAGGATTGGGGGCCGGCGGGGGCAGGGAGCTGTGGGGGAGAGCGGGGAGGAACGGAGGGGAGATCTCTCTCTCCCTCTCTCCCCCCTGCTGACTGCCGCTACTCACCGCTCCCCCGCGCCGGCACCCGAACCTTTTGTCTCGAGCGGGCAGGTACTCGCTAAGGGCAATGCTCGCTCGAGCAATTGCCCTTAGCGAGTATACTCGCTCATCTCTAGTTATGAGATGTGTTTAGGAAGTAGAATTAGACTATTTTGTCATATTTTTATGAATAATATTTTAATAGAAACATACAGCTGAAATCATTTATTATCTAATGCGATCAGTAATATAACGGCCACATGTTTGAGGCTAATATGGTTTCTAGACTTTTAGATGATTTTTTTTGCATTTATGTGGCTTTCTTTGTCTTTTTTTTAATGACATTTATTATGACTGGCTTTTGGTGTCAAAATAATTTTCTTGGAGGTTGTTGTCTGCTCTTATTTTCCTTGAAGCAATGTTCATACATGGGTTTAGTCTTCCATTTCCTAACAGCTTGGCTAATTGGTTTAGAAACTCTTATTAAGTGGATAAATGTGACTTGCCACAATGGTAAGTAAAATAATGGTAAGATACAGTTTTGAAAGTGATCAAATTGCTTTCTCTGTACACATTTTTAGTATGCAATAGTATTCCAAATGATAAAATAACATGTATTCTGTAAATGTTTTATATTGTAAAATACCATCCATTTGTATCAAGTCTGATTGGTTACAAAACACAACTATTCGAAACATTTGGCAAATGTGTGTCTTTATTAGAGCTTTATATTCTCATTATTCTATATCTAGCCTTGGAACATGAATAATACTGTAGAAAATCAGAAACATTGGTGAAAACGTTTTATGTGTACTCACACAATTGATGTTTTTATTATGCTATTTTCTTTTTGTGATTTTTTTTTATCTACGTCTGGTAGGCTAAATGCCAAACATTTTCCCATTACTGTTTCCTTGAAAGTGAATAATAAGTATTTAACCTTATATTTAACCTTCTTCCTCTCTAAATTTACCTACCAACCTCGTGAGAGTTTAGTGGGCCATTGCATTCAGTAGTCAATTACTTTAATATCTTGTGGCCTCGGATGCGGATGTGAATATATACTTATCTGTTTAAAAACACTAAATAATAAGCCCATTCACATTATTTTAGAATGCTAAGATATTATATCCCTAATTTAGGGTTAGATGGATGCGGATAGTTTTACACATTTCAATATTCTTTATCTAAAAGCTAAAAAAACTATTTTTATATGCAACAGTAAATATATAATATAATGGTGTTAATCCGACTTTTTCAATATGATTTACAATTATTACAACACTTGGGGCTCAGTCAAACAAGCAAAATTTTCTCACATATATAGGAGCGTTTTCAAAACGCATCTACTAGAACCAATGCTTTCCAATGAAAGCGGTCACATGTCTGTCTTTTACATGCGGTAACAACTTGGTCCGGGAAAAAATAGGACATCATTTTTCGATTAGCTGAAAAACGCAGTAGAAAATACTGACCAAAGCGGCAGACGCGTTTTTTATTTGCACTTGTTGTGCAATTACACAATGATAAAATTCGCACTTAACAGAGCAGTCGCATTAATATACCCTGCTGCGGTTGTGACAGCTGTAGCAGGGAATTCCTTGGATTTGAAACCCCTGGATGCTGTCACATCCTGGAGCTTCACCTTGTTGTCAATGGGGTCTGCGGCAGCAGCGCCAGCCCCATTGAAAACATGGAGAGAAGATCGCAGTCCTCTACACTTTGACAGCACTCTGATTGGCCACTAGAAATACAGAAGAAAATTGCCAGGGACAGGGGAGAAGAGCTGGACAGCAATTCTAGGTGAGTTAAGACCATCTTAGGGGGCCTCTGATTGGCTAAGTGCTGTGAGCAATCAGAGACAGCGCTCAGCTGTCATTCAATGAATGGCTGAGTGCTGCCTCTGATTGGTCACAGTACTCAGCCAATCAGAGGCAGCACTTTCTGGAGGCGGGGATTTAAAAAAAAATCTTAACTCACCTAGTTCAGTGATGAGGAGACTCCCCATGGGGACGAAGGAATCCCCTGCCACAGCTGTCACAGCTGTGGCAAAGGACTGCAATTTACTTTCCATGTTGTCAATAGGGCTAGAGCTGCTGCCACCACCATTGCAATACAAGGTGAAGTCCCTGGATGTGACAGCATCCAGGGGTTTCACATCCCAGGAGTCCCCTGCTACAGCTGCCACAGCTGCAGCATAGGATAGCGATGGGACTGCTCTTTTATGTGTGAATTTTACCATTCTGTTACCGCACAACAAGTGCAAATAAAACATACGCCTGCCGCTTTTTTTATACATGCGTTTTGTTTTCATGGACCTATACATCCATGAAAAAAACGCTCATCTGACTGAGCCCTCAAATAAAACATTATATTAAATATTACTATAAATGAAAAATTTCTCAAATATTATAATGGGATGGGAGTAGGGATGAGCGAGAATACTCGCTAAGGCACTACTCGCTCGAGTAATGTGCCTTAGCCGAGTATCTCCCCGCTCTTCCCGAAAGATTCGGGTGCTGCCGCAGGACGGGGAGCGGAGGGGGAGAGCAGGGAGGAATGGAGGGGAGATCTCTCTCTCCCTCTCTCCCGCCCGCTCTGCCCCGCTCCCCGCCGCAACTCACCTGTCAGCTGCTGCGGCCCCCGAATCTTTCGGGACGAGCAGGGAGATACTCGGCTAAGGCACATTACTCGAGCGAGTAGTGCCTTAGCGAGTATACTCGCTCATCCCTAGATGGGAGTCATCAACTGAATAGTATTTTACTACAAATTCCCATAGCTATAGTACATCGCTAGTCTAAATTGTGAACAAGTGAACTTATAACTGTTACAAGTTATGTTATAGATCATGGCTAAACTAACAGAATAATCATAGGGTTCCAATGACATAAATCATATCCAGGAACAGGAACCACCAAGGGTTGCACTGCAATTCTTCCAAGTCTTTATTATTAGTATATGTTCACCCACCACATGTCTCTCCCTTTGTGACTACTTAGTCATCTTCAGATTGACATATTTTCCATGCAGAACTAAAGTAGTACAGTAAATTATAATTAACTAAAAGAAGAAAACTACTACAATATACACCGATATCGTTAATAGGTGGGAACCAGTATGTTAATTTTTGACATCAGTTTTCTAATCAGTATGCCATTGACCACTGATATTAAAAATATATACCTTGCTCATTTATTGACATAAAAGTCAATGGAGTTAAGTCTGGGCTACACAAAATTCAGCAATTGTCTTATTTCTTCAACATCTAAAACCATAGGGGAACAGACATCTAAAAAATCAAAGGAAAAAAAAGAGAACGTGGCCAAAAACACTTCTAGATCGGTCATTCACCAGATCTTCAATTTTTCTCAATTTTTCAATATTCAGCCCTAAATATTGGCCAAGGTCAGGTAAAGGAATTAGGTGGAAGGGATCATTGGAGCTATTTCATAAATGGATAATCTGGCATTTGACTAAATGAAATTATGTTTTCAGTTTTCTTTATAATAGGTAAGCTAGTATGATATCTGGATTTAATTAAAAACAGTAAATTATTATAATATTGTTTAAGGATTGAATTTAGCTCTGAAAATAATTTCACAGTCCAAATTTCCTACAATGCCTAATTAAATCAAATTAACATGTTCTATTTTTATACTTGGATATTGAATGTTAATGTATATAGTATACATTATTAATGCCATTTAATGACAATAGTATTGCAAAGGGTTGTTTGACATAAATGAGCTATGATATCTATATAAAGATTATGGCAGAATACAGAAAAAAATTATAATGCATCAGTTAAAATCCACTAACTATCAAAGATTGCTATACTTTTACGATGTGGGGCTGCGCTATATATATATATATATTTAAAAAAAATAACCCAGTAATCACTTTCAGTTGCCAAACTGCTCCCCTGCCATGCTCCGGTCTTCTGTTTACATCGGACCCAGCTGTCACATTGGTTATTTCCCCACTTGACCGTTGCAGCCAATAGAAGCCCAGACAGAGATGTCATCGGTGAGGTCCCGGAAACCTGCCTTGGGGCCTTTACACTAGAAGCCCTTGTGACAGTGTTTCTGGCCAGGTAACATTTCCTGTCATATGCCGTGGCCCCAAAGAGGCAGTCAGGCGCCATGGTGAGCATATTACTTTTATGTAGTTTTGGGCAGGAAGAGGGAGATTATATAAAATAAATAACTATGGCAACCCTATCAAATAATATTTGTGGGCTTTATGACAGCTGAAATAAGGGGCCGGAAATTGTATATAGACATAGAACTCTTTTCTAAGGGCTGATTCTTGGTAACATGTGACAATTAGCAAGCCTGTTGATTGGAGCTCATTTGCTTTTCTTTTCATAAGGGCCTAGAATCATGGCTATGGGGATAAATAATTGTTCACCCTACATATATAAAGAGAATAATGTTTCCCTACAGCTGGTTAAGGTTTACTAGGTGCAGGAGACCAAGAGTATCCCAAATCTCTTTTATTCACTGTTCATACATTGCAGAATGCACTTTGCCAGAAACCAAGGAATGGAATGTCAGATCAAAAGTGATTGCCACTCCAAGAATCCCAGATTCAAGTACCAATCTTCTATGCCGAAAGCTTTTTTACAATTAGACCACTCCATGTTGGATTGCTTTTATGCTATTTTAACATTGTCATTTGTGAGTTTAATAAAAAGGACATACCTGTACTTGTTACCAAAGCTTTATTGTACCATACCCTGTCTTCTAGCTCCGCATTAGAGATTACAGATGATTTTTAAAGTTGATAGTTCTAAAGCCCCATTTTAATGCAACGATTATTGCTCAAAATTCGCTCAAACAATGTCTTTTGAGCAATAATCGTTGTGTGTAAAGGCTACCATAATTTTCTTTTTGTCCAAACGATGATTTTTAGTTGAGTTTAAAATTCATCAGACGGAGAGGTGATAGCAGGGACCGCAGGCTGTGATTCTCCACAGGGGCGCTGATAACATTGTATTCAGCTGCAGTCCAGTGGCAGAACAAACGGCCTGTATGCAGATAACAGAACACCTGCTGTTCTCCACATGCAGCTCAGGGAGGCTCATTTACATGCAAATAAAGCTGATAAGCTGCTAATGGGCATTAGTGCCTATTAGCTGCTTGTGCAAAGTGATCATTAAAACTGACATTCTCCCTATGTTTTGACAAATTTTAAGCGATCATCTTTGCGTGTAAATGGGGCTTAATCATGAGGAAGCTATTAGCATAAAAGATTGGTACTATACTTGTTTCCGGAACTCCTGGAGTGCCAATCAGTTCTCAACTGACATTCTATTCTTTGGTTCTTTACTCATTTGTCAGTTGATCGTTGTGTCTTTTACATAGCCTGATGATTAGAGATGAGCGAGCATACTCGCTAAGGACAATTACTCTTTTACGGAAGAAAAGATTTGTGTGCCGGCGCGGGTGAGCGGTGAGTTGCGGGAGTGAGCAGAGGGGAGAAAGGGAGAGATCTCCCCTCCGTTCCCCCTGCTCTCCCTGCCACTCCCTGCCCCCTGCCGACACCCGAATCCTTTCTTCCGAGCGGGCAGGTACTCGTTAAGGACAATACTCGAGTAATTGTCCTTAGGGAGTATGCTCGCTCATCTCAACTGATGATCAGATAAACAAACGTTGTTAAAGGGCCTATATATAGGCTTCAGGAAGAGAGGTTACATACCACCTCCTCATACAGAGCCAAAGGAGTGACAGAGGAACTACATACAGAAACATATCTGGGTATGTAGTGTAAACTGTTATCCTGCTTTATCTAGGCTTCCATTAGTACCATATAGATGTCATCTGTAAGTAAGTTTTCAACCATTTAATATAAATGTGGTGCCACTGGCTCTCTGTTTTTTTACATATGTATAGACTTCTTTTTCCTTATTTGATGGTTATCTACCACATTCTCCTTGCATCTTGTATGGCAATTGCCAGAAAATGGAAATCCCTGGATGCCCCCTCCCTTACTGAAATCATTAACTTAATTACTTAGTGTTTACTTAACATTTATTAGTCTTGTTTATGTATGCAAAATTCTAAATTTCTTAAGCGCATTTTGCTGATTACCATTATTTATACATGAAGTTGTGAATATTATAAGTTTGATAAGTCTCTTGTTTAAGATGTGATTTCTTATTTGATGAAATTTTGTTACAATTTTTTAAAAGTTCTCAATAAAGAAAGTAGTATCTAAAAATTTGATAAATGAATGAGGTATCTCTGCTGACTCTTTACCATTCTACACAGCAAAGCTAAAAACGTAGATGTAGAAAACAGGAAATTCCAGTTTATTGTGTCTGCTTCAGCGGCCAATGTAAATGCTGGAATTTTTTTTTTTTAAATATAAACAATCAAATAGAAAATGAAAAAAGACTTACATCATTTTTTGTGAGTAAAGTCTACAATGAATCGAATTAATTTTTCTCCAGCCCTGAAGACCTATTAGAGTTTAGGATTTTCAATATTTTCAGGTCCATAGTAATGTAAAATAAGCTTAAAGAGCTTTTTCTATGAAAATAATCAGGATAGGTCATCAGTAGTTGATCAGTTGGGATCCGTTTGGTATCTCAGCCAATCAGCTGAGCGGGCGCCCTCTTTCAGCGCCACTGCACACAGGATATGGAGTAGAAGCTGCTGCGTGGTGGTGGCAGCATATATCTGCAGGTGCAGTGCTCATAAAAATCAGTGGGTGCTACACCTGCAGTTACAAATGCCGCCCACTAAATTTGCCTTAAATAAAAATAAATATGGGAATTTTTTTAAAACTGTAAGAACTAACTATTGTGTTTTATATAGCTTTTAGAGATGAGCGAGCATGCTCGTTTAAGGCTGATGCCATGCGGGATGGGGGGGGGGGGAGTGAGAGAGATCTCTCTCTCTCTATTCCTCTTTCCCCTCGCTAACCCCCGCTGCCCCCCACTGCCCCCCCCCCACATGGTGCTCCGTCGAGTAATCAGTTACTCGACAAGCCTTAAACGAGCATGCTCGCTAATCTCTAATAGCTTTCTTTTTGCAAGTAAGACTGCTCAGGCTTTAGTCACAAGTACCTGAGTTTTTGTAGCCCAGCATTTTTTTTATTGCATTTACGGCATTCAATCGTTATGGTCTGTTGAACATCCTTGGCAAAAAAAACATTTAGAAATCAGTAAATAGCATCCAATTTACCATAGCAAATAACTCAAAAAAGCATCAAAACAATAAAATAATTGAAAAACAAAGAAACGGTGATAACATGCATTCAACCCCATAAGCCATTTTCTAGGCATTTTAGTATGTAACATGTCAAACATGCAAAGATATTCTTCTTTTCATAGATAAAGTGTCAGGAGCAAATGGGAATGGGAAAATAAATTATATATATATTGCTCTTCACAGACCTGCATTCAGCTGATATGAAAAGAAGAAAGCAGCCATAGAGTGAAGGATGGTATTGTGTATCCATAGACATGAGGATGTGTAGCTCTGAGCTTGGGTGCATATACTGTAATATAAAACCCGGTTTAGCATAATATCGATAAATACCTTTTCTTACCCTTGCAGTGAGCAGGATAGGAAATTTGATTAAATAATAAATAGTGACTTTAAACTCAGCAGGAGAAGTATACAGTGAAATTGGATATGTTGCCTGGGGGAATGCTGGGACACAGAAATGAGTAGGTCATGAAATGGCACATCATCATTAAATATATTAAAAGATTTCTTCTTAGCAGAGGAGCAAAATGAAAATACGAGATTCTCTACTGCCGGTGGTTTCTGTGTTAGACTACAATAGGAACTTGCCCCTTATCCAACCAGATATATTTGAACATGCAGTTGTTTATTAATAATTAATATTGCTATTTTCCTAAAAGCTTAAAATACATGGAACTAGATCTGTAGAATTTCCCTTCCCCCAATGGGTCAAATGAGTTCTTGAATTACAGATTTGCCCGTAAGGATATATTGTATCTCATTACAGTATATTGCAATCTAGTTTCTTGACAGTTCTTCGCCAAAATGAACAGGTACTTCTATTGATGCAGCACCTACCCAGAGGAAATTAAGAATTACAGGACATTGTATCCATTAAAATCAATAGGATGTCTATGTAATATGGGCTTTGTGTAGTTCAGTAGAAATGTAGTCCTAAGCTTTTGCTCACAACCTAAAGTTTGTGAGTTCAATCACCATGTGGTTCAGGTAGCTGGCTCAAGGTTGACTCATCCTTCCAAGGCCAAGCTTAAAATACATGGAACTAGATCTGTAGAGTTTCCCTTCCCCCAATGGGTCAAATGAGTTCTTGAATTACATATTTGCCCGTAAGGATATATTGCATTTCATTACAGTATATTGCAATCTAGTTTCTTGACAGTTCTTCTCCAAAATGAACAGGTACTTCTATTGATGCGGCACCTACCCAGAGGAAATTAAGAATTACAGGACATTGTATCCATTAAAATCAATAGGATGTCTATGGAATAAGGGCTTTGTGTAGCGCAGAGTGTTAAGACAGTAGAAATGTAGCCCTAAGCTCTTGCTCACAATCTGAAGGTTGTGGGTTCAATCCCCACAGGGTTCAGGTAGCTGTTTCAAGGTTGACCCATCCTTTCAAGGTCATGCATAAAATACATGGAGCTAGATCTGTAGAATTCCCCTTCCCCCAATGGGTCAAATGAGTTCTTGAATTACATATTTGCCTGTAAGGATATATTGCATTTCATTACAGTACATTGCAATCAGCTCTTCTCCAAAATGAACAAGTACTTCTATTGATGCAGCACCTACCCAGAGGAAATTAAGAATTACAGGACATTGTATCCAGACATCAACAGGATGTCTATGTAATATGCGCTTCGTGTAGCACAGAGTGTTAAGACAGTAGAAATGTAGTCCTAAGCTTTTGCTCACAACCTAAAGGTTGTGGGTTCAATCCCCACTTGGTTCAGGTAGCCAGCTCAAGTTTGACCCATCCTTCCAAGGTTAGTAAACATGCAAAGATATTTTTTTAGAGTATACAGCTTGCTGGGGGTAAAAGATGACTGGGAAGGCTATGGCAAATCACCCCGCAAAAACTGTCTAAATGGCTCCAAGGGTGTTATGTCACCCCAGGAGCCAGTCATGACTCAGTGCTTGCACCAGGGAACTTTACCTTTTACCTATGTAATATACATAAATTCTGAATGCTCCAGAGAAAAAGATAGGCACTCTATAGACCATAATAATAATAAAGCTTGGTTCACATCAGTTGTACTTCCGCCTGATGGAACATTGGTGACATAACCCTTTGATGAGACAACCCCCTTTTTTCAGGGACTTTTGTGACTTTTTCTATTGATAACCTATCCTCGGAATAAGTCATTAGTAGTTGTTTGGCCTACTGTACCAAACCAAGCTGCAATATGAACAGCACTATCTGCTTCCAATGCTGTCTGTACTGACTACAGAGACGGGAATCACCTGATCGCCGGGGATCCCAAGCGATAGACCCCCACCGATCAATTATAGATGACATAACGGAAGTAGAAAAATTCCAAGTTGAGGAATAAAATCCATAATCTTTATTGTGAGCACGATAAAAACACTAATGAAGGCAAAGTACCTCTAATGTGTTTCAAACTAATAATAACTGTTTAGTTTTGAAACTCGTTGGCCAAGTACATGAACCCCTGATGTGTTTTTCTTTACTAGTATTTTTATCATGTGCGCAATAAAGATATTGGATGCTATTCTTTAACCTGGGATTTTTATACTTTTGTTATTGCGTACCGCACCTGAACCAGCAGTTCTACAGCAAGGAATTCACTCAGAAGGGGAAGTTCCATGCAACCATGTAGCATGTGTATATGAGGTATGGTTCTTTGCATTGATGATTTATTCTGGTGATAGACCATCAATAGAGTCTTAAATGTCCTGTACAACCCCATTAAATATTTTTTAGTAATCGAGATAAATGTAATATAACATATTATGAAAGCATATTATCCAAATTTTATCTCTAAACTGCCCGCCTCTAAACCTCTGGTCATGTTGCCCAAGTAAAAGGAATTCATAACCAACACATGTAGTTAGGAAAGGACTGGAGAGAAAAGTGTCCACATTCAGGTAAATAATAAAGAGTACATCTTACTTTAAGGGGTTTTACTACCAAAAACATGTATGCCCGAACCACAGGCCTGATAATTAAAGGGGTTTCCAGGGAAATACTATTGGTGACCTATCTTCATGATAGGTCATCAATAGTTGATCGGCTAGGGTATGTCGCTCAGGACCCTGACCGATCATCTGAGCGGGCGCAAGCTGTAAGTGCCGCAATAACACGGAAGTCAGCGCAAAAGCCTCCTCGCCTACCTCCGTGCAATGGCCAGCACTTGTAAATGCATGCACTGCTTTCATTGAAATCAATGGGAGCCGTGCCTGCAGTTACAAGCGCCGGCCACTATAAAGAGGTCAACGGGTTGGCTTTTGCTACGACTTCTGTGTATTTGGAGCGGAAGTCTCTGTGCCGACTTTCCATGTAGTGGCTGGTGCTTGTAAATGCAGGCATGGCTCTCATTGATTTGAAGGAGAGCAGTGCCTGCAGTTACAAGCACCGGCCACTACACAGAGGTGTGCACCGAGGCTTCTGCTCCAATCTCTGTGTTATTGAGGTGCTGACAGCTTGTGCCCACTCAGCTGATCAGTCGGAGTACCAAGCGACGGACCCTGGCCAATCAACTATTGATGACCTATCATGATGATAGGTCACCAATAGTATTTCTCTGGAAACCCCTTTAAGGCATGAACAATCTTCGTCTTGAAGGGGTTAAATGCTGGAATATAGGCCTAATAGTTTATCGAGTTTCTGATATTCTATCTCTTTATAACAATATAATATAATCCAAGAGACATTTGCGTGTTCATGAGCATTACCTGAAATAACTGTCCAATATCTTTTTACTGCAACGCTGCGTTGTATGATTGTGTAATTATCCCCGAAGTAGTAAATAAATAAAACCAATTTACCCTGATGATTACAAAGTAAATGTTTATCTTTCAATTACCTGTTTATTGTCATCAGACATAACTGAGGTTGATGTGCTGTGCTAAAATTTCATTGTTCTCTTCTGATGTCACCTATTCCTTTTCCTAATGTTGCAATCAGGGGCCATTCATGGTAAATAAACAGCGGATAGAGAAGAGAAGTAGCTTTAAGTGATTTTCTTACCCGAAAAAGATTTATCAAAGATTTGGTAATTTCTGTAACCAGTGCTTTTCAGATGTGTGACCGTACATTGAGGGAGCTCAAAAGAAAAACAAAAACAAAGGAAATAACAGAAGCATCTATAACATAATGTGTTCAGGCTAGGGATGAGCGAGTATACTCGCTAAAGCACTACTCGTCCGAGTAATGTGCTTTAGACGAGTATCTCCCCGCTCGTCCCTGAAGATTCGGGAGCCGCCGCAGCTGACAGGTGAGTTGCGGCGGGGAGCAGGGGAGAGCGGGCGGGAGAGAGGAAGAGAGAGATCTCCCCTCCGTTCCTCCCCGCTCTCCCCCGCAGCTCCCCGCTCCGCGGCGGCCCCCGAATCTTCAGGGACGAGCAGGGAGATACTCGTCTAAAGCACATTACTCGGACGAGTAGTGCTTTAGCGAGTATACTCGCTCATCCCTAGTTCAGGCCCATTTACACGCAACGATTATCGCTCAAAATTTGTTCAAAGGATCGAATTTGAGCAACAATCATAGCATGTAAATACGGAGATCGTGCACTTTTCGTTTGAACAATGATTTTAAGGTGAACTTAAAATTCATCCTTTAGCTACCAGAGATAAAGCAAACACATTCATCTCTCAGTAGACAGCAGGCTGGTACCTCCACGTGGAGACGGCAGTGAACATTGTATTCTGCCAGCACCAGTGATGAGAACAATGCAGCTGTGCGCACAGCTGAGTGTGTGATCAATCACACGCTGGGCTCTGCAAACAGCACTTGGTGGCCCATTTACATGCAAATAAAAATGATAAAGTGTTAATGGCCATCAGTGGAAAACAACAGATAAAAAATAGGTCTATTTTAATACCTTTGTGGGTCCAATGCAAAGGTATTCTAATAGGCCCCCTAACCACTATAGCCCTTTTGCCCACAATTATCCTGCCCATCTATCTATCCCCAATGTATTTTAAAACTAAAAAAAAATTAAAAAAAAAAAAAAAAAAAAATATATATATACTTACCTAATCCCCTAATCCTGTAGTTTTCACTTCCCCATCGGGATTCCCTATGGTCTCTACTCACTTCCAGCTCTAGCTGTCATTTGTTCATCTAAGGGTGGATTCACACAAGTGTGTTTATGTGTGTACAATTGTGCACACAAAAACACACGTCTATTAGAACCAATGGTTCCCTATGGTGTGTTCACATGTCCGTGTTTTACAGGCATGCAAAGGCATGCACCTGCAAAACATAGGACATGCGTGCACCATAGGTCCGTGGTGTGTGTCAATATTCCCCAGCGGGGAGTCCCCTTGTCACTGAACATTGTGACAGCACTGGAGTGACCGTGGGGGAAGAGAATCCCCTGCCACAGCTGTGACAGCTGTGGCCGAGAATTTCTTCATCCCTGCGGGGAGTAAATAATCCCCTGTCACAGCTGTGGCGGAGGATCGCAATGTTCTCCCATTGCTTTCAATGGGAGCAACACTTCTGCAGTCCCATTGAAAGCAATGGGCTGCCAGCAAGCCCTTCAAGGATTTTTTGGGGAAGGGCTTTAAATATAGGCCCATCCCTGAAAATCATCCCTAGAATGTTTTAAAAATAAAACAAATTATACTCACCTCTCCTCAGCTGCAGGGGCTCAGGCGCGTCCAGCCTGTCTTCTCCCTGCACTGCTCTGAAGCTCTTTCAGCAGGCGGGAATTTAAAATCCCAAGCTGCTGAAAGGGCTGTATCTGATTGGCTGAGCACTCAGCCAATCACAGGCAGCTCTCAGCCATTCATTGAATGACAGCTTAGTGCTGCCTGTGATTGGTCACAGCACTCAGTCAATCACAGGCAGTGTTTGGCCATTCAATGCTTGTCTTTTATGGGATCCAGGTGAGGCTACAGTCTCAGTCAGACAAACAACATTTTCACGCAAGTATAGGTGCGTGAAAAAACTCACGCAGAACGCAAGTATAAAAAAATGCATGAACGAAGCTTCAGATGCGTTTTTAATTCACATTTGCTGTGTGATCACACGATAGTAAAACTCGCACATAAATAGTGCGGCACCATTGAAACCAATGGGAGAGGATCGCTATCCCCTGCTGCACCTGTGACAGCTGCAGCATGGGATTCCTTGGATTTAAAACCCCTGGATGCTGTCACATCCAAGAGTTTCACCTTGTTGTCAATGGGGACGGCAGCAACAGTGCCAGCCCCATTGAAAACAAGTGCAGAAGCTCGCACTGCTCTGCCACTGCTGTGACAGCTGTGGCAGGGGATTCGTTCGTCCCGCGAGGAGTTCCCTCATCACTGAACACTGTGACAGCACAGTGTTCAGTGATGGGGGGACTCTCCATGGGGATGAAGGAGTCACCTGGCATGGTCACAGCCGTGGCAGAAGAGCGCAATCTATGATAACTGTGGCAGGGGATTCCATTGTACCTGCAAAGTGTCCCCTCATCACTGAACATTGTGACAGCACTGTCACAGTGTTCAGTGATGAGGGGACTCTCCACAGGGATGAAGGAATCCCCTGCCACAGCTGTCACAGCTGTGGCAGAGGAGCACAATACTATCCCATTGCTTTCAATGGGGCCAGTGCTGCTGCCACCCCAATGAGAGCAATTGGATGAAGGCAACTCCCGCAGGCATTTTCGGGAGGTTTGGAGGGACTTGAAATATAAGCCATACCCCCAAAATAAGCACTATTTGCAGGAAAAAATAACAATAATATATCGCCTTAAAGAGTTGTCCAGGGTTCCGCTGCATCTACTGCTTGGGCCCCCGGAACTGTACTTCTTCATTTTCTTCTGGGCAGAAATTGAAAAATCCCTGCCTCCTGGAAGCACTGCCTCTGATTGGCTGAGCACTTTGACCAATCACAGCCATTCAAAACCACGTTTCTGTACGAAGCAAAAAACACTACCCGATCTTTTGCAAGTGCGAATTTTTAGCACTTGTAAAAAATGGACATGTGACTGCTTTCATTGTAAAGCATTAGTTCTAATAGAGCCATTTTTTAAATGCACATATTCATGCGTGAAAAAAATGCTCGTCTAACTGAGCCCTAAGGGCTTAAACAACTGGAAGTTATTTTGTCCCGTTATGCGACCGTGACAGAACAAAACTATTGATTTTTAATTATTTCATTTTCATTAGCGGTATTCCTCCCATTAATAGTACGGTGAGAAACGATAGGGCAGAACCTATCTTCCGGCTTTTTTTTTTTCAAACTCGCGCATAGTTGCGAACATGCCCATGTGAAGAACCCCTAAGAGCCATAAAATTCCACTACCTCCTTCTCCAAGCCACACCACCACCTTCTTCTTTTTTTAGAGAGTTCAGTTGGGAAGAACCACCAAGAGGTTTGGGTTCTTGCTGGAGAGAACTTTTTCATCAAAGTTCGGCCCAAAACAGGGCTCGACTGGTTCTATTCGCACAGCACTAGAAGCACCACTGTATGACTACAGAATCACATTACAGATGGTTCCTTTGTAGTTTTTAATCATGGAGACTTTTAGATCTGCAAAGGAGCTGTAGACACAAAAGTTTAGGATTTTTAAATATTTTTTCAAGACTTTTTGCAAAGTTTATACATTTTATTTTAGATGTACAGTATTGGAAATACGAAAACAATTACTTGCAAAGTTGAAATGACCCTTTAAGATCTACATGAAAAACTCACCTTGCTTAGAGATGTAAACTAGGCCATGTTGATTGACTCAATAACAATAAGGCCAAGGTTCCAGATTATAGGTCTGGGCTGGGCACAACTGATAACATTTTGGTGCAGTTTTGTGCATCGGTTAGGCGTTCCTAACATGACATGCAGCGATTTTCCTGTCTGGTTCAGGGAGACATCCGCCATCATAAGTGATGTACCAGAGGCTATAGCATGGGAACAGTTATAACATCAGTTTCCCTCTGGTGTTTTGGCACAATGCTGGAGGAAAAAAGCAGCAGATGGCCAGAAATATGAGGATCCAGCCTTGGACTGAACTCCAAAATAAAATTTATTGGATATTAGTTTTAAGATCTGGTTATATTTAGAAACTCATGCACTATATAAAATATCGTGTGTTTGTGAGATATCTTTAAAATGTTCTAGAACGACATGTGGAACAACCGTAGTAAATGTCAAGCTTGACTGCACAGCACAGGAATTACTTGAGGCTATCAAAATTTCCCTTTTCATGTTAACCACTTAGAACAAAAATGGCTAATTATACTGTCTTTTTATAAAATAATTAAAACCCGTTTTTGCATTAACACTTGCAACTTAGATTATGTAGAACATAATTAGCATAGTACATTAGCCAATCTTTATTGCACTCCGAGCTGTTGTAATGCACGCAAAAGCACTTGGAGCATAATAAAATTGCAAACGTGTAACACTGATGCAGGTGTCGGAACAAAAGAGCAAAGCAAAAGCACACCTGCCTATGTAAGCTTCATACCGCGGGTCCTCAAAGTCTTCAGACCCTTTTGCTTTTTTTTTTTACATTTTCACGTTTTTCCCATCATTCTGCACTCAATACCCCATAATGACAAAGTCAAAACAGATTCTTAGAAATATATATAGTTTTTTTAAATGAAAAACTACCATTTTGCATTGACATAAGTATTCACGCCCTGTTCTCAATACTTAGTTGAAATGCCTCTGACAGTGACTACAGTCTCCTGTCTTTTCGGGTATGCCATTCTTCTCTGCAGATCCCCTCAAGCTCTGTCAGGTTGGATGGGGGACATTTGTGGACTGCCATTTTCAGGTCTCTTCTGAGATGTTTGATTGGTTTTAAGTAAGGGCTCTGACTGGCCACTCAAGGTCATTCACAGAGTTGTCCCTAAACCACTCCTGTGTTGTCTTGGCTGTGTGCTTAGAGTCCTTGTCTTGTTGGAATGTAAAACTTCTGCCCAGTCCGAGGTCTCTTGCGCTCTGGATTAGGTTTTAATTAAAAATATCCAACAAACCCTGACTAATCTCCCTGACCCAGCCACTGAACCCCCCCCCCCCTCCACACACACACACACACACAACATGATACTGCCATCACCAGGCTTCACTGTTGGGTTGATATTAGGCAGGCAGGTGATGAGCAGTTCCTGGTTTCTTCCAAACATGATGCTTAGAATTGAGGCCAAAAAAGTTCAATCTTGGTTTAATCAGAGCACAGAATTTTGATTTTCACAGTCTGAGAGTCCTTTGGTTGCTTTTTGACAAACTCTAGGTAGGCTTTCATGTGTCTTTTACTGAAGAGAGCCTTTTTTTCTGGACATTCTGCCATAAAGTCCAGATTGGTGGAGGGCTGCAGGGATGTTTGACCTCCTGGAAGTTTCTCCTGTCTGCACACAGGATCTTTGGAGCTCATTCAGAGTAACTATTGAGTTGTAAAAAACCTCCCTTACCAAGGCCCATCTCCCACGATTATTAGTTTGGTGGGTCGTCCAGTTCTGAGAACAGTCCTAATTATCCAAATGTCTTTCATTTAAGAATTATGCAGGCCACTGTACTCTTGGGAACTTTCAGTGCAGCAGAATTCTTTTGAGCCTTCCTCAGAACCGTATTCCCATACAATCCCTTCTCTGAGCTGCTCTACTGGCAGTTATTTGCTTCTTATAGCTTGGTTTTGGCTCTGATATGCATTGTGAGCTGTGAGACAGGGGTGGTCTTTTAAAATTATGTCCAAGTAACTGAATTTACCGCAGGTAACTCCAATTAAAGTGTAGAAACATCTCAAAGATGATCAAAAGAAATGGGAGGCACACTCAGCCAAATTTCAGGTATAATACCAAAAGGAATGAATACTTATATCAATGTAAATGTTAGTTTTTAATTTTTTGGAAAATGTAAAAAGATTTCTAACATTATGTTTTCACTTTTTCATTATTGGGTATTGAGTGCAGAATGTTAAGGAAAAAATTGACATTTCGTCAAACCTGAACTGAGCTTTTAGCAACGTTCTACCTGAAAGAGGGTTTTGCTGGTTCATTTCGCTCAACACTAGTCCTGAACACTGTCTAATAGCGATAAAAGCCCTGCTAATAAAAGCATAATTGTCTACACCAGTCTTAGGCATTTTGGTGAACTTATGGTTTGGCTAAAAGTAATTCGGACCAAACTGAACTTTTTGCAAAAGTTTGCCAAACTTAGCATCCCTCCCCATTCTAAAGGAAACACTTCAAATAAATTAGATAAAGAATGCTGCATCTTGAGGACAATGAATTACTAGTGTGATAAGTTGGGTGTATTGAGCTCACTGGACCACCATCTTTCCCTCCATCAGATGGGTGGCAACACAGCACAAAAAGATGTCAAGACTTTAAAGCTCTTCTTTAGTGAGAATTCTCAGTCACCAGATAAACACCCAATAGTGTGGGAAAAACACATAGCCTATATTAGAGGCATTCTCATTGCTCTGGGTTCATTACAGGAAAAACACAGAGAAAAGGAGATTGGAGATATCTTAACCCAAATCTCTGGGCTAGAACAGGCAGCTAAACTGAAAAAAGCTCGAGGGGTTCAGATCAACTTAACTGCCTTGAGGGAGAGATTGAAAGACATTTTAAACAACAGATTTGCTAAATCCTTACTGTATTACAAACATCAAATTTATGCCCATGGTAACAAGGGGGGGAGGCTTATGTCTACCTTGATTAAAAAAGCTAAAATGAAAACACACATCTCTCACATTAAAAATGCTCAAGGTGACAAGCATTCAGAAACAACACAGATAGCACAAGCCTTTAAAGATTTTTACTCGAGCTTGTACAATTTAAACAAAAATGGTTTGAGTGAGGATGACGAAAAAGCAACAGAGAGGTTATGTCGTCGTTTTCTCTCCCTACCCTAAATCAAGTTGAAATTGCTTCCCTAACCTCCCCAATCTAGCTAGAGGAACTAAGATCAGTTCTCAATAGCTTTCTTCTACATAAAAGTCCTGATCCTGATGGTTTTCCACTAATTTACTACAAAAAATGTCACAATATACTATTGCCGCACCTGGCCCTCTCGTTTCATGCTTTACTAGATGGAGTCCAATTACCTAAACAATCCCAAGAAGCTTATATTAATCTTAACCCCCAAGAAGCGTAAAGACCCTCTACTTTGCGGAAGTTATAGACTAATATCGTTGCTCAACCTTGACATCAAACTGTGGGCAAAACTGCTGTCAAGGCAAATTCATAAGTTTATCCCAAAACTGATTAATGATGACAATCAGGCTTTGTCTCAGGTAGAGAGGGAAGAGACAATTCATTGCGTCTTTTACATGCTATTGGGTTTGCAAGGAAGAGGAAGTCCCCAGTGATTCTATTGGGGATTGATGCTGAAAAGGCATTAGATAGAGTGGACTGGGATTTTATTTGTGCGGCCCTAAACAAGTTCAATTTCCCTATCTCTCTAATCCAAGCAATATCCTCACTCTATTCTTACCCCATGCCATAATTAAAGTTAACAATACATTTTCAAGCCCTTTCGAAATTACTAATGGCACTCGCCAAGGTTGTCCACTGTCACCTAGTCTTTTCATCCTCTCCTTAGAATTACTTCTCCAATTGGTTAGAGAGGACAAAGTTAAAAGAGGCATAGAAGTTGAAAACTTCTCGCTTAAATCTATAGCTTTTGCTGATGACATACTTTTCTTGCTATCTAATCCAGAACAGAGCCTTCAAAAACTTAGCAATACTCGTCGCTTATATAGCTGTATATCTAACTTCAAGGTGAACTTCTCCAAATCCACAATACTGAATATATCTCTCCCCATGGATAGCACAAAGAAACTTAAAGCATCATCTCAATTTAGATAGACAGATTCTCATATCGAATATCTAGTGATACTAGTCACGAAAAACCCAGAAGATCTCTATGACAAAAATTACGTACCTCTTCTTAAGGAATTATCTTCCCTATTAACCTCTTATGACCTGCCAGTTATTTCCTGGTTTGGACGCAAAAATCTCTTACAGGCGTACACTGTCCCAAAGATACTACATAAAATGCAAATGCTCCCAATCCACTTACCCAGATAATTTTTCAACCATATCCAAAAACTCTTCTCCAGATTTATTTGGAAACATAGGTGACCCCGACTAGCTCATCGCCTATTGATCCAAAGGAGAGAGAATGATGGTATGAACCTCCCAGACATAACTCAATACTATAAGTTCATCCAATTATACAGATGGCTAGAATTGATTAAACCATCCAAAAACCATATAACCTGCTCGTTGGCAAAAGTCTCCTATGGTCCTAATTTCTGGAGAGATCTTTGATTCCTTTCTCCTAAGGTCTATAAAAAGGCTTTGTTTGACTCTCTCCTGAAAGGGGTTTGTGAGACCTGGGATCTCCTTCGAAGTGATTTGGCCCCACACCCGTCGCTTTTAACCCCCCTAACTCTTCTGCCTGACATCTTAAAAATACATCTAGACGTAAATACTAAGCTTATTTGGACTTACTTTGAAGACCTCTCAGAGTCGGATATCTGGCTTCACCGTTCAAAATAAAGCATACAATTAACAAAATTTTTACTTTCCCAAATGACATGCCTGCAACTCCAACCCCTACAGCTGTCACACTTATCCAAACTTGTCTCTACGTTTGATGAAATGTACCCATCTACCCAATAGCTCTTAGACTTCGAACACACTATCATTGCACAAAACCACTTTGGCAGGAGAATAGCCATGGCGCTGCAATAGAAGTGTGGGTAATTTAGCACATATTTGGTGGTTTTGTCCAGTTATACAACCTTTCTGGAGTTGGATTGAAGGCTCCATACGTAATATCTGTGACAGCTCATTTAAGCTTACTCCAGAGGCTGTAATTCTTGCAAAGTATTCATCAACTTACAAACCCTCAAAAGCCAACCTCATCTCCCACATGATTGCTGTAGCAAAGTCCCTAATTCCTGCTCTATGGCTACCTCCACCTGCTCCCTCAGATGAAGAGGGAGAAGAGTTGAAGAACTGACAAGCTGGGCTAATAGATCACACAATAAATTCAGGAAAACCTGGGACCCATGGTCTAACCTCTCTTCATCTTAATTTACTGAGTACTATATGAGATAAATACATACTTGCATTTACTTTATTGCTGAGCTTTGTCTTACTTTACTGTTTTATTAAGTGTATTCCACTCTGTAAGCCTTCTATCCTAACTCTTTTTCCCTTTGATCACTTGGACTAGGGCCTTGTTCTTCTTAAGTGGTCTAACCTTATCCTCTCCCTCACCCCCCACCCTGTCTAATTAATCAAGAAGTAGTTATGCTTCTATTGTTATTTGCCTTATGCTGAAGGCTTTGATGGTATCATCTACCTATGTTTTTGCTTGAAAATCTTTCAATAAAAACAGAATTTGTAAAAAAAAAAAGACCAGAATTCTAGTAAAAATTGATACTTTCATTATTTATTTGCACAAAAAACTTGACAATTTTCACACTACTGTAATAAGGGATCACAGGGTATATGTTGTAAACATTAATCCTAGCAGTCTGGCTACTAGCTATACAGGATCATGTATCCTAACTATCCAGGCCTGTTTCTTCAATATGACATCACAATGTCCATAAGTCATACCAATCCAGGGTGTCAGTCTAGACGGCATCTTTCCCTGTCAGACCCTTGGTATTCAGTTGGCAGCAGCTTGCTCTGTACTGGACTCTCTTTCGCAGCCCAGTGGACCACGATGCACCTCTCAAGGGCACAACATTCAAGAACACCGAGGAATTTATCTTCTATTGATATACCCATACAGGTGTTTACTGATTAACTATCAGGAAAAATAACTTTTTTTCTGCTGGACATTTCATTACATAACCTGCCTAATGAGTGGGTACCTGCTACCCAAGTCCCTCATCGATCAGCCACTGTTCTAATGTATTAGGCCTCGATCAGATGAGCGTGGTTTATAGGTTGCTACAGAAGCGTGTAAACCACACTTCTATAACAACTAACAGATTTCTATAGAAGCGCTCATGTTGAGCTTTTTACCAGCGCAAAATCTGCATTGGTAAAAAAGATAGGACAGCGAGTGCCGACTCGCCTGTCAGCTCTGTGCTGCAGTGCTGTCCATGGTGCTGACCACAGGCTCTTATGGGAGCTGCAGCAGCATGGAGCAGCTCATTCATCGCAGAATTCCTGCATGTCAGCAGCGTGGTTTACAGCGTGGTAAACCACGCTCGTGTAAAGGAGGCCTTAAGCTGCTGTAATGCCAGAAGTAGACAGTTCCATACATTGTGCAGTGGCATAGATTGGTACTGCAGGTTAAGCTCAATTGACGGCAATGGGACTCAGACTGCAGTTCTACTTAGGGTCTCTGTATGCGACACCCCACCGATCAGCTATTAAAAGTACGGCAATCCCTTTAGCAGCACAGTGTCTTAGTGGTTAGCATTGTTGCCTTGCAGAGCTATAGTCCTAGGTTCAAACCCCACCAAAGACAACATCTGCATGGAGTTGTGCATGAGTTTGTCTGGGTTTCTTCTGGACACACACTCTAAAAGTAGACAGATCAGTGAATATAGATTGTTAGCCCTAATAAGGACAGAAACCAATGTAAAGTGCTGCGTAATATGTATACACTATATGAATTAAGGTGATTATAATCATAATTATTATTATTAATAGATTACATAATTAGTTATGATACAATGACTGTGGCAGAATTTAGAGCAGAATCGTGTGTCAACCTAACCTCAAGGACCATGGGCCGAATCCATCCTGCCACACATTTTTATGTGTAAGAGCTTTTTCTAGGTCAGATGGTCTTGAACTGTGGCGAGAAGACCCTCTGGCATACTGTGGACTCATTTGGGTACCTGAATCATGGCCGCCATCTTGGGCCAAGACTGTGATGTTCAATGCATATGGACTAAGCACTATGTTTGTTAATGCCGCCCCGGAGCTTTTGGTGGGCTTCTTTCACTGAACTTATCCTACAGTACAGCACTGCTTGCCAGGGCTTAGACTGTGAGATGGCTGGCAGATCCTGCAGAGGACAGTGTGTTCCAGTCTGCCTATCCATATCATGTGAACCTATTGCATGGACTAGAGAATGTTGTGTAATATTGCCACTTAACCCAGTGAGTAAGGGCTCTGCCCTAAGGAATTTCGGGGGAATTTTTCAGTGTAGAGTCAAGTATCTGTGTGGGAGACTTGTGCCCCAATTTTTCTGGACTTGAATTTTGCTCTGGTCCACCACCCCCCTCCTTTTAATATATTCTTTAAAATACAATCTTACAATTAAAAACTGTCATTTGAAGGCAACCATAATGCTGATGTGGCCTTCAATAAAAATGGGTTTGACACCCCTGATCTAAAGCAATATTATATCTAGGAAGTCTGATATTTCAATAATGGAAATACAACACTGACACAATGCATTACAGTAATTAAATCCATATTAACTATAAAAATAATAAAGCATGGATTGGATAAATAATCCCCAGGCTTAACCATTGTCTCTGATTAAAATAAAGCAGCAATCCACCTAGCCATTCTTGCATCATTTTCTATAGTGTTTTGTTCAATGACCAGATGATCTATGCGCCTGTTTATGTCAAACAAACTGGAAATATTAATACAATTATCAGTTTATTATATATGTGCTCTGGTTGTGATGACTCTCTGCTTTTTTTTAAAGGTTCACATATTTATGTGTTGTGATTGTTTAATGATGGTTTGGCATATTCTGCAGGCAAAGGTCCAGAGACTCTTTATGCTGGTTATAACCTCAATGATAATGAATGGCACACGGTTCGTGTGATACGGAGAGGAAAGAGCTTAAAGTTAATAGTGGACGATCAACAAGACATGACAGGTATGTGCATTCATTTATTCTATCCTGCAGCAGTATCTCTGACAGATGTAGCTGGGCAATGTATAACTACCCCCAAAACACAAGTACTCAACCTGATCTTGTGGATTGAATTCCCAGACTGCCTTCAGGAGTTTTCCGTGCAGGCAATAAAGTATACAGCTATGGGTAATTCTACTTTATATTCAGGTACGGTAGGAACGAAGGGTAGTTATTGCTGGCCTATCAACTAAACAAGTGGAAATGGACTGTAGTACTTTGAGATTTGGTGCTACATTTGCATACAATAAAACTAGCAATGAGCGGACATGATGGCTTGACAAAGACCTGCCATGCCCTCAAGTCAGCGAGGCTTGCTATATAGCTTTGCACCCTGACAGCAATACTTTTGTTTCTACTTCCCTTCCCCTAGTTTATGTTAATTCGGCTTTTTGAATCTGTCAAGTGTGCAGCCTCCACCTGTCATTGTCAATCAAACCGGACACAATCCATTCACAGTGAGTAGCAGAGACCACCCACTTGACAGATTCAAATGACTGGGAGTTGACTCTAATGGGCCTCAGCATAGGGGGGAATAGAGACAAAAAGAAAAGCTGACATAGAATCAGATTGGCCATGGCTGCAAAGCTACACAGCCGGCCCTGATGACTCAAGGACATAACAAAATGTTCTTTAAAGGGGTTTTCCCGGTGTTATCAATTTTTTTTTAATGGACTCAAATGTGTTAAAACAATAAAAGCAGCAATACTTACCCATACTCTCCCCCAATTCCCAGAGTGCTTTCAGGAGTTTTCTGTGCGTAAAGTGTTAATAGCCATTAACACTTTATCAGTTTCAATTGCATGTAAAAGGTCCTCCAGGAGTTGTTTACAGATCCCAGTGTGTGTTTAACCCCTTCATGACATGGCCTATTTTGGCGTTGAGGACCAAGCGATTTTTTGGTATTTTTCCATCTCCATTTTTCAAAAGCCATAACTTTTTTATTTTTCCGTGGACGCGGCCGTATAAGGGCTTGTTTTTTGCGTGGCGAACTGTAGTTTTTATCGATGCCAATTTTGGGTACATAGACTATATTGTAAAATTTTTTTTTTTTTTTTTAATGATAGCAGAGAGAGAAAACGCATCAATTCTGCCATAGATTTTTTTATTTTTTTTTTACACCGTTAATCATGCAGCATAAATGAGACTTTCCATTTTTTCTGCAGACCGGTACGGTTACAACGATACCAAAATTGTAACATTTTTTTTAGGTTTTCCCACTTTTCTGCAATAAAAACCCTTTTTTTTGGAAATCTTTTTTCTATTCTAAATTGCTGCATTCAAAGTCACGTAACTTTTTTATTTTTTGATGTACAGAGCTCTATGAGGGCTTATTTTTTGCGAGACGAGCTGCAGATTTTATTGGTACCATTTTGGCGTACATACGACTTTTTTGATCACTTTTATTGCGTTTTTAGTGAGGCAAAATGCTAAAAATGAGCATTTTGCCTCAGTTTTTTAGCTTTTTTTTTAGCGTTTTTTTCGGTGCACAGTCAAAAGCATGTGCAACTTATTGTACGCATCGTTACGGACGCGACAATACCAAATATGTGGGGTTTTATTTTTTTTTTACCTTTTTTTATGCTAATCTGAGAAAAAGCATAAAAAATGGTTTTTTTACTCTTTTTTTTTACATTTTTTTAAATTCATTTTTTAAATCTTTCTTTTTTTTACACTGTTTGTGTCCCTCTGAGGGACTTTAATCACTGCCCTGATGATCGCTGTTATAAGGCATGGCAGAGCTACTGCTCTCCCATGCCTTATCGCTCATACAGCGATCTCAGGCATAGGCAATACAGGACGCCAGTGTCTGGCGTCCTGTTGCCATGGTGACAGGCCGGGCTCTCGCGATGACATCGCGAGTTCCGGCCGGAGACACAGAGGGAGCCGCGCTCCCGCTGTGAACTCTTCCCCTGCCGCGATCTACTTAGATCGCGGCAGGGAAGGGGTTAAAAGTGGCGGGCGCATCTCCGATGTCCCCCCGCTGCTGCAGCGAGACGCCGGCTGTGACTGACAGCCGGCTCCCGCTGCGGGATAGCGCTGGATCATATGTGATCCCGTGCTATCTCCAGGACGTAAGTTTACGCCCTGTTGCGGGAAGTACCCCGCTCCCAGGACGTAAACTTACGCCCTACAGCGGGAATGGGTTAAACACATGCCCAGCTGTGCAAACAGCTGCCGACACATTCCACTGTTCTCCTCGCAGCTGCCGGCAGATTGCATTTACTCCTCATGGTTAGTGTAAACATGCAGTGAGGAGAACATCTTGCAGTCTATTGAAATATGAGCAAAATGCATCCAAATGGAATGTATTTGCTTAGTCTTTCAGTGGCTGAACGATGGATTTTAGGTTAACTAAAATCCATCGTTCAAACAAAAACTGCACGATGCCTGCATTTACATGTAATAATCACGCTCATTTTCAACTGTTTGGATATATTTTGACCGATAATCATTGCATGTAAAAGGGCCTTATAAATGGCTACTACCTATACACAGCAGCCAATCAAAGCCACAGCAGTCAGGTGCCATTCTCCTGACATCACTGGTCAGTTACTGGAAGCCATGATGTCAGCAGTTTTGCACTTGACCGATGCAGCCTCTGATTGGCCGCAGAAGTTAGGTGTTAGCCACTCCCAAGCAAAGACCATGAGGTATGTAGGGCTGCAGCGCTATATTTGCTGAGGCAGAAGATGGGTAAGTACTACTAAAAAATTTGGATCCATTTCTAAAAAAAAAAATCATATAAGCTTTGTACTGTCCTACAGAATAATCATGGCAGGACTTATATGCTGGGCACATTTAATAGTTTGCGTAAGTTTTAGTCAACTTCCAAGACCTGATTAACAAACATCAAAGGATATATGCACTTCACTAGTGATTAATTGTTACTATAAGAACTTTACATGCAAAGGCATTACCAGGGCTGTATGCAGAACTTTTTCAAGGGGGTGGCATGGCAATGGGCATGCACACACATATTTGATTGATGAGAAACCTTATTAAAAAGCGAATAAATGATGTCACCATACAATGTAGATAATGCTTCCATGCTGTACACATAACTTACGCTGCCTTGGTGTATGAAAAGGGTTTCTCTATTAAGAGTACCACCTCCAAAAACACCATCATAATTAGTAAAAGATCTCTATAAGCATGGAGAATATACCTTTGAACCACGAATTATTAATTTCTGATACTGCGGACCAACTACAGTACAGATAAAGAGACTTCAGGACAGGTACGTGCGGGCGCCAGCTGGGCGCAGGGTCAGATTCCGTGCCCCCGCATGCGGAATCTGACTCGTTCATGTGCAGGTGGTTTTAGATGTCCTGCCAGTCCACTGTTGTCACACTGGTCCTCTCCTGTCCTTGAGGCTCCTGCAACGGTCACTTGCCATTGATGATTCATGTGATCCACTGGCATGGGACTACTGAGGACAGTGATTGGTTGCAGTGATTATGTGAATGATGAATGGCGCATGACTGCTGCAGGAAGCTTCTAAACTGGAGTCTCAGGGACTGGAGGGGAAGCACTGGATTGACAGAACATCTAACCGGTGACTAGTTTGTTATTTTGTCCAATTAGCAGGCCCTTAGTCACTTTTTTCAAAGTCTTGCAAACCCTGTTAACCTCAGTTTCTTGTTATTCAGGGTCAATGGGTTGTAGGGGATAAAATGTTCAATTTCACAAAAAAGTATTTGCTATGAAAATCGTAGCCAGAGAAACAAACGACGACAGCACACGCCAAACCTCAATCTGAAGAGGGAGGGAACCACTGGGCAGAGAGGTGCACGCTTCTTAATTGGTCCTGGATCCACTGAACCGAAATTAGCAGGAATCAATGTATAATGGAGATGAAGCAGCATCCACGGAAATTATTTCAAACGCTTTAATTTATCCAGCATAAAACAACGTTTCAACCACCTTGTGGTCTTTGTCAAGTTCAAATGACACAATGCATAAACACATACTTATATACAAACAAGACACGCCCCTTGCCCAATACAAACACCCAACATAAATGTGAAATTACTAAAAACATCAAACAGACATGGAACAGACCCTGTGGTTGGACGGACCGGACAAAACGGAATGATGCATCAGCTGCTTCTCCTCATGTTCTAATCCCCTCGGTGTATTCATGGCTGCATTGTCCCTCTCTGATTACGTCACTGCGGGACTATGTCCCCCTCTCGCGTTATGTTCACAGGGTGGGGGTGGGGGGGGGGAGATGGGCTCCCTCATTCTCCTGTGCGCAAGCGCTGGGATCCACGATCCGTTTTTAGATAAGAGAATATGAGACTGGGAAGCAAGCGCTGTTCGGCCAAAGCCGTGTGTTGCGCATGCGCAAATAGTGCGATTCTCCGGGCGTCTACACAGACATACCATCCGTTGCCTAGGTAGCTGGCGACGCAGGGTTGACATTATAACACACTAGGTTCCGATATTGAGGATACAGGATACAAGTTTATTTGGGGTACGCATGCGCAACTCATATGGATAAGCGTCGCCAGCTACCTAGGCAACGGATGGTATGTCTGTGTAGACGCCCGGAGAATCGCACTATTTGCGCATGCGCAACACACGGCTTTGGCCGAACAGCGCTTGCTTCCCAGTCTCATATTCTCTTATCTAAAAACGGATCGTGGATCCCAGCGCTTGCGCACAGGAGAATGAGGGAGCCCATCTTCCCCCCCCCCCCCGCCCTGTGAACATAACGCGAGAGGGGGACATAGTCCCGCAGTGACGTAATCAGAGAGGGACAATGCAGCCATGAATACACCGAGGGGATTAGAACATGAGGAGAAGCAGCTGATGCATCATTCCGTTTTGTCCGGTCCGTCCAACCACAGGGTCTGTTCCATGTCTGTTTGATGTTTTTAGTAATTTCACATTTATGTTGGGTGTTTGTATTGGGCAAGGGGCGTGTCTTGTTTGTATATAAGTATGTGTTTATGCATTGTGTCATTTGAACTTGACAAAGACCACAAGGTGGTTGAAACGTTGTTTTATGCTGGATGAATTAAAGCCTTTGAAATAATTTCCGTGGATGCTGCTTCATCTCCATTATACATTGATATTTGCTATGAAAAGACGCCATCTGCCTAAGTAACCCTCAACTGGGTCATTTCATTCACAAAACAAGGTTTTAGTTAAAGTAGCCCTTTTCAAATATTTGTTCACAGAAAGGGCAGTACTTGAGTTTTCTCCATCTTTATATCTTTATTGGTTTTCATTTATAATGCTGCTTTTCAGTTTTCTCTTTAACAATAGACAAAACTCAATGCAACATTCAATTACTTCTTTCGGAGCACAGAGTTCCTTTGCTTATTTATGATGGATTATGACAATACCAGTCCAAACTAAAAACCTAAAATAGCTCTTAACCATTTAGGGACGCTACCCTTTATTTCCCCAGTTTTGTTCTTTCCTTTCCCCATTAAAAAAAAATCATAACTCTTATATTAAACCATCGACGTAGATGTCTGGGGGCTTGTATTTTTCAATGGTACTATGTAATGCGCTGAAAAACTAAAAAAAATTGTAAGTGGAGCAAAATAAAAAAGTTCCGCCATCTTTGGGCGCGTCTTGTTTCTACAGCATATGCACTACAACAAAAATGATAGATAACTTTATTCTGAGTCAGTACCATTACTACAATACCAAATACATATAGTTTTTTTTTTGCTGTACTACTGCTATTATTTTCCAAAGGTATTTAATTTTTTTAATTTTTTTCTGCCACCATAACTTTTTTATTTTTCCATCGACATAGTTGTGTGTGGCCTCATTTTTTTGTTGGACATCCTGTATTCTCTATTAGTACCATTTTGGAGTAAATACGATGTTTTGATCGCTTTTCATTATGTTTTTTCTTGGAGACGGGGTAACCAAAAAAGGGCAATTCTAGAGCTGTTTTTAAATTTTTCTGACGACGTTCACCGTGCGGGGTAAATAATACGTTACTTTGATAGATCAGACTTTTACAGATGTGGTGATACAAAATATGATTTTTTTATTTTATGATTTAGATACTTTTATTATAAATATGGCAAACTTTTTTTTTTACTTTTATTACCATATTTTTTTTAGTAATTAATAAAAAAAATGTAAACTAATTTTTACCGTTTTTTTTTACCCCAGAGGGGACATAAATTTGCGATCGTTTGATCGCTCCTGCAGTATGATGTAATGCGTTGGCATTACAATATACCACGATCTGACAGGCAATCAAGCCATGCCACAGGCATGACTTGATAGGCACTCTGCAATGGTAGTCCTGGGGCCTTTCAGAAGGCTCCCGGCTGCCATGGCAAACTGCTGTGATCTTATTGTAAGGGGCAGTGCAGGACCCCCAAACATTGTTCTAGGTATTTAAATGCCCCTGTCAAAATTGACAGCTGCATTTAAAGGGTTAACAGCTCTGATCAGCGGCGCGGCTTAGGGAAGACTTTGCGTGCGGGTGTTGGCTGTAAGAAACAGTCGGCACCCGCCTTGTATGAAGCAGGATCTCCCCCCACACATACCCCAAACCTGCAGGATGTAACTGTATGTCCTGTAGCGGTAAGGGTGGTTTCAGATGAATGTGCTTTTCTCCCCTTACGCGGCCTTGATAATCACGGCTGCATAATGGAAGCAAATAAAACCCCACATTTCAATTGGTTTCATGGGTTTAGTATTTATTAACTCTTTTCAATTAATTGTATGGTCGAGAAAAGTTAGGACCTGCTCTGGGGCCAAGTTTGAACAGCCAAAGAAAACACTTGTTCAGGCACAACTACACTCCGTAAATGGTAAGTGTAGCTGCGCCTACGGCCGCCTGAAACCGCCCTTCAGCCTATTAGGGCATATAAATCCCCTTTATGATTCAGAACGTAGGCTACCTCAGTGACAGCAGCTTCCATCCTGACAGACCAATAAAATAAAAGGAAAATAAGCACTAAATATTGTTACTATACCTCTTTTTATGCATCTCTACCATGTATTAGCTGTATAAGTGTCCTTTTAGGTGTAGCAATTTGCTCTGGTAGGCAAGCACTGATCAACAAGATTGGGCCCATATACTCGATCTTTACACAGGCTTCAGACTCAGACAGAATATCTATCTCATATCTATCTATATCTATCTATCTATCTCATATCTATCTATCTCATATCTATCTATCTATATCTATCTATATCTATCTATATCTATCTCATATCTATCTATCTCATATATCTATCTATCTATCTATCTCATATCTATCTATCTCATATCTATCTATCTATATCTATCTATCTATATCTATCTCATATCTATCTATCTCATATATCTATCTATCTCATATCTATCTAACTATCTCTATCTATCTATATCTATCTCATATCTATCTATCTATATCCTATCCTATCTCATATCTCTCTTATATCGATCTATATATCTCATATCTATCTATATCCTATCCTATCTCATATCTGTCTATCTATCTATCTATCTATCTATCTATCTATCTATCTATCTCATATCTATCTATCTATCTATCTATCTATCTATCTATCTATCTATCTATCTCATATCTATCATCTATCTATCTCATATCTATCTATCTATCTATCTATATCATATCTATCTCTCTATCTATCATCTATCTATCTATCTATCTATATCTATCTCATATCTATCTATCTATATCTATCTCATATCTATCTATCTATCTCATATCTATCTATCTATCTACCTATCTATCTCATATCGATCTATCTATCTCATCTATCTATATCCTATCCTATCTCATATCTATCTTATATCGATCTATATATCTCATATCTATCCTATCTCATATCTATCTATGTATCTATGTATCTGTCTATCTATCTATCTATCTACCTATCTATCTCATACCTATCTATCTCATATCTATCTATCTATCTATCTATCTATCCATCTATCTCATATCTATCTATCTCCTATCTATCTATCTATCTATCTATCTATCTATCTATCTATATCTTATCCTATCTCATATCTATCTATCTATCTATCTATCTATCTATCTATCTATCTATCTATCTATCTATCTATCTATCTATCTATCCTTTCCCCCCTCGTGCTTCTTTTCATTCTCCTCCTCCCTCTCCTCATTCTTCTTCTTCCGGTTTCTCTTCTCCTTCTGGATTCTGCACCAACATCCATGCCAAATCTATGCCAAATCCGCATCTCATTGACTGCCGCAATTTTTTCTGCCACGGAATTGAAATCCAAAATCCAGGAAAAAAAGGAACATGTCACTTCTAAATGCGGATCCAAGTTCTGCATACAGATTTTGCTCGTTCACAAAGGCTAAATCTGCATGCAAATTAATGTCAAAATATGGGTTAGAAATGCGTACGTTAGCCACGGATTCCTGCCACCTTTTTAGAGGCGGAATCCACAAAATAAAATCTGTGCTGGATTCTACCATGTGAGCATACCCTCATAGTCCTCAGAGGAGATCTGCCCACCATGTCTGTCTACTTAGAAGGCCAACTCACTCTGTAACGTAAGTGGTCCAAGTTCCTCCCAGACTCGTCCCGAGAGTCTCCAGTCCTCCCCTCTAAAAGGAACAGATCAAGCAAAATAAACCACCAACATAAGCAAAGGGCAGTTCAAGTAACAATGAGCGGAAAAGAAAAACGCAAGGGAGGATGTTAACCACACCTCACCCCTCCCCCCTTACAACAGGATAGGCACCTCAGTGATGGATGAAGTGGTCATATTTATCACCCTACTGATTTAGGCGAATCATGTTCATTCAACTAGAAAAGGATATTACAGGTCTGAGCAAACACAGTTCGTCCTGCAGTGTAGCAGAGATGGAGCTATTTGTAATGGCTGACACATCGCAGCTAGAGCTCTCTCCATAGGCTTGCTAAGATCCAATCAGAATTATAGCCGATTGAAGTGGGAGCTGCATATACTCACAGCTCTTATTTGCCTGTGTGTAGGAGTGGGAGGCCAGTGGATGACGAGCTGATGGCGTGCAAAGACACACACAGACTTCTCTGTCTACAGATCAGTCAAGGGGGATGTTGACTTTAGTTTTGTTCATGTTATCACACCTCTTATCAGAGAACATGCTTGCTCTTTGACTATCACACATGAAATTCTCATATATGCATGAAAGATATGTGTGTGTGGGGGGGGGGTATATTGCATTTCAACATGCCCATTTACTTTTGAAAAAAAAGCATTACATGGTGGAGTAAAGAAGGATAGTTCTCGTCCAATTGTCAAAATGAATGTTCAGCTGAGAGCTATCTTAAGTGTGGATTGTCTATCTGAAGTTATACAAATCCAATATTAAGATATTGTACCGTGTTTCGACAGTTACATAGTGAGCAATGGCACAGATACATAAATAACTAGAGACCAAAATTGGATCAATATACCAAAGACAGAAACCCTATTGGTTCGATATACCAGAGACGGAAACCCTACTTCTGTACCATACATCTAAGCAGGGTGCTAGCCCTGAAAAGAGCAACCCCACACTACCCAACACACCTGAAATATCTCTAATACAGCCCCTTATCTAGGAATATGCGCCTATAAATTGACAACCTTCCTAGCAATATATCAACAGGCTCCAGAGCCAATATTATTGAAACAAGACAGCATGCATACATGGCCCCAATACTCTCCTTCCCCCTCTCGGGTTCATCATGGAACCACACTATTCATCATGTATAATGTAGGGTATCATGTCATCTGGCATGCCCAGAAGATCATAGGAACACAAGCAGACAACACTTCTATATTAGAAGTATCAACTGAATATCTTCTTTTTGCATTTTTATTCATGTGAAAATTGAGTAGCCCACCTAGATGCCAGAGGTAAAGTACACCAGGGTCAACAACCTCTGATTAACAGTTAACAGTTAGTCAATGATACATAGTTAAATCTTGTTTAGGCCAAAACAAGTAATCATTCCACAGCTTTAGGCCTTAGTCACACGGGCGTTTTTCCCCGCGATTTGCGGATCGCATGACGGATGCGCATCCGCAAATCGCGTGACCGGGGCCGAAAAATCGCCCGAAAAAACTGCTCCTACCCGCGTTTCAATAGAAACGTGCCGGAGCAGTGCAGCGCTGTCCAGCGCATTGAATTCAATGGAGCCGGCAATACAGCTGAGAGCTGCCCCTGATTGGTCCCTGCGCTGAGCCAATCAGAGGCAGCACTCACTCACCCATTCATGAATTCATGAATGGGTGTGAGTGAGAGCTGCCTCTGATTGGTCAGGCTGTGACCAATCAGAGGCAGCTCATTCAGCAGGCGACGATTTTAAATCCCCGGCTGCTGAATACTACAGAGAGCAGTTCAGGGGAACTGCCACCGGCCACGGCTGAACTCCGTCTGCCGGGACCAGGTGAGTATATTTTTTTTTTTTGTTTTTACACATTTCTGGATGAATTGCAGGGAAGGGCTTATATATTTAAGCCCTTCCTGACAATTCATCCCGCGCTCGCCGGCAGCCCATTGCTTTCAATGGAGCCGGCTGTATTGCCGACTCCATTGAATTCAATGGGCAAACATCATTCTTCTCTGCCACAGCTGTTACAGCTGTGGCAGAGGAGAATGATTTGTCTACTATATGTTCTCAATGGGGTCGGCGCTGCTGCCGCCGGCCCCATTGAGCGCATATAGAGAACAGGAATCGCAGATCGTAGATAGGTGCGATCTGCGATTTCTGTTCTATAATTTATCGGACGAGCGCATAAAAAGCGCTCATGTGTCCGATACCATTGCAAAGCAATGGTTTTATAAAATCGCCGGACGCATGCGCATGCGCAAATCGCGCGAAAAAAACGCCCGTCTGACTGAGCCCTTACAATGTAAAAAGAAAAACAGGACAAAAAATTTTCAATCATGCTTCTCATCAGCCCACAAAAAGTTATTTCAGCTCAGCATTAGAGTAGGCGTGTGCCAAAAATTGCAGCTTTTTAAAAAATCGTAAATGAATGATAGATGTGCCTAAAATAATTACTCCATCCAAACCACACCTGAATTTCCTGATGAAATACAAAACTGCAGAACATTGCACAAAAGCCAATGACAAATTCCCCCTTTGTATTTTCAAAACTTAAAGGGATATTCTCACCTATGATAGGAGTTAATTTGCTAATCAGGAGGGATCCAACTGCTGGAGCTCCTACTGATGGAGAAATTAGCCAAGGTGGGTCCTGCAACTTCGACGGCAGTGGTTGAGCATGTGCGCCACTGTGCCATTCACTTCAATGAGACCGTCGGAGATAGCCAAGTTCAAGCACTAGGCAATTTACGAGGGTCCCATTGAAATGAATGTGACTGTCAGAGATTGCCGAGCGCTTGAACTCGGTTGTCTCTGGCAGTTTCCATTGATTTGAATGGCACGGTAGTGCACATGTGCAGCCACCAATGTCAAAATTTATGGACGTGACTTGGTTGCAAGTTCAATCCCCGAATGGTTCAGGTAGCTGGCTCAAGTTTGACTCAGCCTTCCATGCTTCTGAGGTCTGTAAAATGAGTACCCAGCTTGGTGGGGGGTAATAAGTAAAGTATCTGAAAGTGCTGTGGAATAAATTGGCTTATTTATTTTTTATTATCCCACATCATGTGGATAGGATGTAATGTGCCAGGATGGGAATACCCCTTTAAGGGAGAAAACAATTACTGAGGCCAGATTAGTATTTGGTGGTGTAAACTGGAAAGTTTGCCATGAACCTAAATTTTAGAGCCTCTTTACAAAAATCTATACTGACAGGTACAACATCCTGAAATAAGTCTAGACATTGTTCGCTGGATGACAGTGTTCGTTAATGTGGAGCCCGTGAGCTATGCTGGCATCAGAATGATTGATGCTGAAATGATTTATGCCCAAGGCCAATTATTGTCAACCTGTGCTGTATTGATGGCAGTTCTTGGCTTATTTATAGTATTTTTACAACAGGAAACCTATGAGGCCTACAGATGTAGCTAGAGTCAGATTGTCCTTCATTGCTCAGCCTACGTTATCTGCCCAAACACCATTATTTTGTATTCACAAGGCACCAACTGGTTAGGCTGTATATCAGTGGCTGTCACCGAACAAGCTTAGTAACACATTGATGTATAGGAAACCATGATTTTTCATTTCGACCATGATTCACGTGTATTCTGGTGTCATAACCGATGTGGGCAACCCTATTTAGTATTAGTAAGAACTACTGAAAGCCCACACGAGTGGTTCAAAGGATTTGCATGTACTGATGCTTTCTCCCTTAAAAGCTATGGGCACCTGGGACATGGGGCGTAAACTTTTTTTTTTAACCTAAATGCACAGATTTTAGGCTGGTAACCATTCTTACAAAAGGGTTTCGTTAAAAATGTTGCACCATTTGTCTTCTGTTCTGCAAAGACAGCGCTCCTAGGATTAAATTATAAAATAGCGGACACTATAATAAGTGGAAAGGACTTACCTGGCGTGAACGGACTACCCTTCAATAGGGCAGTCTGGAGTCCCGGTAGGAGATATTGAAAATTATGATGGAAGTGTAGGTCTATCCTCCCTGGTCACATGGGCATCCAGGAATACAGGAGAGCATCAATGGGGGCTCCAAGTCCAATATTGATGGAGAAAAGACAAGTGGATATAAAAATGTGAAAAATCCCCAGCAATCCCCAGAGGGCAGATCATGAAGGAAGGGTGTATTCAAAATTACTAACAACTTACTTCACAGGGAGTCTTGGCTTAACAGCCCCCATAATCCTGGATGATGATATACTAATACTGATGTTTCCAAAGGTATTTGGTGGGAAAAACCCAGCAATTGTGTGGATATCCAAGGGTTTTTTTTTAAAATGATTTTATTATAATTGCATTGGCAATATACCTCACAAATTACAAACAGAGAGAGGAATAAAAAACAACAAGCATACAGCTGATAAGCATAGACAGGCAACTAGAGATGAGCGAGCATACTCGCTACGGGCAATTGCTCGAGCGAGCATTGCCCTTAGCGAGTACCTGCCCGCTCGAGAGAAAAGGTTCGGGTGCCAGCGCGGGAGAGCGGTGAGTTGCGGCAGTCAGCAGGGGGAAGCGGGGGGGAGAGAGGGAGAGAGAGATCTCCCCTCCGTTCCTCCCTGCTCTCCCCCGCAGCTCCCTGCCCGCCGCCGATACCCGAACCTTTTCTCTCGAGCGGGCAGGTACTCGCTAAGGGCAATGCTCACTCGAGTAATTGCCCTTAGCAGTATGCTCGCTCATCACTACAGGCAATGCATTTCTGTGTGTCTGTCAAAGCTCTTCTACATATAACTGCATATAGAAACTACAGTCAAAGGGCTCATTCCAATGGGCGTATGCGTAAAACCCACTTTGTAAACACCGTCTCTGCCAACAGAGTCAATTTACTTTCATTGACTCCATTTAAAGTGTATCACATGGCCGTGCACGCGTAATACGCAGTGAAAACACAGTCATGAACCTGAGTCCTAAGTCTCAATAGATCTGTCAGTATACTGGACTAACTGTGTAGTATCCCCTCTGCTCTCTCCTCTCCTTATCAGATCATTTATGACCACAGCAAAGTTTAATTTTGGTGTGGTCATGGTTATAAATTCGCGAAGAAGATAAAAGCTGAAAACCCAGCAGTCCATCCAGCCACACTGATGGATCTCCTATTGAGATTTAGGGCTCTTTTACATGGAATGATTATTCTTGGAAAAATCGTTTAAATGGGCGAAAATGAATTAATCATTCAGTGTAAACACAGTCAATGATCGAAGGATTGCATCGAGTTTCACGCATTCACTTGCGTATTGTGTGCACACTCGCACACATCCCCCAGTCTTCTGATGGGACCTTTGGTTCTCAAAAATACAGAAAGATAGAGCAATTTTGTATTTTTTTTCTTCTCTTTCCCCTCCTTCTACACTGATCACTCACCTCGCATGTAGTGATAAGATACATATCCCAACTCCATATACAAGCAGATCGGATAGGTGTTACAGAGGTGTTAGGGCCCTTTTACATGGAATGATTATTATTCATGCAATTGTTGGATCGTGCAAAATGGAACAATTAGGGCTCTTTCACATAAACCTCATTTTGATGCAGAGTAGGCGCGTTAAAAAAATTGCAACTAAAAGAACCTACGGGTTCTTTCAGACAAACAATTTTTTTTTTTTTTACGTCAAGATTTCTCTCTGTCAAAAGATTGGACTTGTCCTATCTTTTGACGGCACCACGACGGCGGCTCCATAGATTGCTATGGAAGACTATGCGAGTTGGCTGGCCAAGGGAGATGAAGGGACTCCTCTGCTGCAGGGATTCCCTTCATCCCCACGGGGACTACCTTCATCCCCATCATGGGGGATTCCCTTCAGCCCAGTGGGGACTCCTTTCATCTCAGTGGGGATTCCCTTCATCCCTATGGCAGGGAATTCCCTTCATCCCCACGGGAACTTCCTTCATCCCCATCACGGGGGATTCCCTTCAGCCCAGCGGGGACTCCCTTTATGTCCGCGGGGATCCCCTTCATCCCCATGGCAGGAAATTCTTTTCAACCCTTACGGGGACTTCCTTCCTCTCCGTGGGGACTTACTTCATCCCCAAGAGGATACTTTTCATTGTTCTGGCAACTGAGGGACTTCAGGACTACAGCATCAGTGCACTGCAAGATGTCACAGCCAGCCATGTAAACTTACAGAGAACAGCCATGACTTGGTCACAGCTATTCATCTTTCACACAATTTAGTGCTCTGATAGCCATGATTTTTTAGTGCAGCTATCAGAGCACTAAAATGACGTTCGTGTGAAAGGGGCCTAATTGTTCAGTGTAAACAGGATAATGATTGAACAACGAATGATAATTCATTCTCTTATTGTGCGTTATTCCTTTTATGCAGGCATAAAAACCGAAAAACAGTCGGCTCGTGTAAACAGGCAGTCTATGAAACAGATGCACATAAGGGCTTATTTATATGAATATATTGTGCATATTACGCCCCAATTACCCTTTTTAAACTTAATTGGCTGCTGAAATCAAAGAGAGTATGCATGTTTTTTGTGCACGTGAATACACAGGACATACGTGTGCAAAAAATACTGTAAAATACGCACAGATGCGCGCAAAAGTGCAACACCCATCACACAAATTACACAGTGCAAAGGCACACGTAAATACATTTATGCCCATGTAAAGCCGGCCTAAGAGCCTAAGTACACGGCCGTAGGCGTTTTACGTGCACCCCCCAGTGCCGTAAAAATTGCTGAAAGGCAAAGGACCGGGTGCATATACGTAGAGGCTACAATGCTCTGGGGCCTGGGGAGATATTTCCCCTTCCCTCCCCCTTGCCAGCTCACCTCCTCTCTCCTCCCCTCCGGCCGTTTGCAATGGGAGGCGGTGGGCCAGGGGCGAAGCTAAGCTCCCACCCCCTCCCCGCCAGTTACCCACAGCCAGCAATAGGAGGGGGTGGAGCGGGAGGTGCTTAGCTACACCCCGCCCCCTCTCATTCCAAACGGCGAGAGAAGGGGGAGTTTGTGCACTGATGCATTGTTAGCCAATGCATCAGATCTTCACTGTTAGGACTTTAAAACATAACCTTTAATAAAGCAATTAAAATTTAAAATAGTACTCACAAAGACTGACACACATAATACATAAAGAAAAATATTAATAACTCTGGAAGTGTATCTCAGAGGGTTCTTGAAAATGTAGATGCCATATATCGTGCTTTCTAGTTACTCACCATCAGGGTGGTTGGCTTGCTGTTGCTCTATCCTTTTTTGTTTTACTGATCTACCTGCTACTTAGTGCGATACTTTAGGCTATCTTGTAATCAGAGAAGCATTAGGAATAAGGCACTAATAGAATCTAATTAGCGGAGAGAGATAGTACTTAGAAATTCTCCAGTGTGTGACCTAAAAACTATTAGGCAACATCGTTACCACTGGTAGATAGGAATTAGTAAATATATAGGGGCCAGCAAGCTATCAAGGTAGATGCAAGGCATGGGTGTGTAAAGTCCATGCAGCACTGTCTCATGCACAAAGCGAGACTCTGATACATGGCTTACTCTGAACTTTTCAGAAAAAAATTTTTTTTAAAGAAATTTTTTTTTTTTTTAAATTTTCTTTACCATATTAAGAGGTATTATATACTTCATTGCAGATAACATCTGATCTGCAAGATATATATTTACCTGCGACCAACTGAATGCTCACTATTTGGTTATTATGCAATTGCTGTTAAGATCCTGAGAGGCATATTAAATATTCACAAGAGGTCCCTGAGGAGCTCAAGTTGAGCGAAACGCGTCGGACCAAGGACCAGATATTGATTAAGCCTTCTTGGTGCTAATACCAAGCACAAATAATCTCGGTCTTGGGCACTATCAGTTTCCCAAGACTGTAGATACTACCGTTGTGGGGGTGTATTATCACCCTGAAATGGTTATTCATTGCCTCGAATAGATACCAGTTAAGGCATCGCACTATACCTAGAAAGCACGATATATGGCATCTACATTTTCAAGAACCGTCTGAGATACACTTCCAGAGTTATTAATATTTTTCTTTATGTATTATGTGTGTCAGTCTTTGTGAGTACTATTTTAAATTGAATTGCTTTATTAAAGGTTATGTTTTAAAGTCCTAACAGTGAAGAGTTGCACATAACATTTTGGACTTTACTTGCCCCCAGTGACCAATGCATCAGAGGTGCAGTGTATATCGGCCAGGCGTGGCTGTGGACAAGGGACGGGGATAAGGGGGGGCAGGAGCTTAGCTTTGACCTGGTCAACCCCTTCCCATTGCAAACGGACGGAGGGGAGAGGAGGTGAGCCGATGAGGGGGAGGGAAGAGCGAATGTCTCTTCAGGCCCCACGGTATTGGGGCTTCAACGTATATGCGCCGGCCCCTTTGCCGTTCAGGCATTCCTATGGCACCGGCGGGAGCACATAAAATGCCTGCGGCCGGGTAAATGGTCCCTAAATGTCACATACACAGAATAAAAAAAAAACGCTGGAAAAAATAATTTTTGCAGCACAAGAAAAATATATAAAACCACAACATTCATAAAATCCCTTAAAGTGAGCCTGTCACCTCCCCACAGCACTGTAAACTAGGTTAGGATGATTTCACACGGGCTATAAAATCGCATGATTTTTGTCTGATGCGAGAGTAAAAATGTAGAATCATGAAACCCATTCCTACACATGTGCAATGTTTTCACTCTTGCGATATCGTGAGAAAAAAATCGTGACATGCACTATCCTTCTACGATGTGCGATTTTTTATCTCCCATATTTCCCTATGGAGCCTCCTTTTGATTGCAAAGGACAAACTTCCGATTTTCATCCGATGCATTTCTTTTTTTTTTTCTTTTTTTAAATCAATTTTTATTGAAAAGTTTTTGTATATATGACAAACAAAAACCGTCAAGTAGGGCAGACAAAGGTACAAGTATTGACAATATACATCAAGTCCATACTCATATCATAATACCGAAGTCTCCCCATCCTACCGGCCAACCAACACATAACTATATGCTGTTTAGGCTAACATCTTCCTTGGGAGAATCCCGGTACAAGGTCAACCAAGAACACAGTAATAACGACCTAAATTGTAGACAAGACAGACAGGGGGGGGGAAAGGAGGGAGGGGATTGGAAGGGGGCGGGGGGGGGGGGTTGTTAATTGTACTGCTCAAAGGTGGGGAGAAAGCCTCACCCGGATAGAGCCAGGGGATGCTGCGTACACAATTCCAGACTGTGTTAGTTAGGACATACGCACGTATGCGCCAGAGTTGAGTCCCTCAACCACGGAGTAGGGCAGCCATAGCGCAATTCCGTTTCTTTAGCCGGAGAAGAGGCTCACCCACCGCATTTTACTCTATCTCGCCTCTGATTAACCTGCAGGGGTACCAGATTTTGTGGAACATCTCATGTGAACCACTCGTCCAACTAGAGAGTTCTTCTAAATTCATGAGAAGATCCACTTTGTCTCTCCACATACAAATAGTGGGGGGGTCTTGCTGACGCCACTTAAGTGGGATGAGGAATTTCGCAACGTCAATGAGAAACGCAATTAATTTATGTTTTAGGGGATGAAAAGTCGCTGTAGGTTTCCAAAGGAGAACCACCTCAGGGGAGAGGTCCAGACCCGGAGATAACTTTTTCAACACAGAACCGACATCATTCCAGAAAGGTCTCAGAGAAGGGCATTCCCACCAGATATGGAAGAACGACCCAGTATGCGAATCGCACCTCCAACACTTATCCTGCGAGGCCAGTTTGTGATCATGTAACCATTGAGGGGTTCTATACCACCTCACCAATAACTTGTAGTGCAACTCCTGTGAGGTGACACAAGGGGAAAACCCATATGCTGTTCTCAGCATGAGCCGCGTTTTGCTAGGAGTGAGAGAGATCCCCAGCTCCTTTTCCCAGGAAGTGATAAAAGTGGGATTTGACAGAGTAGCAGGAGCAATGAATTGTTTTCGAATCGTCGACATCTTCCTATTGCTAGGGTTTTTTGCAGCTAATGTAGACTCGAAAATGGTTAGCGGACGGGGAGCTTCATGAATCTTCAGAAAGTCCGCGATTGTTTTGTTTACGTGAGCTAGGGCAAGGAATGAGAGGTTGTGGTTAGGGAGCAGCTCCGCAATTATTGTAGAGGTAGGTTCGTGGGCCATAGAATGGACTTCCAAGATAGTCTTATTTTTAAATAACAGCCAAGCACTGATTGAACAAGCGTCCAACCTAAGCCCCAGAGTTCTGTATAACGTGCACATTGGAGTGAGAGGCGATGGGCAAGGAGCTAGGGAGTCTCTAAATTTATTCCAGGTCTCGAAAGTCCCTCTAAGCAGTGGGTTGCGCATACCTCCACTTCGGACCTTCACTATGGGGAACCATAGATCTTGTAGAATGGTAGGACCATATGATCCTTTGGCTAACATAAAGATCAGGGGGTCTTTAGACGGTGAAACCATTTCCATCCATTGACTGAGCTGAGTGGCCAAATAATATTCCCTGGGGCAGGGCAAGTCTACTCCACCCTCACCCCTCCTCCTTGCTAATAAACAGTGAGGAAGTCTAGGCCTTTTCCCTCTCCACACAAACTTCGAGAAGGCATCTCTCAATGCCCTAAAGAAGGTGCCCGGAATGTAAATAGGGTGCATACGGAAATTGTACAGGATTATCGGAAGAACATAAGACTTCAGAATGTTCTTCCTCCCCAGCCAAGATATCAAAGGGAGATCGTAAGAGCGGAGCAGACTTTTAATCTTGGTGAGTAGGGGGATAAAATTAACGGTGTACAGAGCTTCTGCTTTCTTTGTAAATTTAATACCCAAAAAATCTATGCCGGAATTTGACCAGGAGAAAGGTGAATTACTCATCAATTCTTTAAAGTGAGCTAGCGGAATGGAGATGTTTAGAACCGTGGACTTGGAGTAATTTATTTTGAAATTAGAAATGACGCCAAACTCTTCCATAAGGGTGGCGAGCCGAGGCAGCCCCCTCTCAGGGTTCGTGACCAAAAAGATAATGTCATCTGCATATGCTGCAGTTGACAGGACCGCCTCACCGACCCTTAATCCCTGAATCTCTGAGTCCTTCCTAATCTTTTGCAGAAGAGGTTCCATTGAGAGAATGAACAGAACCGGCGACAGCGGGCAGCCTTGCCGTGTTTTATTTTTTATATCAAGGGGGGGGGGGACGACAGGATGTTATTTATTTTTAGCCTAGCATGTGGCGCGGCGTATAACGAAAATATGGCTGATATAAAGGCGGGGGGGGGGGGAAATTAAAGTGAGAAAGGATATGTTTCATGTAGGACCAGTTGACCCGGTCGAAAGCTTTTTCCACATCCGAACTAACAAAAGCTAAAGGGATATTCCGTTTTTGAGCATATCTTGCAGCATGTAGCAACCTGATACAATTATCCTTCCCCTCTCTGCCTTTGACGAACCCGGTTTGCTCCGAATCTATCAAAGGGGGGGACAAGTTTTTCAATCCGTTTTGCTAAAAGTTTAGCCCACAACTTCATATCAAAGTTGATCAGCCAAATAGGCCTATAGCTTCCGCAGTCTTCCGGGTCCTTCTTATCCTTGTGAATCAGGGTAATATGGGCTTCTTGGGCCTGCTTTGGGAGGGGGGTTCCAGGTAGTAAAGAATTACATAAATCCACTAACTGTGGGGTCAGGAGAGATTTGAATGTTTTGAAATAAATAAGAGGGAGGCCATCTGGGCCTGGACTCTTTCCCGGAGGGAACGAAGCAAGAAGATCGTCCACTTCCTGAGCGGTAACTGGGGAGATTAGGGCAGCTGCCTCTTTTTCTTCTAGCTTGGGCAAGTCTAAGTCCTTCAAGAAGGCCTCAGTACGAGACCGAGCTTCAAGTACTTCATTGGGCGAGAGGGCGTCCTGTATATTATAAAGACGTGAATAAAACGACTGGAACTCGTTAGCTATCTCCCTGGAGGAGGTGACAGAATGGCCAGAGTTGGTTTTAATAGAGTTGATGAGATTTCTGGTACGCGCTTTTTTAATAAGCGCAGAGGTGAATTTACTACCCCTATTTCCCTGGGCATAGACCGTGTGTTTGAGGTATAAGTGCTTTTTATTGTATTTGCTCTCCAAATAAAGTTTAAGCTCTTTCCTAAGGGAAGTTAAATCATCTAATGTGGACTTACTCTGTGAAAGCTTCGTTGCTTGCTCAAGTCAGGCGATTTGTTTTAGCATCCCGTCAATCACTTTCTGTTGGGCCCGCTTAACCCTTGATCCCAGGGCGATCAAAAGGCCTCTTGCAAATGCCTTATGGGCTTCCCAAATTATTGGCGTGGGCGTCTCAGTGTTTTTGTTAAGAGAAAAATACTCCTCAATGGCTATTTTTAGTTGTTCCCTGTCTTTTTCATTGTCGAGAAGTGAAGGGTTCAGTTTCCACTGCCACTCATGTGGCGAGGCGGTAACCAGTTTTAAATTGGTATGAAGAGGGGCATGATCCGAAATTGTGATCGGATCTATAGCGGCGCTCTCTACCAATTCTAGGAACGAGGCGGAAATAAATACGCAGTCTAGGCGTTGAAAGGAGGAGTGAACTGTAGAGAAATATGTATAGTCTTTAACTGACGGGTATATGTAACGCCAGGCGTCTACCAGACCCATGTCAGAAAGTTCTCTGTTCAGCCTCTTCAATCCGGACTGTGATATTTGTGATTTTCTCGTCGAGGAATCCAAAAGGGGGCAAAGAGTGAGATTTAAATCTCCACCCAACAGGATCGGACCAGAGGCAAACTATTTTAGTATTTCTAACTGTTTAATCAGCCACGGGACCTGTCCTTTATTGGGGGCGTAAAGGTTCGCTAAAGTCACCTTGTTGCCCTGTAGAGTCCCTCTCAGGAATAAGACCCTTCCTTCCTCGTCCGAAAACTGGGCCTCGCAGGAAAAAATGATGGACCTGTGAATTAAAGTCGAGACACCTTTGGACGCCGATGTCGGGTGAGAACTATGGTAGCCCTGTGGGAATTGCTTACCGGGGAGGGATATGCACCTATTTCCCCTGAAATTGGTCTCCTGTAAAAAAGCTATTTTTGTACCGTACCTCCTCAAGAGCAGCGAGATGTGGTGCCTCTTCTTCAGGGAATTAAGGCCTCTAACATTGAAGGTAGTAAGCCGAAGAGAGTCCGTCATATTGATGAGAGCGGTTTGTGGATATGTCACTACGGGTGTCAGGAGAGAGAACACAGTCGTTAAATATTAGAACACAGCTTCGTAGACCACCTCTATTGGCGCAGTGAATTAGGATTGGGGGGGATGGGGAGGAAACAGGAGGGAACTTAGGGGAGGAGAGCACAGAGGGATGGGGGAAGACAAACAATAACACTATATTACTTAAAGGAGTTTGGTAAAACCCGCTAGGGCAGACAATAAGCTAACTGTGGGATACGGCAGGTTGTCTGGTCTAAAAAACAAATAGGCCAGACAACTTAGTACAGCCTGTGCTGTAGGGCGCCCATCCCCGCCCCAGCAAAAGTGGGACACTGAGAGAAAAACAAAAGGGATACAACCGAGGGGCTCTTGACTAGCGAGGAGCCTACTGAATAAAGGAATATTAATGAACAAATATGCAATAAGAATAACGTAGTGCACAGTAAGAATATCAGATTCAACCTGAGCTTTTGCAGCATGGGAACTGAACTGCGCGAATGAGTTGCGTCACTCAGGGAGGGCATCTCATAAAAACCATCTGAGCGGGGTACTTAAGTGCCATTTTCCCCGGGGTTTAACGCCAAAACCGAGGTAGAACAAGAGGAGAACACAAAAGTCTCTTGCATTAAGTGTCTGGGTGACTATTAGCCTCCTTCGCCTTCTTCCTCTTCCCCCTAGGGGACTTCGGGTTTCCCGCCTGTTGCCATGCTTCAGATAATGGCAAATTTGGAAGTTTGGGGAACTCCGGTAGGGGGAGCCAGCAAGGCAGTTCAATCGGCTCAATATTAAGATAAGTCCAGGCATTCTCGAGGTCTTCGGGGGAGCGAATAGTAAGCCTGCGACCATTCACGGATATCCCCAGGCCAAAGGGGAATAACCAAGAGTACTTAATATCCTTAGCTCGGAGCGCCTCCAGGAGGGGGCGGAGGAGACGTCGCTTGTATAGGGTGGAGGGAGAAAGATCTTGGTAGATCTGTATAGGGTGATCGTTGTACCTCAGGTCCCGGTGAGATCTGGCAGCTTTAAGGATTGCAATCGCATCTTGAAAGCTCAGAAGCTTGCAAATAATGTCCCTAGGGGGATCAGCAGCTGAGGGCGGGGGTCTGAGCGCTCTGTGAATACGCTCTATATTAATAGGAGCTGAAGCTTCTCCTCCCAGCAACGAACTGAAGATCTCTGCCCCAACCTTAAAGAGGGACTCCGTGGCAAAGGTTTCAGGGACCCCCTTTATCCTGATCTTAGACCGTCTGTTGCGATTTTCCAGATCTTCTTGGGAAATCAAAACTCTATTAATATGCTCATGCTGATCTTTGAGGGCTTGTGCCATAGCCAGTGCATGAGAGGAGATGTTGGCTGAGGACCCCTCTAACTCCTCCACCCTCCTCCCTATGTGCTTAATGTCCTCCTTAATGTCGGCCAGCTCAGTCATGACAGGGCGCAGGGCACTTGTAATGAGCTGCTTCATGAAGCCTTTAGAGATTGCTTCACTGTCCTCCTCATCGGAGGACAGCTCTCCCTCCCCCTCCTTACTGTGAGCTGCTGCAGCCTCATGGATCGGCGCCATCTTGACCGCTGGGTGCGGGGAGCGGAAGCTGCGGTCCTTGAGGTACTTCTGCATCCCCGTTTGATTTTTATGAGACCGGGGTGTGCACAGCTGATCGCTGTTCCTCTCCTTTGTCTTCCTCTGCATGTCCGCTTCTGATAGCAGCTGAAAAGGGCTTTAGAAGGGCGCCTCATAGGCAGAGCTCAATGCTCAGGCAGCCATTAAGCTCGGAGGTCAGGCTCCGCCCCATCCGATGCATTTCTAACATTACAAAGACCTATTGATCGGGCAGGATCTCTCTTCCCGCTGTTTTCTTCAAACTGTTTGAACAGCCCAAGAAAGGAGAAAAAAATCTTGTGCAACTATACTCCGTAGTGGTGAGCACAATTGCGCATAAGCCCATGTATTTTTGCCTCTCCACGGTTCCTGCGGTACCTACTGCTGAAGATTGCGCACCGCTAGAAACTGGGACTTTCTCTTCAGTTTTCCTTGTAACTTGATGCTAGAACACATGCATGACTATCTGAAAAGAGTCCCATTTCCATGCGGGGAGCGATCTTCAGCAGCGGGGGACAGCATGGGATTGGGAGAGTGGGTGAGTATAAAAAATCCATCCCGCGGCTCCCCATCACTTCCCCAAACAGAACCATAACTTAGTCTACGGTCCTGTGGGGACCTGACAGCTTCTCTTTAAAAAGTGTCAGCCATAAGTCAGCAGAGTTCATGAGCAAGAAGGAGACAGTTATGTTTTCTACATACTGAACCGTACTAATAAATGGAAACTGTCAGGAGAGAGCAAGAAGAGAGAACAAATATGCCGGACACTGGTGGAAGAGCTGGAGTAATGAACATGCTGTACATTGCTTTTGATACACCTGAATGCATCAGCGATCCCAAGACACCGGCCAGTAAACTATCCAACGTCAAGCCAGATCCACAATATGGAGTTTAATGAGTTTGCCTTCTGAAGCGCGGCGAGACCTGTGCATGGTGGCTAGTCATCTGACTAATCGGAGGGGGCGCAGAGGACGATGATGTCATCATACATTATCATTTTAGCTGATCTTGAAATCATTCATTGACTTTCGTTGCTCATCATCGTGACTATAAAATCGTGCCGGCCTTTGCAAAATTGGCTCAGGTCTTTCCGACCCAATTTTTAGTAAAAATCGTGGAAAATTAGTTTTCAGAGAGACATAAAAATGTCATACACAGCAGTTGGAAATTTTATATTCACTTCTTTTTTTATAGTCTTGTTCTTTTCGCCCTCGGGAGCAGAATGGATAAGTGTGGTGGCTCAGTTGTTAGCACTGCAGCGTTGCAGTTCTAGGATCAGATCTGTTCAAAGGACAACATTTGGATGGAGTTTTTTAAAGTCCATGCCAATGCTGTTCTTGATGAGATTTGAACCTGGGATGCCAATGCTGCCAGTGCTAATCACTGAACCACATTTACTGCAGAGGTACCAGAGGAGCGGGCGGGTATGGCAATAGTCTTAGTTTATGCTGCTTACAGTTGATGACGGCTTCCCTTTAAAAAAAAGTCACAACATAATATACTGCAAATGTCCAAATTATAATAGTGTCACTCAGGCCTCCTTCACATGACCGAATATGTTTTTACGTACGCACCATTTAATCGCATGAGGGAAGCTTTGACGCAATCAAGTCCCGATCCTTATTCGCTTATTTTTAGCCATTCACACGGGCCGCTGCTGCATGAATGTTAAAAAAAACCTGCAGAAGCGATGGCAAGCAACGATCCGAAGAAACTGCTCGGAGTTAATTAATGACTACCCTGTTTCCCTGAAAATAAGACATACCCTGAAAATAAGACATAGCATGATTTTTGAGGATGCAAAATGATTTTTCTGGCTTTTTGAGGATGCTTGAAATATAAGCCCTACTCCAAAATTAAGCCCTGCTAACAGTTAATTTAAAAAGTTAATTTAAATAGTGTCCAGGCAGCTATACATGTAAAAAAGTGAAACCTTTTTGAACAAAAATTAATATAAGACACTGTCTTATTTTCGGGGAAACATGGTAATTAGGGCGAGCTGTCCTCTTTTCCCAGCATTGTACACGAGGTAATTACCCCCCCCCCCTTTTTCCTGCTGCCATAGAGCTTGCTACGTATCACGACAAAAGACCTATCTTTTCACGCGACGTATAAAGCCGTCGACCAATAACGCATGTGCTATTTTTTCAGTGGGATTACTTTAAAAAATTGGTCATCTGAATGAACCCAAGGAAATCCAACGATTCGCAGGGTCGCGCTTGACGGACAATTTTTTTTTTACACGGGAAATAACTGCGCAAATACGGTTATGTGAATAAGCCCCCAGCCTGTGAATCTCCCCCAATTAATGCAAACTCCACGTCTGCATTTTGATTTTATCAGTTTTATGTTTTGGGATATCTAAAAAGAAACATCTTTACTAAACATGACTGTAAATACTTCCTAGTAGATATTTCTATAGTCGCTCGATAATTAGTGGCGTTTTAATCCACCTCCCTTTTTTTTAGACGTCAGTCAGTACAGGCATGTATGCCATTATAGCCCGCTTTGCATATGACTCTTCTGCTTACGTTATACATCGACTGCATGTATTTCCAAGACAGAATTAATTTGCTAAATGTCACTACTGCAAATTACATTTTGAAAATTGCATTTTTTTATTTTACCAGCAGGTGGCACTATAGTCAGAGATGTACATAGAACGTTTTGTCATCAGCTGTTTTTTTTAATAGCAAATGAAACAGAGACATCTACTGGTGGCACCTGCATACTGCAGGCTGCAAATTAAAAGCAAGAAAGTAGGGAGAAAGTAACATAAGCTTCATAAACTAAGCTGCTGATCACAGGTTTAATTAACAATCTCCACTAATGAAAACACCACCAAGATAGCTTCCATCTTCATTGATATTGTAGGAAATAAAACTGAAACGAAGCTATCGATGGACGGACAGATGGTGAGACAGATAGAATATATTAGTTGAAATGCTGTTGCATGAAAGAAACATCCCCTATCCACAAGAAAGGAGAGAAGTGTCTGAACACTGGGGGCTTGACTGCTAGGACCCCCACTGTCCAGGTGAATGAGGGCACCAAAGGCCCTTGAATGAACGGTGTGGTGGTCACACATGACCACCACTGCTCCCGTAATCTCAATGAGACTGCCGGATATAAAGGAATACAAGCACTAACCAAATATTGCACCCATTCGACATTCATTCCGAGACCTTCAAGATCCCGTACAAGTAATGGGTGGGGATTCCATCAGTTGGACCCCCACTGATCAGATACTTATCCCCTATCCTAATTATGTTTTGGGGGACAATCCACTTAATCCCTCAACAATTCCGTTAAATTGGAAAAACCCTCCCGAAAATGTCATATAGTGTAGATTTTGAACTTATGTAAATATATTCGATGCAGAACGCAGTCGCTTTAAGTGCATTTTTAACCCCTTAGTGACATAAGTCGTTTTAGTCTTAAGAAACAGTAAATTATTGCCCCCCCCCCCTTTGTATTCCAGCAGTCATAACTTTTTATTTGTCATTGTAGTTGTATGACACCTTGTATGTTGAGTTCTAGTATTTTTATAGAAACCAATTTCGGGTATATATAATGTATTTGATAACTTTTGGTCATTTTTTTTTGGTTTGGGGGCAATGAAAAAAAAAGCAATTTCACCGAGATGTTTTGGGATTTGTTTTTAAGGCGTTCACAGTGTGGTATAAATATTATGTTAACTCTATTCTAGGGGTCATTAGGATTTTGACAACACCAAATGTGTTATTTAAAAAAAAAAAAAAAGACTTTGTGTGTCAGCACATTCCAAGCATTTGTATTTTTCAGTCGGCAGAGCTGTACCAGGCTTGTTTATTGTAGGACAACTTGTACCTTGTATTAGTAACATTTTGAGGTGTATATATAACTTTTTAGTTTTTTTGTAGAAGAGATAAACAGGATTTTTAATAGAATTTACTGTGCTGGAATAATAATGTAATATGGGTTGTTATTAAAGATGAGCGAGCACCCAAATGCTCGAGTCCGCGTTATTCGAGTCGAGCTTTTCGTAAAATTCGAGAGCTCTACTCGAGTAATGAACCTCATTGACTACAATGGGAGACTCGAGCATTTTTGTATGTGGGACGCCGGGTGCCGAGCTTTTTGTTCCCCTAGGTTCGTCTCTCTCTCTCTCCCCCTGCCTGCCAGACAAAAAATTTGCCAATGACGTGCGCTGCGTCGCGGCGGTGAGGGGCCAAAACAGGCACGTCACAGTGGGGAGGAGCCAAAAACTGGGGCACTGTCGAACATGGCTTGATGCGCGTCCGAGTGACGAGCACCATCGAGTACGCTAATCCTCGAACGAGCATCAAGCTCGGCAGAGTACGTTCGCTCAACTCTAGTTGTTATCAGAGATAAGTGAGCACGCTCGTTTAAGGCTGATGCTCGAGCGAGCATCTGTCTTTTCGGGTAACTGATTACTCATCCGAGCACCATGCGGTGGGGTGGTGGGGAGCGGGGGAGGGGGAAGAGAGATCTCTCTCACTCCCCGTTGCCCCCCACATGGTGCTCGGACGAGTAATCAGTTACTCGAAAAGACAGATGCTCGCTTGAGCATCAGCCTTAAATGAGCGTGCTCGCTCATCTCAAGTTGTTATAGATGTGATGATACCAATTATGTGCAGTTTTTTATTTTGTTCTTTTTATTTTTTCAATGGTTAAAGCCTTGTGTAAGGGAGAAAAAAGTTTTAGAAGTTTTTTCTGTAAAAACATTTAGATGATATGGCCAGCAATAACTGCTGCAATGATTATGTAAAACTATGTAGAGGAGGGATTAGATGAGGAAGTCCTCATCATTTGACTCCTTTTTTAGGATAAAAAAAGAACCCATATGTGACAATCAGAGAGCAGATATGCTCTCTGATTGATGGAAGGGGGTGGTAACACGAACAAGAATTTATGTTACCTTTCCCATGGGGCAGGCAGATACAGGAGAAACACAGATGTTCTCTTCTGTGGGCTGGTCTCCCCTTCCTTTCTCCTTTGCACACTGACTGGAAAGTACAACTGTAAATTCAGTACTTACCCCAATTTAAACGGATGTAGCTCCGGTTCTGTAAGGCCAACGACTTGCGTTAAATCTTAGCTTTAAAATGACACCAAAAGCATGTCAGTAGCCCTGACAGAACTGAAGCTACAGCTGCTTAAATACAACAAGCTCAAATAATGCAAAACTGTAACATCCATTTCTTGCACACTAGGGGCGTTGCTAAAGGCTCATGGGACCCGGTGCAAAAGTTTATCTTGTGGCCCCCCAACTTCTCTTAACCCCTCTGCGCAGATGCATAACTTGAAGCTTCTGGACCCAAATGCAAAACCTGTAACAGGGCCCCCAAGTATAATGCTTTATTCCTAGTACTGGGCTCCCTATATGGAGAAGAGAGACCTTATGGGACCCCTAAGGCTCCTAGGCCTGGGTGCAACTGCATCCCTTATAGTTATGTCAGTGCTTCACACATCCTGCACTGTTGATGGGGTCTGAAGAGGCAGGGGGTGGGCAGGAAGGGGGAGAGTAATTTCAGACGTTGTTTCAGTCCTCCCAAAAAATATGTAGCTTAAGATAGTAAATAAAGATCAGGGAGGGAATGTAGGGATATGCAAATGCAGCACCATTCCTTCTGTGATTGAATGCTGTGAGAGGGGAGCGGGAGCAACTAGGAGGAAACATCTGATTGACTCTGAGCCACACATCGCAGCTCTTGCATCATAACAAGAACAGCCTGCCCGCTCACCAAGCATGGAGTGAAAATAAATATTTGCAGAAACCAAGAGTTGAGAAGAAAGGACAGATAATATGCAGCTCATACAACTACAGCAGCCTTAGGAGGGATTTTTTATTTTATTGTTAAAACGATAGATATTCTTTACATTTCAACCCACCAGCAATGTAACTACTCCTGGCTTATTGCTTTTGTGAAAGGCATGAAGAATTTCACTAGAAGAGAATAATCAGAATTTCTATCCTTCAGATGATAAAATCTCTAAAGTTCCAGATTTCATGATCGTATCTTTCATGTTTTATTGTTTGGAGATACAAAATAAGAGAAAGCTCTCTTCAATTGTAACACTCAAGTAGCTCAATTTGTTGTAGAAAATAAAAAGCACAAATCGAATTTCTCTCCTTCAACGGTGGCCATGCTAAGTAAGGATCGCAGCAGGAATCCAATGAAATCGAACTCTGTGGTTAAAGTAGTTTATTCTTCTAAATGTAAACTTGTATCATCTAGAATTGCATAGCATTCACATTCCTACATTCTTTTTCTGATAACTATACTATCATAATCACCGGCACTGGGTCTGCCGGTGCAATGACACTGGATAGGGTCCGGTTCTATGAGGGCACTGAAGATCCAGTTTGGTAGTGCTCAATGGAGGTGAAAAAGTTGAGGAGTAAGAAGGATGGTCTGTCCAGAGGAGCTGCAGAGACTCCAGACTGCTGGGGTAATAGTGATAATGATTGAGCCTGTGTGAGACACTGAACAGCCCAAAAGGCCACCAAACAAAGATCTCAAGCCTTCCATTTGGTCTGATACAGATAAATAATGATAAAAAAAACTTGTTATTTGTATAGCTTCAATTTATTCCGCAGTGCTTTCAGTAACTTTATTTATTACCCCCTACCAAGCTGGGTTCTCATTTTACCAACCTCGGAAGGATGGAAGGCTGAGTCAACCTTGAGCCGGCTACCTAAACCATGCGGGGATTGAACTTACAACCTTCAGGTTAACACAAGATAATGGGTCTGATAAGAAATAAGGTTACTAATCCATACCCTAGTTCTCAAGTTGTGATTCGTGATGCACATGCAGTTGATACCACCTGGTAAAAATTACCTCTATGAAGACCAAAGGTCCATGATTCTTCATTAACCCTTGACATGAAGAACGACACGAGGAAGCTTGAAAAGAAAATAAATCTGCAAGCTACAGATTTGAAAAGGAAATGCACATTTTGTATAAGCCGTTTAAGGATATCCCCAAGGATGAGATGTTAAAAGTTTCACTTGGGCATTGCCAAAAAAAATTTTGTATCAAGGAAACCTTTGTTTCCATTCGAAGGTTCTTGGGAAGGACACAAAGATCATCATTCTAGTTTTTGCTGAAACTGTGATCAAGAAAACAAAAACTACTCTACTTGTGCCAAATGATTTAGTCATTTCTACCGAAACCGGTTCACATGTGGGTTATTGTTGACACCAAATACTATCTACCAGTTATTAAAATATGTGTGCAGCCATTTAGTTAATGCTAGCACTGGAAACAGCCCAAATCAATCTTCCGACAAAGGGGAGCGTTCTTTGTCTTTGTCCCTTGATTTCACTGTAGACTTTCTAGAACTGGATGGCTTGGTGCAACACAGGACAAAGGATATTGAAGAATATAGCACTGGCTCTCAAACTCCAGAACTGAAAATTCTCAAGATTTCCAGGTACAAGAGAAGAAAATCATTCTAGTGTCTCATAAATCTAGAACTCATTGAAGGTTTCTGAAAACGTAAAACGGACTGGAGGAATTATTGTTTACAGAAGCTTGCTTCGAAGAGTGGGATTTCCGCAAGCTGGGTCTCTGAATGGTTTTCTTTTCCTCTATGCAGTTTCAGCCTTTTGATGATCTCAACCTTTAATATGCAGTCAAGAATTCTACACTTGGATGAACGGCTCTTCTATTGGGGCTGTGCAAAAGACACCGCTTTCCAACAGTGGCCTGTAGAACAAGGTGGGGGGAGTTGGCAAATCTGTGCCAATGCGATCTGTGCGGAATTAATAGCAAACCTAGCAAAGCTGGATAAGATTCAACAAAATCTACAAGAAGTCTTAGAAGATGAGAATTAGAACTTGAACTGTCTTCTGGTTATTTATATGCCGGTTTGATAAATTTCTGCTGGGCAGAGTTTTCCGAAAGGCCTTGCTTAAAAGAACTTTATATGGAATTCATGTCTCATCTTAGGAATCTTTACCTTTTTTATGCTTTTTGTTTTTCCTACCAGTAGCAAAAGCAATATAATTATTTTCTCATAAGCCTTGCTTCTGATTTTGCACATGTTTCAGAAACAGTTTTTAGAAGCACTCCTACAGTATTTATAAAATTATTTTGGCTGGAACCAAGAACCAACTTTCGTACTTGGGGTAGTTAGCAGGCCAGCACCAGAGGTGGTGGGTGGAGTGCAGTGAGCTGCTGAATGTGTCCAGTTGCCAAAGAACTGACAACATAAAAAGAAGGGGTATGTAAGGGGGAGGTACAGCCCCACGCTCCCCCTTACAACTGAGCACAACGTCTCTATGCAGGGAACTGAACAGGTTTAGTTCCCACCCATCACCCACCTGCTTCATGAATAGCAGGCACAGCTGCTATGCAATGTATAGTACTGTGCCTGGTATATAATGAACCCAAGCACCATACTCCTTTCAAACAATTGATCAGCAGGGTTGTTGGAAGTTGGACCCCCATTGATCTTATATTGATGATTTATCCTAAGAATAGATCAGCAATATTGCAGTCCCAGAAAACTCATTTAAAGCTCGTGGGCCCTTTTTCAAAAAATTTGGCCTCCAGAGCTACCATTGGTCATCTATAGTACTTTATATACCCTTTTATAGGACCACTACAGTGTCCTAAGCCTGGGTATGAGTGCAACCTATTGACCACTCACCATTACACCCGGTTCCCTCGGTTCACACAAATAAGTTGTTTTTTCCAGTTTCCTTGTAAGACTTCTATTGTTCTTTTTGTCTCGAGGGACCCTGAAAGGATGAATCCACCCAACATATCAAGTTGACAAAATAGTTGTAAATCAAAAAATAGAGTAGCTAAAGTTTGATAATTATGATTCAGTTTCTTCCAATGATATTTGCATTTTAGCTGTGGTGGCCATTTTAAATAAGTGGCAAAAGGAATTGTAGCTATATTGGTTTCCACCTTTGGATTAGCTTCCCAAAATCTCATAGCTAAACCTTCTGTTAGTTAGTGATAGAATATGCTGACAGAATGATACTATGTAGCAAACCATAACTTGAGATTTAACATATTATGATAACTACAATGTACTGCCATGCTGTAAATTGAGTTATCACAATGCATCAGTGATGTTAACAATTGCGAAATTCTGCTACATTCATATGGAATAAGTACGCCGTGTGAAAGCACCTAAGGGTGAATTTTCAGCTTTTTGATTATCAATGTCATTTGTAGATCCAACATTCTGTATCAATTAATTACTTATTATATCTTTAGTGTCAAAGATCAAGTTTTCTTTCACATAACTCAAAACCTTCCGTGTAGAAATGCAGAAAAATGCAGTTTTCTACAGATGGAAGTTACCATTTTATACAGATAAAATGGAAACTGTCTACAGCCACCACTAGGGGGAGCACTGGAGCTTATTGTGTACTGTATAATTATAAAATTCAATGTATAAACTGTATGCAGTAAGCTGTTATGCCTCTAGTGGCCCCAACAAGAATGCAGATTGTTTTAGCTCTGTGTCCATCAGAAAAACAGAACTCCAACACCTACAAAGATATATATATATATATATATATATATATATATATATATATATATATAAAGAAACTAATCAGTAAGATGTTTGCATCTTTTTGAATTAAAAAAGGCAAAACAGTGTTTAAAGGTGGTCATTTACTGTAAATCAATTCACTGTTAATAAAGTTTTCACCACCACCACTGTCTAAGGAGAGTTCCCTTGTTTTATAGCCTTGTGATGTTTAAAGTGGTAATTTTACTGTTGATTAGTCTAGCATCAGGATAGGTCATCAGTAGTTGATCAGCATAGGGTCTGTCATTTGGGATCCCTGTCGATCAGCTGTTGGCCAGGTTCATTCTTAGTGCAGACAGCACTGTTAACATTGCAGTGGCTTGGGTTGGTACTGCAGGCACAGTTGCCATTGAATTCAGTGGGAGATGTGCCTGCAGAAACAATTTGGGCCACTGCCATATGGGCAGTTTACAGCACTGCCCTCACTGATGGTGGTCTGGGAAACAGCTGATGGGTGAGAATCCTAAGCAACAGACCCCCGCCGTTCAGCTATTGATGACTTATTCTAAAGGGTAGGTTATCAACAGTAAAAGTTCTGTACAACCACTTTAATGCTTCATGATGTACAGATCTCTTATGTATATCTAACCATAATCTTTTTATATTTTTTGCAAAGGTCAAATGGCGGGTGATCACACAAGACTGGAGTTCCACAACATTGAAACCGGGATAATAACCGAACGTCGTTATCTTTCGGCTGTGCCTTCCAATTTCATTGGCCATCTACAGAGCTTGTCATTCAATGGCATGGCCTACATTGATTTGTGTAAGAATGGAGACATAGATTACTGTGAACTGAATGCCCGCTTTGGTTTCAGAAACATTATTGCAGATCCGGTCACATTTAAAAACAAAGCCAGCTATGTGGCTCTAGCCACGCTACAAGCCTACACCTCCATGCACCTATTCTTCCAGTTCAAGACCACATCTCCCGACGGCCTCATTCTTTATAATAGTGGTGATGGAAATGACTTCATTGTCGTTGAATTGGTCAAAGGGTAAGTACCATTTCACAGTTTCATGGGGTATGTATTGCTTATTGAGTAGATATGATTCTTTTTGAATTATTAGTACCATGAAGGAAGACCAAAGGAGTGCCGCCATGTCAAATATCCATGTCACATTCATAGAATGTGCTGTAAAAGTTTGTTTTGTAGAAGTTCCACAGCAATCCAGAGAAGGAGAGTCCTCCATTCTTCATTTTGGGGGTGGCTGTTAAAGATGAGCGAGCATGCTCGTTTAAGGCTGATGCTCGAGAGAGCATCGGTCTCTTCGAGTACCTGCTTACTCGTCTGAGAAAATGCGGGGGGGGGGGGGCGGGGGGAGTGGGAGGGAGCAGGGGGGAGAGAGAGAGATTTTGCACTGTTACGCCTCTGACAGGATATGAAAAATTAGGCTACTTTCTTCTAGAAACTACTCTACACATTCAAGCTCAGCTATATTAAAATTAATGGGGCTGAGCTGCAGTACCACACAAAACCTGTGAATGAGCTGTTTCTAGTAGAAAGTAACTATGCTTTTCTAGAACTGTACAACTCCTTCAAAAATATGTCATATCTTTTGCTGGAAACAGCATCATTTGACTATAGGCTTTGTCGGCATTAACTGAGGCTAAGGTGCAATACCAGACAAAGGCCACGGACAAGAGTGGCACTGTTTCTGAAAACAAAAAAAAAAACATATAATTTTTCTATTCTTGGATACACTTAAATGGATTGTGAAAAAGAAATTTACATAGTAATATAATACGTAAGGCTGCAAAAAGACATATGTCCATCCAGCTCAGTCTATTATCCTGCAATGGTGATCCAGAAGAAGCCAAAAGACCCCACTAGAGAGTAGCCAATTTTCCTCATTTTAGGGGAGGAATTCCTTCCCAAATTCAAATCTGAGAGTCAGACTAAAGGTACCTCTATATGGAACAACTATCATTCAGACAGAACTGAATGATAGTCTAACTGCTCTTACAGTAAAGAACCCCCATTCTATGTTGGTGTAGAAAACTTATTTCCTCTATACGTAAAGAATGCCCCAATGTTACCTATTGTTTAAGTCAAGTTTTTATGTTACACTTCTCTACATATATTTTTTTCCTGCAGTTTTCACTCTGACTACTAAGTCTAATAACTGTTTTAGACCTGCTGATCTGTACACCAGCCACATGGACCATAGAAACAATACACTGCAGATGGCTCCTTGCATTCTAACATAGTAACATAGTAGTGAAATAGTATGTTAGGCTGAAAGAAAGCAATCCCATTGTGCAGGGAGGTGGAGGCTGTGAGCTTTCACCATCACCTATTGGGAATGGCGAATCCTGTGATATATATATATATATATATATATATATATATATATATATATATATATATTTACCTACCTGTGATGATAACGAAACAACTTCTGAAAAGTTCTTTCCATAGAACAGGAAGTATCAGACTAGTATTAGGCTTAGTGGTGAAAACTGCAGGATTTCAGGATTTGTTTTTTCAGAATTTGATTTACAAATGTCAACATTTTTTTTTTAACTTGATTTACGCAATGTCTTTTTCTGACGACACTTTCCCTTTACCAACACTGACCTCCGTACATGATCAGCACTATAGAAGTAGAAAACTATTTATAAATTGAGATATTTATGAGAAAACCACTGCACAATCCTGTGTCTTACAGTCAGTAGCTTCCACAGACTTATGCTAGATACTGAATATTATCAGTATCAGCTATTCACTCGGGACATAACTAGACTTATCTGTACAATGCCCACAGCATGCCCAGAGGTACTGAGGGCAAGAGAGCACTAGAATTTGGACAGAGACAGAACTTAAAATAGTTGCTCTATGCTGGGAGCCTGGACAGCTTGTACTTTATATGTCAGCGCTGTAAGACAAGGGTCACTGCAAAGCATCATACAAGCCTAGATAATGAAAAAGTACAAGAAAAACTGCTATACAAATAACAACCAATGTCAGTCTATGTGTCCCTGAATTAACTCTCAGCTACACACCGCAGGGGGATTGGTATATTAGCAGACAGGACTGCAGAGGGAAATCAGCAGACAGACTCGTACTACCGGAGGAAAGAGACTAAAATCTTATTAGAAGCGGGATATTGCTACATTACTTAGACTGAGTCATTGCTAACCTTTTGTTTTTACATCCTATGTCACTGTAATATAAGGCACAGAGACTTCCACACCTGGGGCTTAGCATGCACTGAAATACATATGTCATAGGCAATGTGTGAAAAGCAGCCAATGTATAGAATACATAAGCAGTCTATAAAATGCGTGAGCTTTTTAGGCAAAGTGTTTTATTTAATCCTTTAACGCCCCAGAATGTACAGTTAAGTCATGGGTGATCAGGGGTTGTATGGAGCGGGATTGGTAATACAATGCAAGTGCTGGCTGTCTTTGTCAATTGACAGACACAATCAATATGATTGCTGATCGCGGCTGTTAACCTTGAAATGCTGTTTTTAATTCTGGTGGTGGCATTTGAATGATCCAATTGGAATTCTGGGGTCCCGAACGACTCTGTACACACCCTGCGATGAGATCTCAAAGTGCTGTTCAGTTGCCAAGGCAGCTTGGGGTTTTCTGAACACCCCCAGGGCTGCAATGGGTGATTACCTATTAAACCATGCCTATGGTGTAGCTGGATAAACTGCCCGTCAGATTATGCTATAATTAGAGATGAGCGAACGTACTCGTCCGAGCTTGATACTCGTTCGAGTATTAGCGTGTTCGAGATGCTCGTTACTCGTGACGAGTACCACGCGATGTTCGAGTTACTTTCACTTTCATCTCTGAGACGTTAGCGCGCTTTTCTGGCCAATAGAAAGACAGGGAAGGCATTACAACTTCCCCCTGCGACGTTCAAGCCCTATACCACCCCCCTGCAGTGAGTGGCTGGCGAGATCAGGTGTCACCCGAGTATAAAAATCGGCCCCTCCCGCGGCTCGCCACAGATTTGTTCTGACATAGAGGAGGGAAAGTGCTGTTGATGCCGGAGCTGCTATAGGGAGAGTGTTAGGAGTATTTTTGGCTTCAAGAACCCCAACGGTCCTTCTTAGGGCCACATCTAACCGTGTGCAGTACTGTGGAGGCTGCTTTTTGCAGTGTTGCACATTTTTTTTTTTTTTGTATATCGGCCGTGCAGAGCATTGCGCCCTGCAGTAATTATACATACTCCAGGGCCAGAAGTGGTGGTGAGGCAGGGACAGAAGACATATATTGTGAGGCAGGGACAGAAGACATATATTGTGAGGCAGGGACAGAAGACATATATTTATTGAATATAGGCAGTGGGCCTTTCCAAAAACACTGTCCTCAGTGTTCTGGGTCTGTGCTGGGTGTAGTTGTCCTCCTAATTCATACGCAGCCAGCTAAGTGTTACAGCAGGCTTGCGCAAAATTATTTCCTGGCTCTGTGTTGGCTGTTAAATCACCGCTGTATTCCAGTCCACAGTACAACAGTCTGCAGTTATTTTACATACTCCAGGGCCAGTAGTGGTGAGGCAGGGACAGAAGACATATTTATTGAATATAGGCAGTGGGCCTTTGCAAAAACATTTGGGGAAAAAAATCTATTTGGGCTGCCTCTGACTGTCCTCAGTGTTCTGGGTCTGTGCTGGGTGTAGTTGTCCTCCTAATTCATACGCAGCCAGCTAAGTGTTACAGCAGGCTTGCGCAAAATTATTTCCTGGCGTTCCGTAAGCAAAGTCAGCCTCCAACCACAGGCCAATAAGCGGCACATTTAATTACAGTGTTCTGTTTCTGCACTACTGGTAAAACACCATGCTGAGGGGTAGGGGTAGGCCTAGAGGACGTGGACGTGGGCGAGGACGCGGAGGCCCAAGTCAGGGTGTGGGCACAGGCCGAGCCAGTGCGGTGGCCAGGGGTAGAGGCAGGGCCAGACCGAATAATCCACCAACTGTTTCCCAAAGCGCCCCCTTGCGCCATGCCACCCTGCAGAGGTCAAGGTGCTCTACGGTGTGGCAGTTTTTCACAGAGACGCCTGACGACCGACGAACAGTGGTGTGCAACCTTTGTCGTGCCAAGATCAGCTGGGGAGCCACCACCACCAGCATGCACACGCATATGATGGCCAAGCACCCCACAAGGTGGGACGAAGGCCGTTCACCGCCTCCGGTTTGCACCACTGCCTCTCCCCCTGTGCCCCAACCTGCCACTGAGATCCAACCCCCCTCTGAGGACACAGGCACTACCGTCTCCTGGCCTGCACCCACACCCTCACCTCCGCTGTCCTCGGCCCCATCCAGCAATGTCTCTCAGCGCAGCGTCCAGACGTCGCTAGCGCCACTGTTTGAGCGCAAGCGCAAGTACGCCGCCACGCACCTGCATGCTCAAGCGTTAAACGTGCACATTGCCACATTGATCAGCCTGGAGATGCTGCCGTATAGGTTTGTGGAAACGGAGGCTTTCAAAAGCATGATGGCAGCGGCGGCCCCGGCGCTACTCGGTTCCCAGTTGCCACTACTTTTCCCGATGTGCCGTCCCAGCCCTGCACGACCACGTCTCCCGCAACATTGTACGTGCCCTCACCAACGCGGTTACTGCCAAGGTCCACTTAACAACAGACACGTGGACAAGCACAGGCGGGCAGGACCACTATATCTCCCTGACGGCACATTGGGTGAATTTAGTGGAGGCTGGGACAGAGTCAGAGCCTGGGACCGCTCACCTCCTACCCACCCCCAGAATTGCGGGCCCCAGCTCGGTGGTGGTATCTGCAGCGGTGTATGCTTCCTCCACTAAACCACCCTCCTCCTCCTCCTCCTCCTACGCAACCTCTGTCTCGCAATCAAGATGTGTCAGCAGCAGCACGTCGCCAGCAGTCGGTGTCGCGCAGCATGGCAGCACAGCGGTGGGCAAGCGTCAGCAGGCCATGCTGAAACTACTCAGCTTAGGAGAGAAGAGGCACATGGCCCACGAACTGCTGCAGGGTCTGACAGAGCAGACCGACCGCTGGCTTGAGCCGCTGAGCCTCCAAACGGGCATGGTCGTGTGTGACAACGGCTGTAACCTTGTGGAGGCTCTGCAGCTCGGCAGCGTCACGCACGTGCCATGCCTGGCCCATGTCTTTAATTTGGTGGTTCAGCGCTTTCTGAAAAGCTACCCACACTTGCCATACCTGCTCGGAAAGGTGCGCCGGGTCAGCGCACATTTCCGCAACTCCAAGACGGACGCTGCCACCCTGCGGACCCTGCAACATCGGTTTAATCTGCCAGTGCACCGATTGCTGTGCGACGTGCCCACACGGTAGAACTCTACGCTCCACATGTTGGCCAGGCTCTATGAGCAGCGTAGAGCTATTGTGGAATACCAACTCCAACATGGGCGGCGTAGTGGGAGTCAGCCTCCTCAATTCTTTACAGAAGAGTGGGCGGGGTTGGTGCCAGGTCCTTGGAAACTTTGAGGAGTCTACCCAGATGGTGAGCGGGGATGCTGCAATCATTAGCGTCACCATTCCTCTGCTATGCCTCTTGAGAAGTTCCCTGCAAAGCATAAAGGCAGACGCTTTGCACTCAGAAACGGAGGCGTGGGAAGGCAGTATGTCGCTGGATAATCAGAGCACCCTCATGTCTATATCTCAGCGCGTTGAGGAGGAGGAGGAGGGGGAGGAGCATGAGGAGAAGGGGGAAGAGACAGCTTGGCCCACTGCTGAGGGTACACATGCTGTTTGCCTGTCATCCTTTCAGCGTGTATGGCCAGAGGAGGAGGAGGAGGAAGATCCTGAAAGTGATCTTCCTAGTGAGGACAGCCATGTGTTGCGTACAGGTACCCTGGCACACATGGCTCACTTCATGTTAGGATGCCTTTCTCGTGACCCTCGCGTTACACGCATTCTGGCCACTACGGATTACTGGGTGTACACACTGCTCGACCCACGGTATAAGGAGAACCTTTCCACTCTCATTCCCGAAGAGGAAAGGGGTTCCAGAATGATGCTATACCACAGGGCGCTGGTGGACAAACTGATGGTAAACTTCCCATCCGACAGCGCTAGTGGCAGAAGGCGCAGTTCCGAGGGCCAGGTAGCAGGGGAGGCGCAGAGATCAGGCAGCATGTACAGCGCAGGCAGGGGAACATTCTCCAAGGCCTTTGCCAGCTTTCTGGCTCCCCAGCAAGACTGTGTCACCGGTCCCCAGTCAAGGCTGAGTTGGCGGGAGCACTGTAAAAGGATGGTGAGGGAGTACGTAGCCGATCGCACGACCGTCCTCAGTGACGCCTCTGCCCCCTACAACTACTGGGTGTCGAAGCTGGACACGTGGCCTGAACTCGCGCTGTATGCCCTGGAGTTGCTTGCTTGTCCTGCGGCTAGCGTCTTGTCAGAGAGGGTGTTTAGTGCGGCTGGGGGAATCATCACGGATAAGCGTACCCACCTGTCAACCGACAGTGCCGACAGGCTTACACTCATCAAGATGAACAAAGCCTGGATTTCCCCAGACTTCTCTTCTCCACCAGCGGACAGCAGCGATACCTAAGCAATACGTAGGCTGCACCCGCGGATGGAAGCATCGTTCTCTATCACCATCAAAAACGGGGACATTTTTGCTTCATCAATCTGTGTATAATATTCCTCCTCCTCCTGCTCCTCCTCCTGAAACCTCACATAATCACGCCGAACGGGCAATTTTTCTTGGGCCCACAAGGCTCAGTCATATAATTTTTGTAAACAATTTTTATACGTTTCAATGCTCATTAAAGCATTGAAACTTTCACCTGAACCAATTTTTATTTTAACTGGGCTGCCTCCAGGCCTAGTTACCAATTAAGCCACATTAACCAAAGCGATTAATGGGTTTCACCTGCCCTCTTGGTTGGGTGTGGGCAATTTTTCAGAGGTACATTAGTACTGTTGGTACACCAATTTTTGGCGGCCCTCGCCTACAGTGTAATCCAATTAATTTTTAGCCCACCTGCATTACAGCTGACGTTACATCAGCTGTGTTGGGCACTGCAATGGGATATATTTATGTACCGCCGGTGGGTTCCAGGGAGCCACCCATGCCGTGGGTCCACACGGAGTTGTAACTGCATGTGCCCACTTCTAAAGAACCCCAGTCTGACTGGGGCATGCAGTGTGGGCCAAAGCCCACTTGCATTCAACATGACATTACCTCAGCTGTGATGGGCACTGCAATGGGATACATTAATGTACAGCCGGTGGGTTCCAGGGAGCCACCCATGATGTGGGTGCACACAGAATTCCCATTGCGGAGTTGTACCTGCCTGTGACTATTTATAAAAAACCGCAGTCTGACTGGGGCATGCAGACACCTTGACAGAATGAATAGTGTGTGGCACATAGGTTCCCCATTGCTATACCCACGTGTGCAGCTCTTGATGGCGGTGGCACAGGATTATATTTCTCATTGCTTCTGTACAGCATTGTGGGCTATCGCCCCGCCCCTTTTAAAGAGGGTCGCTGCCTAGCCGTGCCAACCCTCTGCAGTGTGTGCCTGCGGTTCCTCCTCATGGCAGACGCACTTATAAATAGACATGAGTGTGGCGTGGCATGAGTGCAGCTGAAGGCTGCGCAGGGACAATTTGGTGTGCGCTGTGGACACTGGGTCGTGCGGGGGGGGGGGGGGGGGTTGGGCAGCATGTAACCCAGGAGAAGTGGCAGCGGAGTGTCATGCAGTCAGTGATTGTGCTTTGTTGGAGGTAGTGTGGTGCTTAGCTAAGGTATGCCATGCTAATGAGGTCTTTTTAGAAGTAAAAGTTGTTGGTGGGGGGGGGGCACTCTTGCCGCTATTGTGGCTTAATAGTGGGACCTGGAAACTTGAGATGCAGCCCAACATGTAGCCCCTCGCCTGTCCTATCCGTTGCTGTGTCGTTCCCATCACTTTCTTGAATTGCCCCGATTTTCACAAATGGAAACCTTAGCGAGCATCGGCGATATACAAAAATGCTCGAGTCGCCCACTGACTTCAATGGGGTTCGTTACTCGAAACGAACCCTCGAGCATCGCGAAAATTTCGTCCCGAGTAACGAGCACCTGAGCATTTTGGTGCTCGCTCATCTCTAGCTATAATGCGATACTATGGTACTGCATTCAAAGTCTGACAACTATTGCATCTTTCCATAGACAGGGCTCGGTGAGGGTTTGTTCTGTGCGTGAAAAGCTGTAGTTATTATTGGTAAAATTTGCGCACAAAACTGCGCACCCACGTACGTGCACAAACACGCGTGAATGTAGGTCTGTGCAGCATTGCTTTCAGCTGAAGCAGAGGATTTCTTCATCTCCGCGAGGAGTCCCCTTGTCACTGAACACTGTAACAGCACTGTCACAGTGTTCAGTGACAAGGGGACTCGTCGCGAGGCTGAAGAAATCCCCTGCCATAGCTGTCACAGCTGTGGCAGAGGATCGCGATGTTCTCCCATTGCTTTTTTATTGAATTCAATGAATGACCAAGCGCTTTTAACACTAATTTTATTTTTTGTACATTTTTTAGGTCCCTGTAGGGGACTTGAACCACAACAGCTATGATCTTTATGATAATGCATTGCAAGACGTCTGTGCTGCAATGCCTTATTGCTTACAATTGTGATCATAAGCAATGGCATGCTGGGGCACCAGTATCTGGCTTCTTGTTGCCATGGCAACTTATCAGCCCTCCACAATTACATTGCAGAGGGCCGATAACATCAATAGGAATGAAGCCGGCGGGCACAAAACCCCTTTAACAACCATATAACAGAAGTTTGCAACTTTTTAATATTCCTTGGCCCAGATTTCTTAAGACAGGCATCAAGAAGTGCACGCCCCTTTACGTATATGGCACATTTTTTAGCAGTGCGCACACCAGAAAATCTAATCTATGCCAACTATAATTTACACCATATTTTGGCATAAATAAAAGTAATGCTGTCAGGTCAGTGGAGGCCACGGCCCTCTCAATAAGTCCCGTGCACTTTCTCAAAAATACAGAGAGGGGTAGGAAATCGAAAAAAGTGGCACATTTTTGCGCGAAAAGTGAACAGGAATGTGTGATTCAATTATTGAAAACTTCTAGGGCTATCCTGCTGCATTCCAACAAGGTGTGATGAGGTATTACTGCTGGCCGGTGTCGGTGATGTCATAGGTGAGGGGCGAGCTGTTGGGTCATTAAAATTATTAAGCAAGCCCCTGTTTATACCATTGCAAAAAAAAAGAGAGAAAGTGTCCGGAAGCGGCTGCTCTGACTCCAAGGTGCCGCTAAGATATTTAGAAGCCCCAAAATTCCCTTTAAAATAACGGGTGGAACAACATGATAGGGTTAATACACCATATTAAAACCATATACAAGATACCGGTAAATAACCATGCTATGTAAACAGCATTGCAGAAATCAGTACTAGCCAGTACCAACATGAATGAAAACAACATCAGTTATACCAGCAGATGAGCCACTATAATATGATTAATGTAGATGGCAGTGGTTGGGAAATCGCTATATTGTTGCTGGATCAAAAAGCACTCATGTAAGCAAGAACTGTCTTACCAGTATTGTAGTATGAATGAGCCAACGTTCCCAAGGGCCTTCATCATCTACCCATGGGAAACGGGGCTATATAAAACTATCACTAGGTATCCCTACTGGCTGTATCACTCTATCTATCTATCTATCTATCTATCTATCTATCCCATATCTCTCCATCTATCTCATATCTATCTATCTATCTATCTATCTATCTATCTATCTATCTATCTATCTATCTATCTATCTATCCCATATCTATCTCCTATCTATCTCTCCATCTATCTCATATCTATCTATCTATCTATCTATCTCATATCTATCTATCTATCTATCTCATATCTATCTATCCATCTATCTATCTCATATCTATCTATCTATCTCATATCTATCTATCTCATATCTATCTATTTATCTCATATCTATCTATCTATCTATCTATCTATCTATCTCATACCTATATATGTTACATATATCTATTTATCTATCTATCTATCTATCTATCTATCTATCTATCTATATCATATCTATCTAATATCTATTTATCTCTCTCTCTCATATCTATCTATCTCACATCTATCTATTTATCTCACATCAGTCTATCCATCCCTCATATCTATCTATCTATCTATCTCATATCTATCTATCTATCCATCTATCTATCTATCTCATATCTATCTATCTATCTATCTATCTATCTATCTATCTATCTATCTATCTATCTATCTCATATCTATCTATCTATCTATCTATCTATCTATCTATCTATCTATCTATCTTTCCCATATCTATCTCATATCTATCTATCTATCTCATATCTATCTATCCATCTATCTATCTCATATCTATCTATCTATCTCATATCTATCTATTTATCCCATATCTATCTATCTATCTATCTATCTATCTATCTATCTATCTATCTCATACCTATATATGTTACATATATCTATTTATCTATCTATCTATATCATATCTATCTAATATCTATTTATCTAATATCTATCTATCTAATATCTATTTATCTCTCTCTCATATCTATCTATCTCACATCTATCTATTTATCTCACATCAGTCTATCCATCCCTCATATATATCTATCCATCTATCTCATATCTATCTATCTTTCTATCTCATATCTTCCTATCATCTTTCTTTCTTTCTTTTTTTTTCTATCTATCTCATATCTATCTATCTATCTCATATCTATATGTCTATCTATCTATCTAATATCTATTTACCTCTCTCTCATATCTATCTATCTCACATCTATCTATTTATCTCACATCAGTCTATCCATCCCTCATATATATCCATCTATCTATCTATCTATCTATCTATCTATCTATCTATCTATCTATCTATCTATCTATCTATCTATCTATCTATCTATCTATCTATCTATCTCATATCTATCTATCTAGAAGTCAGAAGGGAGAGTATGGAAAGTACCCAGAGGTTAACCTGCATTCATAGGTAGTGGCTGTCAGCTGTATTATATATCTGACAACCACCTACAATATCCAGGATCAGAGTACTGGTAATCCTAGTGATTGCAACATCTGAGTGGCTCCAACTGTCACCCAGTAAGACACCTGTAGGGTTTTGAGAAGTTTTCATGGCAAACAGCTATTAAAAACCCCCAAGTCTGCCACATTAGTACTTGGACGTAATAGAACAATGGCACCAGCATAATACACTGCAATGAAGTATTGTAAAGTATTATGCAAACAATCGCATGTTCAAGTCCCCCAGTGGTATTATAAAAATATATATTAAAAGTAAAAAGAAAAATTTCCAATTTGTTACTTAAAAAATAAACATAATTGGTATCTTTGCATTCAAAAAAGTCTAAACTGTTAAAATATTGGGTTATTTTTTTGAATCGCATAAAAAAAGTACTGACCGGGTACTAAGCGACTCAGTAGTCACTAGTCATTCTGTTTCAGCTCACTGATGCGGAACGAGAAGTGAGCGACCTCTCACTCATTATAAATTGGCTGTCAATCATCAAGCACCCAACAGTTGTTCTATCTAAAACCACTCTAACCCATCTCCGGTCTTTGACACACAGCCATAGCAGCTGGTAATAACCATTTAAAGGTGTTTTCTGGTTGTAAACTATTGATGGCCTTTCCTTAGGATAAGTCTTCGATAGTAGATTGGAGTGTTTTTGGCCTAGGACCCCTGCTGATCAGCATTTCACTCATGTACTGATTTCTGTATCTTCAGGAAGCAGACAGCTACATTTTCAGTATAGTGGCCAGAATTGGCATTGCAGGCCATGTTCCCATTGATATTCAAGCAGGCTGTCATGAATATTTTTCAGTCAAAATACAACATAATGTAATACCAAATTATTGTAGTATATCATACAAGCAATCAAACAATCACAAGTCCAAGTGCCTTACTAAATAAATAAGTGAAATAAAGATTTTTTAAAATTATGATTAAAAACAAAATTAAAAGTTTAAAAAAGCCCTTTTCCCTTTTGTCGCATATGAATTTTTTTTTTGAATGCTCAGTTTACTAAAATAGCATATCATTAGAGATGAGCGAGCACCAAAATGCTCGGGTGCTCGTTACTCGAGCCGAACTTCCCGCGATGCTCGAGGGTTCGTTTCGAGTAACGAACCCCATTGAAGTCAATGGGCGACCCGAGCATTTTTGTATATTGCCGATGCTCGCTAAGGTTTTCATTTGTGAAAATCTGGGAAATTAAAGAAAGTGATGGGAACGACACAGAAACGGATAGGGCAGGCGAGGGGCTACATGCTGGGCTGCATTTCAGGTTCCCAGGTCCCACTATGCAGCCACAATAACGGCAAGAGTGAGACCCCCCCCCTGCACTGTCAGCATAAAGATCGTTCTCCTCTGCCACAGCTGTAACAGCTGTGGCAGAGAAGAACGATGTTAGCCCATTGAATTCAATGGAGCCGGCAACACAGCCAGCTCCATTGAAAGCAATGGGCTGCCGGCGAGTGCGGGATGAATTGTCGGGAAGGGCTTAAATATATAAGCCCTTCCCTGAAATTCATCCAGAAATGTGTAAAAACAAAAAATATATATATACTCACCCGGTCACGGCAGACGGAGTTCAGCCGCGGCCGGCGGCAGTTCTCCTGAACTGCTCTGTGTAGTATTCAGCAGCCGGGAATTTAAAATCCCTGCCTGCTGAATGAGCTGCCTCTGATTGGTCACAGCCTGACCAATCAGAGGCAGCTCTCACTCACACCCATTCATGAATTCATGAATGGGTGAGTGAGTGCTGCCTCTGATTGGCTCAGCGCAGGGACCAATCAGGGGCAGCTCTCAGCTGTCATTCATGAATTCATGAATGGGTGTGAGTGAGAGCTGCCTCTGATTGGTCAGGCTGTGAGCAATCAGAGGCAGCTCATTCAACAGGCGGGGATTTTAAATCCCCGGCTGCTGAATACTACACAGAGCAGTTCAGGAGAACTGCTGCCGGCTGCGGCTGAACTCCATCTGCCGCGACCGGGTGAGTATATATTTTTTTGTTTGTTTTTACACATTTCTGGATGAATTGCAGGGAAGGGCTTATATATTTAAGCCCTTCCCGACAATTCATCCCGCGCTCGCCGGCAGCCCATTGCTTTCAATGGAGCCGGCTGTATTGCTGGCTCCATTGAATTCAATGGTCAGTGCTCGTTTAATCGAGACGAGTACCGTGTGGTGCTCGTCTTGAGTAACGAGCATCTTGAGCACCCTAATACTCGAACGAGCATCAAGCTCGGACGAGTATGCTCGCTCATCTCTACATATCATGTATCCCTCACAGTGAGCACTGTCAGAAAAGAAAAAGTTCAATGCCAGAATTGCACTTTTTTGGTTGCTCTGTCGCCCCCAAAAAACATTAGAGATCAAAAAGCCGTTTTACGAATGGAGTCATATACATGAGCGGTGTCCTATCTTTTCGCATTTCACGGAACGCATTGTCCATTGTTTTCAATGAGGCAGTAGAACACTTTCCAATCCTTTAGCGTGGCTGGGAGCTGCAACAGACAATCGCTGCTTCACAGAAGGGATGGGAGGAGGTTTTGCTAGCAAAGCGCCTCGCATGGGCATGATCAAGGCCCAATATCACGATCGCCTATTTATAGGTAGCCTAAAGGCATTTTTTCATAGTAATTTTTTATTTTAGATATTGAAACCTTAAAGGACTATACAAATTTGGTATGATCATAATTGTATTGGCCCACAGAATAAAGATTATATGCCATCAGAGAAATAAGAGTCCAGCAGCATTCAAGACGTATCACTCAACCCAACAAGGGGAGGTGAACAAATGCAAATGCCACACTGTAAGCTATGAACCCAAGCTCAAATAAAGTCCCAGGTATCCATATACAAAGTGGCAGCATATATGCTGCAGTGTAAAATCACTAATTCTTTATTGGCTGCATGCAGAGAAAAGACAACGTTTCAACCCTATCGGGTCTTTGTCAAAGACCCGATAGGGTTGAAACGTTGTCTTTTCTCTGCATGGAGCCAATAAAGAATCGGCGATTTTACACTGCACCATATGTGCTGCCACTTTGTATACGGAGACCTAAAGATTATATTCCATCTTTTCTGCACCATGAGTCCCATAAGAGGAAACCCCCTTCCCAATGGCAAATTAACTTTTTTTTTTTTTTTAAATTTTCACATCACTTAGAATTTTATAAGTCTTCCATTCTATTTTTGGGCTTGTTAAATGGTACCATTGAAAAATGCAAGTTATCCTGCAAAGACAAGCTCTCATATAGCTATATCACCAGAAAAAGAAAAAGTTATGATTTATTGAAAAGGGGGATAGAAAAATGAAGAAGAAGTTAACATAAATATGTCATTCTACCCCATGTTAACGGTTGTTTTGGGGAAAATTCTACTGATGACCCATCTTCTAGGACATCAAATAGTTTTTGGATAGGCTCATCAATAATTGATCGCTAGTGACGTGTCATTCGGGATCTCCATTTGAATGTCCGGTCTGCTGTTAGGGCAGTGGGGCCCGATGTGGTCATCAGAGTCAGAGGCTAAAGCATCATAGACGGCTTCACTCCTGCTGAAATCACTAGAAGCTATAGCCTCCTATTACACTTCTAGGACTTCTGGCTCCGACACTGAGGGTAGACACTTAAGGGTAATAGGAAGCAGTACTCACATTGATTTCAATGGGAGTAAAACCCTCTATGATAACCGCTGGGAATCCAATTGGTGGGTTCCCGGCAATTAACTATTGATGACCTATCCTGAAAACCCCTTTGAAGCTTGAAAAATACAGTGGCGGAAAGGCTTTTTTTTCCATTCCATCCACAAATAATTTTTTGGAAGTTTCTTAACACATTATATAGGTACATTAAATGGTATCAATTAAAAAAAAACTCATTCTGCCAAAAATAAGCCATCCTACACCTATAATTATGTAAAAATTTAAAAAACTGCGGAAGCGGGGAAGAAAAAATGAAAAATATCTGCAGCAGGAAGGGGTTAAAACTCTACTGCTGTATAGCCATAATAAAATGAAAGATGATGCGGTATTCCTGTAGTTGACCACCAGAGGTCCTCAGAGCACTGTCTGGACATTTCTCGCTGGAGTACAGCGGGGAGCATTCGCATTATTACAATGAAAACAGCAGAAATTGAGATTTATTATCGCCCAATTTATTTGACGTGCATTATAACATAATTTATATCAGTTCTACGACCATAAACTTTATTGTGAAAGTTACTATAATGGTAATTTCTAGTATTATGCTGATAGAGTACATTATATTATATGATGTATTTTTGCCTTTCAGATATTTGCATTATGTTTTTGATCTCGGCAATGGTGCCAACCTAATTAAAGGCAGCTCTAACAAACCCTTAAATGACCATCAATGGCACAATGTAATGATCTCCAGAGACACGAGCAATCTTCATACAGTGAAGATAGACACAAAAATCACTACGCAGAGCACGGCGGGAGCCAGGAACCTTGATCTCAAAAGTAAGTGCACATTTACTATATATATATATATATGTATATTCCCTTTGGATGTAGAGTCACATGAATGTTTTTTATGTGTGTTTTTTACTAATTATTTAGTAATTATAGATATACACTAAATGGCCACTTTATTAGAGACCCGCATCTAGTAGCGCACTGAACCTCTTTTGTCCTTCAGCAATTTCTTGCGTCATGAACAATGAAATCGTTCTGCAGGAATATCGGCCCCTGCGGACTGGAAGCTTCTTGTAGTTGTCCCAACTTAGTTGGAGGTGCTGGCGTGTTCTAACCAGCTGACAGGAAGGGGTCATCGATTCATGCTGCTTGTGCCAAACTCTGATTTCCCATCAGCAACAGAGATCTGGATTCATCTGATCAGGCAATTTTTTTTTTTTGCTGCTTGGTCATCGAATTCTTGCGCTCTTTTGCCCCCTACAGTCTTGCCTATCTGTTTCTCTTGCACAGCAATGGCGCTAGAACCGGTCGTCTGCTGTTATAGCCCATCCGTGCTAACGTATGGAGAGTTTTATGGAGCACCAACATTGTTTTGCAATTTCCTTGACATCTTTCCTTGAAAGATTCTTGACATCCTTTTCTCTGACCCCTTGTGTTGGTGATGTGTTAAGCCCACAGGATCCCCTTTCACTGGATGTTCTTCCTTGATCACACTATTATCAATATATTCTTGACACAGATGCACGAGAAAACCCCACAGGGCAGGCAGTTTTTGACATATTGGGCTCAACTGGTCTGGTACCAATAGCCTAGGCTTGTATTTGCAAATAGGAACTGGAAGGCCAGTGCCTAGAACAGCTCTTTGCAGGGGGGGGCATTAGCCTACAGGGAAAGGAATGTTCTTTTTTACAAATCCCTTTCTCTGCCTGCTGCTGGACTATATATCTAAACTGCTGTTTATTTAGCGGAGTGAATAATCAGAGCACATAGACAGCATGCTAGATAGTAGAGCGAGAGGGACAAAATCGACCAAAGCTTCTCCCTTGCCTCTTCAATGTGAGTGGTGATTGGTGGAGCAGAATCGGCTTTTCTCTGGAAGGACACGGACGGCCAGTCTCAGTCTCTGCGCATTTCTAGGACAGGAGGGGATCTTGGCTTAATTCGCTGCACATTCCCGGAGGGGGGTGCATAGGCACTCATGCCAGAACTGCTGCATAACACATGAGGCCTCGTTCACATGGGCGTCATTTTAGCGCTCTTATAGCTGCGCTAAAAAATTGTGGTTATCAAAGCTTAAAATCGCGTGAACAATGAATCGACGGGACTTTTGCGATTGTACACGGCAGGCTGTAGCGTCCTGCAGTGCACTATTGTCGCATCCCCCTCGCTAGAGGCACTTGTCATTGTTTAGTAGCTCTTGCCGCTGCTAAACTCCCTCCCCGCCATCAATTTAGCAGTGGAGAGCACCTATCATTGTTTAGCAGTGCTCCTCACTGCTAAACTCTCCCCTTTGCCGGCCGGCTCCCATAGGAGTCTATGGAGCTGCTGGTGTTTTGCCGTCAAAAGATAGGACTTGACACGATAGAAATTGTATGTAGAAAGTGCATGGACGACTCACCAATAGGGGGGTGGGCAGTAAAAATGCCTAGGGTGGCATGAACTCCGACTTCATCTCTGCTATGACCATCTCTAGTTGCAGTTGCTGTATTTCCCCATCCTAATGTGGATTCACATTGAAACTTGCCATATGATTTTATGCTGCACTCCGGGGTCTAATTTCCATGCAAGGAATCGTTAAAGGGCCGGGGTCTCTAATAAAATGGCCATTCGATGTATATTAAGAAGTTCTTCACATTTTTCTGATGCAGTGAATACCTACTGGCAGATGTAGGTCCCCCATATGCGTCTGATCATTACGGAGTCTCCTGGTTATGGTAATGTTCAGATGCCATTTTAAAGTTGCAAATTTGAAGGGAACCTTTTCACCTTTTACTTGAATTCTCCTGAAATGCCCTAGAAATAGTTTCCCGGAGAAGCCTTTTCCTTCATTTCCTCGGCAGCGCTCTGTCTTCAATTTTGTTTCAAGGATTTTAAGCAATTTAAATGCAATTTAGGTAAATATGAAATGGAGCTAAATCTCACTTGTGATAACTACTTCACATTACAGGGAAATGGCATAACTGGCACAGAAGTAAGTAATGGAGTTTAGAAGAGAAGGAATGCGGTGGGGGGGGGGGGGAATGGCTTTTAACTGGAAGGTATTTTACAGAATGTATTAAAGAGGACGTGTCTGTTTTAGGGGGCGCCGAGAGATGCAGAAAACTTGCATAAAAATACAACCCATTATCTGCAGCGGCTGTATTTACATGGGCGATTTTTAGCACGCAGGAGAAAAAAATCGTGACATGTTCTACTGTTATGTGAGCGTCGAATGAGAATAGAACATGCAGATGTCCGGTCTACCGCACAGCACATAGATGGAGTATCCATGTGCTGTGCCATGCAAGTCGGCGCCAAGAATGTCAGGCACCACTTGCTCTCGTTCGCTTCACATGAGCGTAGGCGTAATCACGCTCGCCAGAGGAGGACGAGATTGCGCTCTGAAAGGAGCCCTATCCCGAGCAGATCCACGCTTCTTACTGGTCTTTGCCCCATTGCTGACTATGCGTGAACAGGTGGGGCATTCTGATGAGTAGGCGGGCCAGTAGGAGGACTAGCCTAATTAGTTGCCGGTGTTATTAATTAAAACCTCAAAATTGGGCTGTGAATAGCACAATTTAGGTCGGGGCAACGGCGCATTTGCGCACAGCCTATGGTGCCTCTTGTGTGCAAATTTGGCCAAAAATACAGCACGTTGCATATTTTCACTGTCACTGAAAATTTGCACAGAAAATCAGCCAATGTGAGTGCGCCCAATGAACCCTGTGGGTTTTAATGGTCGCGGTTCCCTTGGCTGATTTTTCTATGCGCAAAAACATGTGCAGTAGCACTTGTGTAGAGAAGGCCTTAGGAAACACTAAATGCACCTTCAAATACAGTTTAATCTCTACAGGCATTTCATTGCCGGAAAGCCAGCAGCAATTAGGCTGTGTGCGCACATAACTGCGTACAAAGGTGCGCACCCCTGTACACGCAAGAAACACGCATATATGAAGGTCCATGCATTGCCTTCAATAGAGCCGTGGCTGCTGCTGGGGGCTCCATTGAAGGCAATGGTCTGCCGACACCCTTGCAGTGATTTTCAGGGAAGAGCTTTAAATATAAGCTCTTCCCTGAAAAATCATCCCTTTTAGTGTAAAATATATATACATACCTGTCTGCCGCTGCCGTGTCCCCTGCGGGGATGAAGAACACATCTGCCACATGTGGCAAATGTTTTCTTCATCCCCACGGGGAATAAAGAATTCCCTACCGCCTCTGTCACGGATGATAGCTGCGTTAGAGGATCCAGCTGCTGGAACCCCCGTAATTGTTTTTCAGGGAAGGGATTTAAATATAAGAAGAATATAAAAAAGAAGCCAAACTGGTGTAAAAAAACAAACAAAAAAACATACCTTTCTTCAGCTGCCAGGGCTCAGCCGCGTCCTCCCTCCCCTCTCCCCGGCTCTGAAAGAGCCGCTAATGAGGTGCTCAGCCAATCACAGGCAGCTTTCGGCCATTCAATGGATTCACAGAGAGGACGTGGCTGAGCCCCGACAGCTGAAGAAAGGTGAGTATGTGTTTTTTTTTACACTAGTTTGCCTTGTTTTTCAGGGAAGGGCTTATATTTAAAGCCCTTCCCTGAAAAAGAGTTACAGGGTGCCGACAGCTGGATCCTCTACCGCAGCTGTCACCTGTAACAGCTGTGCTAGGGAATTTTTTATTCCCGGCGGGAATGAAGAAAACATCGGCCGCATGTGGCTGATGTGTTTTTCATCCCCGCGTGGGGCATGGTAGCGGCAAACAGGTAAGTATATATAAATATATATATATTTTACACTAAAATGGTTGTTTTTCAGGGAAGAGCTTATATTTAAAGCTCTTCCCTGAAAAACAATTAAGGGGTGTGTGCAGACCATTACCTTCAATGGGGCCGCCAGCAGCAGCCACACTGCTGGGGAATCCCTTCATCTCCACTGCAGGGAAACCTCTTCAGCTGTGCTGCTGGAAAATCCCTTCATCTCCCCTCTATGGGAGCCCCTCCAGCCATGCTGAGATGAAGGGAGCCCTCAGTAATGAAGGGAACCCCCGGGCAACGAAGGGAAGCCCCGGGGAGTCCCCTCATCTCTCTCTCAAACAGCACATATTTTCAGTCCCTCATGTTCGGCGTGGAAAGATCGTGGCTGAAGCTTGGGACTTCAGCGTGGAAAAGTCATCTGTGCAGACAATGTTTCCATAGATAGAGTTGCAATTTTTTTGCACAGCCAACAGCTGCGTCAATTTCACACCCGTGTGAACAGGCCCTTAGACATGTGTTTTTTAGTGCGGATTTTGACAGTGGAATATTCCACAGTGTATTGCAGAATATTCCAATGTGTATGAAAACACCCTCTTGGTATAAAGGACGGAGATAGTGACCCAACAGATAGTCCAGGTTGTGTCCTCCCATCAGGACCGCCTTCTCCTGAATTTTTGTGAACTTCTTTATTAAATCATAACTTTTTAAAACAACTAAAATTTTAAATTAATACCAGAAAATTAAAAAAATACTACATTAATTTATAAAAGCGTCCACTGAGCTAAAAGAAATCAATGTCAGAAATCTTCAACTTTCTATTGAATAATCTACAGCACAAAGAGAAAGAAAAGAAATACTGAGAAGTTTCTATAATTAAAAAGTGGAATTACCAATGTTGTGCTCATTTAGAAATTGGATTTGCTGTTAATTGGATGGCCTACAGTCAGGAGGCGGAGGGTGGGGGGGATTATACATCTGGAAATTCAGTTTTTCATGTTAAAGAGACATGCCGGTAAATTTCTTAAAACAAAGTAGAACACGGTGGTCACACAATCATTTTATCAGCAATCGTATAATAATTGTATAATATTATTACCTATTGTCAGGACCGGCGGCTTGTGGGTTCACTGTGCCCACATTGCTAGTCCTGTCACTCAGGCTGGGGCTGTGTGGCGCAGGGGAGCCCCAGCCCTTATTACCTTTCCCGGCCACCGTACTCCTTCTCGACACTGGGTTGCTTGGGTCGTGGTGGGTGCTGCTCCGCGCCACGTCCTCAGCACCATGGCAGCCAGGCACGCTTGGATCTCCGCCTGTTCTGCAGGGCTGGGGGCGGGTTCCCCAGCATTGCTGGGAGTCTTTGCGGCTGTCAGACTCCCTGTCCCACAGCATTTAAACTTCTCTGGGAGCCTCCCTCCTTGCCAGTGTTAGTTTGGTATTCCAGCTGCACGCACATATCTTGCTTTTGTCTCCCGTATTGAACTCCGGTTTTGACCATCAGCTTATTGGACTTGACTCTTGCCTGACCCTTTTGTACGGCGTACCTTCCTGTTGCTAACCCGGATAGTCTGACTTGCCTTAGTGTTTGTTTGTTTCCAGTGTCTGTGTTGTCTGTGCCTCTGTCCCACGTCCCTAGTGAGTGCAGGGAACATCGCCCAGTTGTCGCCCTGGGGCCTAGCCAGGGGGGCAAGTAGGTAGGGACAGGGTTGCGGGCAGTGGCAGGGACTTCCAGTGTCCAGGCCCCCAGTCCCCTGACACCTATACACTGAACGGTCACTGCATTACGAACACCTACTTAATAAGAAGTCGATCTACGCCTTTGGGTGATTACAGCTTTCAGACATTGGGGAACAGATTTCGCATGGTAGCAAACATCCTCCATACTCAACTCAACCCATGCCCGCTGCAGCAGCTCCGACAGTTGGTGAAGATTTTGCAGATAACTTGGAGAAGATAATGCAGCCCTTTCCAGCATATCCCAAACATGTTTAAGGGAGTTACAGTCTTGTGAGTTTGGGGATCAAAGATGTGTGGAGAATTAAATGTCATGCTCCTTCAATGACTACCTAGTGATCCGAGCTCGATAACACGGAGCATTGTTCCATTGAAAGATGGCACTGTGGTTGAGGAAGATTTCCTGAAGATATTGATGCACATGGTCCCTGCAGCATTCACCATTCAAGAATTTTCGTTTGATGACCAGCAGTCCTGTGCCATGCCTAGAAAACGTTCCCCAAACTATGACACCACCACCGGCTTGTGCAACCCCAACCCCTGAAGTGCATTCAGGGATTACGACTTCATGTTTACACCAGATGTGGACCCAGACATCTGTATGGTTCAGCAGGAAACAGAACTTATGACTCCAAATGACCTTATATCCAAAGTCCATTGATGTCTTTCCTGGATCCATACAAGGTGTTGTTTGCGTTGATGCTAGTTCAACAATGGCACCTTTGACAGTTTTTGGCTATTGAGCCCCAGTTGACACAAAGTACACCACTTGGTCATTGTGGAAATTTGTCTATTGTCCCCACTACTCTACTGCTGGGTCAGTGGGTTCACTATGGCGTGTTGTTGCTGAGATACCAGTCGTGCCATCCAATGCTCACCTCTAGAATCTACCACATGTGGCATGCCACTATATGATTTTCTGTCAGATATCTGTTCATGGCTCAACCAGTCATAGTACACTCTTGATGCTGTGGTTTGGGAACAGCCAACATGAGTGACTGTTTCAGAAATACTGGGACTGCACCTCTAGACACCAGCAATCTGCCCGCCGTCAAAGTCACTCAAGTTTACCCATGAGTACCAAATGTGTCCTTTTGCTGTGAAAAGAGGTCAGCCCATTATCTGAGAGCATATTGTGACATGACCATCACGTAGTCCCGCGTTACTGATTACGCCAGCTATTCCTAAGGCAGTGATCATTCAGTTTATAGCACTAAAGGACCGTACACCTACCTTCATTAGCCCGGCTATTACCTCAGTACTATATAGCATTAAGCTATTGCTATATACCTTATAAACCAGAGTTTATGAAATGGACATAATATCAGCTGACCCTCTCTCCCACCACTAGTGATATAGACACAGAAGAGAGAAGACCCTCATAGCAAAGATCTGAGTGATCCTCACAATATGGTGCCCAGTTTTACCACCCAGAATACTAGGGTTTGGTGTGAAGTTCTGTTTAACCACTCTTTATATAACCCTTAGGCCATTTCCTACCTTGCTTGCTAAAGGCCCATTTTGACCCAATGATTCTCGCTTAGAAAATCGCTCAAAGCCGTCTTTTGAGCGAGAATCGTTGGGTCTAACTGCACTGACATTGTGCAGTTTTTGTTAACGAGTCGTTCATCATTCTCTTTCAGCAAGCTGAAAGAGAACGATCAGCCTTATCAGTGCCGTGCTGAGTTCTCAGTGATATTATTGTTTCAACTGGTATCCCGCTCGGAGAACACAGCCGGAGTATGTAAAAGACTAGCGCTCCAGTTGTGTTCTGCATACCCTGCACGGAGCGCTCAGCTGTATACCAGCTGTGCTCTGCGTGAACACAGCAGGAGTATGCAGAAGACAGCGCTGCAGCTGTGTTCTGTATACCCCACTCTGGGCGCTCAGCTGTGCGCTCCGAGAAGACAACAGCTGTATACAGAAGACAAGCAGCCCTACTTGCCTTCTGCATCCCCTGCTCGGAGTGCTCAGCTGTATACCAGCTGTGCTCTCCGAGAAGACAACAGCTGTATGCAGAAGATAGCGGCCCCACTTGTCTTCTGCATACAGCGTGAGCCTTCATTTACACACTTATGCAAAGTGACCGCTCAAAACTGTCACTCAAACTGCCGTTTAAGTGAATATCGAGCGATCATCTTGCACACAACGATTATTACTCAACAGATGTCTTTTGAGTGGCCTTTAAGCGAGAATCATTGTGTCTAAATGGACCATAACTATGTAGCTCATCTGTGGAGGGTAACATTGCATAGGTTGTTGTCATCCAATAGCCAAGGGCATGGGACCAACTAGAGCTCTCTAAGGACTGATAGAAGACATATGGGCTACCTCTATAACATGTAGGCGACATGATTGATGGTAAGCAGACAATAGCGACTCCACAGTATATGCTAGCTCATGTTTTCTCACTTCCTGAGATGAGAAGCACTATTTACTGCCGGTCTGTCTTATTTGTGCCTCTAGTAGTAAATAGAGTCAGCACATGGCGTAAGTCGTCCACCCTTCACTCTCTGTACTCTATGGGCTCTCTATTCCAAGTATATTCTACAAGCAGTAATATTTGCATTTCTGTTAAAAAGAATTTAGTAAAGAAGGGGATAAAAGATGATAAAGGATAAGTAAATAGCCAAGAGTAATGTACCGTGAGGTTGTCATTTGTACTGTATGTATAATTAATTTAAAATAAAGAAAAAGCAAAAACATTTTTCTCAGTGTACTGGAAGCTACACTAGTATAATATGGCATTTGTCCACTAGATGGAGACTTCAATCCCATCTAATTTTTTTCTACTTAAATCTGCTGTGTGACGGGTTCATTTAATTTAGATAGATATTTCAGGGATAATTGTGCTACAACTAACCGACTATTATATATTTCACCAAATGTGTACGATATTGGTCCAACTTCACTAAAGCAAAAAGATTAAATAATGGAATAAATAAGTCATACTTGCATTTTTTAGCTTCAGCCGCCATGTGTATCTAAATAAGGAATAACACCATTATATGACTTGTATCCTGCATTTAAGACCAGTTTTCTCTTCTGCAGGCTTTATCTCTAATTTTCAGTTCTATGTGAACTGTTGGGAAACTAATATTATATCTTCTATATAAAAACAACAGATTCTGCTCCCTAACTCTCTGTAACATAGAGACAATTAATAACATCATTATTATAGGACACCGAGCAGTAGAGATGTGAATAAGTAACAGTAAATAACTCACCATTAGCTGCAGGCAATGTCTGTGTGAATCCCTGCTTCTCTCCCTCTTCACGTTTTATCTCTAATTCTCAATTCTCGTTGTGCCTCCGTACATGGTAAAAGCAGAAGATTCTGCTCTCAGCAAACATATAATTAACTGCATTTTGTAAAGCAGTGTACAGCAGGACTGAGCAGTATGGATGCGATTTCAGCAAATGTAGATCAGTTACTGCTAGCTGTAGCAGCAGCTATTTGAGTCTTTCTTCTGTCTTTCTCCTTCTTTCTCAATAGATTTCAATGAGCAGCATGAGGCAGCAGAAAGCAGACCTTCGCTTCCCCACACACACACATACTTCCTGTTCTCTATCTTGTTATCTCTTACTAGAGATGGATTTCACATGACAACAGGCAGTGGCAGCAAATTAGAAGGAAGGGAGATCCCCAGTGGCCAGCACTTCATAGTGATTTTACAGTACAAAGACATTCGTATGGAAAGAGTGTTTTTAGTTATCACATTGCTTTTCATTTTGTAAACTATCGATGGCCTATTCACAGCATAAGCCATCAACAGTAGATCCACGGGGGTCTGCCACCTGGCACCCCTCCTGATCAGCTGTTTGTTGTGCCAATGTGTTTGTGTATTGAGCTGATTTATTCAGAACACAGACAGCTTAATTCCGATTGTAGTGGCCAGGCTAAGTTCCAATTAAAGTAAATGGATGTAATTAGAGATGAGCGAACGTACTCGTCCGAGCTTGATATTCGTGCGAATATTAGGGCGTTCGGGATGCTCGTTACTCTTAACGAGCACCACGCGGTGTTCGGGTTACTTTCACTTTCCTCTGTGAGACGTTAGCGCGCTTTTCTGGCCAATTGAAAGACAGGGAAGGCATTACAACTTCCCCCTGCAACGTTTAAGCCCTATACCACCCCCCTGCTGTGAGTGGCTGGGGAGATAAGGTGTCACCCGAGTATTGAAATCTGCCCTTCCCGCGGCTCGCTACGGATGTATTCTGACATTAGTTCAGGGAAAGTGGTATCGTGTTGGAGCTGCTATAGGGAGAGTGTTAGGTGTATTGTAGGCTTCAAGAACCCCAACGGTCCTTCTAAAGGCCATAAATCGTCTCTATATGCGCTCAGTGGGGCCGGCGGCAGCAGCGCCGACCCCATTGAGAACATATAGAAGACAAATCCTTCTTTTCTGCCACAGCTGTAACAGCTGTAGCAGAGAAGAACGATGTTTGCCCATTGAATTCAATGGAACCAGCAATACAGCAGGTTCCACTGAATGCAATGGGCTGCCGGCGATCGCAGGATGAATGGTCGGGAAGGGGTTAAATATATAACCCCTTCCCTGCAATTCATCCAGAAATGTGATACACTAAAAATATATACCGGCGTATAAGGCGACGGGGCGTATAAGACGACCCCCCCAACTGTCACCTTATACGCCGGCAATACAGTGGAGCAAAGAATAAAAAGCATTACTCACTTCTTCAGACGATCTGCGCCGCTCCTGTAGACTGTCACTCCTTCCTGGTGTTCTGCGGTGCTCCTGCAGGCTCTTGCTCCCTCCTGGTTCCCGGCAGAGCATTGCTTTCTCTACGAAAGGCTTTAAATCCATGCCTCCAGAAACACACGTGCCTTCAGCCAATCACAGCCAATGACAGTGATGTCATTGAATTGCTGTGATTGGCTGTGTTTCTGGAGGCGGGGATTTCAAGCCTTTCATAGAGAAAGCTTTAGTCCGTGGACCAGGAAGGAGTGACAGTCTGCAGGAGCGGCGCAGATCGTCTGAAGAAGTAAGTAATGCTTTTTATTCTTTGCTCCACTGTATTGCCGGCGTATAAGGTGACAGTTGGGGGGTTGTCTTATACGCCCCGTCGCCTTATACGCCGGTATATATTTTTAGTGTATCACATTTCTGGATGAATTGCAGGGAAGGGGTTATATATTTAACCCCTTCCCGACCATTCATCCTGCGATCGCCGGCAGCCCATTGCATTCAGTGGAACCTGCTGTATTGCTGGTTCCATTGAATTCAATGGGCTAACATCGTTCTTCTCTGCTACAGCTGTTACAGCTGTGCCAGAGGAGAACGATCTTTACGCTGACAGTGCGGGGGGGGGGGCACTCTTGCCGGTATTGTGGCTTAATAGTGGGACCTGTGAACTTGAGATGCAGCCCAACATGTAGCCCCTCGCCTGCCCTATCCGCTTCTGTGTCGTTCCCATCACTTTCTTGAATTGCCCAGATTTTCACACATGAAAACCTTAGCGAGCATCGGCGAAATACAAAAATGCTCCGGTCGCCCATTGACTTCAATGGGGTTCGTTACTCGAAACGAACCCTCGAGCATTGCGAAAATTTCGTGCCGAGTAACGAGCACCCGAGCATTTTGGTGTTCGCTCATCTCTAGATGTAATACCAAGTCTGGCCATTGCAGTGGGAACGCAGCTGTCTGTTTCCTGCAGAAATCAGCTTGGTGCACAAACATAGTGGCACAGAAAACAGTTGCTCAGCAGCTTATCTACTGTTGATCGTCTATCCTAAGAATAGGCTATCCGAAGATTACAGCTAGGCAACCCCTTACCTCAAAGTGCAGTGACTATTTGGGTGATTTACATGTGAAAAATTAATTTTTGATATTTTTTTTAGATCTCATGAAAACATTTTTCAGTATTAGCTGCAACTACATCAATACATATCTGACACCCTATTGGTCTTGTGATCCTCACCCCCCCCCCCCCCCCCCATCGCACACCCACACACACACCGCATCGGAGCCCTTGGATACCCAACTTGTCAATGTATATAGTAAAAGGCTATAATAAACAGTTTATAGTGAGGTGCTGGTGGCAACCATGCATCTGATTATGTTAATCTCTCTCGACCAAGACAATGTTGTTTTGCCTACAACGTATACAATATATCTTATTGGTTTGGATGGACCAATCAGTGAATTCCGTTGCAGCATTTACCATTACACTATTGGGGTCCAGAGGAGTGGTTAAAATAAAAAAAAATTATACAATTCCCCTTAATACAATAAAAAAGCCTAAAACGCGATGCTTCAAAAAAAATATCCACTATGCATCATTGTAAAGTAAAACTATGCATGCTTTCTACCACTAGATGGCAGTCCAACAATATCACATTGATTTATACTGGATATCCTAAAAATAAAATTACTGAGCAACAAACATGTCATCTCCAAGTGATTTTATGTGAGGCTTACTGATTTGGAGGCAGAGTCATTAAGGGTTTCGAAGGTCCTATGAAAGCATATGACAGATTTTGGACAAGTCAGCTTTTGTCCAGGATTCTGTCTGGCGCTATATGCAAGGTGCTGGGAAGATTCTGCTACATAGCAAGATGCATTATGCAGTATGTGAAGCCAGCACTGTGAGCAGTGAGGAAAAAGCCCGTGGTCAGCAGTATGGCAGTCAGGAGTCTACTTCATAATGCAGCCGTCTAAATTAGGATATCATTTATACAGAACTTATGTAATAGGACTCCAATCGCTGTGCAGGTTGACAAAGGTGTAACAATGGATGTAACCAACATGCATCAGTGTACAAAATCAGCTCCCAGCATATGGAAAACCTCTCTGAACCAGTGTACGGAGCGATGTGCAAGCAGACTGCTTGAAGGATGCACCGTTCTATGTCACACTCCTCTGTCCTCTCCTTCTTCTTTTCTCTCTACATAATTACTCCTCCCTCCCCATCTTCCTTCTCTCCCTCCCTCCCTGATTGTAGCTCTCTCTCTCTATCCCTACTTCTCCTTCTACCATCCTCATTCACCCCCAATGCCTGTTCCCCTCCCTCTCTCTTTGTCTCTGTCCCTCTTTTTTGTCCCCTTCCCTTTCTGTCTCGTCTTCTTTTGCTTTTCCTTTTCCTATTTATTTTTCTACCCTTTTCTCTCTCCCTTCTTCTTCCTCCCATTTTTTGTCTATCCTCCTCTCTTTACTATGGAGAGTAGCAACAGGCGTGACTTCTCTCCATTTGTAGATCATTTGTCTAATCATGGATTGGTGTACACCCAAGTCTTTAGCAATGCTTTTGCAGCATCTCTGTAACACATCTTTTGAGGTCTTCTGAAAGTTTTTTGCAACAAAACACGATTCACACTAAGCAATCTTTCTTGAGAAGAACAGATTAGTCGGCAACCAGGCATTGTGTGCCTTTATTTAATAAGCAAAGCACCTGTGAAAGCCACAATTCAAATCTCCTCTGGGGCTTACTCAATGTGTTCAGTAAGGCCTCTTTCACACAAGGCTATTTTGACACAATAAAACATCAGCCAAAAATCCTGAGCATCTGAAGCATTGTTTTGACATGGCCAGTAAACATAGGTCTTGCCCAATTTTTTGGCTGCGGTCAGCCAGCAACTGCCATAGGCTTATATAGGAGCTGCCGGCAAAAGGAGTTGGAGGGAGTTTAGCAGCAGCTATGTCAGCTGTCTCTATTGAGCCAGTAGAAGTATTTATGCTGGCCGAAGGAATTCTATATGCCACACCCGGCTGTGTGAATGGGTGAAAAATGCAAGATTTAGGGCGCCCACCCACTGGCGATTTTTTTTTCTTTGCGTTTTGCGTTTTTTCTCAAGAGCAATTAGAATTGAATGTACTCCTGTCCACTGGCGTTTTTTTTGCGTTGCGTTTTTTAACATAGGAACTGTCAGTTGCATATGTGTCCTTATTTTTCTCCTAATGCACCCATGAAAGTCAATGGAAATTAATGGAAAAGCCGCGAAAACGCGGCAAAAAACGCCGCGGAAAACGCGGGAAAAACGCAGCGAAAACGCTGCGTTCTTCACGCACGAAAATCGCAAACGCCAGTGGGTGGGCGCCCTTAGCCGCGACTTGGTTGCGGCTTTTTATCATTTATTTATTTTTTGACTGCGTGAAAGAGACCTCATGGACAAAAACGGTACAATAGTTTGTGTTAATAGTTTAGTTAGATTGTGTTTGTCTATAACTGGGACCATTGAATAAACCCAATTAATTCCATAAAAATGACTATTTATTGCAGCTGCACAATATGTCGTACCCCCTTCCTTTAACTTCTTCCTCTTTTTCTCTACCCTTGTATGCCGCCTTGTTGTTTCTCTCTGTACACCTTCTTCCTCTCCCTCCCCTCTCCTACTTTTCTTGTTGTTTCCATTCTCCTCCCTGTCCCCCTTTCCTCTTCTTCCTCTCCTTTCCACTCTTCTCCTCTTTACTCTCTCTCTCTCCTCTTCTTCCTCTCTTCTCTACTCCTGTCCCCTTTACACTCTCTCTCTCTCTCTCTCCCGTCTTCTTCTCTACCCCTTTTTCACTCCTCTCCTCTTTACTCTCTCTCTCCTCTCCTTCTTTTCCTCTCCTCTCCACTCCTCTCCTCTTTACTCTCTCTCTCCTCTTCTTCTTCTTCTCCTCTCCTCTTTACTCTCTCTCTCATTTCTTCTTTCTCTCTCATGTTCTCTGCCCCTCCTCTCTTTTTTCTCTCCTCTCTTCTCCTTTGTTTTTTTTTACTCTATCCTCCCCTATTTCTCTCTATATTCCTCTTCCTCTCCTTTCCACTCTTCTCCTCTTTACTCTCTCTCTCCTGTTCTTCCTCTCTTCTCTACTCCTGTCCTCTTTACTCTCTCTCTCTCCCGTCTTCTTCTCAACTCCTTTCCACTCCTCTCCTCTTCTTCCTCTCCTCTCCACTCCTCTCCTCTTTACTCTCTCTCATCTCTTCTTTCTCTCTCCTGTTCTCTGCCCCTCCTCCCCTTTTCTCTCTCTCCTCTTTTTCTTCTCCTTTGTTTTCTTTACTCTCTCCTCCCCTATTTCTTTCCATATTCCTCTTCCCCCCTCCACTCTCCCCTTTCTCTCTCATTCCTTTCCTTTCTCTTTCCACTGCTCTCCCTTTTTTCTTCCTTTTCTCTCTTTCCTTTCTTCTCCTTTCCTTTTTTCTTCTACTGTCTCTCACTCTCTCTTTCCTCTTCCATCTCTATACTGGCACCCCAAAGTACCCAACAGTTGCGCCAGCTGACTCAGAATGCATTACCCAAACTATGAAGCTGTCTCTTATTAGAGAAATGGGCAGAAACAAATTCCACAATTCTTTCTATTAATACAAAAAGAAGCTAAAGCTGCCCAGAAAAAGTCATTCCTAGATATTTTATGTGGTATGAGAACCAATATTATGTGATGGATCGATGCAGAAGAGCTAATAGAGTTCTCTGTAGTTTTGCATAAGACTGCAGATAAAACGATGACATTCTCTGTGATACTATTAGTTATTACAGATATGAACCAATGCAGCCCAACAGAGTTAAACTATAAATCCAACGTAGCTACATTTGTTCGTACAGTATTGCCAAATGGTTTCCTTTATCTCAGTCCTTCTCTTAAAGGGACAGCGTCATCCTAAAATGACCTACTGTATAAATCAAGATAAGTCAAGTTTTTTATGTTATACATTGGTTTCTATTGCAGCTCAAAAAAAAGGGAGGGGGAAGGAGTTACCCTACGTACAATGCAGGGCAAAGAAGACTGACAGCCCTAATTAGGCATTTAATTGCCATTCTAGGGAGTAACACGGAAGCGTGTGAACTGACATTTCGATTGCAGAAAAAAGTATCATCCTACTTCTTGCCATGTCCTAACTTAGTTCATGCGAAATACGTTCCATACCGGTAAACGTATTTACGCATTTGATGAACCATGCATTATTAGAATTAATGTTTTACTATGTAGTAATGTTTCGAAACTCACACAATATATTAACCCATTTAACTACCAGCCATTTTTTGAGTTTGAGGGGTTTTTTTCAACCCCCACATTCCAAGAGCTATAACTTTTTTAATTATTTCCGTCGATATAGCCGTATGAGTGCTTGTTTTATGTGGCACAAGTTCAACAGATAATGTATAGGAAACCTTTTAAAAAGTTCTAAGTGAGGGGAAATGGGAAAAAAAACACAAATGCTCTACTTTTCGGAGGGGGGGGGGGTAACTGCAGTGTCCATCGTGCGGTATAATTGACATGCTATTTTTAGTCTGTTATAGAGCTTCTGTATACCGTCTATTATCGAAGCTGCTTGTCCGCGGATCTCTTCTATGCTGCTCTCCTGGCTTATTCCATCCCAGCAGGATCCATCCAAGAGGTTATTTACTTCCACCGGGGCTTCAGGTGTGGAGTCCTGTCACTGACGGGGTCCACACCAGCGGAGTCCATTTGTCATTGTTTGCTCGCTATATATCTCCTCCTAGGAGTGCCGGTCAACTATTTACTATTTGTTTATGACAGTTGTCAGCTGTTTGAAACAGTCTATACCCGTTGAGTATATAGCAAACTTAGCTTCATGCCGAACCTGCACCTCTCTGATGCACATGTACATCACAGAGGATAAGGAGGTTAAAATACTCACAGATATTCGAAATTGTAATTATTTCTTAATATTCTGTATGTTTTTGGTGCTTTTGAGAACCATGTTGGATAGACTTGGTTCTTTAGATGTAATCCTACTTTGCCCACCAGGTACTGCCACGCTGACAGTTGAGGCCCCCATGCACATTAGACTTTGGTCATCATTTTTGGCAGGGTCAGTCAACTTTAGCATGTGCTTTCGGGAGAGCGAAGAAACGGGCACGCTGAATTTCAATATTGAATCCATTCGTTCTTCCTGGAGATAAGCCACCAACAGAGGTGTCTGATTGCAGCGTTTTCTACTGCCCCTATGTCAAACAAATGAGTGTTTGGCCAAACTGAGTGTTCATGTGTCTGGCGGAGTCAAACATTCAAATGACTGCAATGAAAGGGATTCTGTTACCAGGTTCATGAAGGTTGACTCGGAGCTGAGCTCTGAGTCATGGAGGCATACCGTGATGGCTTCCTCTCGCCCGCATCATGCAAACTGACAACTCTCTCCCCTTTTGTGTATAGGTAGAGAGCTGTCACTCTGTATGATGGGGTGGGGAGAGCTTGAAGTCAAACTTCATGATCCTGGTGACAGAATTCCCTTTAAAGGTTTATGGAAACATTTAAAGAGACAGTTTTGGGTAGTGGCAAGCTGAGTGATCGCCCAAGAGGCCCTGCTTCCTGGTGAAGGTACGTGAGGATGGAGTCTTCAGTAGCAACAACAGCAGAAAAACATTTTGTCTTGATATCAGTTCACAAATATGAGCATAGTAATAGAGAGAATGGCAGGAGAGATAGGGAAAACTAAATGTGATTTGCCCCTAGGACCCTATTTTCCATATAAGCAGCCCTGGGCCATTACTTATCTTGCTTTTCTCTTTTCAGGCAGTACTAATCCCTTTATATGGGCAATTCATTTGTTACCATCATAATTAAAATAAAAAAGGTACAATAGATCTGCATTCAAATACAATGATACTGAGGCAGCAGCATTTGCCAAATATAAACTTTTTAGTAATAATATGTTAAGCCGAAAAAAGACATCTGTCCATCCAATTCAGCCCTTTACCCCCCCAATGTTAATCCAGAAGAAGACAAAAAAACTCCAATGAGGTAGAAGCCAATTTACCCCATTTAAGGGAAAAAATTCCTTCTCAACTCCAATCTGGCAATTTGAAAAATCCCCGGATCATGACCCTTCTAAAGTAATTAGTGATTATAAGAAGTATAGCTAGTACATTGATAAAAGCACAATCACATAATAAATTATTTTAAAAAAAGGGTTTTACCCACCTCACAGGGCTTTTCTCCAGTCACGTGATAAATGGTAGGTTGCATCCTTGGGACTTATGCACAGGGAAGTCTTAAGGATACATGTGGCATGCATCTATAATGTGCTGCTCATAGAATTGTTTGAACTTATAGTATTCTTTTAGCTACATGGAGACACCATATTATAGGGATTTTCTTTATTATGACCATTGCTTCCAAGAACATGGTGTCTCATGGAAGTACCAGATTGCGACACATAAATTTTCGTCTGGTTCATGTACCTCTGTTTAGGGTCAGTTACCTTTCAATATGGCACCAGCAGTGTCCTCTTCTGTTTATAACCATCCCTTGTAAATATTAGTCTTGAAAAACTCACGTTTCAAAAAATGGTAAAATGTACAAAAATTGGCTGTAAAACGGATCTGCCCTCATACAGAGGAGGCAGATCTCCTTCACTATTGGACTAAATGGCACAAAATATTGTGATATTTGGCTAACTGACCCCTGAAATGTTATAAAAGATTCACAGTTATGAGTCCTTTGTAGTTATGAGGAAACTAACCTCTTGGCTCTCCCTTAGAGAGATTAGAGAAGGCAGGGAGAGACAGGCAGCGCTTCCCTTGTGAACACAGTCAAAATACTAATGACCACCTCTCTGTGGGTGATGAATGACTGAGTCATAGTCATTACATGTGATGGTGTCACCATCAAGTGATCAGTCACCGGGGTTTTGAGCTCCACCCCAATCAAATGACAGTGATGTCATCACAGGTTTAAAATAAGCAGAGCCTGACAGCAGCCTTGTGCTTGCAAGACCTGTGATGATGTCACCTCTGTGATCAAGGGTGAGCTCAGACCCCAGTAACTAATCACATGATGGTGACATCATCATACATGGCTGCTGTCTGACTCTGCTGGTTTAAAACCTGTGACTAACTCTAATCCCTTTCGCCATATTATATTAGTAAATGGCACATTGAGCTACCAGAAATGCTGTTACTGGTAAACATATAACTATGAATGTACTGTATTTTTTGTTAAGGCCAAAATATACATAAGATAAAAGCCACCAAACCTGCCATGGGTTCAGCTGACTGTTATATGTACATGGGGGCCTTTTAACCTTTCCCAACAGTTGATGTTGGGGTAAAGAAGGATCAGACATGTTGAATTTCAGTACCCAATTCTTTTGCTCTTCCAGAAGATATGACACCTCCAAAGCTGTCAGGAGGTGGCTTTATGAAGGACATCTAAATATCTGAATAGTCGCTTGATATAGTTACTAAAGCATACAAATTGCTCTTGTTTGTGTGCTCTTACAGACAGTGATTGTCGGTCACTTATTATCCAATCTCACAATCACTGAATGAATTGTTGGGAACCTTTACATGGGCTGAAATATCCTCCGTTGACTAGTTAGGGGTTGGGAGGTTCTTTGGCAGGCATCCAACTGAAATTTCAACCCCTCCCCAACACACATCCATTGGTTGCTGAGTCCAGTGAATGCACATAAATACATGCAAGCAGCCTTTGAATGAACATTAACTCCTGTGAAAAGCCAGAGCATTGAGTGTTCCATCAAAGGTCGAACCAGCAAGAGGTCACATCAGTGAGTGTACCTTCAAAGACTAAAACCAGCTACAGATTGTAACAGCAAGTGTTCTTTCGAAGACTAGCAAGGACTGTTTAGTCAAGGATCACTGGCATGGATTTATGTGTTTTCAGGAACCAGTGAGTGTTACGTTAGAGGGCAAAATGTTAAAAAAAGGTGAGAGCCAATCAGCATTCGGTGGGAGGCTCATGCTGAACAAGACTGCACCCCCTGCAAAATTGTTGATTAGTCGTTGAAAGACAGCAATTACCTGTTTACACAAGACGATAATCAACCAGTGACTAATTTTAGGTGAGCTGAAAGAAAACTACTAGCGACCAGGAAACTAATTCTCTCCCGTCACCCAGTCAATGGCCGTCCTCACACAGAACAACAGTCAATTACATTCACTGTATCAAGCAACTATTCGGATGATGGTTGTAATTAGAGATGAGCGAACCTACTCGGCCATGCCCCTTTTTCTCGGGCGAAAAGATTCGGGGGGCGCCGTGGGTGAGTGGGGGGTTGCAGCGGGGAGTGGGGGGGGGGGAGAGGGAGAGAGAGAGGGCTCCCCCTGTTTCCCGCTACTACCCCCCGCTCCGCCACGCCTCCCCCTGCCCCCCGGCGCCCCCCCCAATCTTTTCACCCGAGTACGGAAGTACTCGAAAATCGCGGTGCTCGATCGAGTAATTACTTGAAACGAGTATATTCGCTCATCTCTAGTTGTAATCATTGCACCAATTGCAAAAATCAGTGCCTCTCCAGGCATATTTTCCCACTGTGTCTGACGTTGGGTGTGGAAAGAGACAACTGGATGCTAGGCGGTACAGTTGCTGAGATAATCGGAATAGAACCTGTGCGTGACACTCATCAAATGGTTGCCTCGACAATCTAACTACCCAGCATGCCCAGTGACAGATTGAGCGGGAGAGTATGCCTGGAGGGACACTTTAATAAGTTGAACACAGCACTGCGTGTAGTGATGAATGCACAATGCAGGACGTAGGAAGAGCTCAAAGACACAAATATCCTTATATGTTATTTTACCTAAATTAAGATTTCTATTGAACTGGTCAGTATTATCTCACTCTTCACTGAGCGACCAAATAACCCCTGAACTCAATTACTATAATTGACTGCTATTGCAATAAAAATGTGTTCCTAATTACTTCAGTACTCATTGATTTTGTCACTAGCAGGTGGAATACTAATTAATGAAGTCCTGCTTCCCGTAAGCATCTTGAGCTTGGATGAATTAAATATGATCATGCCCAAAGTTCTTTTAAGATCTATTATCACTACCTACAGTAGAAATGTGAAGCACATGCTTAAAGACTATGCAAGGCATACTACTGTTCTATTCAAGAGCGTTTAGGAACAACTATAGTACAAAGAATTTAATTTCTTCCTTATTCATATTACTGCCATGGAACTAATTTTATAACAATATGACACCATATGATGTGAAACTGAATACAATTGTGATACAGACACTTACGGAATTTTTCGAGTACTGACTACTTGGGCGAAAAGATTCAGGGGGCGGGGGGTGGTGTGATGGGGCGGGGGGTAGCAGTGGGGAACAGGGGGGAGCGCTCTCTCTCTCCCCCCCCCACTCCCCTCTGCAACCCCCCGCTCACCACTGGCGCCCCCCGAATCTTTTCGCCCGAGTAGCCAGTTACTCGAAAAAAGCGGTGCTCGATTGCGAAATCACCCTAAACGAGTACGTTCACTCATTTCTAATAGGAAGCTCCATTTTTCCATCCATGACGCCTCACCTGATTGCCTTTCATACTCTGGAGGTTTCATCTGTATATTGCAGTCATTTCAATGCATTGCAACCTCTTTCTCAGACACCATCTTGAAGCCTTATTCACACAAGCGCTGTTACGCGGCTAATTTAGCCACGATAAAAAAACGCGACCATGTGAGGCATTGGATTCCAATGCATTGATTCATATGGCCGATTATGCTGCATAAAAATATCCAATAAAGATGGCACGTCGATGGCCAAATATGCCGGATGATGTTTTGATATGGCCGGAAAACATAGTTCTTGCCCTATCTTTAGGCCGTGATCAGCTGGCACTTCCCATAGGCTTCTATGGGAGCTGCCAGTAAAGGGAGAGGAGGGAGTTTTGCAGTGGCTAGCGCTGTTAAACAATGTCAGCTGACTCTATTAAGGCAGTAGAAAGATTTTTGAAGATTTCTGGGCTGCGGCATATATAAACCACACCTGGCTGTATGAATGAGCAAGAAAACGTAATATTGTATGTGATTTTCAGCCACGATGCAGGTGGCCGAAAATCATAATCCTCATGTGAAAAACTCTAATGCTCCGATTTTTGCTTTCACTTTCATATTAATCCCATGATTCATCAGTCCAGTATTATTTGAGCAACTAGAGACTGTATCATTCCTGCTGCAGGTAAAATCCTGCCATTACATTATATACTCACCTAAATAATTTACAGACCATAAGTTTACAATCAGGAGGATGAGCTGTAATCTCCTTTGCTATACCTGTGTGACCGGAGCTGTGTGATCATCTGCAGTCACTGTGAGCAGCGTTTGTGTTCCTTTATATCCAGTGTCTGTGGTAGGGTCCATGTAACAGCATCACAGACTGAGAAACTGACTGTAAACTGAAAATATAAACCCAAGTAAATATGAGTTGGAGATCACATGGCCATCTGAGGTAAAGGAAACCCAAACATTTCTCAATAACAATTTAATTCTTGTCTGATTCCCCATGAAAATTTACTTGTCTATTTTGCCTAGAACATATGCTGAAAATGGCCCCTCCAGCATCCAAGCACTTTTGTATGTGTTTCTTCATGTTGGCAAAGAGATCTATTAATGTGTCTTTGGTAATGGCAATAACCTCCATTCGTATCACATCTCTTAGGCCTTGTTCAGATGAGCATGCATTTACACGGACGTATGTGCGCACAAATCCGCGTGTCCGTGGATGTGCCAAAACACGTGTGAATGCAGGTCCATGCCCACTGCCTTTAATGAGGCCGCTGGCAGTGATTTTTTGGGGAAGAGCTTTAAATATAAGCCCTTCCCTGAGAATCATCCCTGGCTTGTGCAAAAAATAAAAAAAATATATACTCACCCCTCCACTGCTGTCAGGGCTCATGCACGTCTAGCCACTTGATCTCCTGGCAATGTTGTGAAGTTCTTTCAGCAGGCGGGGATTTAAAATCCACGCCTGTTGAAAGAGCTGTATCTGATTGGCTGAGAGCTCAACCGATCACAGGCATAGCTCAGCCATTCATTGAATGATAGCTGAGTACTGCCTGTGATTGGTCACAGCGCTCAGCCAATCATTGAATTCAATGTGCTTCCTGTGCTGAGACTAGTTACAGGCAGTGCTCAGCTGTCATTCAATGAATGACTGAGCACTGCTTGTGATTGGTTGAACGTTTAGCCAATCAGATACAGTCCTTTCAGCAGGGGGGGATTTTAAATCCCTGCCTGCTGAAAGAACTTCACTACACTGCCAGGGACAAAGCAAAGAAGATGCACCTGAGCCCCATATGCATTAGATGTACAGATGTAGCAAATATTAACTGACATCAATGCGTTAGAATGACTACAATGTACAACAATGAAGTCATGTTGAAGTTTTGCTGATCCAGGGATTCTTCTGACTGCCATATCAGGAAGGATTTTTTTTCCTCCAAATGAGCTAAATTGTCTTAGTTTTTTTTGCCTTCCTCTAGACCAACAGAGGGGGCGTGGGGGGAGGTTGTGAGGCTGAACCAGATGGACATTGTCTTCATTCAGCCTAACATACAATGTTACTATGATGTTGGGCTAAAGAGCTTTTGGCTGTACGAGTGTTCAACAGACAGCCATGTAATGTGTACAGGCAGTATATACACTTCTTATATTGATTTCTTTCTTCAGGGGTCAGTCATTTTACATTGTAGAAATGGATAGAACCTTTTCTTTGGTCACATTTCCCATAGTCCTGTCTTCTTACATGGCAGTGACTATGAAGAAGCTGCTCCACACTCTCAGCAGCAATTATTCAAAAACAGGTCGCCAGTGCACTGTTCATTAAAAAGATTGTTCTACTGTAGTCCTCTACAAACCAAAGTAAAAAAAAGCAAATCCTACCTACAGTACTAGCAAGTACACTATGATATCAATCCCCCATGTCTGATCTTCCTCCTCATCCCCTTCATCCACTTATCCCATTTCCTCTTCCTTTTCCTCTTCCTCTTTCTCTTCCTCCTACTTCTCTTCCTCTTTCTCTTCATTCTGCTTCTCTTCTTCTTCATCTTCCTTTTCCTTTTCTTCATCCTCTTCCTACTCATGCTCCTCCTTTCCTTCCTTTTCTTCATCCTCTTCTTCTTCTTCCTCCTCCTCTTCTTCTTCCTCTCATTCTTCCTTCTACTACTCGCCTTCATCCTCTTCTTCTTCCTCTTCCTCTTTCTCTTCCTCCTACTTCTCTTCCTCTTTCTCTTCATTCTGCTCCTCTTCTTCTTCATCCTCTTCCTTTCCTTCCTTTTCTTCATCCTCCTCTTCTTCTTCCTTCTCCTCTTCCTCTTCTTCCTCTCATTCTTCCTTCTACTCCTCGTCTTCATCCTCTTCTTCTTCTTCCTCTTCCTCTTCTTCCTTTTTCTCTTCCTCCTACTCCTCTTCTTCCCCCTCCTCTTCCACTTCCTCTTGCTGCTCCTCCTCTCCATCATTATCTCCACCTTTGATTATTTGCTTTGCTCCGCATTGGTTCTTTCTCCCTCAGCATACAAATACAACAGAAGAAAAACTTTTTCTTCTCCACTTCAAATTGCATACATAGGTACATCCATAGACACCTCTGCGGGTGACTTATTACAGCTCTGTGAAAACGGTAGCTTGTAATATGGTCATGCACATAAGTCCTTAAACCCAACCTTGCATATTTTTTTTTACCAGCTTATTAGCTTGGAATAAAACAACTCGTGTAGTTTGTTACCTGCTTTTCTTTCCTTCTTCTAGGCTGCCTGGTGATGTGCACCAGGGGATCATTATAATATAGACTGTCTACAGTGCTTTTCCCTTTACCTGGCCAGCATACTTTCTAATTTAAGCTTGAGTTGTTCTGCCAGCACAGAATGTTCAATCCTTTACATCTTATGAGATGCATTTAATTTTTGCATTGGCTCATTCTCACAGCACAGGTACTGACTGCTAATAACAACAGATTAAGAATGTATGCGCCTCCAGCAGGACACATATACACAAGGTGATATTTTATGCTGGGAATGAATAGACCTTTGTTAGTCCTGTCTAGATGAGGGACAGGACATTTTTCCCATTGAATGGAGCCTTTTGTAGTTCTGTTTCTGGTAACTAGTGCCATGTTATTTAAAGAGTGGTCCTAGGAGAACACGAAACTGTGTCACAGAAAATCAAGACTATTCTTACAGCCGGCAGGTGTCCCATTTTGGGCGTTTAACATTGCTTATACTGGTTTACTAAGTATTTTGTCCTTTGCATATAAATGTATTTCTGCTTGCATTTTACACGGCCTGTGACACTTATAGGCCATGTAGATTAATGCTGACATGTATGCCGTGTACAGTGCATGGCATCCCACTGTAGACATGGCTCATTCTACGATAAGTATCTTATTTATAGCATATGGAAGATAACAATGTGTACAATAATAGCTTCTAAATGGTAAAAAATAATCATTGGTGCCTTGTTTGGACAGCTATCATATTGGAACTGCTGGAATAATAAATACGAAGGTGCCCTCAGCACTGAATTGTACATAGGATGGGGGAGGGGGGGTATATTCTTCAAACTGGCTCCAGATTGTGTTGGCATTAGTGTTGAGTGAACCAAAGAAATCCAACCCTGTTTTGGGTTAAACTTTGCTAAACGTTCAGTTCGGACCTGAATCTCAGGCAATTTGTCTCGACTGAACCCACTAGAATGGCACCTGCCATGTGGCAGAAAGGAGAAGGAGAAAGGATCTCCTGACATGTATTATCATCACCAAATAGATGTTCACCACCAGCACTTGACCAACCAGGTTCAGTTGTACCTAGACTATGCTTTTCCTCCAGCAAATATTCAAAGCATGGACCCCATGGACTTCTGGGTCAACAGAGTGGAACATTGGCAAGAACTAGCCCAGTTTGCCATGGGTATACAATCTTGTCTACACTTCAGTGTAGCATCAGAGAGGATATTCAGCACAGCAGGTGGCATCACCATCCCTAAACAAACAAGATTGTTAGCCAATAGCTTGAGCTTGGGCATTTCAGATTTGGCGGCCAAAATTTGCAACTTGTCGGAATTCTGCTGCAACACCAATAATAAATGTGCTACTCACTGTCTATTAGACAGTATTAGCAAGTCTGTCCTGGAGTGTTCTGATATGTTTACCATGATATTTCCTATTACATGTGCTGATTACATATAGCTCATACTTAGCTACTTACCATGTATACTATCCAGCTGTGTTAAATGCTTTTGTTTACTACATATATCATGCGAATCTTATGACATATACATTAAATAAATGCCTATGACAGATGCAGTAACTTCCCTTACCCATAGGCATCCATGTTAAAAAAAAGGATACTGCTTGGTATACATTTTTATTGGATGTCTCTATATGGGGTAGTGTGATCTTCTGTGCTATGTCATACAATAAAAAATATATATGATGTATATTGCTTGATAGAGGCCAAAGAAGACTCTTTTGGCCTCTGTTGGCATAGTGGGAGCCTATGGGCAAGTTTATTGAACTTGCCAGAATAGTATGTGCCAGGATAGTGGGAGATTTGAAAAAGGGAAGGAGTAACAAGAATCCTGCAGCTATGTGATAGTTCTAAGATTAGGTCATTTGAATCTTTGTGCAAAGAATATAGATGAAAGCAAACTTGGCATTTTCTTCAAATGCAGTGTCTTGGCATATCTTCAAATTGAATCAGGAGTGCAGGAGATGGGCTTAAAATCTGAGCTGATGTTTGACGATTTAGATAAAGTGAATCTTGTACTGAAGTATAGATGTACAAAGAGGGGAACAGCTAAAGTCTACTTGCTAATGAGGAAGTGCATGAACCCAAGTTGCCCTAACAATAGAGTTAAGGAAATCTGTTGGCTCGAAAATACTGTCCAAACTGCAGACATCATGTTATAGAGCCGGAGGAGCTGAGCGGATTGATATATAGTTTAATGGGGAAAGGTTCAGTAGAACTTGTATTTTATTTGTTTATATCCCTGCTCATTCTGAGCTGAAGAGTCCAATGGGCGGAGCTATCAGTCATTGACAACCTTCACTGCATGTATAGTCATACTCAGCTAGCTGTCAATCACTGATAGAACCGCCCATTGGACTGTTCAGCTCAGAATAAGCAGAGATATAAGAGAATAAAATACTGAATCTTTCCCCATAAAACTATATATTAATCTGCTCTGCTCCTCCTGCCCGAAAACATCATGCCTGCAGTTTGGACAGCAGGTTTGAGCTAATAGATTCCCTCTAAATGGGAGATATTAGAGAATAGATGTGGAGAAAAATTTGTTCCCTCCACTTCCATGTTCAGTACCCAAAGTATACAGTTTATAGAGCCTAGTAAACGTCTTCCTCGCTGACAGAATGGAAATTGATAACAATCACAGAAAATGGCCATTACTTACTGGGTGAGGAGTGCATATAGATGCATCCTCCTCTCACCATGCAGGTAGCTGACTACCAAATGGAGGAGCCAATAACACCTGTGCAGGACACTGATAAGACAACCACTCACACTGCCTCCTGATAATGAGGGGGGTGGATGCTTGGTGTACACTCCCACACATAGTGGATACAGGGTGCCAGACCATTCTGATATATGTAGTTCACCATGCAGACCAGCAACCTATTAATGATGCCATGATAATTCGGCGGGTTGCCCTGCATTTCCTTCAGTGAACCACATTGGTACTGCCACCCTGGGCTCCCCCTGGAGTCTTAAAGCCACACTGCATGTGAATGATAGATAATAAATGCAAGGCATTGGTTGAATGTTGGCCAAGGTACATGAGCCCACTAACCACTTCATGGTTCCTTGCGTTGTAGTGGGTTCCTACACTAATATAAATACATCACAAAGGGGGAAATTAAAAATTAAAAACAATCACAGGAAATGGCCGTTACTTACTGACTGAGGAGTGCATATAGATGCATCCTCTTCTCACCATGCAGGTAGCTGACTACCAAATGGAGGAGCAAATAACACCTGTGCAGGACACTGATAAGACAGCCACTCACACTGCCTCCTGATAATGAGGGGGGTGGCTGCTTGGTGTATACTCCCACACATAGTGGATACAGGGTGCCAGACCATTCTTCTATATGTAGTTCACCATGCAGACCAACAACCTATTAATGACACCATGATAATTTGGCGGGTTGCCCTGCATTTCCTTCAGTGTACCACATTGGTACTGCCACCCCCCGGCTCCCCCTGGAGTCTTAAAGCTATACTGCATGTGAATGATAGATAATAAATGCAAGGCATTGGTTGGATGTTGGCCAAGATACATGAGCCCACTAACCACTTCACGGTTCCTTGCGTTTTAGTGGGTCCCTACACTAATATGGGGAAATAAAAATGCATAAAATTTAGAAATTGCAAAGGGGATCTTACCATGGAGATGACAAAAATGCCACAGGTATTGGAGAAAGATATAGGGTATTATTAACCACTTCCTGACCAGAGGTTTTACCTCCATTTATTACCAGGCAGGGTCTACCAGGATGAATAGTCTATGGGCAGTCAGAAACTGATTAGAGAAGATAATGGGGTAATAGTAAAAAAAGAAGTCTCTGGTTTGTGTTTTGTAAGTGGCCAAGATAAGGAGTTGTGATACAAGAACAAAGCTATAGATTATGAAAGATATAATATAATTAATGATAGGTGACGTTCCGTAAACATCTACCACTGGCTTTTAATGTAAAAGCCCTGGCCTGTTTACAGGATGTCACTGATGATGTCCCATATTGGGCCACATTTGGCTGCAATGGCCATATGAGTTAAAACTGTAAATGGGCCACCGGAGGACAGGAGCAACAGCAGAGGTGGAGGAACCCCTTTAACTTAACCATGCAACACTTGTTTGGTCAACAGCTCTCTTGCCCAACAGCTGCATACACATGCACATTCACCCAAGAGCGTGTGTGTTATGAGTGAAGAGAAGGAAGAAAGCCTATGCCGGACACCCCCAGCAGTGTCTTATTTACTGTAAACCAAAAATCAGGCAGTTGAAATCCAATTATTGGATCTTTATCTCTTCTAACATATACCATTGGGGGAGTGCGGAGAGGTCCACTCGCATTAGATATTCGGCCAGTCCCATTGAAAAATGCAGTTTGTCTAATCTATGTGTAATTTGTACAGAAAAAAAATTACTATGAACACATTGGATAAAGGGAGATCACCCAAGGATAAAAGACTCAAAAAAGGGGATTACAAAATACTAGTAAGTCATGAAAGGGTAACTTATAGAAAAAAGGCTTTTATGCAAAAGTTGGATAAAAGATGTAGTCAGTTATTAACTCAGTAGGGGTTGCTTGGAATATATATCTTTCCATTTAGGAATATCCTCTCTAGAGTTGAGCGAACGTACTCTGCCGAGCTTGATGCTCATTCGAGTATTAGCGTACTTGATGGTGCTGGTTACTCGAACGAGCATCAAATCGTGTTTGACCCCCGTCCCAGCTTTTGGCTCCTCCCCGCTGTGACATGCCTATTTTGGCCCCTCCCCGCTTCGACGCAGCGCGTGTCATTTGAAAATTTTTGGGCTGGCAGGAAGGGGTAGGAGAAGGGGGGGAGAGAGAGAGAGAGAGAGGAACCAAGAAAGAAAAAAAAAACTCGGGACCCTGCGTTCCATATACAAAAATGCTCGAGTCTCCCATTGTAGTCAATGGGGTTCGTTACTCGAGTAGAGCTCTCGAATTTTACGAAAAGCTTGAATAACGCGGACCCGAGCATTTGGGTGCTCGCTCATCTCTAATCCTCTCCCATAATGCAGTCAGATTTTTTTCATTAGATGGAAAGGTTGGATTTAAGGGAAGAAGTTATTGCGAGATATGCAACCTATTTGTTTCAATAAATGAGTTCAAGGATTCAAGGACAGGAAGAAAACTTGGAGAAGTGTTTAATGGGCCTCGTGTGATGCAGAGTACTACGGCAGCAGTATGCAATCCTAAGCTCTTGTTCACTACTTGAAGGTTGGAAGTTCAATCCCCACGTGGTACAGGTAGCCGTCTCAAGGTTGACTAAGCCTTCTATCCTTCCAAGGTCGGTAAAATGAGTAGCCAGCTTGGTGGGGGGGGGGGGGGGGGTAATAAATAAATTACCTGAAAGTGCTGCGGAACAAGCTATACAAATAGCAAGTCCCTTTCCCTCCCTTTCTTTTACTAATTTATTATATGTTATTAGCTAAAGTACAGTCTTAGCCACCTGTATGCTTCTCAAGTATCTTCATCAGACGTACTTCTTGATGTGAGTTATATCAAACAAATGGACAAAGTAACAGTAATAAAAAGCCACAAGGACAGTGTGAAACTCAGACAGTTGTTTCATAATACACACCTTCTGTAGTATTTCCACCTTCATGTGTTAACAGTCCCTTAGATCTAAAATAAATCGTACCTATACATAGACAACTAAGAGCTTTGTAAAAACAAATATGTCCGATATCCAGTATGGATGAAATCTAAGTATAGACCTTTGTGCCATTAAGATCTTATAAGTAGGTATGCATTATTAATAATGCTGCACAATAACACCGGGAAGGACCAAAGAAGCCTAATCATTGTGTAATGAGATTTAGAAAAAAGATAAGAAAAAATTATCTGGTCTCATTGTTAAGCAAGGGCGATAACTGAAATATCTGGGACTAGAAGAAGACTGTAAAAGGTGTATATATATATATACACACACACACACACACACATATATATATATATATATATATAAACACTCATATATATACCGCATTTCCTCAAAAATAAGACAGTGTCTTATATTAATTTTTGTTCAAAAAGGTTTAACTTTTTTTACATGTATAGCTGCCTGGACACTATTTGAATTGACTTTTTAATTAACTGTTAGCAGGGCTTAATTTTGGAGTAGGGCTTATATCCTCAAAAAGCCTGAAAAATCATTTTGCATCCTCAAAAATTCTGGAAAATCGTGCTATGTCTTATTTTCAGGGTATGTCTTATTTTCAGGGAAACAGGGTATATATACAAACATATATATATATATATATATATATATATATATATATATATATATATATATATATATATATATATATATATATATATATGTACATAGGTAGATAGATAATGTGTGTGCATATAATCTATACATATATTTATTTATTTTTTTTGAGGTTTGATGGGAAGGCTATTTTGCTTTTAAGATTGCCTTCTCCAAGTGAAGCACCTAAGTGTGACTTCTATCTTTGAATTTCTAAGTTGTGCACCTCCTCATGAGTTTGCTAGGCGTAACACAGTGTGAGTTTTTCTTGGAGTGTTTCTTGAAGTGGATTTTAAGTGCACTTTTGCCCAACCATAACAGGGGTGCACTTAGACCCCTTAGTGACCAGCCTATTTGAGTCTCAAGGAACGAGTGATTTTCATCATCACATTGCAAGAGCCACTTGCAACGAGTTGTATTTTTTAATGGCACCACTCTGGGGTACATATAATGTGCAGTATAACTTTTATTTTTATTTATTTTTTGGTGGGGTGAAATGGAAAAATAGGCAGCAATTCTGCTATTGTTTTGGGGTTTTGTTTTTACAGCGTTACCATTTGATAAAAATAAGATGGTACATGTGAATGAAGTTTATATAGAATTTGTAAAAATTTTTTACTACTTTTGCACAATGAAAGCAAATTCTTAAAGAAAAACAATTTAATCTGCATCGCTGCTGCATTTCAAGACCCATGAAATTTTTAATTTTCTTATAATAGAGCTATGTGAGGGATTGATTTTTGTGGAAGAGTTGCAGTTTTTATTGGTACCTTTTTAAAGTATATTTGACTTTTCGATTGCTTTTTGTTGCATTTTTTGGAAGGCAAACAAAAGAAAAATAATAATTCCGGCATTACTTTTTTGAGCTATGTTTACGACATTTACCAAGCCAGATATATTTTCATTGCCTGTGTCATTACAAACGTGGTAACACCTGTTATGCGTTGCTTTTTTTTAAAATGGTATTCTATCAATTAAATTCTATCTAGTAAAAATACATATTTTTAAACTTTTTAAAAAAATTAAAATTAGAGATGAGCGAGCCTACTCGGCCAAGCCCCTTTTTCGCCCGAGTACCGCGATTTTCGAGTACTTCCGTACTCGGGCGAAAAGATTCGGGGGGCCCCGTGGGTGAGTGGGGGGTTGCAGCGGGGAGTGGGGGGGAAAGGGAGAGAGAAAGGGCTCCCCCCTGTTCCCCGCTGCTACCCCCCGCTCCGCCACGCCTCCCCCCGCCCCCCGGCGCCCCCCGAATCTTTGCACCCGAGTACTGAAGTACTCGAAAATCGCGGTGCTCGATCGAGTAATTACTCGAAACTAGTAGGTTCCCTCATCTCTAATTAAAATGTATTGAATTTTTACTCCCAGAAGGGGATTTAAAGATGTGATTGTTTAGTCGCTAGAATAGTACACTGCATTACTTTTGTAGATCATTCTACTAAGCCTCTGACAGACGACTATTGGACTCCACAGGAGGTGGGGCCTATTAGGCGGAGTTACATAGCAGACATTGAGGGCTTTGTCAGGCTTCCAGTGACAGAAGGAACCCCCTCCCCCTGTCATCTTCTCACAGTTGTTATTAATTGCAGCCTGTAAAGGGTTAGATGCCAGGATCTGAGGTTTCTTTGCTACTGGCTGTTAGAGCAGGAGCCTGACTGTCAGTAGTCAGCCAAGCCTTCATCTTAAAAAAATGTATTTGTATGTTTAAAGCCCATAAGTGAGGTCAGTAAAAAGGCATATTGTGGTCTCTAATGGGTTAAAATGAAGTTTACTTAGCATTTCTGGCTCTGATCCTGGGCTCTGTAGTTGACTTCTCTATCCTGCCTTACAAAAATATCAGAAGGAAATGGAAAACTGCTCAAATGGAAACCTTATTGGTATTTGTTTGACTATGGTTCTTTCCCAGGGTTACCCCTGAATTAATTTTCAGGGATGCAGACAGAACCCCAGGACAGTGTCTGAAACACTATGTGAACATAGTCTAAGGGTCATTGTGCTTCTCTTGGCTTTTGGACTTAGCCAAAAACTAAGGTTAGAAAATAAGGGATGCCTCTTAGTAGGGTGACCACATACATGTGTATTGTCTGCCTCCTTGGCACTTGCTACCTGCAGACCCGTATCCTCTGAACCAGCGGCCGACAGTAGAAATGTGATAACTCAAACTGTCATGCTGACACTGGCCGGAGGAATCAGTGCACCATCCAACTCCTCCCTTTCCTGCTATCAGTCTACAGTGTGCGAGAGACTAGGGGAGGAATCAAATGGCGCACAGATGGTTAGTGTGACAGTGTGAGTAGGTCATCACATTTTTACTGTCGGATGGTGGTTTGGGGATAAAGGTTCCACAAATTGGGCCGGTGGGAAAGAATAATCTGACTCCAGACCCCCTGCCCTGTGGGCTTCACAGCAGTCACATGGTCTATCTCTATTGGCAGAGCACCACTGATTGGGTCCTCCCAACTCTTCACCAATAATAAATGTTGGGGAGAGAAGAATCCAATAGCTAGAATTCAACTGCCCAATCCTCTTGCTTTTGGGGAATAAGCAATTGTCAGAGGTATCTGGCAGTGACTCTTTCCCTCTCTACATTCAGATCACATGCACGCTCAGCTGAGCCGAGCAAACACGTTTACCTGGGTGTTGGGCAAGAGAGTTGTTATCAGGATAGTTGATAGCTATCTAATATGTATGGGCAACCCTATAGAAAAAAACAAATACATTATTTGGAATTATTTGTAGATCAGGGCTACCCATAAATGTAGCTAAAGGTTGGGGGTGCTGTCTAGCTCTTGGGGAGCTAGGGCACCTACAAGCCACATTGAAACAATATAAAGTTGCTTGGAAAAGCAATGAGGCAGATTTATTAACCCTTTCCAATCCACTGTCTGACGTCTAAAGACATTATGATTTCAGGCTGTACAGCTCCGATGTTTGGAAGACGTCTGTTGGGATTCTCTTACTGTATATTGCCAGCCTCTCTGCTGTCGGAGCCTATCCGACGTGTCACCTCATGCAGTACTGGCTTTAGCCAGCAGATAGCGCTGTTGTATAAACAGCAGAAAAAGAGTAAGCCCCCTAGGAAAACCAGAATACAAATTTGATTGGAAAGGGTTAAGACTGGCATTTCAATGGCCGGTCTTAAATTGAAGATCATCAGAAATTGAAAACTATGCTTGCTGTGAGCAGGGGCAGATTTGCTCTGTTGTTTGCCCCAATGTCTGTGATGATTAAGTGATGATAACTCTATATGTCCATGAGAGCTCCATATCTCCCACTCACATTCTTTTCTTGCAACTTTGTAATGGTGTGGAAAGTCACAAATTATAGCTCAACTATGTAATGGGCCAACCATTGCAACTTTTCTATGGTATAAAAGTAACATAAAGCCTTTTGTAAACTTCTCCCAATGTATAAAGATACAATATAGACCTATTGGGGACAGAAACACAGACTAGCAGTCTATTTGAAAGGGAACAAGACTAAATAAGATTGACTATAGTATCACACGTTGATGTCCCATGATAAGCCATACATGGTACAACCAGACTGGATGAAAAAAAGAACTGAGTTAAAACAATAATGGTAAGAAAGCAATGTTTTCCCACCAGTATATATAGATCCAGGGTATGCCTTCTATTATGGATGGTTATGTGCACCGCTGGAACCTTCTAAACACGCTGACTCTGAAATGCTTTACAGTGTGAACCTTCAATAGTAATAACATATTGATTTTAAAGGAAAAATCAATAATGTTTGAACCTTTTGCACTAAAATCTGAATTTATGATATGATGGAGTTAAAGGACTGGAAAATGTCACATGTGAGCATTAACAAGGTATTTCCTATTTGGATGAAACTTGCCAACATGTAAAATCTGACTGCCGCTTGTAATTGAGAACATGGAATGAATGGATCTAAGAAGAACATAGAAAAAGACATTTTACCTTGAGCAATCCTTCCATTTCGACCAAAAGCCTTGTCACCTGAGATGTAACTCAAACCCTTCCGTTTTAAGGTTAATTACCATACAAAAAGTTCTAGACCTCGGTTAATAAAGTGTCTTTAAACTAATGTTAAATCAATAAGGGCACAAAAGTTGCGAAAGTAGCTTAATACTTCCTTATGGAACAATCTCTTTTTCAGCGGAACAACACGTAACTATTCCAACTGCACAGCAAAACTGTGAAATGCTTGGGGAAATTGGAACTTTGCCAGTTTAAGTCTGTCAAGTCTGTGGCAAAGTCAAGGAAACTAACTTTACGAAGTTCAAAAAAGAAAGTGTAACAATAAAGAACAAATCATAAAGGAAGGAAGAAGAGTCTTAGGATACTTGGACACTTTGTAGATTCGTGGCAGAGTTTTTGCAACAAAAAACATGCAGCAAATCTGCAGCGGCAAAATCCGTAGCGGATGTGATGTGCATGCTGATGTGTATTTGCTGCTGAGACTTGTGCCAATCTCTACCATAAAATAGTCACAAATTCGGCGCATGCGTTTTTTCACAAAAAAAGAATTTTGACTTATTAGCTTTATGCTTGCCTTTTTCCAAAAATGTGGGACTGACTTAATGGGGAAGGGAATGGCCTCCCATGGCCCAACACGTTACACCAGAAGGGGTGCAAACTAGGGGTTAAATCTATACCAGCTTGCAGCTGGTTGTGCATCTCTCTCCAGCACACTTTATATTAGATCAGGTGTAGGAAACGCCTGTTTTGATATAACAGGGTTTAATTCTAGAAGATATTTTCCACTTCTTTGATTCTATCTGGCTTGATATTGCAATAATAATATGTATGAGAATCGCCGAAAGGGAAATATCAAACAAACAAAATTACAAAAAGGGGCCATATACTCACTGATATACTAATATAAGAGGGCAGGTATACACACCCATTGGCGTAACTATAGGGGATGCGAGGGATGCAGTTGCACTCAGGTTCAGGAGCCTTAGGGGGTCCATAATGCCTTTTTTCTTCATACAGGGAGCCCAGTACTATGAATAAAGCATTATAGTTGGGGGCCCCTGTTACAGGTTTTGCATTGGGGCCAGGAGCTTCAAGTTACGCCTCTGTGTTAAGGAGTTAAGAGAAGTTTGGGGGCCCCAAGATAAACTTTTGCACCCAGGCCCATGTGCCTTTAGCTACACCCCTGTATACACCACTTAACCTGCAACATGCAGACAGCCAGACTGCTAAGTGTAGTAGCAAATAACACATGTGAACGACACTGATGAGACAGCCACTCACAAACCCTTCTTATACTGAGGGTGGTGGCTGGGTTTCTACCTCTATAGCACATTCCAGGAGGCTATGTTGTAAATTTCATGGCATGACAGTAGCTACAAATCTGGTTAGTTTGTTTAATAATATTCGAATGTTGATTGTAGTCCTTGTGAGGATGATATTGAAAACCCTCCAGCAACAATGACTTGCCACCCTTGATGTACTGGCTCTGTCTTTTAGAATTAAGGTCTGATACTGTTCTGGGGTCTCTGCAGCCCTTGATGTCCTGGCTCACCCATTCTTAAGCTGTTGGTGTTGGTCACAATATTCTCTTGTCTCACTCACAGTAATTTTACTTTCTTTGCTTTTGACTGGACTTCAAAAATTTTCACTTTTAATTAGATAGAAAGACAAATAAATAGATAGATACCAGCATTTTACATGTGTGGCAAGAAATCAGCCATGTTCCTTCCTTCAAACTACTAACGACCACTTGTCCATCCAATTTGTATGTGTGTGACATGTGAGTTACATGCAGAGCCTGACAGCAACTGGCTGTTAGCTCTACCCCCTGATCACATGATGGTGGTGTCATCACAGGTCCTTCTTTTGCAGTGAATGAGGAATTCTGGGTAGACTACATTCCCCACAAATCCCTGCAGCCTCAGTTTCTATGGATACAGCAGTACTCAGTCTGCCAGTTTGTGCCTGGTTGTTAGACTGCTACACACCTCCAATAAATAATACCTCACAAATTTACACATACTGGCTCTTAGCCCCACCCCCTGATCACATGACTTCCATGTCAGCACAGGTCCTTTACACATACATAGCTGGCGGTGAATATTGACCCACAACATTGAAGCATAGTCTTTCACCACTATCTTCACATCTCCTGAACATGATATCATGTCATCTCAAGTGTTAATGCCGCCAACATCAGTCAAGCCTTCATCCAATCGTCAACCATTGTCCAGTGTTGTAACTAAGCATTGCTGTCATGCAAATATGTCACCACAGAGGGTTCAACGCCACAATGGAGTTAATGCAGCTTACATGACACAGTAACAAGCCATGATTTCACCTCAGCCACCAGCTGAAGTTCGTAAAACACATGCAGCTCATATGCGAAAGCAACGTACCAGAACTGTGTGTGATGTGCATGTAGCAGAGCTGTGTGTGTGTGATGTGCATGTAGCAGAGCTGTGTGGTGCTTTGCCCAACCAGAATCACTGATACTATAATTTCCTAATAATTACTAGTATTCTTATAACACTCAGATCACATCTTTGGCTGTAAGGCAACGAGCATCAGCAGAAACCCTCCCCCAATGCTCTCTCTGCTGTAGAAGAATAGAAGGGCAAAAGAGGAGAGGACTGTCCATTAAAAAACCTTATTTTGAAATCTATGACAACACATGGATTAAATACCTCTTTATATTAGTATATGTGTGGAATTTATTTCATAATGTTCTTTTTTGCACAGCCACTTTACTTGTTTATACAATAGCAGATTTATGTTCCTGCTGTAATGGAAATCAGCTCCACATACCTTGACTTCCTCTTGAGCTTGTGAAGGGCTTGTGCTAATATTCATCAGCCAATCAGAACAGACAGAGCTGCAACTGCTGATTATTTAGCAGGTGTATTTCAAAATTGTGTACTTTCCTTAGCCTCACAGCGGGCAACCCATGTGTACACCCATGTCTGCACCCATCTTTCTGGTGGAGACAAGATACAACAATACTGGCAGTGGGTACCTGCGTCATCACCTAGTGACGGGACAGGAAAAATAAATATTTTGAAAAATAAATCTGTGCTGCGCATGACCGACAATGAGTGTCCACAGTCATCCGCAGTACAAAAATGACAGATATGTGGGGTTATGCCGCCCAGTGTCGGAGCTGGATTCGGCTGCAGGCTTGCGCATGCGGAATCCACCTCGTTCGTGTGCAGCCGGCCTTAGAAATACTTTTTACTTTTTCAGGCAAACTCTACAGAAAGGTCATCCAGATCATTTTCAGCCGCTGCTTTGGCTATTTGTTTGTACAACTGAATGTATTGTGTATCTGATAATTCTGCTTTCCAGCTGTGTTTCCTGTCACTGTACACAAATAATAAAGCTACATTGTTTATTACCGTAGACCTTGAGATGATTTTCCGAGTGTATGGATAACCAGCCTCCGTATCCTGCTCAGTGGATGAAGGTCATCTATGAGCCTCACTAAATAGGCATGCACTGTTTATTCAAGCTCTGACTGCTGAAGCATATAATAAAGTTTTGGTGATTTTAAATCTGCTGTCTCAGCTGATGCCTTAGTAATATGTCTTTTTAGAGCAGCTTTGCTTACTTTTTTCCTTCCTTTACAAAATTGTGAAATAATTTTTCAGCCTTCCTAAAGTCAATGATTTGCATTAAAAATTGAGAATTCTTGAGAAATTAATTACCCCTCAATTACCTCCAAAAATGCAAGAGAAAATATTTTTTTATTTGCATTTGTTTACTATATATAGTCAAAATATACTATTTTGCTTACTACTGTGCTGCAATTTTCACACCAATTAAACCATATTGAATGGATAGTTTTAGACTACCAATGCACTAAAACTGCTCTCTGATTGGCCAGCACTGCTCATGTGATCAGTGCTAGCCAGAAAGAGAGCATTGCACAGTGTGCAATTGGTAGCTAAAAAAATGTAGTGGCCATCATGGACAGTTAACTATAAGCTCTCAAACCAGTGGATTGGAGGGACATCAGTGGAGAAGAAAAATAGCAGATAATATACCTCCCTTCTAGTCTTTCAGCAGAATTTTGTCCCAAAACCAAAGGGCTGCTTTAAGGGACCGAGTAGCTAGTTATTTAGCAGGAATGTGTCTCTTCATACTTAGGGCTCATTCAGACAAGTGAATGTTAAACGCATTTATAGGCGCGTTTTTAAAGCTGACCTATTAGAACCAATGCTTTCCAATGAAAGTGATCCCCTGTCCGGTTTTTACACGCATTTAAAATTCTATCCGGGAAAAAAATAGGACAGCATTTTTCGATTTGCACAAAAAACGCATTTTTTGTGTGTAAATCAATGCAACTTTGACAGTAGGAAATCCTACTGTCAAAGCCCTTAAATAAGCCCTAGCTGCAGGAAAAAATAAAAAATAATAATACATTCCCTAGAAGCGTTGTCAGACCAGTGCATCTTCTCCAGGTCCTCAGCTCTTCTTCTTCATGTTCTTCTGGCTGGGGATTAAAAAATTCCCGCCTCCTGGAAGCGCTGCCTTTGATTGGCTCAGCGCTTTGACCAATCACAGTTGAATGGAAACCCTGGAATAGAAAAATCAAATGGAAAAAAACGCCTGTATGACTGAGCCATAAATGGATCCCGTTTTGCACTTATCCCCTAACCACAAGACCTTCACTTAGACTAGGCAGTCCTAAAATCAGATTTAGGCCTCGGTCACACGGGTGTTTTTTCCCGCGATTTGCAGATCGCATGACGGATGCGCATCCGCAAATCGCGTGACTGGGACGAAAAATTGCCCGAAAAAACTGCTCCTAGCCGCGTTTCATTAGAAACGGGCCGGAGCTGTCCAGCGCATTGAATTCAATGGAGGCCGGATCCATTGAAAGCAATGGGCTGTGGGCGATCTCACGATGAATTTTCGGGAAGGGCTTAAAAATATAAGCCCTTCCCTGAAATTCATCCAGAAATGTGTAAAAACAAAAAAAATATATATACTCACCTGGTCCCGGTAGACGGAGTTCAGCCGTGGCTGGCCGGCAGTTCTCCTGAACTGCTCTGAATAGTATTCAGCAGCCGGGGATTTAATATATACTCACCTTGTCTGCCGGGACAAGGTGAGTATATATTTTTTTTACTTTTTACACATTTCTGGATGAATTTCAGGGAAGGGCTTATATTTTTAAGCCCTTCCCGAAAATTCATTGTGCGATCGCCGGAAGCCCATTGCTTTCAATGGAGCCGGCTGTATTGCCGGCTCCATTGAATTCAATTGGCAAACATCATTCTTCTCTGCCACAGCTGTTACAGCTGTGGCAGAGGAGAATGATTTGTCTACTATATGTTCTCAATGGGGTCGGCGCTGCTGCCGCCGGCCCCATTGAGCGCATATAGAGAAGAGAACAGGAATCGCAGATCACAGATAGGTGCGATCTGCGATTTCTGTTCTATAATTTATCGGACGAGCGCATAAAAAGCGCTCATGTGTCCGATACCATTGCAAAGCAATGGTTCTCTAAGATCGCAGATCGCATGCGCAGGTCGCACGGAAAATCGCCCGTGTGACCGAGGCCTCAGGCACATTTTAAGACAGTCTAGTCTAAGTTTGCACTGTCTAACTTTTAAACCGTATTAGTAAATAAGCCCCAATGTGTTAGTCTTGTCTAGAGTGTTTCTTTAAAACTTTTTGATGTTTTTCATAATACGAAATATTAGACATGCTAGCTTCTTGACTTTTTCCATCTTACCGACTTAAAGAGAGACACCCATATGCGTAGCCATAACGTATTTCAGCTTAATTTGCCAGGACAAGGGTCAGGAGAGTCCCTCTTCCCTAATCAATAGGGTTCCAAAGATAGCACCCCCAACTTTGCTTTATGGCATATCCTGTATTAACATTGCGTATTTCTCTCTCAACATGTCCAATTTCTACAGACATTGCACGGCAGTACATGGGAGATAGATTCCTTTCTTTCCTCACTATTTCTGTATAAGAGAGGAACTAGATAGTTACAGTAAATTCATTTTTTTTTTACCCTCACGGGATATCCACTATTTCATTTGGCTCCACAGGGTTGTCTCGTTTTTTTATCTATTCACTGTGTGACTTAACCTTCATCTTTGGCGTACAAACAATATTAACTTCAGCAAGTCTACAGCCAAGCATAGGAATACACAGTCAACTTTCAAGACTGCCTCCCTGGAGCCCAAAAAATTATTTTTTAACCTTGACATTTGGCAAGTTGCAGGATCTGTCTGACCTGTTTTTGATTATGTGCGTTAAAGGGATAACCATCAGAGCCTCACTAGACGCAGATTCACCTTTACCAGCTGGCTGTTCTGCAGGGGGAAAATCATTTATCGCCCCTGGAAGCTGGCGTGTTCTTGGGTTCATTGATCTTCTCTTGACCTTTAACCTTTAGTTACACAGCTATGTTTTGTTTTTTGTTGTTATCCTTACTTGCTTTTTATTCCTGCAGGGACATTTTATAAGTCAAACAGTATTTTTTGTATTCATATATATATACCCTCTATATAAAACAATATTTTTTATAGACAGCATAACATGTGTTTTCTGGGGGTTTTTTTTAACCCTTCCCACCACAGCAAGTTTTAGTGGTAACCAGTGTTGGGCGGACCAAAACAGTCAAACTCTGTTTTGGGTTGAACCTTTCTAAAGGTTAGGATTGCCATGAATCGGAACCTTGGGCGATTCCTCTCAGCCTAGCTTTTGCTTTCTTCTCTTTTTTTTCTCATTCTTCTTCTTTTTTGTCTTATTATTCTGGTTATCGTCCCGTTTTATTGATGAAGCTCGGGTTCAGTTCAAACCAATTTGGACCAAACTAAACTTTTTGCTCAAAGTCGGCAAATCAGCCTAACCGAACTTTTGAAAAATTCACTCATTACTAGTGGCATTTTTTTTATGCCCTATTTTTCGGGAATCATTAATCTTTAATTTTTTGTCTATATAGCCACGTACTGATTTGCTTTTTAGCGAACTAGTTGTCATTTTTAATGCCTCAACTTAATTTATCATATAAGGGATTGAAAAGCTGTTACTTTTTCTGTTCTTGGCTACAGTGAAAAAAAAACAGCAATTTTTTTACATTTTTTCTGGGTTTCGTTTTTATGCTGTTCAATGTTCAGTAAAAGGGACAGTGGTGCCATATTCGTATAGTATTTGCTTATAATTTAATTAAATGCTAATTATAATTATTCATTTAAAAAAACTGTTGTGTCGTCATATTCTGAGACCCATAACTTTTTTTTTTGTTGATGGAACCATTTGAGATATTATTTATTGTGAGGTGAGCTGTAGTTTTTATTGGTATCATCTTATGAAATAAATAACATAATAGGCCTAATAGGAGAAAAAGGATAGAAGACCTAGGAGCCAACATTAGGCCCCTGCTGCTGTAAGAACCTGTTGTCAGCCCACAACAACATCACAGGGGTGCCATTGGGGTGATAGAGGGAGCATCTAAGGGGCTAAATGGCTGAGATTAGAATTATTTCTGATCCTGGCTATTGCAGTTGGGTGTCAGCTATATAACACTGCTCCAGAGGCAGCTCCCTATACACCTTGCGCAACTGACGTACATATATCTTAGCTATGGGGAATTAGTTCAAATGACAGAGCTCTTGCTAACTGATGGACATAGAAGGAAAGCCATCTTTTATTATAAAGTTGAGGAGGCAAGTGTTTTTTATTATGAGTCTAAGCGGTAAAACTAGGGACACACTTGAGATTAGTTAGGGGAAAACCAGAAGTAATGTCAGAAAATATATGTATTTTTATTTTTATTGAAAGAGTAGTAGATGCTTGGAACAAAACGTCCAGCAGATGTGGTTGGAAAGTCAACAATAAATGAGTTTGAGCTGCCTGGGATGAGCATGTATCTATCCTAATGAAAAAAATAAATAGAAAATGATGTAATAGCAACTAGGTGGGCCATGTGGACATTTTCTGCCATCAATTTCTCTATGTTTCTAGATGTTGGTAAGTAGTTAGTATTCTTATCCCTTGACAATGAGTATTAAAAGCAAGAGAGCAATTGGTCTTTTCTAGAGATGAGCGAGCACCAAAATGCTCGAGTGCTCGTTACTCGAGTCGAACTTTCAGTGATGCTCGAGAGTTCGTTTCGAGTGACGAACCCCATTGAAGTCAATGGGCGAATCGAGCATTTTTGTATATGACTGGTGCTCCGCTAAGGTTTTTATTTGTGAAAATCTTAGCAAATCACCAAAGTCATGTAAAAAAACACAGAAATGGATAGAGCAGGCGAGGAGCAACATGCAGGGCTGCATTTCGGGCTCCGAGGTCTCACTATTAAGCCACAATAGTGGCAAGAGTGAGACACCCCCCCCCCCCGCACTGTCAGCATAAAGATCGTTCTCCTCTGCCCTGCGCTGAGCCAATCAGAGGCAGCACTTACTCACCCATTCATGAATGGGTGTGAGTGAGACCTGCCTCTGATTGGCTCAGGCTGAGCCAATCAGGGGCAGCTTTGAGTCACACCCCCTTCACACCCACTGCAGGACGGCCGCGCTGTACTCCGGCTGCCGGGACAAGGTGAGTATATATATTTTTTTTTATTTTAACACATTTCTGGATGAATTGCAGGGAAGGGCTTATATATTTAAGCCCTTCCCGACAATTCATCCCGCGCTCGCCCGCAGCGCATTGCTTTCAATGGAGCCGGCTGTATTGCCGGCTCCATTGAATGCAATGCGCTGGACAGCTCCGGCCCGTTTCTAATGAAACGCGGCTAGGAGCAGATTTTTCGGGCGATTTTTCGGCCCCAGTCACGTGATTTGCGGATGCGCATCCGTCACGCGATCCGCAAATCGCGGCAAAAAACGCCCGTGTGACCGAGGCCTTATACTGAATCTTTCCTCAATAACTTCCTCCTAATCTACTGCACTTCCCCTGCTATATAACATGCTGCCTGCAGATAATAAAGCATCTTCAATGTGACAGCTTTCCTTTAATTACTGTTATATAATAGGTTTTGTAAGGTACTGTTGCTGTTTCTAAGGATATTAATAAATGACTTTTTTGTTAAACAGATATTAATAAAATGGTGTGTATGTGGATTACTTTATTGTGGTTATATAAGTTGAGGATGTACTATAATTGATCCTTTTTGTATCCTTACAATTGTTTTGTCTTTTTTTTTCTACAAGGTGACCTATACATAGGAGGTGTTGCCAAAGAAACGTACAAAACATTGCCAAAACTTGTCCATGCCAAGGAAGGATTCCAGGGCTGCCTTGCTTCTGTTGATCTGAATGGACGTCTTCCAGACTTGATCTCAGATGCTCTTTTGTGTAATGGGCAAATAGAAAGAGGATGTGAAGGTACATATAATTATTTTAATCACCTTAACTCTACAAATGGTAATGCGTCCATCAATGTTGGACAGTCAGTTTATCTCATAATGATATCTACTTTGTATATATTGCAATTAATCATTCATTGATACGAAAAAAAAAAAAAAATCTCATAAGATTTTATTTTTATTGAAGTTTTTGATTCTCTATCATTTAGAAATTTCTTTTAGATTATTGGAATACGATTGTTGACTTATTGTGCCAATCTTTAGAATTTATCAATAAGGTGTTTTATCTTTTTCTTTGCTTTTTAAAAAAATAGCTTTTTATTACTTTAGCTGCTATTTATATCATAATATTATTGTTTATGTTGTGTTATTGTTTTTGTTATTGTTAATTTTCCACATTATCCTTTGTGCATGATATTGTCATATATCATTATTTTCATATTTCCATTTTATCTGTTGGGAATTTTTTCTTCATCTAAAAAAATAAATTTATTTTTCATGTGTCTGAAATGTTGTTTTTATTTTATACCATGTCATGTTTTTGTGCATAGTTTAGTCCTAGTGTACCTTCTTGGCAATTCAGTAGGTTTTACCATCAAATATGAAGGGCTACGAAAACCTCTGTGCATGAAAAATCAATACACACATATCTTAGTAAGTCCTTGCAGAAAAAAAAGAGGTACTTATTTATTTTTTAGCTTGAGTTTTCCTTCTCATGCATTTAGAAAAGCTCATATTTGGTTTGTAAGCTGTTCTACATTCTAGTTTCTGTGGCATGTTCAGCATTAATCAGCTGGTTTCTCTCATCCATGCACACAAACATAGCTCCCCCTCCTTTCTCCTCTTTCCACACCTGTGAAGCATAATTAGCCACGCCACTCAGCACTTTACAGTATCCCTTCATCTATGTTAATTACCACTGGGGGATAGATTGGTGGTGGTTGAACAGATAAACATGGTGTAGTTGATTACAATACAATGCCATCTCTACATCAGATGACACAGGAGATAAGCTTTACTAAAACAGAGCCTTATTGTACAACAGGCAGGTGATCTGGATAGAGAGTAAAACATAACAAGAGAGTAGTACTACAAGGTGCAGGGTCATAGGGCCTGGAATCTGGTGAGATGATGACCATCTCCCCACATCTCTCGACACTGTTATACAGCCCTCTGTATTAGTAGTTTTCTCGATCCAGATGTTTTTTTTTTCCTATCCACTTTCACTATTTATAACTTGGAGTGACTGTACTAAACAAGGACACCTTGCTTTCCATTGACTGCACCTCCCTGTGGAAGAATCATGTGAACTTGCAAATGATAGACAATGTGCTGGCCTTTTCCTGTCACTGCAGAAAACCCCTGGGTGATTGTGTCTCAGAAATTTCTCATTGTGTAATATGACCCCCTTGCAGCATACTTCTTCAGGTCAGGAGAGCAGGCTAGGGGAGGTGCTTAGAATCAGCCTGTCAGTTTACTTCCTTTGCTGGATTCTGCTAAGATTTCAGTCCCTTGGGAAAGAATACATGCATAGAAAGCAAACAATCAGACATTTTTAGTGAAAAGCAATTACAAAAAGTCTTAATTTCCAAAAGCACATTGATTTAAAGAAAAAAATAAGAGTCCTAAGGTGTAGATAGTTTTAAAGTCAATATTCATGTTCGATAAGCTTTGCAAAACAATAAATCCAAATATTGTACTTTAAAAATGGGATGGTAACTTGGATACACACATCACTTTATTTTACATATTATGGCCAATAAAGTAATTATATGGTTATTTCACCTTAAGCCCTCGGTGAGACGAGTGGGTTTTTTTGCGCACCAATAGGCGCGCAAGAAAAATCGCCGCTCACATATGTTAAAATCACGTCAACAGGCAATTTCTCATGCACATAAAAAAGCCCTGTTAGGGCTTCGGGATTTCCCCATAGCAGGGAGAGCGAGCAGAGCTATGGGAGATAAACCCATAACAGGAAGAGACTGAGCAGGGCTATAGGCTCCACTCTCTCTCCCTGCTTTTGGGTAATCCCCCATAGCTCTGCTTTCTCTCTATGCTATGGGGAAATCCTGAATAGCTCTGCTGTCTCTCCCTGCTATGGGTTAATCACCCATAGCTCTGCTCTCTCTCCCTGCTCTGGGGGCACCCGAGGGATATCCCCATAGTCCAGATAGACTGGGCGGGGCTATAGGGCTTCTCACATAGAATCCATATAGTAAACATTGAGGAGACAGGGCTAGTGAGGCGGAGCTAGAGGGTGGATCATTTTAGCCCCGCCCCCTCTCCCATGCTCTTCGGGAATCCCTCAGGAAAATCCATGTAAACCTGCCCCCTCTCCCTACCCACTATAGGAAAATCCCTTGGGGAGAAAGGGATAGGGAGTGCCCTACTGCCCCCCATTGCTGGGGAATTGCCAAGCAGGGGGGCTGCAGGAATACCCTGCGGTCTACAGCAGGACATTTAACACCTGCTGCCCAGAAGCAATTTTGACATGTCCCGCTGTAAATGCTAACAGTATTATTTCCAGAGTGCATGCAGAGAGGCAGAAGAGCAGGAAGGGACAGTAAAGAAGGGGCATGGTTTCAGCTCATGCTGTACAGCCCAATAATATGCAGAAACAGTTATTACCTTTGGAGCACCAAAGCAAAATAAAATATACAACCAAAATATAGCTAATTACCTTGACATATAACATTCACATTTTAAATTTTTAAAGGACGTGGACTTTATGAGGGTAATATATTTTTGCACAGTTTTTCTCAGCTCCATGTAAAGATTTCAGGTGCATTCAAAGATATCATATTCCCATGGCAACTGAAGTAAAATGCTGTTTACAGCACTTGTTAGTCCAGAAATCTTTTCATATGCCCTTTTCCAAGGAAATAATTTCATAGTACATTTTTTTCTTTATTTTTTTAGTACAGTAAAGAACAGTAACTATGCGTTTTTATTATCACTAATTTACAATAAGCCTTAAAGTAAAGACTTTATGTACATCTGCATCAGAGGCTCCATGTAGAGTTTCCGGCGCAGATCTAGCACAAAGTTGTCTAGAAAAATATTGAAGACTTGGCGGACTCCATTATAGCAAAAGGGGTCCATTGGGTGTTGTTAATTTTATATAATATATATAAAATAGATTTCACTGAAGCAGCTACTGTCTATATGAACACCTAGTTTACATTTACAGTTATAGACAATTAAAATAGTGATACTTTATTAACCCTTTCCAATCCAATTTGTATCCTGGTTTTCCTAGGGGGCTTACTCTTTTTCTGCTGTTATACAATGGCGCTATATGCTGGCTAAAGCCAGTACTGTATGAGGTGACACGTTGGATAGGCTGCAACAGCAGAGAGGCTGGCAATGTACAGTAAGAGAACCCAGACGGGCTTCTTCCAACATGGGAGATGTACAGCCTTAAATCATAATGTCTTCAGACATCAGACAGTGGATTGGAAAGGGCTAAATAGTATTAAAAACTAGGGCTAATTGATACAGACCAACATATAACAACCTCACAGATGATCACTCTTAGTACTCAGTGATTGGATTCAGTACATAGAGTTATTGGCTGGCTTGTGTGTTAAACCACATCAAGATGATATTAGTGGGAGTTCGAGCTATCACAGGTTTTTAAAGACTGCCAAGTGTATACGGATTGCGTAATCTGCCCTAAGGCAAAATTATGAGATGCAGTCTTAATATTCATTGCAAATTGGCAATGTAAACTTCCAATTGCCTCTTATATGAAACAAGCCAGTCAAAAAGATTAAAATTAAATTCCTGATATATGGGGTAAGATTTGTATCTTAAATCCCTAAAAAGGTTTTCTACGTCTAGTGGTGACGTTTCATCAGGAACCTTAATAATTTTCAACAATCTCTTAGACCATTATAAGGTAGGTCTTATATTAGAGCAATAAACGAGCTGACTCATGGAAATCAACGCTAGCAATGATCAATTACGCTGGTGTCCCTGTTATGCAAATTATGATTGATGCTTTAGCTGTCTTAACAAGACTCGTCAATTTATATCTAGAATGTTGGTGTTGTCATAGAGACAGCAGTACCAAGTATCCTGGTTTAAGGTACAATTCCCAACCAGCCTGCATGGATGCAGCCAAATGAGCTTCTTTGGGTCCCTACCTGTGAGTCACGCTGTCTAAATACCAACTAGTTTAGAGTTCTCCTTAATGATCTAGGGTATCTACATTTAGAATCTAACTCTCAGCCCTATTGTAAATAGTAAGATGTGTGACATAGGAGAGATAGCACCTCCGGCCTTGATGACCTCCAACCTACCATCAAGGCCGGAGGTGCTAGCCAGCCAGCCAACAACTCTATATACTGAATCCAATCACAAAGTATTAAGAGTGATCATTTGTGTGTTTATTATATGTTGGTCTGTCTCAATTAGCCCTATTTTTTAATAATATTTAACAAAGTATCTATATTTTAATTGTCTTTTATATAACTTTTATATAACTCTTATATCCTAGAGTTCATCAGAACAGCAAAAATAGTGTAGTGCAGCCCAGATTAGACAAAAACATCTATGTGATGCTAAAACAAAAATTGAACATTCCTTATTTAATCCATAAGTGGATCAAGCCACTGTCTCTTAAAATTCTTTATCTCTTATGGCTTAAAGGTTCATTTTATGTTAGTGCTAACTGCATAGTTTTGAGGGTGGGTTGGCGGAAAAATGCAACAACATAAACAGTAAATTTTTTGAAGCACTACATTTAGGAAGTAACTTTTCTTTATAGTATATTTTTTTATTCGATTTTCCAAAAATAGGAAGTAACATATTCTATAGTGAGACAGAGATGGCCGCTAAGTACTGGCAGGTACAACAAAGAGCCTATGAATCAAGTATAGAAAAATATCCAATATAGAGTTAATACATTCTAAAAACAAATTACACAGTTCCCTTTGAAATCATTGGTCTTCCCATACAACTAATTTATGTACCAGGTCCTAGAGAAAAAGAGAAACTGTGTAGCACTGCTTAAAGATGACAATTCTCAATGAGACAATTCCTCAGAATTCCATTACAGTGATCCCTCAAATTGCATTAGTTTCAAAATGCAACATATTAAACATATAATTGCCTTTCTCATGTCATTGAAACTTAAAACCATATTCAACATACAATGTCACAGACAGTCCAGATCTGTGGCTCATGTACATTTCTGGAAAATCCAGCTCACCATCATGGCTATTTGACTGCTAAGACCCCTGTATTAGCGAAGTGCATGCACTGATTGACTGCCTAGCAGTGCCTCTCTACAGTACAGTATGGTACTGTACTGCATGCTTTTTACTGCCCTCTACCTGCGCCATAATGAACTGATCTTTTGGACACCAGGAGAAGATGGACCCATGTTACTTTTCTAGCATGCTGTGTATTCAGAGAATCCTGAAGAAGCTTCTGTCATCAACATGAAAAGTAATTTACAGCTTCCAGCAGTTCTTTCTGAATTTAAAGTGTAACTCAACTGTTAAAAAAAACTTTCGACATGTCAAGTGACATCAGAAGTTTTGCACGGTGGTGGTTTGTCTACTGAGACTCATTGAGACTCAGGATCACTAAAATAATGGGTGGAAGCACTTATCTGAGCACTATGCTCATTCAGCTGTTATTAGTGAAAGGTATATGAACTCTATAGACTTTCGATAGAGCTTGTCCGTCACTCTGAGCAAATTCCGGAATACCCAAACAGACACAAAACTCAGATGACAGCTTCTGCCATTTGTTTTAGTGATTAGTGGGTGTCTCAGCACCCGGGCCCCATCAGACAATGTTATAAGTTTTTAAAAAGTTCCTTTCTACTTTAAAGGGGTTTCCAAGCTATTAGTCTTATACAGTTTTGGGCTCTTCATGCCCAAAATATACTCATAGCAGCACCAGACCGCCATTTCCACGGTCCATCTGACAGTTGGCATCACACAGCCAGAAGGTCAGGTGATGTTCCGAGTCATGTGAGCTTCTAATGTAAAAGCCCCGAGGCAAGTTTACAAGATGCTACTGATGGCGTTCCTGCTGGTCTCCCATTCGCTGCAGCAGTCATGTATGTAAACCACCAATGTAACTGCTGCCACCAATGTAAATGAAGGACCAGAGCAGTGGCCAGTGGTGGTGGGCAGAAGTGCACAGCGTGAGGCAAGTATGTGTGTTTTTTTTATATTACACAACTCGTCTCCCGTGCTGCCAAATATTGAAAAGGTCAGAAAGATCCTTTAATGCATGAAGACTTGCTTTATCTGTATTAGTTATCAACCTATCTCTTTTAATTTTCATTGTGTACTACTTTTTGCCAACATTTTAGGGACTTTGAAACCAATTATCAGTATTCTATAGAGTTACAGTTTCAACATTCTGTGATTGTCCAGGAACCAATTAATATTGTATGTTGAGGAACCACTTTATATAGTGTTTGAAAATGTTCTTTTCCTAGTCCAGGTGACCCCTTTTAGTTTTAGCATTGTATGTTGTCAAAACAGGTAGATAACTCATATCAAATAATATACATAGTTGTTCCTTCAATAGATGTTCCCCATGATTATTATATACTAGCTGATTACATAGCGTTGCCCATATATTTTATTTTTAGACACGGAAAGAATTTAAATATGTGTGTGTGTGTGTGTGTGTGTGTGTATATATATATATATATATATATATATATATATATATATATATATATATATATATATATGTGTGTGTGTGTACTTAGTTAATATAAGAACACACATATATATACACACATATAGTATATGAGGAGGAAGAGGTCATCTGTGTAACCTATTAGTATATGAGGAGGAGGTTGTTTGTGTAATATCTTACTGCATGAGGAGGAAGTTGTCTGTGTAACATCTTACTGCATGAGGAGGAGGTCATCTGTGTAATATATTGGTATATGAGGAGGAGGTCATCTGTGTAATATATTAGTATATGAGGAGGAGATCATCTGTGTAACATATTACTGCATTGGGAGGAGGTCATCTGTGTAATATATTGGTATATGACGAGCAGGTCATCAGTGTAACATCTTACTGCTTGAGGAGGAGGTCGTCTGTGTAATATCTTACTGCATGAGGAGGAGGTTGTCTGTGTAATATATTGGTATATGAGGAGGTCGTCTGTGTAATATTGGTATTTGAGAAGGAGGAAGTTGTCTGTGTAAGATATTATTATTTTCTGAGGAGCAGGAGGTCTGTGGAATACTGGCGTAATTAAAAATCAAAAACTCACTGACTTGCCCTGTAATTCCTGTTGCTAATAGCAACCAATTACACCTCAGCTTTCACTTGTTATACTGCTTCTGGTAAAATGAAAACTGTGCTGTGATTGGTTGCTATGGGCAACACAGATTTCCTTTTGGACAGATTTCATAAGAGTGGGTGCTGGTCTCATTTCTTTGTGGTACATAGTGGCTTACTGCTGGTGGGAAGTTGTGTGATAGTTGGAGCAGAGGAGGAGGTTGTCTGTGTAAGATATTGTTATCTGAGGAGCAGGAGGTCTGTGTCATGTATTAGTATTTGAGGAGGAGGAGGTCATATGTGTAATAGATTAGTGTATGATAAGAAGGAGGTCATCTGTGTAATATAAAACTGTGAAACAAAAAACATCTGCTCAAGTGCAATTCCAGCATCCCTCTTTTCCCTTCAGGGGCAATGGGGCCGTCTTATTCCCCAAAAATTTGTTCCCATGGGATGAGTTATATGTGTACCAACTTTGGTTAAAATTGCTACAGGCGTTCATGAGTTATGGTGGCACATACACACATACATACAAACATACACACATCCTACATACACATTTCCTCCCTCCCCCACAGGGGTAGTTGGGCTGTGTTAATTTTCTCTTCATGGGATGAGTTTTTATGTACCAAGTTTGGTTGAAATTGCTCCTGGCTTTCATGAGTTACGGTGGCACATACATACACACATACATCCTATTTTATATATATATATATATAGATTTACTTCATAGTAATCAAAATTCACATCATCGATAAAAAAGCCAAAGAGACCAAGGACCAGCTTTAAGATTTATTTTCTACTGACATTTAGTACATTATATATTCTTCATTTGGTTCACACGTGGGCTGCTTCTGAGTTTTATGGTTCAATGGGCAATATTGCCAATCAATATGATTAAATAAGAGAAAGAAATTGAAAAGTCAACCCATCATATGATTTACATCCCTTTTTTCTTTAACCATGAACAGGCCACATGCTTTGGTTGCCCTGTTCGTCCAACTTTTCTATCTGTAATAGATTAGTGCCAGTAAAAATACTCCTAACTTGTACAGTGCCACACATTAATTAGATCTTGTGGTAGATTAGAAGTCCGGTTGTCAATTTCTCTTCAAACTACAAACTCCATTTACTAAATTCAATAATGGGTTTTTGGTGGATCAAATAGGGACCACTCTGTATTTTGATTGAATTCCATCAAACTTCTCTCTCTCTCTTCAACAATTTCCTTGACTTTCCTCACGATCGTTATCATAGCCTCTATTTTTTCAGTTTGTTTTTTTCCCTCCATGCTTAATTCCATTGAGCTATCCCTATCATTTAATTGGGTTTTTATTTCTAACATCTTCTATAAGGATCTTTGAATTTCAATTGACCAAACGAACTTGTGTCTTACGACCCTACTTTCTATCTGGTCGCAGTCAAATAGTTAGAATCTACAGTAATTACCATCCATCATATTTATCGTAAAGGTATTTATCGGCTTGGAGGTGTATTTTTCTAATAGCTTGCAGTAAGAGTTGACAATGCAAAGTACTTTAAAGTGACGTGACTGAATGTAGTAATAGAATAGAAAGTACATTGCACGTACCTATAAATAAGTAATAAGATTTACAGATGAAGCAGACCTGAGTTTATTATTAGCTCTTTGGAGCTATATCAGTTCTAAATTGCGATACACCTACATTATTAGTCTAGATAGTATTAAATAATGTAATATTTACTTTAAATCCTGTGAAAAAAATCACAGATAACGAACAGTGCAAAAAAAAAGAACATACTCATACACATAATAAGAAATATGGAATAGAGTCAGCAAAAGACTTACATGTGGTTATATCTAAAGGCTTCACTCGTCTATTGGGTAGAATAAGTGCATCTGTGTGTGATTCCAGGTCCTAATTGCCCCAGGACCTTTAATTACTAGCACAGAAATAGGGGAACTGCGCTACATATTTAAGGATGCACTTAACCCCTTAGGCCTCATGTCCACGGGCAAAATAAGAATTAAAATCCGCAGCGGATTTTAACTCTTCTCCTGCCCGCGGATCCGCATCCCATAGGGATGCATTGACCACCCGCGGGTCGATAAATACCCGCGGATGGTCAATAAAAGTGATTTTTTTAAAAATGGAGCATGAAAAAATCTGGACCATGCTCCATTTTCATGCGGGTCTCCCGCGGGGACGGCTCCCGCGGGCTTCTATTGAAGCCTATGGAAGCCGTCCGGGTCCGTAGGAGACAAAAATCGGAATTCACTCACCCGCTCCGGTTCTTCCCTTCACCGCGACGCCATCTTCTCTCCGTCGCGGCCGGATTTTTTTTTCTTCGGGGCGGCGCATGCGCGGGGCACGTCACCGACGTCATCCTGCGCATCCGCCGGGCTGAAGAAAGAAGATCCGGCCGCGACGCAGGGAAGATGACGCCGCGGCGAAGGAAGGATCCGGAGCGTGCGGGAGGTGAGTTAATTCTTATTTATTCTTATTTTCAGCCCTCATGTCCGCGGGGCAGGAGGGACCCGCTGCGGATTCTCCATGGAGAATCCGGAGCGGGCCTGATTTTCCCCGTGGACATGAGGCCTTAAGGAGGAGGGTGTTTCAATCCTAAAGTACCAGAAAGTTTTTAGCGAATTTACCCATGTGGTGGTTTTACTACCCTATTTTTTAGCTACCAAAACTAGAGGTAAAAAGCTTCAAAAATGTTTTTTTTTAATTATTTCACACATTTCCAGTGCAGCTGGGACATCCATTGAACAGCTGTCAACTTTCTTTTTAATTCTTGGAGGGAAAACATGTAGTGCCACCACTGTGAAAACTTAGCATTAAACAGTACTCATGCAAATCAATTTTCCCTGAACTTCAGAATCAGTTTCTTGACCATCAAGACACTCTCAGTTAGGTCCTAGATTGTTAATGGCATCTTCTGGTACCCGAGAAGACATGCGATTAGTGTCTACATAATTCAACATAACAACTTTATTAATATTTAACATGACATCATCCATAACTCAAAAAAGGTTGTAGGTATTGAAAAAAAAATGCCTCTATCATTTTCTGATGAAATTCTACCCTTTCATCATGTATTCCAGTCCCTTTTTCCATTGAAATTTCTTGGGCTGAATCAAAGATGGCTGTCACCAAGATGGCTGACAGCCACCATCATAGTGCCAAAAGGTTTTCCTCCACCTATGTAAGTTTTCTATAAAGTATCCTACTCGTATCACTTTTCATTCAGAAAATATTCTGACTTTTAAATTATCCCGTATTACCTGTTTACCAGGAAATGACAGGTCTTTCAAGAGATGAGGATCCTGAACCAAGACCCCCCCTCTGTTAACTCACTATGAAAATGGGTTTTCTAAAGTAGACAACTCAGATAAACTGAAAGGGGTTACACGCATAATATTCTAAATCTATAAGTGATTCCTCTACTGTACAACAAATCAAACTTAAGGAGCTCTGAGGTGAAGCTTATGGGAGATGCATATATAATGGGTCAAGCTTATGGAAAATGAAAGTATATACTGGCAATGTATATTCAACAGGTTAAGCTAGCAGGTAGCACATATACAAGATGTTAAAGGGGCTATCCCATTAAAAACATTTAACATTAATCCACAGGCCTGATCATAAGAATGTAGATCCTGAGCCCCCTTCCCCATTCCTTTATATTGCACAACTGCAGTGAGGACTAGTTGAATGGAGCAGTGGCCACTTATGTGCTCTGCTGCTCCATTCAGTGAATATGGGGGCTTACAGAGACAGCCAAATGCAATGTTTGGCTGCTTGTGTTGGCCATATAGAATTTAAATGCAGCTGCAGTGCTGAGATAGCCACTCCATTCAAACGCCTATGCACTGTGGTCATGCAATGAAGAGGAACCGGGTTGCTTGGAAGTCCTGCTCCAATGATCAGTGACAGTGGTGTCATCAGTGATTATACATTTAACACCTATCCTGTGAACAGGCAGTAAATGTTTTTATGGGATAACCCCATTATTTTTATGGGGGATGCTCATTATTGATGAGCAAACTTTTCAAAACTTTGGTTTGGCAAGTTCATTGAACTATTGCAAAATGTCTGATACTGTCCAAATTAGTTCAAACCAAATCGGAAGTTCACTAAAACCCCGAAAGCTAGTGTATAACACTGTGTAAGATCCATAAAAGCTCTGTGTAGAACTCTGAGAAAGTTTTACAGGGCTTTTATGACTGTTACACAGTGTTATACACCAGTTTTCAAGACAAGTGTTGAGTGAACTGAACCAGTGGAACCCTATTTGAGATAGAAATTTGCTAAAAGCTTGATTTAGATTCATGCCAAACTGAACTTTTAGCAAAGTTTGACCTGAAACAGGGTTTTACTGGTTCTGTTTACCAAACACTAATGCTCATATAAGATATTAAACTTTTGGAAGATGCATGTAAATTTTTTTAGAGATGCTCATGCCTATGGCAGATGCTCATACTACACATCAAGCTTACAGGAGATACTAGTTACGTCCGCTTGGCGCACAAATACGCCATTCCACAAAAGGAACACAATTGTGTCCATTTAAAACCTACAAACACTCTCCAACAATAAATGGGAAGGCTTTCCCTAAATACGTAACAAACAAGGGAAAGGCCCTGCCTACCATGGCAGACTGGTCGCGTTGATAGATGCGGGCCTGCACTCGTACCTGGGACCTAACTATCCCTGATTAGGGAGCTGGAGAGATGAACTAAACAGACACACAGGGCATGACACTATACTGACACAGCAAACACAGAACAGGACTAGACATATGGAAAATGTCTGGCCACCAGCACAGACATATCAAACACGTCGCTGTTCACACCAAACATACAACAAATAGTGCATAAAACAGGAACTCCATGCAGAGCTCACATGCAAGCAGCTGAAATACCACAGCAAGTCTCAGTGTCCTCATACCAGGGCACAGGCAGTCAGCCACCGTGCCGACATAGGGAACTGTGTCAGTGATCCACTACTGACACCCAGACAAGACATAAGACGTTTGGAGGCCGCACCTGTCAGAGGAAGAAAAGATGGGTTCTGCATATGATACAGACAAGGACTAGAAGTGTCCAAACCATCTTTAGGGAAGTAGAGAGACACAGACAGACAAACAGGCAAACACAGCTATGAGTGGGCACAAGACAGTGAAGTCCAAGCAGTAAAATGACCAGCATCAGCTACTGAGAGATGCTGGTCTTTATATACTACAGAATAAAGGGGATTGGCTGCTGGAGAATACCACACCCAGCCAGCTCAATTAACCTTAACCACCTGTGGAGCTGTGCTGCTAGGAGTCTTAGTACTGCATGTCCCAGCAGCACAACGTAACAATACTAAATGCCAAGCTTATGTGAGATGCACATATCTGTCAGGAATTGGATGTGTTGACTTAAATCACACAATACAAATAAATATTTTTGTTTACTTTTTTTTAATGAGTGGGGTGAACAACATAGCAACGAAGACCAGTAGAGAATTGTATTGTAAGTCTCGATTGGAGCTGAAGACTAAGACTTTAAATAATAGAGTTAATCTTTGAGATGACCCCGAGTCTATAGATTTTCTAGCTGAGTAGACTCCTATTGCCCGCACTGATCTCTGTCTATGGAATAAAAATAAACTGCCATGTAAATCTTATTTCCGAACATAAAGTCTTCAAGTGTATTCTGGTAAAGCTCTTCTGTCCCTGTCAAGGAAAGAGAGAAAGACAACCAGAAGCCATCTGAAGCCTTAAACACACTTATATATATTTCTGTATATTGTGCTAGAGCTACTTAGGTTTAATATATACTATAGCATAATACCTGTATGTAATATGTTTCCTCTATGAAATATAGTCAACTATAGTAATATATACCCCAGCTATATATATTTAATAGATTATTGCACAAACTACTTTGATTGTTTTAGTTGATGGAGTTACAATCATAAGGGCTTATTTCGTCAACATTTTATTGAAATCTGAGCTGAAAACGGGGATCGTCATCTTTTAGCTACAGTGGAAAGTGACTACAGAGAGCATCGCATCTGTGCATTACACAGACAGACCATTGATTTTAATGAGAACTGTGTAGTGCTCGATTTTCCCTATGGTGGCACTGCAGGAGAATTTTGCTCTTGCTGCTAGATTCCTCTAGAGATTACATTTGTTCACCGAGGGTCCCAACAATGCACTGTTCTAACAAACAGGATTGTCCAAAGCAGTTGGTAATGTCTATTTCCTTTAGGGGTCTTTCACACAAAAAGTATTCAGCATTTTTTAAATGTATGTAGAAAAAAACCCACAAAAAATACTTAAATTTTAAGCAATTTGTTTTAGAAATCACAAACTCTTAAATGCCACAAAAACATTAAAAAAAACTGTTATTTCTAATATATATTTTTAAGATTTTAAAGTAATGTCTGACTGCATCCTTTTTGGCAAAAAAGATGTTAAAATGGCAACAAAAACATTGCATAAAATGCTACAAAATGTGTAAATGCTGCCACATACTTTTCCTTCTAGAAGGAAACATGTCTGCCTTTTGGCATTAAAACAAAAATTGCACCAAACTGCACAGCATGAACGTGGCCTAAGGCCTTAGTCACACGGGCGTAAATACGCGCGTATATACGCGCTTAAAAACCCACGGGCGTTTTTATGCGCATATATAGGCGCGTAAAAACGCACCTACAAAAGATAGAACATATTGGTGGCAATGGACATGGTCACGCTTTAAAATCCCCGCCTGCTGAATGATCTGCCTCTGATTGGTCACAGCCCTGACCAATCAGAGGCAGGTTTCACTCACACACCCATTCATGAATTCATGAATGGGTGAGTGACTGCTGCCTCTCAGCGCTGAGCCTATCAGGGGCAGGTCTGACTCACATCCATTCATGAATTCATGAATGGGTGTGAGTGAGACATGCCTCTGATTGGCTCAGCGCTGAGCCAATCAGGGGGCAGGTCTGACTCACACCCCCTTCACACCCACTGCAGGACGGCCGCGCGGAGCTCCGTCTGCCGGGACAAGGTAAGTATATACCGTATATACTGGCGTATAAGACGACTGTTGAACCCCGAAAAATCTGCTCTGAGAAGGTGAGTATATATATATTTTTTATTTTTACACATTTTAGGATGAATTGCAGGGAAGGGCTTATATATTTAAGCCCTTACCGACACTTCATCCCGGGCTCGCCCGCAGCGCATTGCTTTCAATGGAGACGGCTCTATTGCCGTCTCCATTGAATGCAATGCGCTGGACAGCTCCGGCCCGTTTCTAATGAAACGCGGCTAGGAGCAGATTTTCGGGCGATTTTCGGGCGACTTGCGCGCACCGGTCATGCGATTTGCGGATGCGTCCGTCATGCGATCCGCAAATCGCGCGAAAAAACGCCCGTCTGACTAAGGCCTTAGTGACCACCCTATAGTGTTTTTACGTCCTGCAGCTGCAGGCCGTTTATGGGGGGAGGTAGCGCCGCTATCTCCCTCCATACAGCGCGGGCGTCAGCTGTTTATTACAGCTGACAACCGCGGGCAATAGCCGTGCTCAGCCGTTCGGCCGTTCGCGGCTATTAACCCTTTAAATACCGTTGTCAATTCTGACAGCGGCATTTAAATCCCCCGAACGCTGTTTGGGGGTCCCGCACGGCCCCCCCGAGGTGAGATCGGGGGATCCGTGCAGGTGTCATGGCAGCCGGGGGCCTAATGAATGGCCCCAGGGCTGCCTTAGCAGACTGCCTATCAAGCTATCCACACAGGGTGGCTTGATAGACTACCTGTAAAAAAGCAGTATGACGTAATGCTATAGCATTACGTCATACTGCAGGAGCGATCAAAGCATCGCATGTTAAAGTCCCCCAGGGGAACTTCAAAGTAAAGTTAAAAAAAAGATCAATAAAGTTTTTTAAATTGTAAAAAAAAAAAGTTATAAATGTTTAAATCACCCCCCTTTTGCCATATCAATTACTAAAAAATCTAAATCATAAAATAAAAATATGTATTTGGTATTGCCACGTCCGTAACAGTCCGATCTATCAAAGTAGTGCATTATTTTTCCTGCACGGTGAACGTCGTCCGAAAAAAAAATAAAGAATGCCAGAAATACACTTTTTTAGTTACCCTGTCTTCCAGAAAAAATGCAATAAAAAGCGATCAAAAAGTTGTATGTATTCCAAATTGATACTATCAGAAACTACAGGACATTCCGCAAAAATTGAGCCCTTGCACGACTACGTCGACAGAAAAATAAAAAGTTATTGCACGCTCAAAATGACCGCAGAAAATAATTGAAAAAAATTAAATATCTTAAAAAAAATAGTACTACAGCAAAAAAAAAACTATATAAGTTTGGTTTTGTAGTAATCATACTGACCCATACAATAAAAATATCAGGTCGTTTTTGTTGCAGTTTGTGCGCTGTAGAAACAGGACGCACCGAAAGACGGTGGAATGTCGTTTTTTTTCCATTTCTCTCTGCTAAGAATATTTAAAAAGTTTTTCAGTACATTATATGGTACAATAAATAGTGCCATTGAAAAATACAACTCGTCCCGCAAAAAACAAGCCCTCATACAGCGACGTCGATGAATAAATAAAGGAGCTACGATTTTTTAAAAGGGAGTAGGAAAAAACAAAAATGCAAAAAAGCCTGGTCACTAAGGGGTTAAACCTATACATTTCTTAGGATGTGGCCTAGTGTATCTGATGAGCAAAGTCTTAAAAAGGATTGCCCAGTCTGATCAAAGTTTTGACAAACTGCCTAAAATGCTATAAATTATAAAAGAAGTAATACTCAATGAACCAATCCCCTTCCATGATGAAGTGGTGTGTGAACATGTGACCACTGCAGGCTTTAATGTTAATGTGTCAGCACCACTGTGGTGATTGACTTCAATTATCACATATCATGTTGACATTTCGTCAGTGGAACTAGGTGAGCAGACACTGGCAGGTACCAAGGAAGAGTTGGCAAAGGAAATACAGGGAATTGATAAGGTGAGAATGACTCCTATTGTTATTTTACAGCTTTGTAAAGCATCATTCACATCTGTACTGGAGGCTCCATTTAGAGCCTTCACTGCAGAACTAGATCTGGTATAAAATCCTGAATGAAATAGTGTAGCATGCAATACTATTTCTTCCAAGAAAATTTTGGGTAATATGTCACAAGTCATACAGTCCCCATTATAGTCAATGGGCTCTTTCCAATACCATTAGAACCCCATATATTATGGATCACATTAGTGTTGGGCAAACTGAAACAGTTGAACACTGTTTCGGGTCAAACTTTGTTAACCTTGGGCTGTTCATCTGAGCTGAACCCACCCACTAAAATGGCCTCTTTCACATGCCAGAAAGGGGAAAGAGGAAGAATCATATGACCATGGGGTAGCCCATTGTGCCTTTCAAACAGTACGTCTTCCTCTTTCTCCTTTTCTTCCTCTTCATTTTCTTCTTTCTCTGCTTCATCATATTCGTTATTTTCTTCTTTGTCATATTCTTTTTGTTCTTCTTCACCTTCCTCTATTCTTCCTTTTCTTCATTTTCGTCTTCATAAAGTTTGCCCTAAAAAGAGCTCAAAAGTACTTACATACACTCCTAGGTGACCTCAGAGTGGCTTATATGGCTCATAGACAGAGTTACACACCAGTTTTAGGGGTACTGATGATGTTCCGGTTTGATTCAAACTGATTTGGACCCAACCAAACTTTCTGCCAAAATTCGACTAAGCGGCCAAACCAAACTTTTCATAATTTCCTCATTACTACTTCCACATTTTCGGTTGTCCGGCTCTCATGACAAATCGAAACATTATAAAGAGTAAGTACTGGAGTGAAATCACCCTAAGCAGTTTCAAGAAAAAAAATGATGGAGTTGGTCAACCCCTTTAAGTGGCAAGTCATGCATACACCATCTTGTACAATTCTAGTAGTGTGTAAAAGCTTCCATAGTGCATTCTGTCAAATTTGTCAAAAATAGCACTGCATGTCCCCTTTCTATCATTGTAATAAACAACTCAACTGAATCTGATGGCCCCTTTTGTAAGTCATTGGGACTCATTGGGCGAACCATGGCATAGGTGTGAACCAAAATTACTACACTGGTTATCAGGTAGTTTGATATAACATACTTTTTTAAAAAATAGCTAATTTTGGATGGTTTATAAAACAGTTAGGCATGGGGTTATCTAAGGACTGAGTGAATTCTCAAAATGCACAAGTTCTTTAACGAAAATGTTATTCAAGATCAACAAGGGCTCAAAAATATGTGACGAATGATCAGCATTCTTACACCATTCATTACATTACCATGCGTCCTGGAAGCAGGGATGAAAGAAAGCTCTTTTAATCATATAAAAGCTCTTACTTCCTTCTGCCATTTTCTTCCTAATGGTTATAATTTAGCCGGCCTAACTTTTTTTTCTGCAAGTAATTATGCCAATGAGGCATTATTATTTAAAATGTTAGGTCTCCAAAATCATAAACACCAAACTTCACAAAGAGATCTCATAGAGGCAGATGTTCTGCATTAAACAAGCTGTTTCTTAACAGTTATTTCAGAGGAAATCTATTTTTTATGCTCTTCTGACAGTGTTGCAGCATGTTGATCGCCACTTTGAATGGCTTTTTGAAATTTTTTCTTCCCCGACTTACCAACTCTAAGCACATTCTTGAAAAATGAAACAAGAAAATCAGTTTAATTATGACTGACTAAATTTACTATTCATGCACATATATTTTTCATTGAGCAATAAGCACAAGTTTACTAAGGCCCAAGACTGTAATATGATTAATACTATATGTAAAGTTCACAACTCACATGCTTTAGGGCGCCTACCCACTGGCGTTGCCGATTTTCGTGCGTGAAAAACGCAGCGTTTTTGGCGCATTTTCCGCGCCTTTTCCGTTAATTTCCATTGACATTCATGGGTGCATTAAGAGAAAAATAAGGATACATATGCAACTGACAGTTCCTATGTGAAAAGTTGCAACGGACCGAAAAAAAAAACGCAAATGGACAAGAACACATTCTATACTAATTGCTCTTCAGAAAAAACGCAAAACGCAAAGGAAAAAAAATCGCCAGTGGGTAGGCGCCCTTATAGATGAGCTAAACTCTACAAAACCTAAAGCTCTGTTCACACCTATGTTGGTGGCTTCATAAGGTTTTTTTTTTTTTCTGAACAAACAACAAAGACCTTGGTGGCATCTGAGTCAGTGGGATCCATTGGGAATGGAAATCATGATACAGATATGAACAGAGCCTTAAAGGGGAATTCCAGGCTTTTACTATTGATGACTTATCCTCAGGAGTGGCGCTATCCTCAAGATAGGTCATTAAGAGTTGACTGGCGAAAATTGGACACCCAGGATCCACTTTGATCAGGTGATCCTTTAGCCTGCTATCAGTGCGGTGGGGCAGATGTCATCATCAGTAGTCAGGGCTGGAAATGTAATAACGGCTTCACTCCCCTTGAAATCAATGGGAGTTATGCTTCCCATTACATTTATGTCTCTGCCCACAATGAGGAGTCGAAAATGTAATAGAAGGTGTCATTCCTATTGATTTGAGATTTGTGAGAGTGAAGACGTCTATTACATTTCCGTCCCTTTCACCTATGACTATATTCGTCCATACTATATTGACAATGGGCCGGAGGATCAGTTGGACCCCGACAGATAATTATTGATGATCTATCCTGAGAATAGGTCATTTATAGTAATAGGACTGAATACCCCTTCCAGGTGGATTAACATGCCGCAGATTTGTCCGTAGTGAATCTACTGCAAAAATTCCCATTTGATTTGAATGCATGTTTGTCACAGTAAATCACAGCAAAGGATAAAACCAGCAGCAAGTCTGCAGCAAATCCACATCCAAATATGCATCAAAATCAGCATGTGAAAAAAGGCACAAAAATGTGCCATAAGTGAACCTATCTTTTTTTTTTATTATTTTGACAATAGACTACACTCAGAAGCACATAAAAATACAAAAATGTAATATAAATAATATAAAATTATATTGCATCATATCATACTACATTTATGTAAACATGGTGGTTGAGTGGTCTTGCAGTGCTGTAGTCCTTGGCTCCAATTCAACTGAAGGTCCCTTTACAGAGGATGACTGTCGGGTGCGTAAGCGCACGACAGCCATCCCACAGGCTACCACCTGATTGGTCCTCTACTTTACACGGGAGCAATATTCATGCATGTGAATAGAAGCAGAGGGGCTGGGGATCGTTCCAGTCAACCACATCAATTAACAGTAAACAGGAGTCACTCAATTATGGAGCAGCTCCTGTTTACATGGCCCGGCAGTCACTTAGTTCTTCGTTCTGCTAAAAACCAAGTGATGATTTCTCGCTCAGTGCCCTGTCGGTAGCTCTGTGTACACAAAACGATTATCAGCCGAATTTGCTGTTTCCAGTGAGAATTTGGGCAAAAATCACCCCATGTAGAGTACCCTTATGGATAACATCTGCATGGAGTTTATATGCTCTTCCTATGTTCACAAGGGTCTCCTTTAGAATTGAGCGAACATACTCTGCCAAGCTTGATGCTCGTTCGAGCATTAGCGCACTTGATGGTGCTCGTTACTCGAACGAGCATCAAGCCGTGTTCGACCCCACCCCAGTTTTTGGCTCCTCCCCGATGTGACGTGCCTGCTTTGGCCCCTCTCTACCGCAACACAGCGAGCGTCATTGGCAAATTTTTTGGCTGGCTGGCTGGCTGGCGAGAGAGAGAGAGAGAGAGAGAGAGAGAGAGAAAGAGAGAGAGAGAGAGAGAACTTAGGGGGAAAAAAAGCTCAGCATCCGGCATCCCACATACAAAAATGCTTGAGTCTCCCATTGTAGTCAATGGGGTTCATTACTCAAGTAGAGCTCTCGAATTTTACGAAAAGCTCGACTCGAATAACGCAGGCTCGAGCATATGGGTGTTCGCTCATCTCTAGTCTCCTTCTATACTCCTAAAACATACTGATAGGCAAAATGTAAATTGTGAGAATCAGTGGGGACAGTGCCCCATGTAAGTAATGACAAACTTTATGCAGCACTGCGGAATATGTTCGTACTTTATAAAAATGAGTGATAAAATTAGAGAGATGAGAGTCCGCAGAATAGGGCTATAAACCTCTTCAGTCACCACTGCCATGTTTAACGTCCACCAGTACCTCTACTATGCTGTATGAGTTTCAAAAAAGGTTTAATTTTTGGCAGTAACAGCTCGACTCTAATTCTTAGGCTTTATCTGGTATTGCAATTCAGCCTCAAGGGCTTAAATGCATTAGCAGAAGACCATTTGGCTGCTATGGGGCTCCTAAAGAGAGTAAACCCAGACCAGCTTGATCCCTTTCATGTGCTAGTGGGTGATTAGAGCCTTGCAGGATTCCCATCCCCTTTTCTCAAGATCATTGGAGGGTCTTAGTAGTCGGACTCCACCAATCAGATATTTGCACGTCTGAACTTCTTTTTGGCACAAACCCTTTATTATATGCACATATCATTCTTTGAGTGGTCAAGATTCATGGAAAAGGTGTAAAGTAGGAAATACTGTAAATACAATTCAATTTTGTTCTGGATGGCAAAACCTGAAACCACAATAAGGGGCTCAATTTGAGTTTTGCTTTTGACCTAAATCCAAAAAAACAGACTGTAATAAGATACAAGCTCTGCCCCCATACCGCCGCTTGTCTGCAGCCAGCAACGGGAGGTGGCGGGATAGGGTGGTGCTTGGCTTTGTCCCCACCCCACCACCTCCAATTGGAATTATACGAAAGGTGGGGGAGTTTAGCAGTCATGCAGCTAAACTCCCTCTGACCTCCCTTCTCTGGCCTCTATCATTAGCTCCCATAGGAGCCTATGCAGCGGCTGATGTGTTCCGGCCCAAAATATAGTTCCAGGACTATCTTTTGGGCCTGACGTAAAGACGCCCGGCGCTATATTGGCCAGCCGGGCGCTTTTACACCGCGGAAATACGGCCATGTGATCTGATGCCTTGGGATCCAATGCATCAGATCACAGCGTATATCGGCCGCCCGTGAAAACAGCAGACCGATATACGCTTGTGTGAAAGAGCCCTCAAGGATAGTTTTAGTACTGTATATAGAATAAGTTAGATACTGCAGTCTAGAAAACATGGGAGGCAAACCATGTAAATAAATGATAAATGACTGCAGTTCCTTTAACATAAGCCAGTTATCTTCAGCTTTTAGTATTTTCTGAAAATATTGTACCTTACCGTGAGAGAAATTTACATGAACTTTATCCGTTAATACCTGTTGGAAAAGAAAAGCTGCAGTATGCCAGGTTACTTTTCCTTCTCTGTTGGCAGCAAAATAAATGTTTTTGGATCAGCTAATTTAGCTACATTATGTGCTATGTTAGTTTAAAGGATGTAATGTGCCTTTTTGTGCAGGGAAAACACATTCACCCACACATTAACACTTCCTACTCAGCAATCTATTAAAAGACTCTCTAAATCAAATGGAGAACACATTTCCGAAAGCTATGTGACTGTAGACATAGGTTTCCATTTTACATGTGCTCTATCTTTTGATTGTTGATACTAGGGAACATGGAAAACTATTTACTACGGTAAAGCCTTAGTCCTGATTCCATTTCACTTAAAGGGGTTGTGCCAAGTTTAAAACATATTCCCTATCTACAGTATCAGAAAGAAGTGTCTGATTGGTGGCGTGGTTTAAACCACTCCGGTCCCCACCAATCACTAGAACGAGGCTCTTATGTTTCCCCTATAGAATAGTTCTATGGGACTGATGGAAATAGCAAAATATAGTGTATAACAATCCCCAACAGTCTCAAACAGATGAATGGAGCAGCACTGCAAATGATTGACCATCGGGCTATTTATTTGGTCATACACAGGAGCCTGTTCTCATGATTGATGGGGGTCTTGGAAATCAAAGCCCCACTTATCATTGGATAAGGAATAAGTTTTAAACTTGACTCAACCCCTTTAAGGGGCTGTAGACATGAAAAAATTATAAGCAATTAATTGAAAACACAATACAAATAGTCAGCGGTGAAGTCCCATAGTCACCGTTATTAATAGAAAATGTACAATTAAATAGGGTACATATTCGTATGAGCACAACTGTATGGTTACAGTCAGGTTTCTACAGATGCTACTTACAATTGTGGTTCTAACTCCATTTTTTTTAACCTGGGCCTAAAATATGTAGTCACAAAAGAAAGAGGATATATAAGATGCAGACAAGGTTATCTATCATTATGGTTAGTGTTGAACAAACTGAACCAGTAGAATCCTGTTTCGGGAAGAACTATGCTAAATGTTTGGTTCAAACAGGGTTTGCTCAATACTAGTCCTGAATACTGGTGTAGAACACTGTCCAGAGGCCATAAAGGGACCTTAGACAGTGTTACACGCCAGTTAACGAGGTTTTGGTGAATTTTTGGTTTGGTTTGAACTGATCGAACCAAACCATCACTAATTTTGGGATTATTTAATATTATGTTGATTAATTTTCCAATATATTCTTTATATAGGTCAAACTCCTTTCTTTTGTTGAATGGGGTTTCTGATACACAACTATTAATTACCTTTTTTTCCAGTTTCTAGTTCACAACTATTGATGTCCTATTTTCAGGATTGGTCAACAGGATAGGATATAGGTGGGAGTCATCTGCCTGGGACCCCACTGATCACTCATTTAAAGGAGCAGAGGGCTGACCAGAAGGCTTAAAATTCTGTCCAAAGTACAGTAGCCCAGTATGGTAGTGGAGTGCTCTGTCGGGAGAGACTTTTATAACATATCGAGTCATTGCAGAATGCATGGCATTTTGACCCAGAGGTGTAACTTAAAGTTTCTGGGCTCTAATGCAAAATCTTCCATAGGGCCCCCAACTATAATGCCTTATTCATAAAACCTGGCTCCCTATATGGAGAAGAAAGGCCTTATAGGTCCCCTAAGGCTGTTGGTCCTGGGTGCAACCACATCTTCTGCATCCCCTATAGTTAAGCCCTTGTTTTGAGCCTTTAGGTTGGCTCACAGTTCCTTCAAAATCAGCTGCCGAGGAATCCCAAAAATCTGTGTCCCACAGATAGTTGCGGATGGGAAAACTCATTCAAGGAGATCTGTACTTCTTTTCAGAAGGTCATTGAGTTAAAATAAAAAGTATATCTTCCTGCAGCCACCAGAAGGGGAAGTTTTGGATCTTGATAAAGACAGGTTTGTTGTTGAGAGCCATAGGAGCTGAGAAAAAGCAAATTCTATTGTCCATGTCAATGGCTATTACAAAAAAAAACAAAAAACAACAAAAAAATACAATTTTACAACCATTATTAAATGAATCACCCAACATTTTCAGCTTACATAGATTACACAAGACTATTAAAAGAATACCAACGTTCAACACGCCGCTCATGTACTTCTTATCTGATACTCTTGTTTATGTTATTGTGCTTCAACTGGAGATTAATATTTATCCTCTGGCAAACATTCCTAATCCCTATTCCCTCATCTGGACACTGCTGGGGATACTAGACACCCCTGATTAAACACAACAACGCCGTCTAACATTTCACACAGTAATGGGGAAACGTACAATGTCTATTTAATAGAAACCTTCCCAACCATTTCGGTCCCCGATGTCTTTTAAAATTCTTTTTTTATTTCTCGACTTCTGAAATGAAAATAAAATGACAAGCGTGCCTTGTGGATTCTTCATTAACACAGGAGTAAAGATGTGTTTCTTCCATAATTGATTGAAAAGGTCATTCGTGACCTTAATATAGGTTATGGTCTTAATTGAACCAGTCACTGTAAGTGGAAATTGGAGTGGGGGTAATCTGCATTAAGAAGCGCAGAATACACCCTATCTAAACATGACAAATGGCTAGTCAGGGTGCAACCATGCATTCAGTTTGCTAATGCATTCATTTCCAATCAAGGAAAAAAAAACTTTTAATTTTCCTTCATTACATATCATCAGCTCAATTAACCTTTCTATTTGCAGTAAAATGCTCGCAAATTGCCATTTTCTCACTTTGTCTTGGTTCGGAATTCTTCAGTGTTACGTGTCGTTTGTTTCTATTATGTGCCATTGCTTTATTTAAAAGGCTTGCATGAGACTTCGGACTATTTATTTGCTTATTTTCTTCACTTTAGTTAATGTATGCTTGCTTCCATTTTATTATTGCTTACTAACATTTTATATTTTGCTTTTTTTTTTTGCTATTATTTTGCCTTCAAAAGTTGCATTGATGAAAGCTGACTTGCAAGGTAGACTGCACTGTGTTTAATCCAAGACTGAAAACCCAATGCACACGATGAATCCTTCAAATATCCTTACTTTTGTGCATTAGAGTGTTTCCTCTTCTAGAAACTCTTCCCTTTCTTTCTTTACGATACATCCAAATATGATCCTTCCTAATTTGCATATATTTGCATAAGTGCTTTCAGTCTTGACACTATGTGTATAGTGACTGCTTTATTGCTTTGATTTTCCCTCTTTCTAATTTCTGTATTTTACAATGATCCAGTTATGAGGTAGCCTAGAACTGTGTGTCCCTTTTATGTCACCATTGGGCATGCCGACATAGTACTACACAAGACAACCAAACAACACATGGGATCGGAAAAACGTGCAAATCAATACTTGCCAACATCTAATTAAAGCTTTATTCTATTCATTATGGGATTATAATTTATGCAAGTGCATATACATTTCTTTAACACAGCTTAAGCAAAGATCATACTCATTTGACTAAGGATGGTTTCCGACAAGCATGTTTTGGGCCAATCTTTTGCATCCATAGTATGGAAAAATGTCCTGGCATGACTGGTGGTCTACTGACTTGAACTCACAGCATATTTGAGATCTTTGATGTTCTGTGATCTATCAGTAGACCCATGGTTGGAACAGGGCACTCAACCATATCACAGGTGCAAAGATGAGCCTGTAATACGCTTGTTGGAAGCTGGTCTAAATGTCATAAGGATAACAATGGTTCAGAGAAGAAACTGAAAAGTCAGTCTATGCCCAATTAAAGCCACCCATACACATGAGATATCTGTCAGATGAGTATTTAGCCAATTTCTGCCGACTCCACCATAAACATTTCTGGGTCGGTCAAGAAAGCAATACATTAGGGGAGGGGGAATTAAGCAGAGCTAACATCTGTGTCAAAGGCTTCATTCAGAGCAGATCCAGTATAAAATCCAGGATCAAATAGTGCAGCATGCTGAACTATTTTATCTGGAAAAATGGTGGTCAGAATGCCGAAAGCCAGATAGACCCTATTATAGTCAATAGGATCTGTTCACTGCTGGCATGTGCCAGATCCAGTAGTTCATTGTTCAGCTTAAATGATGGAGGTGAATGGTGGAATTAAACTGGATCCACAGGCACAGGTGTAAATGTTCCCTAAATCTCTACCAGACAGAACACCATATTTCCTGTGGGAATGAAGGATTTGCCTAGTAAAAAATCTAACAGGACCAGTCCTTCCTTCACTTAACATCTGCCATTGGGAACAGTAAAAAGGCTTCCAAACATTAATAGCTTTGGCCAACTTTTCTCTCATTCGTATGACCACTTACAGAGGTCCTGCCACCACTGCTGACATGTCTGTCTTAGTATATACTTGGATTCAGGGGTGTAATTAAAGGCTCAGGGCCTTGGTTACAAAGGTTCAGCTTGGGGCCCCCTTTCTTGTACCCATACTTAAATTGTGCTGCACAGAGGCGTAATGCAAAGCTTCTGTGCCCCAAAGCAAAATCTGTAACAGGGCCCCCAACTATAATGGTTCATACTCCTGGGCTCCCTGTGTGGAAGGAGAGAGCTTATGAGCTCCCTAAGGCTCCTGGGCCCGGGTGCAACCGCACCTTCTGCACCCCCTATAATTATGCCCATGCTTTGATTCACCATGAAATAACAATTCTGGAACATCTTTCTAAGAACTCTGTATACTGTACTCTGTACTGTTCCAGTGTTATTCCTCCTAAACATTTATTAATAAATGCAAAACTGCATGAAACCATTCCCCTTATTAAAGGGGCATTTGCCTACACTGATGTACAATGTTTTCATTGGGATGTGCTCCCTAAGTCTTTTAACCAAGCATCAATTCGTTTTTAACTTTTTAATAGAGATGAGCGAACGTGTTCGGCTCCGCCCCTTTTCGCCCGAACACCGAACTTTGCGAGCAATTCCGTGCTCGGGCGAAAAAAGTTCGGGGGTCGCCATGGCAGCGCGGGGGGGTGCGGCGGGGAGTGGGGGGGAGAGCGAGAGAGAGAGGGCTCCCCCCTGTTCCCCGCTGCTGCCGCCCGCGCCGCCGTGCCTCTCCCCGCCCCCCGGCGCCCCCCGAATCTTTACGCGCGGACACTGAAGTCCTCGGTAAAGCCGGTGTCCGGGTGCGTAAGTGTTCGTTAAGAACACGTTCGCTCATCTCTACTTTTTAACTAAAGCTGAAGTAAATTCTGTATATGATGTGTCCCTACACAGTCATACGCAGGCAGCTGTGATTGGACAATGTCAGACTGTGTAGCGCCCCTCAACTGGTAGTATGCAGTTGTCAATATTAACATAAATTTCTAGGTGGAACTACAGGGAAATGGTGCAATGCATTATTAAAAAAGATATTCCAAAAGTATTATTTTTAAGATGAATTCTGTGCAGAAGGAAGATGTGGGCAAGACTTGCTACACACCAGTTTGGCTTAGGGCTATCTGTGAAGGCAGCACCTGGGGAATCGCAGTTTTCACCCTTCACCCCTTCAGGTAGATACGGTCTTTGCTGTGGGGTCCCCAAGCTGTTATGCATACATATATTCCTGGAGCTGTTGTGAGTGACACTGCACAGGGTCGAGCAGCAGTACATGATGGTCTGTACAGGAGCATAGTGGCTTGACAGCTGAAAGTCAGGGATGGCGGCACATATGCAGGAACGAGGTCCAGGCAGAGGGGCTGGGAAGGCTGTGAGCAATAGCGTATATACATAAACAGAGCTCAGGTCAGGAAAGAGCCATGGTCAAGGAACACAGAGATCAGAATAGTTGAGAGTCAGAGCAGGAGTCAAAAAAACAGAATACATGAACTGAGGCTTTGTAACAATATCTCTGGTTGACTGATTGCTTAGGCATACTCCAAGGGAGAAGGATGCCTAAAAATAACAGAAGGCAGCAGGGGACTACTAGAGGAATGAATTAGGAGACATGTTCTTCCTCTTTAAGACAGTGATTGAGAGTTCACATGTGCCTTATGGGCAGCAGTCAGAGAGCGAGCACAATGCAGATAGGACAGAGCCTGATGTGTGAAAAGAGTGGGATGGCATCAACAATATGTAGCTTCAGTGGCAGATGAGCAGTGGTGGTAGCACACGATGACAAATACATGTATTTACTAAAGCAGAGATGTCAGGGGAGATGACAAGTTCTCTTTAATGGATCCTAGTGTATGGAGATCTCTAAGATCCATCTTCCTCTGGTTCAAAATACGAGTGTAGCAGCTGTCAGCACGACAGCTGGCATGCTTTATAAGTAGTGTTGCACACTATGGCACTCTATTCACATAGTGTGCTAATTCCCATTCGCTCTGGATGAACAACATGGAAGTGAAATAGAGTCAACTCTTTACACTATTGCTGTAACATGCCATGGAGGTTATGTTGGCTGCTGTAAGGTCTGTATGCTGCCTGTAGTGTCCTGGTCCATTTAAGGACCAGTGAAAGTTATATATGGGCCTTTTAGCAAAAAAGAACAAAAAGCAAGTTGGCCTCCTGTCTATATCACCATTGATAGCTTGACAAGTCTAGAACATTTTTAACCTCGATTACCATAGACCTCCAATCATAATGGCCTCTAGCATTTTCCAAGGTTTCCCTTTTTATTGTATCATCATTGCAGATTGTTGCCAGTTTGTAGATGAACACTCTTCATCAGGCAGTGCAAAACTGAATTATTACACAAAGCCATTACACTAATTTCTCAAGTTCTAGTCATCCAAAGTTCACATCTTAGAAGTAATAGCGATGGAAGCGGCCACTTTTTTTGTTTCTCTATACAAACAATCAGAGATGTTGGCAACTACTGTACGTGAACATGTGTTTAAAAGTTTTTGTGATACTCAAAGGGCAAGCCCAATTTTTTATTTCATTTACAGGTCCAAGCACAACATGCCAAGAGGACTCCTGTGCAAACCAGGGCGTCTGCTTGCAGCAATGGGATGGATTTAACTGTGACTGCAGCATGACCTCATTTAGCGGAACTTTGTGCAATGACCGTGAGTATTATGGTGGTTGATTATCTTGAGAGCATCAGAGCTTTAGGCAACGTCTGAAGCTACTGTCTAGGTCTGTGAGTTATAGTTATATAATATTGTGTAGTAGATGAATAGCCAGTCTACGCTGGCTATTATATATCCATAGCAGCAGTAGAAACTTGAATTGTATGAATAAATATAGAGTTATGAATAAAGATGCAAAAATTAAGATTCTTTGCATATCCTAATAATTCAAGGCTTTATAGCTTCATACGGCTATTGTGCTACCTAAGTAGTATATCTCCTATTTACTTTCCCTTTTCTTTAAACATTTAGCATTTTAATTTAATGGTCTTTGAGTATTACACCAAGAAATAATTGGCAAAACTTGCTCATAGGTTTAGCGAGTATATAGATGACTTATTAAGAATATATTCAAATGCAATGATATCTCACTTGTCTGCGCTGTAAAATGTTTTTTTTACTTTTCAAATTTTAACTTAATTTTAAAACCATATTTCCAGAACCATTTTCCATTTCCTCAGGGGCACATTAAAATTTGAAAGAGAAGGTGGTGAAGGAAAATATTCACTTTATAGAGACGTGACCTGACTTTTTTTCGAGATATTTTATGCCACGTTCTTTAAATTAAAATGGTCTGGGACTATGGAATTTAAAATCGGAGTCATTTTTTCCAATGCCAAAAATGATACAATGTGTTTTATGCAATCTATACTTGCTGCATCCATTTATATGCTGTTTGAACAAGCTTTTGTTATTGCTGTATGAGGACCTATTATGTGTGATCGAAAAAGGAAAACTCCAAAGGTAAGAACGGATTCTTTTTTTTTTACATTTCAAGTAGATTAAATCTGAAGGATGGCCAATTGTATAGCACTATATGGAGTTTAGGAATGAATGCATGCTATGTACTTTAGCGCGGATGTACAGTAGTCAAGTGAAAAGCCTTGTTTGATATTGTTACGTAGTTTAAACATTAAAGATAAAGGGTTAAATGACTGAAGAAGATTCGAATATGTTACTATTCAGTGGTTCCACATAGGTAGTAAATGTAAAAGTGAGTCTCCTGTTTTTAACCTTCAAGTAAATGTTCGCCTTTGTCACAATTTTTGGTTTATTCTGTTTTTGGAAGGGGTTCTCTGGAACTGACACAACTTACAGTAGTTAGCACACCAGTCCTCAAAATTTGCCATGTGCTGTCTATTGTAATTTGGTCCCTAGCATATTGTGTACACTCATGTTATGATATGTACTATTTTTTACTATATCAATATTTGTCAGTCTTCGAGAATCCATTAAACATCCCAACTGTTGTGAATACTGAAAAAGTAAGTGTTAAAGCAATCTTTCAGTCCAAAATTAAAATCTGGCTTTGTGCAAATGAATAGTCAACTTTGCTGATGTCTTCCCTAATGTCTCCATTCCTCCACTCTGGTCCCCGTTCCACTCTTTACTGCCCCGACCATCCAGGCCAGCCTGCTGGCCACCAGTGGTCAACACTCTTGAGGAGTTTTTTTGCATAGATTTGTATATGTGTAATCAAGCTGTCTGGTGAAGAGGTCTGCATTCCTCATACACTTGCTGGACTTGAATAAAAGTGATTTTTATTAAACAGCACCTACACCATCAAATTTAATTTAATCAAAGTCACCATTTATTGACAGGTCATGCCTAAGCCTTCGCTCTTTTAGACCTCTTTCACTTTCTACAGCATGGCTGCCATTAGCTGACATTGGCTCAGACTTACCCATGCAAACCGCTGTCTAAGGCATTTCCCTTTCACAGTCTTTGTTGCCAGCTCAGCAAGAGACCCTATTTAAAAACCTGCAGGGAAAGACACATATGGGATTGGTCACCCAATGACAATAAACAAAGAGGATAACTGTGAGAGAGGTGGCCAGGTTGTGGAGAGTAGAACTGAGGACCAGAGTGGAGAAATGGAGGCAACATGGACACCTAGGAGGGTGAAAAGTAATGTGACTATGCTTTTGTAATGTGTAGTCAAATTTCAGTATTGGACTGTAAGCTCACTTTAAACAGGTTGTCCTACAAAAAGAAGTTATCTCTTGGGACCCACACCGATCATAAGACCTGGGGTTTGAAATGAATCGAGTGGTGGTCATAGATGCACTTTATTGCTCCATCCAGTTTGATGGGGCTGCCCAAGATAGCCGAATACAAGCACTTGGTTATCTCTGGCTGTCCAACTGAAGTGAATGCAGAAACAGTGTGCAAGTGTGAATGACACTCCATTTTGGGGGGATACTTTGGATCTGCCCTGTTCTCATAAATGGTGGGATCCCAGTGGGTGGACCTCCACCAATGAGATTTTTAACGTGAATTAATAAAAAATGATTTTTTATTCAAGAAGTCCAAGTACTGTTGGATTTTTCTACATTTGATCAATATTTGAAATTCTTGCTCACTGATCAGAAAGCTATTCTATTTTGTGTATTTGGATAACTTCTTTTGGTGGGACAACTCCTTAAAATTTTCTTTGAAACATTTGAGGAAGATTGAAGATATAATACAGTCTATCCTTGACTTTGATATTTACTATTTGAATCATCTGTTGATGTCATAGTATTCCGGGAACATCTTAATAATGTTATGAGGTATTTAGTGTCTTCATTCTGGGTAACATGTCTTGAGTTCGGCTGATTAATAGCGTCAGGCAGTGACCTGCTGACCAATCCCAATAAAAATGGAATATGTGACAATCTTTAAATGTTACATTAGATGTACCAAAACAGATTATATCAAAGTATATATGAGAACATTTATACATGGGTCACAGTAATGGTTAGTGCAGGATGTGTAGAACATGCACTTAATGTGGACTTTGATGCAGAATTGCCAGAAGAATTAAGGTATTTTTAATTACGCATCAAAATCTACACAGAGACATGCGGATTTTGCTGCAACTTTTTCCACCTGTTGCGGTGCGTGTGGCAGCCAAAGTTCACCCATATGAAAGGTCCCCTAGGGTAGGTCTAAATGGAATGGAATTTTTAATAGAAAAACTCTGTAACAGTATTTGCACTTTGCACCTGATTTTGCTTCCAAATGTTAGCAGTGGTACAGTAAGGCCGGCTGCACACAGGTGAATGTGCATTGCAGAATCTAGGGCAGGCTTCCGCCTCTGTAATCCGTAGCAATTACCAACCAAAGCATGGTATGGAAAAGTGATTCTTCTTGCACACGAGCGGAAACCAATAGCAGTTTCTGCTTGCGGGGGAAAGATCGTAGCATGCCCCATTTTTGCGCGGTTTCCACGGACGGCTTCCATTGAAGTCAACGGAAAATGTGTGATCCTGTCAAAAGGTCTCAGATTCGACGTCATAGCTAGGCGATGGTGAAAAGCAGGAATTAAAAAAAAAAATCTGTGTTGCGCATGTCCAATTGCGAGATGTGCGGACCATTTACAGTACAGATGCAGAAAAAAGAGAGCAGGTACATGCAAACGCCACTGCTGCCAGCAGTGGATTCCTCTACTGGATTATGCATGCGGAATCCGACCCGCAGTGTGTTTGTAACAAATTAAAAGGTTATCTAGGACTTAAAGGGGTTTTGTTGCTTTCTACATTTGATGACCTATCCTCAGAATAGTTCATCAATAGCAGATCGGTGGGAATCCACCACTCAGAATGCCCGCCAATCAGCTGATTGCCTCTTACCCTTCTAGTCGTGAACAGCGGGCCGGACATCTACATCAGTGATCAAGACTGTAAGTGAAATAGATGGTATTACATAGTTTGGTCCTCATCATTGTTACGGACATCTAGCTCCAATGCACTGACAGAGGGCCAAATAATCAGCTGATCGGGAGAGATCCTGAGTGGTATGAAGCAGGTAGTGGTTATATATATGGTGCGGCGGTGAAAGACAGAGGCAGAGGGGGCACATTTTATTAAAAGCAAAAACCGGAATTATGCATCAGTCCATGGGAGCGTCCAAATACATTTAACATAATGTATAATTAACTGTAATTTAACACTTACAATATATGTCCCCATTAAACAGTCTCTATACTCTGCACATGCAGCATTAATGCACTGTAGGTGCAGGATACACCCTGTCTATTATACATAAGGGGATTTCTTTGGCGGGACGAAGCACTTCATACTTGTACTTATATCCATCCTTGCTTGCCACTGTCCTTGTGCTACTGCATGCTCATCATTGTACTCCGTATTACTGAAGGTCCACAGCATGTCAACCTCACGGTGTAATGCACCGAAGGTGTCAGAGCATTCACTAAATTTACAAGCACAGCAGACTCACATGCATCAAAAACCATCTCAAGCCACTTTAATCTCAAGTGAATCTAACACTATCTCGTGTAAGCATGTAGTGCAGTCACTTCCACAGTGCACTGTACCTCATCGCAACATTTTATGCTTCACATTATATCAATGAATATCCTATATCATGTGAACATATTATAACTCCCATTGGGTAGACATCCTATATTTCCCATTATTTTACTAAACGCGACACATCCCACTGCATCTTCCCGATTCTTGCATTCCCCCTATTACAGTCCCTGAGGAAATACTCCCTCAGTCTGAGCTCATTGGTCATAGTCAATATCCCTAGTGTATGCACACGAAAGTCGTTGAACCGGTCTTACATTTCTTGCAGCTTTCATCAATTGTAAGTCCACTGTACTATTAACTTCTTTGGAACCACAGGGTCTGTAATCTCATGGCTTCAGGATCATTGGGCCCTCTCGCTGTCATCACTGCTGGGTTTCTGGTTACGGCTTGCGCCACATCCTTCACAGCTCTGTATGCAGCTTTCACAATGCTGCTACCTACTGTCTCTCTCTGTCTCTGTAAAGCAGCTTCTGCTGCCACACACACACCACTCAAATCTATGGCCAAGATGGCCACTGTGACATCCTATGGCCAGAGTTTAGTCCTCCAGCACACAGAGCTAGTCCTACTGACTTTGAGGGCCTTAATAATGTCAAAAGCATGGGATCTCTGTCTCTGAGGGTCCTTCTACCACGTATAGGCTGGCATATCAAAAAGAGATTCAACCCTTTACGTTCCCCCCTTACATGGCAGATCACCAACAATCTGCTGAGCATAGGTTATCAATAATAAAAAGTGACAAAACCACTCTAAATATTGATGAGCCATCCTTAGGACAGGTTATCAATGCGAGAAAGGTGGAGGTCCGACTCCTGACACCTCCAATGATCAGCAGCTTGAAGAATCTATAGCTCTCATAGCCTCTTCTTCGGCCTGTGACATCACATTCATTAGTGCCATGGCATTCAAGTGAATGGGATCAAGCTGTGATACCAGGCTGGTATATTATAAAGAAGGTGCAGTGCTGATCTGAACATGATGGGCTCTTCAAACAGCTGACGAATAGGGTGCCAGTTGTTATATTCTCTCCAATCTGAGAGTATAACTTTATAGGGAAAGCATTAAACTACACCATTTGTACTGTAAAAGTTATAGCTGTTGTTGTCTTTTGGGACCCTCCAAGCCAGATGCCAAGGAACTGCGGTCGACAATAAATAAAGCATTCTTCACATTTGTGTATGGAATCAGTCTTCTTTCCATATAGCATAGGCAAATTCCATCACTGTGTAAGGCACTTGTTGTGTTAGTCATAAGTGTGACTAGGACATTACTTTCTTTTTTAGGTTACTTTACTTATTAGTTTAGAAATACTTTGGCATCTTTTTGTGACAAACCACCACCACATGGAATTACCCAATAGGCTATGAATACGATGGGACAAGGAGCTGTACAAATTGCTGTACACCCCAAATGCATGCCAACTCTGGATGAAGGCATACTGTACATATTGGCTTTTTACAACATTTAATGCAATCCAAAATATGAAATGCAGATTTTAGATGGATGATGTTGTGACAATTACACTTTTTTACATTTCGGAAAACAATGAAGACATGATAACATGCTAAGGAACATATTATTTCCATTTTTCCGCAGTTTTTAATTTTACATAATAAATTGGAACAGCTGGTTCATCTGTTAACAAGAAAATGACCATAGAAATGCAAATTGATTGGATTTTCCTAAATTATGTAGTTTTGTGTTTGGAATCAATGTATTTGTTTAGTTTAATAAGGCAGGAGGATGTGCTTTACCAGCTCATAAATCAGGAAATCTGGGCAAAGTAAGTGTTATTTAACCCTCTCCAATCCAATTTGTATCCTGGTTTTCCTAGGGGGCTTACTCTTTTTCTGCCGTCATACAATTGCACTATCTACTGGCTAAAGTCAGTACTGCATGAGGTGATATGTTGGACAGGCTCTGACAGCAGAGGGGCTGGCAATATACAGTAAGAGAACACCGACGGACGTCTTCCAACATCGGAGCTGTACAGCCCTAAATCATGATGTCTTAAGACGTCAGACAGTGGATTGGAAAGGGTTAAAGTAAAGCTGCAATTACAATCTGGTTCTGAGTTTTAAAGGGGTTGTCTCATCATGGCAAGTCTGTTTGATAACTAAGTCGGTCTGGCGATCAGACGAATGGTGTGCATCTAGCTTCCTGGCAAATAGCTGATGTGGTTCCACTGGAAATATAGTATTTCCTGTCGGCCATTTAAATACTGAACAATACTCGACCATGGGAGCGCCGGCCGCGGCGGAAAAGCGGTTCTCCCGTCGGAAATCTTGCGGTTTCGACTGCGGCCAAACCGCGGGATTTCCAACTGGAATATGCCCCATGTGAACCCAGCTTTAGTCTTTTGTTGTTCAGTAGGGTAGTACACAAGGCTGGATAAGGGTCAGTCAGCAACTTTTTATGCTTTGGTATATCTGTATGATATTGTTAATTTAGGTAGGCCCAAATCAACAAATAACATTTGAAGATATTAAAGGGGTTGCCAGTTGTAAACCACTAATGGCTTATCCATAGGATAGGCTATCGATAGTAGATCAGTGGGGGTCTGCCACCAGTAAGCCCACTGATCAGATGTTCGCCAGGCTGGTGTGCCTATGCGTTGAGCTGATTTTTGTCATTCTGGCTTTGTTGCCATTGCAGTGAATTGGCATTAATACCAAATATAGCCACTGCAGTAAGCTATCTGCTACTTGCATAAATCAGCTGCATGCACAAGCACACTGGCCCACCAAACAGCTGATCAGTGGGAGTCCTAAGTGGTGCATCCCTGATGATCTGAAATTATTAGTCTAGCCGGCGGGCAGGCCTCCGGTGGTTTACAACTGATCAACCCCTTTAATAAAATCAATATAAACAGATTATCCAGGACTTACATATTTATGACCTATCCTTAGGATAGGTCATCAATATCAGATAATTTGGGTATTTGAGTCCAAGCACCCCTACGGATGAGCTGTGGAGAACACTATGATGATCAGGCAAGAGAGTGGGCCTCATCCTCAGCATGTGATGTCATATTCATTCATCACATGGTGTTTCTGTAGCTCAGTCTCATTTAAGTGAATGCAATTAAGCTGCAATACCAGGCAGCTCCTGCTATGACACTGTGCCTGATATATAATGTATAGGCTGCAGAACTTGCACAAATGCTAGAGCTCCGTGAAACAGCTGATTGGCAAGAATATTGAGAGTCATACCATTACTGATTTGATTTTAATGGCTTTTTCTAAGGGAGCATTCACATGAACGAGAGAGAGTCATACCCAAGAACCTTGGGCGCGACTCACATTGCACAACTTATAGACACCCCGTCTATATGCTGTGCGATATCCAGGATGACCACACAACTGCATGCACTATTTTTGTGCAAGACTCACACAAAAATTGGTCATACTTCAAATTTTCCGTTTGCAGCATCATTGCGACAAAAAGTTGCAAGTAATGGGTTGTATTTTCATGCACGTTTTGTGCCTCTTCCAATGCACAAAATGTATGCATATTTCTGTTTATGTGGAGCGGAAGTCTCCGCGCCGACCTCTCATGTAGTGGCTGGTGCTTGTAACTGCAGGCACGGCTCCCATTGATTTCAATGAAAGCTGTGCCTGCAGTTACAAGCACCGGCCACTACACAGAAGTCAGCGCGGAGGCTTCTGCTCTAACCTCTGTGTCATTGCGGTGCTGACAGCATGCGCCCGCTTAGCTGATCAGTCGGGGTTCTGAGTGACGGCCCCCAGCCAATCAACTATTGGTGACCTATCCTGATGATAGGTTATCAATAGTATTTAACTGGAAAACCCCTAGAATGATTGCTGCTTCTGTAGATTTGACATAGACCTTAAAGAATATTTCTACCAAAAATATAAAACGAACTATATAATAAAGGAGTTTTCAGGCAATTTTTAATTCATGAACTATGCTGAGGATAGGTCATTAATAATTGATCTACTAGGCTCTACTGCTCAGGATCTAAACCAATCAGATGTCCCAAGCCCAATGTCACTGGCAAAACATAGGATACAGAGCTGCACCTGTAATTACCAGTGACGGTCACTACAAAGGGTGATCTACCTCTTCTCCATATCCTGGGTATTTTCCTGGTGACAGCAGCCACCAAAACAGCTGATTGGTTGGGGTGTTGAGCAGCCGCCCCCAGCCAATCAATTATTGATGACCTATCTTGAGGATAGGTCATCAATAAAAATTGCTTGAAAAACCCTTTTAATAAATCAAAAATAAGAGCAATAGTCAGAGTGTAGTAATTAGTTTTTATACTTACAGAGATACTGGCATTTTCTGTTGCTATGGTAACCATTTTTCAAACAGGAAGTGCAGCCATTTTTGCTCTCACCTTTAAATTATTTTCTAGGAATCTTAGCATAAAACTACTGATTTGCTAATACATGGTCAATTTTGCTTGATATACTTAATGCCTCTTCCATAGTTTTTGAAAAATGTGCAAACCGAAAAGGCATTAAAAACAATATGTTCCGGCATTCACTGGTTGAAACACTTAGCATAGTTTTGTCTTTTGAAAACAGAACTGGAATCTAAAAAAATACCTTCTAATGGCTAACTCATACTATGGACATTTAGTGTTCTAGAAGACAATGTCCTGTCCTTGCATTGAGTAAGAGGCGGGCAGCATTTTTAGATTATAGGAAACATTGGATGTAATTTATACACATTTTCTGAATACTTTTAGAACTATGTTTATTGTTTTACAATATAAGCCTACTCTGTCATTCCTGAAATTGAATGTATCCATCTACGTGGACAGCAAGTCCTTTTATGGACCCAAACCATATGACCAACAAGTAGAAATATGGATCAAAAACCAGGCACCTATGTCTAGAGGAGTAACTTGAAGCTCCTGGACCCCATTGTAAAATCTGCAACAGGGTCCTTGACCTAGCATGTATCTTTTATAATACTGGTGTCTTCTTAAGTAGTAAAGATGTCTTTGGGCTCCTTCATTTATCAGGACGTGGGTGTGATTGCATTCTATGAGCTTATTATAGCTATACCCCTGTTTCTGCTTTTAAAAACTTGTCACATCACTGACAGTACTGTGACTTTCAGGCTGTTCGGACAGGTCTGGGGTGATGACAGTATGGCACCCAGAACCATTTGATGCTGGACACAGAGAGAGTAACATCTCCCTCTGGTGCCGCCAGAGATAGGGTGCCTGGGTTGTCTATTAGCCTAGTCAGCTTATCAGTTTGCATGTAAAAGCACTGAAATCAGCCCCTTGAACAAGTGTTGCTTGTTATACATTCTGTATACTGGCCATCACTGTGCTAGTGTATTCTGAGTTGTAGTATTCAGAGATCCTGAGTCCAGTGGGTCTGCTACAGTTAGTCTTGTACTTAGTTTCCCTATATTTCTAAAATTCAGTGTTTAGCATCATATGTGACCAATGTGCCTTGGACTTGTTCTAAGACTATCTCATGCAGTGGGGTCACCCTTTTCAGGGTGGATGTTCTACCAGATGGATTGGTCTGGTTAAAGCAATTTCCCAGCTCCTTGTTACATTCCATGTAAGAACTCTTAGTTCACTTGCTCACTGCTTAGACTCCACATTTGGTCCCAGAAATGATCACATCTTACTGGTCATACCAGTTGTGACAAAACCCCATAAAATTTTGGAAAAATAAATTTTACAACCACTGCCCAGTCACATACATATGACCTGCTTCAATTCCCAGTGTACACATTTCGACTTCAATGAAAAGACCATGCATTATATTATCTACAAAGACATTTGAAGAGATGTCATGGTTAAGTGGTCCGATGTTTTAAAGATCTCTACCAGTCTCTCGGCTCTTCGCAGTCTGCCTTTTCTCCTTCCATGTTAGCAAGAGGTCAGTTTTGAGCAGCCCCTGGAGGTATTTTGCAATCTATAATAAGTATATTAGTATAGATATAACTGATGGAGCTTCAGACATGATCAAATACGAGTGGAAAAGGTCAACAACTGTAAATGGGCTGCATATATTACTCCATAGACCTACGGGTCAGGAATGCTCTCAAGCGAAATTTTCTAATTCATTCCATAGAAGAGAAGTTAAATAAATTGCTTATATCATAAAGATAATCCTGTAAAGGCGAGGTCTTAGAGGAACATTGTGTATGGCTGTTTTCTAGGCCAATTATATATTATTATTATTATTACTATAAGATGAGATATAAAATTTCGATAAAAGGATCTAAGTCAAATATCAAAGCAGCTAAATGTAGTATAAAGAATAGATTCTCATTTACTTCCATTAACCTACAATGGACTGTACCCCGGCCGCGGCTTTTTAGATGAGTGGGGTATGTTTTCTGTCTTAATTCAAGGTTGTATGGAAAGCTATTTTCCTGCAATTGAAGGCAACCAGCAAAATAGCAACCGGAGTATCCATAGTATTAGTAACAGCAGGCTACAGAATGAAAGCTGTTTTCCTTAGCCTTTCAATTTGTATAATAGCAGTGCCGAAAACTATTTCACTGAAATTCAAGACATAATTTGTGTTATACCAGCCCTTTTTTTTTCTTTATCACATTTCATCACCGCACTAGGGTCCAGACGTAAAAAAGGTGAAATGCGTTGTTTTCTCCAGTGTCATATTTACACAGATGAGTACTGCTGATGTGACATGGCAAATACATAATATAATAGCTCTGTCACATTATATTAGTGTACACTGAGGTATTGCTAAGTCCCAGTCCTCTTAACCACAATGTTTTACCTCAGGTGATATGTTTCTCGTCTTTGCCTGGAAGGGATTCCATTAAGGTAATTTGTTTTTTTTCCCTAAACAGAGATAGATAGTGTGCTAGATGGTAAAGTAATACATTTAGAACCTACATGTGTGCTTGGACCTTAGAGCATATTAAAATAAAAATAAATCTTGTTATTTTAATAGCGCCAACTTATTCGGCAGCGCTTTCAGGTAATTTATTTATTACACCCCCCTACCAAGCTGGGTACTCATTTTACTGATCTCAGAAGGATGAGTCAATCTTGAGCTAGCTACCTGAACCAGGTGGGGTTTGAACTTGCAACCTTCAGGTTGTGAGCGAGAGCTTAGGAATGCATTTCTGCTGCTTTAACTCTCTGCGCTACATGAGGCTCTAAGCTATTCTCTACTGGAGACATTACTAGGGTGGTTTTAGTATAGATGTTCTTTTCTTTGCCTGCCGATATAGAGAAGTCACCATCTAGCCTGCCCGCTAATATAGTAGGTACAGTATGATTTCTGGCCACCCCACTTTAAAAAAGACAGACAAATTGGAGCGGTCTGCAAATCATGTTCTATGAGGAACGGTTAAAGGATCTGGGAATATTTAGATTGCAAAGAAGAAGGCTGAGAGGAGACTTAATAGCTGTCTACAAATATCTGAAGGGCTGTCACAGTGCAGAGGGATCAGCCATATTCTCATTTGCACAAGGAAAGACTAGAAGCCATGGGATGAAACTGAAAGGGAGGAGACACAGATGAGATATTAGACAGTGAGGGTGATCAATGAGTGGAACAGGTTACCATGGGAGGTGGTGAGTTCTTCTTCAATAGAAATGTTCAAACAAAGACTGGATAAATATCTGTCTGGGATGATTTAGTGAATCCTGCACTGAGCAAGGGGTTGGACTAGATGACCCTGGAGGTCCTTCCAACTCTACCATTCTATGATTCTATCTATGATTCTATCAAACTAACCATAGAGAAAACGTGGCATTGAGAAACCAGTAATAATATATGTTTTATATATCCAACACAGAATAGAAAGCTGAAGTCTTTGATGCTGATTTTATATGTGAAATCTGTATTTTACGCTTATTTCATAATATGGTAAGAAATATCATAGTCTTCCCTTGTGGGCTTTGTTCTTAACACGGCTGTGGTTATGTGCCCATATACACATGTGACTGCTGCAGCCAATCACTGGTCTTAGCAACCCCTGAGGCCAGTGATTGGCTACAGCTTTACAGGCACATTACCCGCTCCTGCCATGCTAACAAAGCCCACTGTGGAGGACAGGAACAGTAGCACTAGAGTGTTGTTGGATCGAATTAGTGAACATAGCGTAATTATTTTATCATAGAAAATAAAAATAACTCAGACTGTCCCTTTAACGCCTGCTTCCTAAAAAAATATCCGATTTCTGTAACATCTCTGACGAGCTTTAGTAATAGCAGCCAGTGGATATTAGATGGCAATCCAAGTCTAGTTGTCTTTGATTAATAAAGCTAATAACTACCCGTCTGCTGTGTCTTACAATGCAGTACTTTATAGCTCATACATCTCTTTAATAAACTCCATTAGCCATCATTATGTACCAATGTATGAAAAATCGAGCAATTAAAATGTCTAAAGTGACTGTGTTCTTCGACTGCAATCAGATCACATCTCAATTTCTGTCACCGATTGCAGTGAGACAAAGACTTTTTTTAAAACATTTTTTGTACATTTCCGAAGTTGCTATACAAGACACGATTGGTTCAGAAATTAGTCACCGCTGAATAGTAGCGTTTTTTTTTCTTGCTACTTAAAATTTCTAATCACTTTAACCGAATGTGACAGGGGCATTTTTGCTGATGCTCGCCTGAAGTGCATATTGTCAAATATCATTATAACATGGCTTTCACTTATAACACTAAGTCATTTCATGATTTGGAAACAGATTGTATCCTTTATGTGGTTACAGTATCCTTGTCTTGAGATATGGAATCGTAAAGTTTATTTCATAACTATTTAAAGGGATTGTGCAAAGTTATCCCCAAAGAATGAGTCCTGAAGGTTCCTGCATGAATGGAGCTGAGGCTGCACCGCCATTCCATTAAGTTCAATGGGAGCACATGTGCACCGCAATCTCTGGCGCTACCATTCAAAAGAATGGAGTGGCAGTGTGTATATATTGATTCAGGTCCACTCATGATTGGTGGGGTTACCTATTAACCAATTAGTTCCACAGGACATACAGTCACATCCTTTGGGAATGGGGTTTGTATGGAGCGGGATCAGAAGCCTATTTTGCTCTATGCAATGCAGGTGCTGATTCTCTTTGACAGCTAACACCTGCCTGCAACAGCCGCAATCAACATGAACACTGATTGCAGCTGTTAACTAATCGAATGTCGCTATCAGTTCTGACAGTGGGATTTAAATGCCCCAATCGGTATTCTGGGGTCCCGAGTAGCTTCCCCATGATGAGATCACAGGGTGCTGTTTGGTTTATTGCCTAACAAGCCATGTCCATGGTGTGGCCTGATAGACTGCCTGTCAGAATGCAGTGTACTGCAATACTGTGGTATTGCCTTATATTCTATGAGAGATGAAGCAATTGCAAGTTCAAGTCCCCTATGGTGACAAAAAAATATATAAAAATTTGTTTTATTAAGTATTCGTAAAAATAAAGGGTATTAAAAGTTAAAAAAAAAATGATGTACAATAAAATATCAACAACAAAAAACATATTTGGTATCACTGCATCCGCAAAAGTCCAATCTATCAACGTAATACATTATTTATCCCACACAGAGAACATCATGAGAAAAAAAGTACACAATGTCAGAATTTTTGGTCACCCTGTCTCCAAAAAAAAAATGTAATAAAAAGCGATCAAAAGGTCGTATGTATTCCAAAACAGTACCGATAGAAACTACAGGACGTCTCAGAAAAAAACAAACTGTCACACAACTATGTTGACAGAAAAATAAAAAAGTTATAGCTGTCAATAGATGGGAGAGGAAAATATGTTTTTTTTCCCCAAAGATATTTTATTTTTTAAAAGTTGTACAGCAGAACATCTATATAAATTTGTCCTAAAATGAAATAAAATGATCATATCATTTTTGCCACAGTGTGTACCCCCTGAAAACTAGACCCCCAAAGGTGGTGGGATTTTTTCCCATTTCATTCAACTTAGATATTTTTAATGTTCTCAATACATTATATGGTACATTAATACATCCCTGGGGGCTAACAGCGGGCATCTGATCAGCTGATCAGCTTGGGTTCCAAGAAGCAGAGCCAAGCCGAGCAACTACTGATGACCCATTCTGAGGATATGTCATGAATAGTATTTACCTGGATAACCCTGAGGCCTCGGTCAGACGACCGTTTTTTGCCACGATTTGCAGATCGCATGACGAATGCGCATCCGCAAATCGCGTGACCGGGCCGACGATTCGCCGAAAAATCTGCAGCTAGCAGCGTTTTTGGCGAAACGGGCCCGATCAAAGGAGCGCTGTCCAACCCATTGAAATTCAATGGAGACAGCAATACAGCCGGCTCCATTGAAAGCAATGGGCTGCCGGTGAGCGCGGCATGAATTTTCGGGAAGGGCTTAAAAATATAAGCCGTTCCCTGAAAAACATCCAAAACTGTGTAAAAAAAAAATATATATATACTCACCTTATCCCTGCAGCCGGAGTTCAGCCGCGGCCGGCCGGCAGTTCTCCTGAACACTACACAGAGCAGTTCAGGAGAACTGCCAGCCGGCCGCGGCTGAACTCCGGCTGCAGGGACAAGGTGAGTATATCGGACATCCGCATAAAAAGTGGACATGTGACCGATCCCATTGCGAAGCAATGGTTCTATATATGCGCAGATCGCATGCGCATCCGCAAATCGCGACAAAAAATGGTCGTCTGACCGAGGCCTTAAAGGGGCACACCAGCATCACTTGTAAGAAACTACATAGCTTCATAAAAAGAAGCTATGCATTTTCTTAGAAGTGATGCTGTCCAGCCTGTCCCATGCAGACAGACCAAATCCCATTTAATTTCAGTCATACACATATCATTTCTAAGAAAGCAGTAGAGGAGCTTCCCATGAAAACCTATGCAGTTTTGAATATATGTTTTGTATTAATTCCTCATTGCTTTCCATATCTCTATTTGCTGTCATTTGTTAGAAGCCGTCACTGTTTACTTCCAGTGAATAAGAGTCTGTACTGGTGATATGATGGACATAGAGCTCGTTAAAATACTATTGAGCCAATCAGTTGAACCCTGTTTCGGGTTGAAATTCACTAAAGGTTTTGATTGTCATGAATCCCACTCTCCCTACAACCTCTAGAATTGATTAAAAACCAAGTAACTCTCTAATAAAGATTTAAACACATCTTAAAATAAACAGGCAGATAAATATTTAATCTGGTGACACACTTTACTTTTCTTCTCTATTTGGCCCAGACCTTCCTGGCAATTTCCCCCAAAGACTGCAGCAGTTGCTGCTGAAACATCTCCAGTCACCTGGATCTTCCTCTGCTATAGCCACTGCACCACATCTTGATGTCAATGCACACTATGTCCTTATGTGGGCAGTGTTTGAGCCTAGTGCAGCGCTGATGCCTAGAGCAGAGAAGGACCAGCTGGGAGAGCGGATTGGTGAGCAATACAAAAGATGCTCACTGCTCCCAGAGACTCCTGTAACAGTAAGTGCTTCGATCACTGAGGCACACATTATATCAAAAGTTAAGTATTGCAAGAAAGAGAACAGTTTACCAATAAAATGATGCCCCCTCCTCACTCGTGGCAAGATGATGCCCTACATGGCACCTACCCTCGCCTATCCCTTATCTCAGCTCTGCATGTAACATTCAGTATGCTGACTGATGAGGCATGCTATGGTGTTAACGAACTGTATCAAGGCAATTTACATTGTACAGCCACTCTTTCACTTTATATTAGAACAGCCACATTACGAAATTAACATAAGTTGCACAATAAACGTTCGACTAACAAATGCTAAATTTATTTATATATATATAGTGTTACTCTGTTCCTCCATTGCAAAACAGATAAACTTATGTTTTTTTTTATTAATGTAAAAATATTTAAAATCAAAAAGGTCATTTTTTTGGTTCAAGTTCCGGTAAAGGAATGGAGGGTATGATTTACAATATTTATTTATCTTTTGCTTTCTCCAAAGATTTTGATCTGTTTCATGTTCATTTTGCATGAGACTAAACTAAACCACAGGAGTCCGTTTGGAGGATGAGAGCTTATTCACCACATCCAATTATTTGCCAACCACTGAGAAAGAAAACACAGCTCCAATTGTTAGAAAAAATTGAGCAGTAAATCCACCTTGATGTTAAAGCTTGCAGCTTTTATAACTCCACGAATGTAAAATGTTTTTGAAGAGTACTTTATGTTCCTTAAGAAAACGAAGGTGCGGTAGTGGTACAAATTCAGATTAATCCGCTAATTTTGAATAAGTAAATAAACAAATACAATAATTTTTAAAAAAAATCACTAAACCATAAACTGTACATAATCACAAATTTATTGGAAGTCTATCACATGATGCTGCAGGTGAAATTACAGCTATGAGGAAAACGTAAAAAGAATATATATATATCTTACTGGCTTACATATCTTACATAATTTAAGGTACCTTTAAGCGCCTGACCACTATATCAGTGTCTATAGCTCCTGGTTACACAGTGCCCTGTCGGGGGCAATGTGTACATGCGCCAACAGTTGCCTGAAATTGCTCGGTTGAGTGAATTATTTGGGCGACTCTTGGCCCATGTAAGGGTGCCTTTAGAATTGGTCAATAATCGATTGCAACTGTCATGTTGCCCTATTATGTGATGTCATTGCAAGAACTGGAAGAAGACTGCAATCAGGCACTGGGCACTATTGGAACAGCAGCTGTCGGGGATTGAATAAAATGAATTTTTTAATGTCATTACACATAACTTTTTTCTTACCCTTTAAAGCCAAAGCAACATATTCTTCATAAGGAAAAGACACCCATATTTGTACATCTGTTTTGGGGGGTTCTTTCCCTGGTCAAAGCGAGGTACTGGTCCGCTAGTTAAGAAGCCTTTATTATAGTTTTAGGGATGTACTATTTCTCCGCCAGTTGGTGTATGGAGTTTAGGTCAGACAATAATACTGGGGAAAAGGGTATGCAAATTATAAAGATTATTTCCCGATAGCAAAAAGGGGTGTTTGATAAATAATATACCAACACATGTACTGTATCAATCTGTCAAATAATGTATACATTTTTACATTATGGTAACCTAGAAGGTTTAATTGCCTAACACATTATTAAATAGACATACAAAGAAAATAAAAGATAAGCTAAGATAAAACAAAAGCAAGTGAGGCTTAGCAGTAAAGAGGTGTAGCAAAGTAGTGATGGGCCACTTTAATTATATTCAAATAGGACTTCATGCACCAAAACGGTGCCAGAATTATGTAAAAAAATACTGTTTTGTAACTTTAGCCCTTTGCAATCCAATTTTGGATTCAGAGTTTCCTAGGGGGGTTTCCCTTTCTGCTATTACACAATGTCGCCATCTGCTGGCTAGAGCCAGTAGTTCGGTATAGGCCCCTGACAACAGAGCGGCCAGTAATATACAGTAAGAATACCCTGCTGGACGTCTTCCGACATTTGAGCTGTACAGCCTTCAATCAGAATGTCTTCAGACGTCAGACAGTGGATTGGAAAGGGTTAACATAAGCCAATAACCAAGTATGAGCATAAAAATTCATCCAAACAATTGTTGGCCTGGTGATCAAACCATGCAAATATGTCCAGATCAGCCAATGAATGAGCAAATGCCTGTTGGTTGGCTGATTGGGTCATTTGTTGTCCAGAAAAAAAACTCATTGTTGTTAACAGCTCATCTTCCTATTGAAATGGTGATGAACAGCCAAGAAGGAGGGACCATTGATCATATTAAAGGAGTTGACTTTTATGAAAAGTCTGATTGGTGGGGACCTCACCACTGAAATGCCCACTGACCCTGAAAATTGAGGTCCTGTTTCCCCCTCTCTTCCTCACTGCAGACTCACTGCATCCATAGGAATGAAAAGGAGATTGAATTGAACATCATTTTCATTCATTTTTAATGGAACTGCTGGACCCGAGCGCTCATACGTGGCTATCAGCTGTAAGCCTCATTAAAATGAATGGAGTAGAGCCACCTATTGTATGTGCAACCACCGCTCCATTCAACCTCCATGTCACTGCGGGTGCGTACAGAAAGCCCATAGTGGATAGAAGAGGGAGTCACAGAATCCCCATTCTTGAAACTGATGGAGATGATAGTGGTGAGACTCTCACAATGAGACTTTTATCACCTATGTGATGGATAGGTGATAATAGTTGATTGTGGTACAACCATTTGTTCTCCATGTAACTGACATTGGCCTGTATAGAGGATATTTAAATAAGCGCCTTTCTCGTTAATTTACACTGTTCACTGTAAAAATTAGTCAGGATGATTAAATCTGCCCCATTATTCCCCACATGTTAATTCTGCAGATACCTAAAGTAGTTCTTCATCGAGAAGATGTCTTATGGCTTGAGTTGTCCTCTATTGTTTTAATAGGGATATATGTTCTTAGTGAACTGCCTTGCTGTTCAATCCTATAGGGTTCAATCTTTCTTACTGAGAATAGGTCTTTAGCAAGCGCTTAAATGCCACTTTTCCGTGACACCTGTGCTGCCGAAACCAAACTGAAAATGTTGTAAATTGAGATAACAACATAAATATGCAAACACATAGGATTCCCTGTTGTTACATGGAGTTTCGCATAGATTTTATTCAACAGCCTGAGGTGATATGAAAAGCCTATCATGTTCCCTTCCCTTTTCAGACTAATTTAGCTGTTCCCCACAGCTGTAAATCAGCACTCAAATGATGGGCTCCATAAAAAGGTTACTACTCGTCGCACCAAATCTAAAATTGATCTGAAACCATTACATATAAAATGGCTGATAGTATCGCTTCAAACTAATGTAACCCATGCAAAGTATAAATATTTTTCATTCATTTACGTGGTTTATCTGATTTACTGAAAGTCGAATACTTGTCACCTTCTCAATAGAATCCATACCTTCACTGCCGGCAAAGGATTTATATTGCACAAAGGTAAAGGAAATTAGACTAAGATATTGTATCATTCATGTCTATTATTGAGCACATATCCACAGTTCAGGGAGAAAAAATAAGTCAACGCTTCAATTTAATAACCTGTTAGATCCCCCATTAGCAGCGATCTCCTCCACCAATTATTTTCTGTAGCTGAAAATAAGCTTTGAGGAATTTTGGATCTTTTTTTCCTGCATATTAATTCAGTTCATTAATATTTCTGGGATGTCTTGCATGTACAGCCCTCTTCAGGTCTGCTACATCATCATGTAAAGGTCAGGACCCTGACTTGGCAATTCCAAAGCACAAATCAACCATTATTATTTGATTTACTTGTGTATTTTTTGTCATTGTCTTGTTGCAGTCTAGGTACGGTTTAGAGCTTAGTCACGCCCGTGTTACTGCAAGAAGAAGACGGCCGTACCTCAAGACGGACGTCTCTCTGCAGTGTCGGGAGAAAGAACATGTGACCAGCTTCATAGCTTCATAGCCGGTCACATGTTCTTTCTACCGACACTGCAGAGAGACGTCCGTCTTGAGGTACGGCCATCTTCTTCTTGCAGTGAGGGCTCAGTCACACGGGTGCATCAGCGCCTGTGTACGGGTGCCGATGCGCCCATGTGACTGAGCCCTTAGGCCGCAGTTGATGATGTTAATGTGCATATTCTCTAGGTGTTTTTTCTTCTTATGTGGTTAGCATTCCCTTTCTGAAATAATAAGGGAATTATAAGTAAGGTAATTAGTAAGAAACTCTAGCTCGACTCCCTCTGCCTCTTCTCTTGCTGTCTGTCTGAATAGCAAGTAAGTCGATAGAGGGAGCAGAGTAACATATGACTGCAGGATCAGACTACATAAGGTTTATTTGTAGTCTGCAACCATGGAAACACATAGTTCTGCTGAAGAGCTATATCCTCAAATTGTAGAAGACTTTTAACCCTTTCCAATCCACTGTCTGATGTCTAAAGACATTCTGATTGAAGGCTGTACACCCTCCGATGTCGAAAGATGTCCAGCAGGGTATTCTTACTGTATATTACTGGCCGCTCTGTTGTCGGGGGGCCTCTCCAGCATGTCCAATACCGCAGTACTGGCTCTAGCCAGCAGGTGGTGCGATTGTATGATGGCAGGAAGAGAAAACTCCCTAGGACACCCTGAATCTAAAATTGGATTGCAAGGGGTTAATGAAGACTGTCTGAAAGTTCTGCATTTTAAAAAAAATGAGATACCTAGGAGCACAAGAAAATGAAAAGTTTTCATCTCTTTTAATTATTTTCCTCTATGTACCCCTAGTAATATTGTACTCCTTAGGCCTTAGTCAGACGGGCGATTTTTCGCGCGATTTGCGGATCGCATGACGGATGCGCATCCGCAAATCGCGTGACCGGTGCGCGCAAGTCGCCCGCAAATCGCCCAAAAATCTGCTCCTAGCCGCGTTTCATTAGAAACAGGCCGGAGCTGTCCAGCGCATTGCATTCAATGGAGACGGCAATACAGCCGTCTCCATTGAAAGCAATGCGCTGCGGGCGAGCCCGGGATGAATTGTCGGTAAGGGCTTAAATATATAAGCCCTTCCCTGCAATCCATCCTAAAATGTGTTAAAATAAAAAAAAATTGTATACTCACCTTCTCCCGGCAGCCGGAGCTCCGCGTGGCCGTCCTGCAGTGGGTGTGAAGGGGGTGTGAGTCAGACCTGCCCCCTGATTGGCTCAGCGCTGAGCCAATCAGAGGCATGCCTCACTCACACCCATTCATGAATTCATGAATGGATGTGAGTCAGACCTGCCCCTGATTGGCTCAGCGCTGAGAGGCAGCAGTCACTCACCCATTCATGAATTCATGAATGGGTGTGTGAGTGTTTTCGGCCTCTGATTGGTCAGGGCTGTGACCAATCAGAGGCAGATCATTCAGCAGGCGGGGATTTTAAAGCCCTGCTGGCTGAATAGTGCCAAGAAGCAGTTCAGGAGAACTGACAGCGGCCGCGGCTGGACTCCGGCTGCAGCGGAAAGGTGAGTATACCATTTTTCTTTATTTTAACACATTTTAGAATGAATTGCAGGGAAGGGTTTATATATTTAACCCCTTTCCGACAATTCACCCCGCGCACGCCGGCAGCCCATTGCTTTCAATGGAGCGGCTGTATTGCCGCTCCATTGAATTCAATGGGCAAACATCGTTCTTCTCTGCCACAGCTGTTACAGCTGTGGCAGAGAAGAATGAGTTGTCTTCTATATGTTCTCAATGGGGTCGGCGCTGCTGCCGCCGGCCCCATTGAGCGCATATAGAGAAGAGAACAGGAATCGCAGATCGCAGATAGGTGCGATCTGCGATTTTTTTGTTCTATAATTTATCGGACGAGCGCATAAAAAGCGCTCATGTGTCCGATACCATTGCAAAGCAATGGTTTTATAAAATCGCCGGACGCATGCGCATGCGCAAATCGCGCGAAAAATCGCCCGTCTGACTAAGGCCTTAGAAGGATTTTGCTACGGAAATACATACAAGGCCTAAATCCAATGACTCGTCTTCTTACCTGCATATGTTTAGGTATAGTGAATTCATAATGTCGTATTGGGTGATTCAAACATCAGGAGTACCCAGAATATCTTCTGGAAGAAAAAAAGATACAATTAGGAAAGTTTGCAGTTACAAACACATACATGGGTGGGGAAAAACCTTTTGTTACTATGGTAGTGCCTGTTGGCCATCTTAGTAGCAGCCATCGTGAATTCAGCCCAAGAGACTTCAATTGAAAAAGGCTCATGGGATACATTATTTAAGGGTAGAATTTCATCAGAAATTGATAGCTTCAGTCATTTTTTCAATACTTGCATCTATTTTTGAGTTACAGATGATGACATGTTGAGTTTTAACCCTTTCCAATCCAATTTGTATCCTGGTTTTCCTATGGGGCTTACTCTTTTTCTGCCGTTATACAATGGCGTTATATGTTGGCTAAAGCCAGTACTGCATGAGGTGACACGTTGGATAGACTCCGACAGCAGAGAGGCTGGCAATATACAGTAAGAGAACCCTGATGGCCGGCTTCCAACATCGGAGCTCTACAGCCTTAAATCATAATGTCTTCAGAGGTCAGACAGTGGATTGGAAAGGGTTAATAAAGTTGTTATGTTGAATTCCGCGATATGGAAAACACTAATCACTTGTTTTTTTCTCATGTCTTCTTGGGCATTCTTGATTGAAAGCCTGGGCCACTTTACTTGAACTTCTGTTACCAACCATCAGCATCTTCTCAATTTTATACTCGATTGTTAATGGCATCTTCTTCTACAGGAAAAGTCATGCGATTAGTGTTTCCCATACCACATGTATCAACATATCTTTATTAATACTTAACATGACATCATCCAAAACTCGAAAAGTGTTGCAAGTATTGAAAAAAAATGACTGAACCTATCACTATCTGATGAAATTCAACTATTAAATCATGTATCCCATGACCCCCTTTCTATTGAAGTTTCTTGGGTTGAACAGAAACCTAGTTTTCTTTAATGACTATGTTGCAGCGCTTGTGTTATAATCAGCTAGATTAGGTGCTGCCAAGACACCACAGGTGATCAATTCTAATGATTTTTGAAAAGGTATCACGTTATCCTCACATATGCTTTTTTTTTTTACAAGATTGTGCATAAACCTCATAGTAGCAATAAAACCATTAGAGCTGTAAAAGACATGCATGTTATATTTTGCAAAAAGAACCATAAAATTCAATTAAGATTCACAAACCGCACTCCCACCAACAGCCATAAGACAGGCAGTCGTGCAGTCATGTAATACATGGCTATTTATGTAGTCTCCAGTGCTCGGTTTCTAATGTACCAGTACATCTTTAGTTTATATTCTGTTGCAGTGTATGCCTCGCATTATTATATGCTGTAGGTTCACTGCCTACAGCAAATACCACTCATTAACACTTCGTAAGATTTTTTTGTTGTTCTTTTCCCAGAATTTTAACACTAGTTTTCTATTGCCTGCTAATAACAAGTAATGTTCTTTAATTGGTTTTGTACCAATTCAGCCCGTATTGTAGCTGGCTGTATATCCCACGCATCCTATCACTGCACGCATCACAGCCATTCATGGTTAATTGTAAAATAAACATGTAATTACAAACCTATTTGTTTTTGCAAGTCTGGAGCTACCTGGAAATCTGAAGTACAAATGCAGAAAAGTTCATCATTATTCTTGTCATGATATAACTTTTTATTTGTTCACACTTTCAATGGATTGGTTGTGTTATGATGAGAGAACATTAATTTTATTTTCACAAATTGTTTAATGGCTTAAGGCTTGTGTCACATTAGCGTATCCATGTTTAATTGTGCATTTGTGTCATGCTTTTGCACATCCATATTTGTGTGCGCAACAGCATTTTTTCAGTACTTTTACGCGCATAAAAAAGCACATACAGATGCTCTCAGCCATTGAAATAGCCAATTAGTTTAGTGAGTTCAAGGTGTTCCTTCCATGCACAAAAGTGCAGGAAAATAGAGCATGCTGCAGGTTTGTTTTGCATGGCTGAAATGGGCAAGCAAAGTACGCGTATATGAACAAACCCATTACCTTAGGCCTGTGTCACATGGACATATTTGTACGTGTATTTGCACATGCAAAACACAAAAAAAACCTGTTGATTTCAATGGATTCACTCACAAATGCACATTTTGCGCGTGCATTACGGTCACGCAAAAAAAAAAAAGCAGAATGTTCTATTTTCTGGGCATTTGTGCAGGAGCAGAACATATCTTAAACTCATTAAACTATTTCGCCATTTCAATGACTGAGCACATTGGTTCGTGTCTGTTAGCATGAGCAAAAAGTGCAGTAAAAACAGTTGTTGTGCACATGCATATGGAACACCGGATGCGCTAAAACATGATGCAAATGCACACAGAAAAACACATTACAACTTCTTGCAACAGGTTACCACAGACAAGCTAAACTCTGCTATATCTGTATATTTTTGATTAGCCCTAAAAACAATATTTGCAACCTCTCAAGGCCATGGGAAGTCCAATGCAGAAAATGGAAAGTATACTTCAGATTTACAGGCAGCTCCTGACTTACAAAAACAAATCCATGCACCCTGCTCAATTGGGTGTGATGCGTGCAGTGATATACTGCACAATTTATAAGGTTGACTAAAATACCAGCTGAAATTATACAAAAGCAAAGTTGTAACTAAAAAAAAAACACACATTACCAGTTACACATGACCTAAGCGACACAAAACTTACATTAACCCTTTCCGCTCCAATTTCTCTGCCACACGCACACTGCCCAGCGAAGTGGGAAAGTGCATTTTGGACTCAACAGAAATACATAAAAATGAACTACCATGATGATTTAATTAGCAATTTTTTAAAAAAGAACAACACTCAGCCATTGCCTCTGATTGGGCACAGCACTCAGCCAATCAGAAGCAGCGTTTTCTTGAAGCGGGGCTTTTTCAATCCCCAGCCACCAGAATACAGAACAAGACTGCCAAGAATGGGGAGAAGAGCTGGACAGTGCTTCTAGGTGAATTAACTTTTATTTATTTTTAGTTTTTCTACAGCTAGGGATGATTTTTAGGGTAGAGCTTATATTTCAAGCTCCCTCCCCACCCCCCTTGAAAATCATCACTGCAGAGGTTGCCTTTATCCCATTGCTTTCAATGGGGCATCAGCAGCGCCGGCCCCATTGAAAGTAATGGGATGGCATTGCGCTCCTCTGTGACAGCTATGACAGGGGATTCTTTCGTCCCCGCTGCAGATCCTTCATCACTGAACACTGTGACAGTGTTGTCACAGTATTCAGTGATGAGGGGACTCCCCGCAGGGATTAACAGAACCCTCCGGGAGTCCCCTCATCCCCTGTCACCTCTGTAACATCACACAAGGTCATTACGTGCAGTATGGACCTCACAGATGCGCACTCTAGGCACGCTTGTCCTATCTTTTGCAAGTGCGAGTATTTTGTGCCTCTAAAAAATGGACAAGTGAACACTTCATAAGAAACCAATAGTTCTAATAGACTGATTTTAGGCACGCAAAAAAACACGCTCATCTGATTGAGGCCTCATAGGAATTTTTTGAATAAACTGTTTTTCTGGCCACAAACCCAAAGTTTAAAGCCACTGATAGATATTTTCCAAACATTAATAAAATAAGACATCAGTAACTAAGGGTTACAACCTGGGAACAAAAAGTTACCAAGTGTAATAGTGTAGCTATTTCCAATATGGCTAACTTCACACTGGTGAGCGTGATATGGGGCTGTGAGTCCTGCCCCCATATTGTGCTCCCCACCATGTGAATTCCCTGCGAATTCGAGGAGTTGTCATGTCAAAACAGCCTCGCATCACTTTGGGGATGTAGCAATCCTCCGGTGTGGCTGTCGGGATTGCAGTTTCTTCCATTGCTTTCAATGGAAGACCTGGCATCGCGTGCACCTAGCACGTGGTGCGATGCTGCCGTTGGCCCTGTTGAGAACCATGGGAACTGTGATGCGAGATCACACACTGAGATAGAGCATGCCGTGATTTGTTTCCTGCATTGCATCACGGTTCCATGGAGGAAAACATCACTCATGTGTATGACCCTATCTAAAAGAACAAGGTTTATATTTGTGCGAGATTTGTGCATCTCGCAACGCACAAATCTCACACAGTTTTCTTGCCCGTGTGAACCGGACTAACTCCCAACTTTTTACTTAGACTCTCTGGAGGTTGACATTGCCTAAATGTATGGTTGTCACTGGGAATCTCTCCTGATACCCATGACGCACTCACAGCCCGTAACTTATTGACTTCCTGACAGTGACCTAGTTTGGTTAATTGAAAACTACATTAAAAACAGTTTGTCATTGGAACTTTTCATTAGGGAACTTGCTGTGCACATTATTGATCAACGTGACACTCACTGCACAGGTTTATAATATTAACTAGGACCTGTCCGCTCTCCAGACATGTTTATTATAACATAGTTGTATTTTCCATGAAATAACAAATTTGGAACCCCATTTCTTAAGACTCTGTAGGTTAATTATTAACCCACTTGTGCTGGAATTCTAGCACCAAAAAGTTGCAATTTTGATTTCAGACTTTTTTGCATTGTTTGCCACAGAGTGAGAGAGCCTGCTCGGATGAGAATGCGGTTACTTGAGAAGAGCAATGCTCGCTCGAGTAACTGCCTTATCCGAGCATGCTCGCTCATCTCTACTTGTGATTATGTGTGATAACTAGAGATGAGCGAACGTACTCGTTTCGAGTAATTACTCGATCGAGCACCGCGATTTTCGAGTACTTCAGTACTCGGGTGCAAAGATTCGGGGGGCGCCGGGGGGCGGGGGGAGGCGTGGTGGCGTGGGGAGTAGCAGCGGGGAACAGGGGGGAGCCCTCTCTCTCTCCCTCTTTTAAAGTGCTGGCTAATCCTTTCCTTCTAATTTGCTTTCCGCTGCCTGTTGTCAAATCAAGTTTGTCTGTAGTAACAGAGATAATACCATTGAACACAGGAAGTGGTAGAGAGTGATGACTCATGCTGCTCATAGAAGGCTATGAAAATGAAAAGGAGGAGAGGAGGAGGGAGACAGTAGCAGAGACTCATAGTGCTGCTAGAGCTAATAGTGAGCTATTTACTGTTTGACACCTATTGAAATCACATCTACACTGCTCAGATGTTATTTATGTGTGTGCTACAGACAATTAGGGAGCATAATCTGGTGTTTTCTCCATGTGTAGTGTATAAGAGATGTTATAACATCTACATACCCTCTCAGAGAAAACTGAAAATTAGAGATAAAGTCTGCAAAGGAGAAAACTGGTGATGAATACAGAATACAAGTCATGGTCAGAAATTGTGTTATTTCTCGCATACACAAGACAGCTTATTCTGAAAAGTCACCTGAAAGTGAATTTATGCTTTAAACTTACATTTTTAGTCAGGCAATGTTGTGCAGTGTCAATTAATAAATTGCAACTATAGCAGGGGCGTGAAATAAATTATTATCCTAATCTTGGCTTAATCCCTATTTCCACCAGAATCCTTTAAAAACATTACACATTGGTTCACGGGGCTTTCCATAGCGCTCACCCCCGGCGTGTTGTAAAAGCAATTTTCTTATATCTCCCTGAACTTACTTAACTAAAACAAAGTCAAGTTAAGTATATACATTAAGGCTGCCTCTCCTTATCTTCCAACTGCAAATCAAAGTTTCCAAAAAGCATGCACGCAGCAGCTGGTAAAGATTCACATTAGTTTTGTCGTACTTCATACTGTTTCCAGCTCTGTACATCAATGATTCATGTTGAGACGGAATATTTAAAATTGTTAAAAAAAAATGCATTGATGGGATTTATGGACAGCATTGCTTATGGGGTACGTGATGAATGCCGTGTCTGAACATTATCAACAAATATTGCATTTAAGAGTTTCTATTTTGTTGTCATGAAAGACCCTCATAAATTATGTATGGGGGGATTTGTGATCTTTTCTTTAGTGTGTGATCTCTTTGGCTTTCAAGTTTATTTTCTGTTATGCTAAAATGTAATGCAGCATAGAGAACAAAGTTTACAAAACATCTTCAAGGAGATTTGCTTTAGAGGAATCCAAATCAGAACAATCCGAAGTTGGAGTTTCTGAGCCTCTGTAAAAATAATCTACTCTTTAGGCTTCATTCAGTCATAGGGGCAGGTCTATCAAACATTTTACGCCAAAGACTGGTGCAAAAAGTGTAAAACTTTACCACGCACCATATTTTACATCAAAATTTGTGACTTATTCCTTTTTTTGCCAATGGGAAGGAAAGGGGGTGGGGCTTAGTAGGATGGGTGGAGCCTCCTGCATCTGATTTACTAAAATTTATGTCACAGACTAGAATGAATTATAATAGAAGCTTGTGCCAGTTAATTGCTGGCGTACATTTTTATTTTGACGCTTGAGGAGATAGAGATGTGCCTATTTTGTTAAAACTCCCAACAGACACCTAAAAACTGGTAATGGGAGAGATGACGAAAATTAAACTTCGCTTTATTGATTATTACTCACCAAAAATAATGCATTTCAGTTCTAACAACCTTTCTTAGCTTTTTGACACTTCTCTGAAAGGACATACTGTGTAATCATTCACCCTCCGTACTAACAATATGCTTCACAGCTAAGAACAACAGTTGTACTGGGATCAGGATAGCGCTTCTTCAGTAATAAATAGAATAAAAGTGATGAATAATATAATAAAGTATGAGACTTACCCAGCACTAAGTGGGAATCCCAATCTGTTGGATAACTCACTAGTACCTCCAAATCCTGGATAGCCTATCTGGTGGGTTGTCCTTCTTCCCAATCCTGGAAGAAGAGCTGCTTGGATATCCGGGTTCCATAATCATAGGGACACAGTGTAGAGAAGAGTCCAAAAAATGTCAGAAAAAAATCCAAAATAGCGCTTCACGGGATGAAGGCAAAAACCACCAGATGTGTAAAGTTAAGTATTATTTATTGCAACGCATTTCAGCCCATACAAAGGGCCTTTTTCAAGCGCTATTTTGGATTTTTTTTTTACATTTTTTGGACGCTTCACAGCTAAGCTGAGGAAGGGATTGTTAGCTTTGAAATGTGTACTTTTTGCTGGGTAATAATCAATAAAAGAGAAATTTGCCTCAAATTGTATGAATTGAAAGTTTGCAGCATTACCAGTTCTTTGGTTTGCTGCCCAAATTACTACGAATATGCTCTCCCCCAGTGAGATGGCACATTTTCTGGTTGGTAGCACCTCTGTGTTTCCGTCGTTATACACTTTGTCACACCACTAAGGTTTTATAAATCAAACTCAGGAGTAGCTCCACCCAATTTTTCCTCTACATTTTGCCGAATTTGTTAAGAGACATGCAACTTTATTACAGTACTCTATTTATTAAGAGTTGTGAATCAAACACCAGTCTTAATAAATCTGCTCCATAGTCTTTTTCGAGCAGATTTTTGCAAAAAAAACCCTGAAAAATTGCATTCTTTTTTAAAGATTTATTTAGGAGGCACCGTTGTTCACACTAGTTTTTTTGTTTTTTTTTTTTAGATTTAGAAGTCCTATGGGAAAACACTAGAAAAAAATGCTAGACCTAAATATTTTGAAAAAAAAAGCAAAAAATACAATGTTTGCGCAGCTTTTCATATTTTACTATTGACCAATCTTTAACATCTGTACGTAAGTTTTATTGCTGCAAGAAAATGTCAATATCAAAATAGCCAAATATTGTGTGAATTTGAACATTGAAAATGCATAAATGCTCAGCTGAACCTATTATTCATCTGTATGTAGGAGTGAGGAGATATAACAGGGGGGCAAAAGAGCATTCATGTATGGGCACCTACTTACCGTGTGTGAGCATGATATAATCAGATAGCAGTTTGCATTTAGACATCATGAAAGGGCAAGTACCATCAATTACTGTCACCCCGGGAGGTCACAATAAGATGACTTAAGTCTCTATGTCTGGGTAGCTTAGAGGACCAGTGACCGTATGATGCTTACGGATTAATGATGTAATCTAGACAGGAAGAATTTGCATCTTGTGTGCAGCAGTTTAAGACACAAGGTTGGAGCCTCAGGTGTAGCGGCCGCAGGTCTGTTGAGTAGTCAGGGAAGAGCCAGAAGTCAGCAACGAAATGTCTTAGTTTGCAGTACAGATTGAGGGGGTGGGTAGTGTAGTCAGAAGGGAAGCCAGGGGTTGGTATCAGAAGATCTCAGTAGAATAGCAGAGGAGCAGGCAGAAAGAGCTTGATCACGGCTTGGAGCACAATAATCACGAGCTTGGTCTGAGGCAGGGTCAGGCCTTTATAGGAAGTTGCAATTTGTGGCAGGGCAGGGCCAGAACAGGAAAACAGAGGGTGGAGCCAGTCAGGGAAAACACAGGAGTATCACTAGGTGCTCAGCAGAGAAATGTTCTAATCCTGAATGGCCTAATGCAGAGAGCTGTTGACTGAAGTGCAAGAGGTCCTGAGTTTGCGCTCTGACATTGTGCTTGTTCAAGCTGTCACAACTTCATTCAGATGTTTTTGAAAAATTAAAGAGCAATTAGAATCTTTGACCCTTGTTTAGTACCATCATACCTTTGAAGAATAGGAAGTGGAAAAATATGTTTATGCTGCGCAAAGGTAGCCAAACTGAATTGAAAAGGTTATCCAGGTGTGAACTATTGCTGGTCAATCATTAGAATAAGTCATCAATTGTAGATTGATGGGAGTCTGTCACCAAAGATCCCCACCAATCAGCTCTTCACTCCACTGATATGTTCATGTACTGAGATGATTTTTGCAGAAAGTAGACAACTCTGTACCCACTGCGGTGAAGAGGCTTGGTATTACAGTCATTAAAGTGAATGGAAACTTGGACTGCAATACCAAGCCAAGCCACTGCAGTGGGAACAGAACTGTGTGCTTCCTGCAGAAATCAGCTCAGTTGGGGGTCCCAAGTGATGGACTCCCATCAATCAACAAATGATGACCTATCCTGAGGATACTAGAAAAATTACCAGAAATAGAGCTCCATATGGCAGAGGGATTCGAAAAGAATATTCACAAATGAGGAATATTGATAGCTCCTGAAGCTTTGCAGCCCAAGACCGAATAACCAAATCCTCTGTAGATACAGGAAGCAAGGAGAAATGATAAAGTGGGACCTCAGTGCTTTTCAAAAGGGAGAAACAAGGCCAGGAGATGTAGTAGAAGAAATGTATTTGGCAATGAGTTTTGGTGTCAGAGTGACACCTTGCATAGTAACACAGTATGCTAGGCTGAAAAAAAACAAATGTCCATCCAGGTCATCCTGTACCCCCCTCCCCTTGTTGATCCAGAGGAAGGCAAAAAAAGCCAGTGAGGCAGGGTTTTTTTCTAGGGGAAAAAAAATCTTTCCCGACTCCATAATGGCAGTCAGAATAATTCTTGGATCAGCATTTGAGATCAACAACCCTTTTGGTTATTTGATGTCTATATCCAGTAATGTTATAGTGCTCTAAAAAAAAAGTCTAGTCCCCTCTTAAACCCCTGTATCGATTTTGCCAATACTGATGTTTTTTAAACGTATACGCTTGTTTGTTTCTATTGTTTGTGTTTCCCACATGGCCATTGTGAGTGATCAGGTGACCAGATGACATCACTCTCTGCATCTATTGCAACTGGCCTGAGGAAGGTGCCATTCTGGCACGCGTTTCTGAGTAAATGTCTTCCACTGCATCTCCTGGCCTTGGTCTTCCCTTTTGAAGCACGCAGTGATCCAGTTATATCCTCTCTTCTGGTTCTTATTCTCAGGGTAGGCCATCAATAGTTGACAACTGGACAATCCCTTTAAGCTCCCAGTTTTCATGAGCCCCATCTAATCTGCAAGAGCTTTGTAAATGTTTCCCTGCAAGCTGCTTTATTCCTTGCTATGTAAAATACTAACATTGTTGGTCTTTTCTATTACTCATTTCACATAGCCGGTGCGGATGAATATGTAACTCAAAAAACTCCTAAACACATTTCATTAATTTGCCTCTTTTAAGTAATTATTGTCAGATCAGTGATCTTTTGTCCTCCTTTTTGCGTGTCTAGAACTTTCACTGTCTTCTAATTTGCGGAAACTGTCTCGCTCAACTCTCTGTGTCATTCATCAAACAAGCAATCTTCTGCCATTAGCCGGGAATTCAGCAGGAAGGCAGGTGGCTTTCTGTTCTTACCTATTTATAATTCACTTTTGCCTGATCTTTAACTCTTGCCCTTTTTGTTGTGTTGTTCACATTTGTTTTCAATAATGTTAGTTGGAAGGTGCCTTTTAAACAAGTTATCTAAAAAACTTCTCCATTGCACGGTCCTATATTCCGGTGTGTGAGCACATTCAGCAGATATGCAGCAGTCATCACTGAAACATTAAATATTGTCTGTGTTCAGCCTGGCAAGGTGCCCTCTGCCTTTCTTTTATGCAGCTGCCAATTCATTGCTTTTTGGAATTACACAGTAGCAGAATGTATGGAACAGATGCCACATATTTTCTTTAGACTGTCCAGTGTAAGGAACCCTGCAAACAGATAGCATTGGCTTGTCAAAAAGAAGTCTGGGTATCTGGCATTGATTAGCTTGAGACTTACGCCAGAGCAATGTTTCAGTTCCTTTGTTTCAACTTATCTTTTTCCTTTTTGCTCTGTTCGAAGGAGAAAATGGCCAATTTTACATAGTTTTTGGCCAAGGTATACTTCCATTATCCTTTCAGATGCTGATTATATTCAAATAACATGGTGTTGACATCCTTTGTTAAACTTGAAAATGTAACTGGATGTCCTTTAACATTGATGGTTGAACAATGCTGAAACAATATTTCCCTTAACCAAATTATGGCTCAATTAAGCTCGAAATGTTATTTCTGTAACGCATCTTAAGATTGACCCAAGGTCATAAAAGTATACTAAGATTTAATCAAGGGTCTCCAATAGTACTTTTGATTTTATAGTGCATTTAAGCACTGAGTCGCCACTTTATCCCTAAGGGTTTGCTTACTGGAAAATAATTCCAGTTGTCTAATCATGTCGGAAAATAGAGAAACTTCTGTTTGCCTAACGTTTATTGGTCCCATTGAGCAAATGCTACAGTGGGGTTTAGAGTGGAGTGTAATCTTATTTGAGCTTTTCATACTAGCCTTCCATACGAGCAAACTACTATTTAAACTAAAAGTACCTTTATCATTCAGATAGTTACTCAGAAAAGCTGCTGAAGAGACAAATGAAAGTCATTTCTGAGAGTTTTTGCTCATTAGTTGCATGCCGACATATTCAACATACATGCAAGCGCAAGTCGTTCAACTATGAGCAACTATGACTTAACAACAGAAGACTTTTGATCAACCAGTGACTATTTTTTAGGTGAGCTGAAACGAAACAAATTTGAGTAAATTGTCGTTTGTTACCTTGTTGATGGCCATGTTTACATTGGACGGCTATTGTTTGCATTCGCTTATTTAGGTGATGACAGTTATCCTGTGTGCATATTAGCACTTTCTGCTTAGCTTAAGCAGCGCTGCTGATTAGAGCCACCTGATTGGCTCTTCGGCACCACGTGACTACACAGCATGCACGCGGATTGCCTTCAGCAGCTGTGCACTACACACTACAGTTAAGCAGACGTGCACTACACACTACACTTAAGCAGCACGGGTTTAGGGTTAGGGTTTAGGGTTAGGTTTAGGGTTAGGTGTAGGGTTAGTTTTAGGGTTTAGGGTTAGGTTTAGGGTTAGTGTTTAGGGTTAGGTTTAGGGTTAGGTTTAGGGTTGGGGTTAGGGTTAGGTTTAGGTAACCCTAACCCTAAACCTAACCCCGTGCTGCTTAAGTGTAGTGTGTAGTGCACGGCTGCTTAACTGTAGTGTGTAGTGCACGGCTGGTGAAGGCAATGCGCGTGCACGCTGTGTAGTCACGTGGTGCTGACGAGCCAATCAGGTGGCTCTAATCAGCAGCGCTGCTTAAGCTAAGCAGAAAGTGCTAATATGCATCCTGTGTAAAGTCACCATACAACAAAGTGGCTATTCCATGTACATTCAATATTTTGATACTAATCATGCACCAGCTTCAGTCAGGATAAAGGACCCTCGATATCTCCACAGAACGTCAGATATTGGGATTGTAAGAGGAGATGCATTAATTCACCAAAATTTTATTTATACTTTACAAGCTTCTTTAAAAGCATGGAGCCAACATTGCTTATAATTACAGATGAGCGAACCAAACCTGTAGACTCTGTATTTGGATCGAACTTCGTAAAAAGCTCAGTTTGCCAAGAACCTGACCATCAAGCAGTTCATTTCTGCTGCAAGTTTGTGGGAGTTTCTCCTACATAATAATCACTTTTAGTTATATAATACATACATTTATTGAGGAGAAAGAATAAGCATAGAGGCTCAGTGTTTCCCACACTGCCAGGCTACAGTATTAACCACTGAGCAGCCACCATCCTTCTTCCTTCTCTGGAGCAACTCCATATACAGTAGATGTTGTACAGGGTCAGATTTAAACCCAGCGCCACAGCAGTGCAATGCAACAGTGCTAACCAGTAAGTTACATCCATGAAAGAAACAGCACCGCCACCAACCCTCCCAAGCAGTGTTTGATATTAGTTTTATAGGTTTTCAAGAACTTCTGGTTCGGTACGAACTAACTTGGACTGAACTGAACTTTTTGATGAAATTTGGCGAACCTGTCAAACTGAAAACTTTCAAAGTTCACTCATTTCTAATCATAACTATTCCTAAAATTTGCCCAATTTTAGTTATTAACTAAAAATTATAGCATTTTCTCTATCGACTTATTTAATAGTATTTCAAGCACATTGGTTATTTTAATCAGACATACATAGTATACTAGGATTGAACTATGTAACCGATGTACTCAGTGAATGAGGGTGAGCATAGGATATAACTTCAAGGCTAAATTACCTACAAACAACATAGCAACATAGATCTAAATCGAAGACATAGGTAGGACTTAAAGGCACAGTCCAGGTGTGTTATACCTAGGACAGATCCCGATGGGTGGTGAATGATGAAGACTACCAAAGAGTACCAAAGAGAAAATCTCCTGTCCTGCTTCATTGCCTTGGGCCTCGCACCTTGCCTAATATAGTGTACCAATTCTGTCTAGAGTGTTTTCTTAACTTTTTCTGATTATCTGATGATGGGTCCTTGTTAAAGTTTCTCTTTACCACCATATGGTTAAAAACAACAGTTTTTTCAGAACATGAAGATAGAATTATTCACTGTGAGGGATACTATGCAATTAAGAGGCCCTAAATAATGGTTTATCTAAAGAGGACCTGTCATGTCCTCGAACAAGCGGAACAGACTGCGTACCTTTAGAGCTGATTCCTCCTCTGATTTATTTTTCATCCTAATTCTCCCCCTTCACCCATTCACCCACCATGGCTTGCTTTACTTTGGAAGCCTGGTATCAGTTGCCATGTAGGTAATCTTTTCCACCCAGTGTCAATCAAATAGCTCATCAGTCATTGACATTCGATGCTGGAAACTGCCCACTGGCCAATTGACTAGTGTTGGTCTCCAGAAGTAACCAGAGACACTACAGGCAAATGGTGGGCTAGGACAAAAGTTTAAATAACAGAAGAGTATCAGAGAGGACCTGGTTTTAAAGCTATGCAGCCTGTTCTGTTGATCAGAAAAAGTTACAGGTCCTCTAAAGGGGTTGTTCAGTTGTATACTACTGATCGCCTATCTTTATGATATGCAATCAACTGTAGATTGGTACACCACTGATTAGCTGTTTGCTGGCTGATTCACTCATCCACTGAGCCAATTTCTGCAGGAAGCAGACAGCTCAGTTCCCACCACAGTGGTCTGACTTGGTATTACATGCAAAGTGCCAATTTACTTCAACGGGAACTCTACCTGTAATACCAAGCCTCGCCACTGCAGTGGGAACAGAGCTGTCTACTTCCTACAAAAATCAGTTCAGTGCACAAGAACACTGATCTGAGTAGCAGACACCTACCAATCTACAATTGATGGCCTATATTGTAAATAAACCAGCAATGGTTTACAACTAGACACTCTTTTAAGCAATATCCATTATTCACATTTTTCTCAGGGTATAAAAATGATGAGCATTAAAACAGATAAAAAGATTTCTAAAGTAAAATTGCAGAATGTTTGTCTCACAGCCCTGCCCCCCCTCCATTCAATTTTTATGCAAACTAAACTTTGCTAGACTCTTTCTCTGAAGAACACAGTGTGAAGAAAGGTACCCTGTATGGCAGAATACTTACAGTACCATTTTAGGTAATCATTTGAAAGCCTCCCTCCCTCTCTTAGGTAAGAGACAATTATGCTTGTTATAATCAGATAAAGAAAGAATTGTAATCACAGATTTCAATGTAACAAAATACAGGTGCAAAGTTGAAAAGAAAGTTAGCTCAACATGCTATTTCTTAATAGTGATTCTTTGTGGGAAACTGCTATTTGTTATTATTCATGCTGAGGAAAAATTTAAGATAGAAGAACAAGAAATAAAGAAAAAACTGTTGGATGTTGTTGATGTTACTGTACAGAATATACCAATAGATTTAAGCCCTTAAGGACCAGGCTGTTTTGTACCTTAAGCACCAGACACTTTTTAGGGATTTTACCCATGTGGTGGTTTTACTGCCCTATTTTTTTTTTCCTCCAGCTACCAAAATTATTGTTACTGCATTTTTTTCCCGTGAAATATAGGGCAATGTTTTTAATATCTTTTTTACTGACTTTTTTCTCCTTTTTTATATACTTTAGTAGTGCAGTACACAGGAGGGCCTGTAGAAGGCTGTAGAGAACTTCTGGTGCTAGGGTGAACACCACGGGGTGGAGCAGGAACTAGATAAAAGCTTAGTTTCCAACAAACTCAGGGGGAAGTTACAGCTTGGCAGTGCAGGACAGGCTGCAAGCTCAGGTCCAGTGTGGACCAGTTGGGTCTGTCGCATCGTCTGATGGAGGAAGAGATGCCCTCCAGACACCCCAGGAGGGGTTAGTGACAGAACCCTGTGGGTTGTGAACCCCATGCTTTTGTGGACTCTATATAATTTCTTTGTGTGCTGTGAAATAAAGGCTGTCAGGAGCCAGATTTGAAGAAAAACTTCGATTTCTGGAGCATAATTCGGGTGAGGTGGCCATTCCGGTATTCCAAAGCGGGGCGATCCTGTGGCAAGCAGACCCCAACTTGCCACAATACATAAAAAAGAAAATAACACAAAGCCAACGCCAACCAAAACTGTCGCCGTATGCGCCCAGTAATCTAAAACCATACATATTATATATCAAAACGTCCGAAACAAAATGAGGAACTCATTCCCATACTTTATTTTAGTGTAAATATACTAATTTAAAAAAAAAACAACTATAAATGTTTAAAAAATCCTGAATAGATAGCCATTATGGGACTCCTTGAAAAGTCATTGGTGGTTAATGTTTGAAAAACAATCAACTAATCTTCATTGCCTTATGGCTCCATGTCTGGCTAATTGTATCAGAATACAGTGGATGGGCATATGTTGGTGATTGGTTGGTTGACAACACCAATCGTGCCTCATATGATCTCTTAGACTGTGTTGATGTTTAAAAAGCGTCAACACAATCTCAAAAGAGGAAAAAATTAGTTTAAAAGTTGGAAATTACTGTTACTACTGCCAGAATTGCTGTGATGGCTTTTAATTGGTAGTGTGATCCTACAGATGTAAAAATGTTAGAGTTTATTACAGCTGTTCAACTATGACATCACATCTAAAGTGACTGTCCTGTTAGGCAGTGGCTTTAAAGGCATATTCCAGTCAGAACACGTTAGCCCCTATCCACAAGATATGTGATAACTAGCTGATTAGTGGGAGTCTGATCACTAGACCCCCCTCCAATAGCACGAATGGATATCAGGTCTGCTCCCAAATTTACAAAGCAAAGGTTACACAGGCACACCAGCACTCCATTTCCTTGAGAGCACCAGAGAGTTAAAGGGGCTTTCCTACAAATAACTATCTGATCAGTGAGGGTCCAACCACTGGGACCCTTACCAATCGTGACAACAGAAGTACCAAAGCTCCCCAAATAATTAGAGCATTGGTTGAGCTCACGCTACCGCTTCATTCATTTCATTACGACTGCCGGAAATAGTCAAGTGCTTGAACTTGGCTGTCTTTGACAGTCTGTTTAAAATGAAGCAGTGCACATGCATGACCATCACTCTACTAATTCATGGACCTTCAGAGCTTCCATTCCCATGATCGGTGTATGGGCATAAGTTGTTAGCTTAGAATTACTTGTCCCACAATGGTAATCTTGCTGACAGTATCCTTAATCTTAACCCTTTCCAATCCAATTTGAATCCTGGTTTTCCTAGGGGGCTTAATCTTTTTCTACGTTATACAACGGCGCTATCTGCTGGCTAAAGCCAGTACTGCACGAGGTGACATGTTGGATAGGCTCTGACAGCAGAGAGGCTGGCAATATACAGTAAGAGAACCCCGACGGACATCTTCCAACATCGGAGCTGTACAGCCTTAAATAATAATGTCTTCAGACGTCAGACAGTGGGTTGGAAAGGGTTAAGCCATTATCATAAAAAGAAGACAGCATCAAATGTAGTATGAAATATATGGCTCCTTCAAGTCACCCAGAGCAAGGTTGCTCTTTTAATGCATCTTTATTACCCAACTATGGTGTTCTTATACATTCATAGACTAAAGTTGTTTTGATGATATATCTCCTTTAACTTTGGTATAGCCTTTCATATACGTTCATCAAAAGAAGGAAGGTCAGAGAAGTTAAAATCCAAATTGCCCATCCCATTATTCCCAAAACGTTGTCCCTATATACATAACATTGTCAGCAGACTCCATTGAAATTGGCACAAACCTACATCACCCATATCTCATGTACATCACGAGGTTAAGTTGAGAATTCCTGCTATAATCTACAGTACCTAATTAAATTAAATTCCCATTTTACAAAGTGCTTGCCTAAGATATGCCATCATTTTATGACCAACAGAGGGTCCAAACACTGGGAACCCCCACTGGTCTTGATACTGGAATAGGCACAGAACAGTTCTAGTATTGCCTCCTTTCATTGTTTTATCTCTGCACAGCGCACCCCAACCACCCAGCATAGTCCCATTCAACTAAATTCTCAAAGCCAGTTGGGATTTGTTATGTCTATGTATTCCTATACAACAATTCTTGCAATAAAAAAAAGATTGTTTAAAAAATACAGTTGGGATCCCAGAGGTCAGACCTCTACCGATCATGAAATGATGGCATAACCTAGAGACATGCCATCACTTTATAAGACCGCATGGGAATACCCCTTATGTTTTGAACACTTGAAATTCTTTTGCTGTTTATAAAGGTAATGAGGCTCCTGGACTCTATTCATTTCAAAATGGGAAACTGACTCTTTTGATATCTCCTCACATAGATCAGTTGATGGGGAATCATGACTTTTGATGACTTTGCGAGTTCTAGGAAAGGCTGACCACATGCTTCCTGGCCAGACAAAGATGTAAAGGCTATTTTTGTGGTAGAACTTTCACATCTCTATTGCTGTATAATTAAGCCATTATAGAAACCATTCTTGGCAAACTTGGCAACTTTATCATTGAAAGAGAGTTTATTTTATTTAAACCTGTATGTGTAATTTACAATTAGAAGTATAATTATTTTATATGCATTTTACTGAAATATATTTATGTTCTGTTTTGCATTGATGCTTAGTTATAATGATTACAAAGTGAGTATAATAGAAATTAGTGATGAAACAGGGATTTAATGAGGTGGATCCAATGCCCACCATGTAAACATAATCTGTAATAGAATTTTAGAGTTGCAGTTTTTGGTAATGCATCTCTGATTTTAACTTAGCATTATGTAGACATACTTTTCCTAGTATAGCATACTACAAACAAACATCATGTCCTAAAGACGCCAAAGGCTTTGGAATGTTTATATGAAGAGATAACTATTCTTCTGGGTTGAAAGTGAAAGTCATTAGGGCATATTTATCTTTTCAATTGGGCCAGAATTCTGGGCAAAATTGCAACTTTTCTGTCATTTACACCATGCCCCACTTTTTCAAAAAGTGGGTGGGGCTGGGCATTAAGGGGGTGACAATGCATTGCCCATAACTAGAATCTATGTTTAAAACTGTTGTGGATTATACCCAAAAGCCTAATCCAGCTCCTACCTGATGTTGGTTTTTTTGTCTGGCCCATGGAGGTGCCATCACATAAAATAAATTTATTAAGAAGCTTGTCCCTCTTAATATATGTGTTACTGGTGGATGAACACAGGGTTGACTTAGACCGACACGGGAAATATCAGCCTAAGTACATATTGAATTCAATAATTAGAAAACTGTCTCATAAATTTAAAGGAAAACTCTGGTTGTAGACATAAAGTTCCCACTCAGTAACTTCAAGTGTTCCTTCAACAAACACCAATCTAACAAAAATATCAAACAATATAATTTTATTAAATACTATTTTTTATTAAATACAATAAAAAGAGATGACTCCCACAGGACAATAATGGCTCCATAAACCTACATTAATTACATAGTTACATAGTATGTCAGGCTGAAGGGAGACAATTAAGTAAAAAAGAAAAAAAATGAATAGGGGCTCACCTCACCAGCAGTGCCTCCGGTATAGGGGAAAAAACAATACCTGTTTCCCAGCGGGAGCTCCGTCCTCAGATGGCCTATTGGCTAAACTTCATGAGAGAAACCATAGATACGGAGGAGGGCTTCAACCATTAACAATAATAACTGTATTGATTAAAACACATACCTCTAACAGGTAAACACTGAACGCATTTCGGCCAGACAGTGGCCTTTTCCACTCCTCTCTTGTTGATCCAGAGGAAGGCAAAAAAAAACCAATGAGGCAGAAGCCATTTTAGCCCATTTTAGTGAGGCTTGGTATTACAGGTAAAGTTCCAGTTGAAGTTAATTGGCACTTTGCATGCAATACCAAGTCAAACCACTGTGGTGGGAACAGAGCTGTCTGCTTCCTGCAGAAATTGGCTCAGTGCATGAGTGAATGAGCCCAGCAAACAGACTCTATAATGGCAGTCAGAATAATTTCTGGATTAATAACTACTATAGATCAGTGTTCCTCAACTCCAGTCCTCAGGGACCGCCAACAGGTCATGTTTTCAGGATTTCCTCAGTGTTACACAGGTGATGTAATTATTGTCAGTGCCAGTGTTCTTACTATAGGATATCCTGAAAACATGACCTGTTGGTGGTCCCTATGGACTGGAGTTGGGGACCCCTGCTATAGAACAATATGCAGACAAACCATGGAGTTGCTGTCATACCAAGTATCAAATTGCTAAATCCCCACTGAATAAAGTGCTGTAATAATAGACAATACATATGAAGAAGTACTTATCCCATATTGTATAACACTTGTATGGCTTCCTTTTGTGACCCCTACCTTTATTCGTATTATAGCCTTAATATGTGTTGGATTGGATTCTGCCAGTGGTTGTCTTCTTTTCTATACCAATAATTGAGTTCCAGTATGATTTTAAGCATATGTAAATTAGTGCATCCTTAAGATCCTATATTAGCAGCTCGGCTTGTATGTACGTTGGAGACTACGGCATGGACACAGCCTAAGCATTATTGAGCCATAACTTGTATTATTGCAAAGCAAATATTTTCACGTTGAGCAAACACAAAAATGTGTCAGTGACAATGCTAGTTTAAGTACAATTGATTGCCAAATCATTTGGAATGATGAGCAAGTCACTATCACCCCTGTGCCAATTATGTTGAATCAATGTTGCCTGAAAGATATGATTTTCATTAAAGTCCTATGAAAAGATGAGAAGGTATTTTGACAGGTGCATAGAGTGTAACGGAACAAGCTGAGCAAAACACAATTCGGAAAGCATAAGAAGATTTCTTGTTGTTGGTCTTATTGTGCTTCATATTGGTTAAATGCAACATTCTGTGCGGCTTTGTACTTGTTTTAGTTAACAGTATATTAAAGCTTATTTCATTTCTTAATTAAGAAAGAGCTACATGGCACCATTAAGTCGCACAAGTACAGTAAAATACCGCAGTGCTTACAAGGTCGTCCGCCACTTTTCTCTATTTAGAGAAAGATTGTGGTTTTATTATGGTTGCCATAAAGTAGAGTGGCTTACATGCAACCAAATATTCCTATGCTACCTTTGTCTCAAAAAGATTTTCTAGAACTCAGATATTGATGACCTATCCTTAGGACAGGTCATCAATATCGGATGGATGGGAGGCCAACTTGCAGTACCCCCCACTAATCGGTTTTTAAAAAAAGTTTATAAACACTGCAGCCTCTGTATTGGCCTGTTACGTCACATCCATTGGTCACGTGACTTTTATGAAGCTGAGATTTAGCTGGAATACCAGCCAGCAAGAGAAATGCAAATCAGAAAACAGCTCATCTGCAGTGGCTCCAGTGCAAGGACTGGCTGGAAACCACAACTGATGAACTGGAAAACAAAGTAAGTCCAGCATTGGGTAAAAAACTTTCAGTCTTTATTAGAGATGAGCGAGTATACTCGGTAAAGGCAATTGCTCGAGCGAGCATTGCCTTTACCGAGTACCTGCCCGCTCGAGATGAAACGTTCGGGTGCCAGCGGCGGGCAGGGAGCTGCGGGGGAGAGCGGGGCAAAATGGAGGGGAGATCTCTCTCTCCCTCTCTCCCCCCCACTCCCTCATGCTGACAGCCGCTACTCACCGCTCCCCCGCGCCGGCACCCGAATATTTCATCTCGAGCGGACAGGTACTCGGTAAAGGCAATGCTCGCTCGAGCAATTGCCTTTACCGAGTATACTCGCTCATCTCTAGTCTTTATTAAACAATCTAGACAAGTTTTTTACCCAACGCTGGACTTACTCCGTTTTCTTGTGCAATACCAGCGAGCAATATGATGAAGAGGCTGTAGCACTCAACCAGACATCATGGTCCCCTAAAAGAGCTAATCGGCAGGGGGAGCGGGAGTCAGCCTGCCACTGATCTGATAATGACTACTATCCTAATTACAGATCATTAATAACTGATTCTTGGAAAACCCCTTTAAAGTAGCTGTCCAGGATTTTGGAAAAAAATAGCGGACACACAGCAGAAGAAATGATAACATTTAAAAAAAGATATATATAATATATATATATTATGTTAAATTCGCCTACAGCTTGAGTACCTTGGCTTATGTGATCCATGACAGTCTTTGGTAACCTCTCTTCAGCAATGATGTACCACTCATGCAATGATGAAGTCAATCGTTAGCATGAAATGGTGATGTTGGCAATTATGGTACAAGACTGTGAGACCAGTGACTGGCTACAGTTGTTATGCAGATGAACTGTACATGAAGTCATCACTGCAGGGGCCTAACAGAGAAAGGCAGGGGCCACCAGTATGAAAGGGAATAGAACAGTTGAGTGTGGATGTTTTTTTAAGTTACCTTTCTGCTATTAGCACATTTGAAAAAAAAATTTGGACAACCCTATAAATCTTGAATTTTGGCAGTTTGAATTGACTTTTTACTTTGTCTGTCACAATGCTGTGCTTTTGTAGCTTGATTGCAGTAATATATTACTTATTTATTAATTTATCTATGAATAAATATACAGGGCATGGTAAGGCCAAGCCATAGAGGTTTAGGTATAATCATCATCAGGCTGAGAGGAGACTTAATAGCTGTCTACAAATATCTGAAGGGCTGTCACAGTGCAGAGGGATCAGCCCTATTCTAGTTTGCACAAGGAAAGACTAGAAGCAATGGGATGAAACTGAAAGGGAGGAAACACGGATTAGATATTAGACAATGAGGGTGATCAATGAGTGGAACAGGTTACCACAGGAGGTGGTTAGTATTCCTTCAATGGAAGTGTTCAAACAAAGGCTGGACAAATATCTGCCTGGGATGATTTAGTAAATTCAGCACTGAGCAGGGGGTTGGACCCGATGACCCTGGAGGTCCCTTCCAACTCAACCATTCTTTGATTCTATCAGGGTCTGTATTCAGTCATTGCATTTAGTGTAAAGGTGCATTCAGATGAGCTTGGTTTACACGCTGCTACAGCAACGTGTAAACCACGCTTCTATACCAAGCAATAGATTGCTATGGAAGCGCTCACACAGAGATGTGCGAGAAGTTCTAATCAGTAGGTTTTCGGTTGCTTCGAATTCCAACAAAAACGTAATGTATATTTTTCACAATATTTTTCAAGAGTTGTGAGAACATGTCTAAAACTACAGTGACTATTGATGGCCATTTGACCTCTAGTGTGAGGACCCTGCTAAAAATATTCCAGCTTCTTAGATTTCCAAGACTGAACTATGGGTATGGTGGATAATAACTCTGAAACTTCGATTTTGAGTGCAATCTAACATATGACTATGTAGTGATAAATAAGCCGGCATCATAGAATACTTGAGGAGGAAGACTTGTAAGAATAGGCCATTTTGCTGTCATAACTTGGCAGTTGTCAAGGATAAAAAAGATGTATTTTTTCGAATCAAGAATTGAAATCATTAGGAATTCATTACCGGAATGTAATTGCATCTCAAACCTGTAGATTGCTGCTGTGGATTGCAAATATTCCTGCGTAGTACTCTAGGAGGTGAATGAAAGTAGGACAGATGCTGTTTTCATGAAGCAATGCAGAATATTAATATCTTAATCAGCATGAATAAAACTGTAGCACTTCAGTCATCGCTTTGAAATCAGAGCAGCTGTTCCAATGGACTTTTGACTTTGTGTTACTTACATTTGATCTCCTGGTCGCTCTTGCCTCATCCCAAGGTGGTGAAGGCTGTATCTACATGGGAAATTTGATGGCATTGACCTGATATAATTTAAATGTTTCCTCTAGGGAAGTCAATGCTAAACTCATCATTATAATTCTAGAGGAAATAGACATTCAATTAAGTTTGTTCTTTAACCTGTTTCACTGTCTGGGTTTCTTATTCTTAGGACAGTTTTGTTTTCTTAATCATGATGTCATCCAGACTTTGTGTCTGTCTTAAAGGAAAGTTATCAATTCTGTATGGCAATGCAATGTACAGAGCATGTAACAGTCAAAATTACACTCGCAAATTAAAGGGGTTGTCTTATGAAATCAAGTGGGGTTATATACTTCTGTATGGCCATATTAATGCACTTTGTAATGTACATTGTGCATTAATTATGAGCCATACAGAAGTTATTCACTTACCTGTTCCGTTGCTAGCGTCCCCGTCGCCATGGATCCGTCTAAAATCGCCGTCTTCTGGCGATTTTAGATGCGCTTGCGTTGTGCGGTCTTCTGTGCGGTGAATGGGGCCGCTCGTGCCGGAAAGCTGGTCCTCGTAGCTCCGCCCCGTCACGTGTGCCGATTCCAGCCAATCAGGAGGCTGGAATCGGAAATGGACCGCACAGAGCCTACGGTGCACCATGGGAGAAGACCCGCGGTGCATCGTGGGTGAAGATCCCGGCGGCCATCTTAGTAAGGTAAGGAAGAAGTCGCCACAGCGCGGGGATTCGGGTAAGTACTAAACGGTTTTTTTTTTTAACACATGCATTGGGTTTGTCTCGCGCCGAATGGGGGGCCTATTGAAAAAAAAAAAAACCCGTTTCGGCTTGAGACAACCCCTTTAAGTATTATCCCATCTTGAGAGGGTTATACCACCAAAAATATTTATTACCTATTGATAAAATAAGTAATGCAAATATGATTCCTGGGGGTCTGGCAGCTGTGATTCTCATGGATCCCAAGTTCCCTTGATGAATGGAAAGGTAGTACACATGTGTAACAATGGCTCCAATCACTTCTGTGGGACTGAGGGAGATGGTGGGTGTTGCACTTGGCTATCTTCTAAGACAGCTAATGGAGCAATGGTCGAGTTTGCATGCTGCTGATCTATTCAGTAGGGGGACTTGTGATGCTCTGTTTTCATGATTCCTGGGGGTCCTAACAGTCAAAGCCCCAACAATATTTTTTATCAACAATTTGTTGATAGGTGCTAAATGTTTTTAGTGGGACAGTCTCTTTAAAGAGTTTATATGAGAGTAGAAAAGGCTTTCTTCCAAAAAGAATATCACTTTTGTTCATTGACACCATCTAATATTATAGGTCTGCCTTATTTAAAGGGGCTTTACCAAAATAACAGGTTATACCCTATCCACATGATAGGGGATTACTTTCTGATTAGTGGGGTCTCAGTGCTGAGACCACCACCAATCTCCAGAACACCTATGTTCTGTTCTCTTGTCACTGCCAAGGTTGCTTCTTCCCCATGAGTAATGTCACTTTGAATGGAGTACTGGCCCAGCATACACAATCAGCACTGCATTCACTTTCAATTGGACTGTTAAGATACCCAAGTAGCACCTGCTCAGGTGTTTTTGTCATTGCCATTGAAATGAATGGAGCACTGACCGCACATTCTGGGCCAGCACTCCATTCAGAGTGATGTCACTGCTGGGGAAGAAGCAACTCCCGTAGTGACAGGAGAACGGGACACAGGAGTCCTGCTCTCAAGTTCGGCGGGTGTCTCAGTAGTGATCCACTTGATTTTCGGTCATTTGATGAATCATCATCTTCTATATCAATCCTATAGATGATTACTTCCTTAAGTTTACTCAGGCTTATGTTGGTGTCACATTTGAGTTGAGACAATGAGTTCTTGGGCGGCCTTTCCTCCTACTTCCACTGTCCATTCCCAGCATCAGTACCTTTTCAATTAAATTGCTGTGCATGGCAAGGCTGGAGTAGGATAGATTCTGCTTACTGCTCTTGGCTAATAGCATGGTCTTTGGCTTAATGTGATCCAGGACTCCTTTGTTGGTGATTCTCACTGTCCGTAGGATGTGCAACGGTTTCCTCTAAAACCCCAACTCAAAGTTGTCAATCTTTCTTCTGTCTGCCTTCTTGATTATCCATGTCCTGCAGCCATAGATAGCTATGAGGAAGACAATTGCACTGACTAGCCTAGCTTTAGTTGGAATTTAAGTGAATGGTTGATAAGTCCTGCGCTATCACTCATAAATCTTCTTGTTTTATGATAACATATAATAAACATTATTTTGTCTTCTAACTTTCGTAGTTCATGATTTTTACAATATGTAATTCCAATTATCCAAAGGCAAATATGACACTTTACCCGTGAAGAAACAAATAATCTGTAATTGCAGTGTCGATTTTTGCATGATTAGACACATATACTTATTTTGTTGCACAAATCATTGTTTTAGAGCAATCAGCAGCACTTTTTTTTCATTTCCAGTAAGGGATTTTTGACTCTGCATGGCAGCGGGAAAGTTCAGAAAAATACACTAGCCTCTATGTTGACAGCCATGCGATAGCAATGTTTTGCGTAAGCTGCTAATGGACACTAATGTCCATTAGTAGCTTATCACCTTAATTTGCAGGTAAACGAACATCCTGAGCTGTGTGCAGAGAACAGCAGGTGGTCTGTTCTCTGCATACAGGTCCATTATTCTGCAATAGGGCTACAGCAGGATCCCTGCTGAATTCAATGTAAACAGCGCTCCCGTTGAGAATTTAGCACCATAGGCAGCAAACACAGCATGCAGTCTGTGTTATCTTCTATCCGGCTGAACAATGGATTTTATGCACAGCTAAAAATAATCATTCAGCCATAGGACTTAGTCACACGGGCGCATCGGTGCCCGTGTTACTGCAGGAAGGAGACGGCTGCACTTCAGGATGGACGTCTCTCTGCAGCGCTGGAGGAAAGAACATGTGACCAGCTTCATTGCCGCTCATGTGTTCTTTCTTCTGTGCTGCGGGGAGTCATCCGTCCTGAAGTACGGCCGTCTTCTTCCTGCAGTGAGGGTGCCAATGCACCTGTGTGACTAAGCTCGAAGAGTGAAAGATGGAAGCGTTTACACACAACAATTATCACTTAAATGATGGCCTTTGAGCAATTTTGAGCAATAATCATTGTGCGTAAATGGGCTTTTTGGCCTCGTTCAGACCAGCACTGTCTGGACAATAGAGGTGCGCACAGGACATGCTTCTATAGAAACCAATGGGTCCTATAGAAATGTTCACATGAACGATTGTTAGGTGCACGAATTAAGCGCAGATAGGATCAAAGATAGGAAGTGCGACTGCAGGTCGCATCTAAGCTCCATGGTGTGCGCAAAGATAGGACCTGTCTTGGAATGGCCTAGTGCTGCCTTCATTACACTGCCGGGGACAGAGCAGAGAAGATGCGCCGAGTGGTTTTGTGTGGACGTATGTACGCACATAAACACACTTGTCTGAATGAGGCCTGAGTCTGTACTTTTCTGTTTTGTAAGCCTCTTTAAAAGGGTTGTCTGGGAATAGTATATAATGGCTTCTATTGGTGCAGTCTGTGGAAAGCCATCCCAGGGAGATGGGAGAATTCATATGCAGACCTAAAGAGGTAGAATAGGGCTGTGGGAGAGGGGTGGGGCCTAATGATACACTGGCAGGAGAATTCATGGCTGTCCATAGGTAAAAGGATACTGTTTAATGTAACATTAGGCTCCACCCTCTCTGCTTCCAGGTTCCACATGAATTCTCCAGTCCTAGGACAGGTTTTCACTCGCCACACTGACAACAGCCATTTTTTTTTACTTTTCCTGTACAATAGCTTTAATGACTCAATAAATTGGAAATATATATTACTGACGGGAGTCCTGGTAGTTTAGCATAGTGTGCAATACTTTGGTCTCAGTGTTGGCAATTTTTATTTTATGGTGTTTGTCATTTTATCTACGCTTTCCTTTTCTATATTTATGTGTGTTGACAATAAAGCAGACAAGTGTGTCTCCTCTGAGAGAAATTGTTAAGTTCATCTCTGTCTATCTACTACACTTTGCAGCCACAAAGGTACAAGATGCCTGAGAATACATTTGGTATATAAGCATTTACTTCTCTACTTTAGATGCAGTACTGTTAAAAAATGTATCTAGTTTATTTGATTTCTCCAGATTTGACCTTAATTTTTGCAAATATAAGGCCTCGGAACTTGAAGAAGCCTATAGCGGAATGGTTCCCTATTCACACGATAGAGGATAACTTTAACATTGATGGAGGTCTCACCACTGAGATCCCCACTGATCATGAAAATGGGGGTCCCGTGACCCCCTTCCTCCTCCTTGCAGACTTACTGGATTAATTGGAACAATAGTCATGCATCTACAGTGCTTCTCTATTCGATCTGATGTCACTTCATGTGAGAGAAGTGACCCACAGTGATGAGCAATGGACATATGGAGACCCTGGTCTGAGGATTGTGTGGTATCAGCAATGAGTCCACCACAGATCATAAAGTTTTCCCTTATTCTGTAGATAGGGGATAACTTTAAATTTTGGGAGAATGCCTTTAATGAAGACAGTAAAGTTTCTCTTCATCAAAACTAGCATTTTTCATTAACGTTGCCCATGAGTCTTAGATTTCTGTCAGCCAAATGCTCTCCCAACCTTCCATACACATGTGTTCTCAATGCAGAGAGCTGAAAAAGATGTTGCCAGACATTTCTGGCAGTGGCTTATCTCTCAACTGCCCAATCCTCATCTTCACTGATATCTGCTATGTTGGAGAACCGTCAGGCCACCATAGACATCAGTTTACTAACTAGTCCTTCCAAAATTAGCAGATTTGTCAGATCTAGATCTAATGTGTAGAGCCATCTTAAGTCTTTGGCTACACAATGGCTCCTTCCTGAAACTAGCCCAAAAATTCACAGTAAAGCCAACCAGAATCAACAGGCTGGTGTGTATATTCTAATTTTGCGAAAACTAAATCTTTATAATCACACATAAAAATATCAAAATGTGTTTTTACTAATCCATCTATTTTTTAAATTAAAAATATAAAACTGAACAGAAATAAAGTCACTAAAGCAAAACAATGGATGATTACAGTTTAGAATTGTGCATAATTTCTGTAAAGAAAATGCAAAAACATCTTCCATTACCTATGTTCCACTTGGGGACTCTACCGCTGAAACTCGACATTCTTCTTACTCATTAGAACAGTTTATACATATTAAAGGAGGCTATCATTCATTTCTTAGAAATATCATTGAATGATGAATATGAGAATTAAATATTATAATCATTACCTTGAAGGATCATTGAGGATGAATTGTGGTGATAGCTCAGATTAATTACCTATCGAACAAAAATAATGCGGACTTGTCTATGTGGTCCTGAACTCACTATATGTCATCTTACAAGAAGGGAAAATTCTTTAACAATTATATGTACTGGAAAGACAGACTTGTCAGAGAGAGCCCTGCTTTGTCATTATGACTACATTACATGTTATTGCACTAGATTTTAGATAACCTTTTCATGATATTTAAGTGTGAATATTCGTCAATTTTCAGTTTTTCACTCCAGTGGTTTTTATTTCAAGAATATATGTTGTACCATTAAGGGAAATTTTATGGAGCCTACCCATGCTTTGTCAAAATTAATAAAACTGGATAAAATGTTACTAATAATAAAATTCATTCAACAGTAAGATATCTGTTTAACACTTCACTTCACAGTTAAATAGTTGACTTAAATTAGAAAAAAAAAGAAAAAAATTCTAGTCTACAAAATTATGTTTTTCTATCTTTCATTAGAGTTTACAATCCAATTTGCATCAAAGTAGTAATTCGATTTTTGGAGTTCTCATTCAGACCAATGGATTATACCTTAACTATCCACATATTGGATATACCTCATAGATCCCACCTTCTCCACCATCATTCTTCTGAATCAGAATTACAGCATCCTATGAAAATATGACACTGTACATTCAGTTTAGCTAAAACAGCCAAAATATCTGGACTTGGTTTTAGACTAAGTTCAAACTAGTTTTAAATGTTTCCATTTTTGGGCTCTGTCTGAGGAGTTGAACAACAGAGAAACTGAAAGTACTGGTTCCACCAGACTTGGATGGCATCTGGTGGACTATATTGACAATAACATGATGATTACAAATTCCCGTATGCCAGCAAAAATTTGGGGGGATGAAATAATGCAGTATACTGTGCTCTTTTGTATGGGATTTCATGCTTGATCTATGCCATAGACTCTGAAAAGACCATCCAATACAGATGTGAACACAGCCTACTGGGCTATTCACACAGGTGAGTTTAAAGTGATGCTCAAGGCCTCTACAAACCAAGATGGCCATGCCTTTTATCTGACTACCTGACGAACACTGTACATTAGTATGCATTGCCAATCTAAGACACTGATGATATGACCGGCCAGCACTGCTCATATGGATAGCACTGGTCAATCAAAGCAAGTGTAGTGTCTTAGACTAATGATGCATACTAATGCACAGAGTACATCAGGTAGTCAGAAATATGGGTTGGCCATCTAAGTTTTGTTACAAAAAAATGTAAAAGCTTCTAAACAATAACACATTTTCTCAAGGAATATTCCATCAAATAGATAGATACTATTTAACATAGTAAGTTATACTGAAAAAAGACAACATTCATCTAGTTCAGCCTGCCCCCCCCCCCCCTCCTAGTTGATTCAGAGGAAGGCAAAAAAAAGCCAATGAGGCAGAAGCCAATTCACTGCTTTTTGGAAAAGAAAAAGATCCTTCCTGAATCCAGTCAGAATAATCCCTGGATCAACATTTGAAAAGTTTCTAGCCAACTCCAAGACAAGACCGGCAGTCGGAAGATAGCTGAATCAACAACCCTTCTGGTTATTTAATGTTACTATCCTGTAACGTTGTGGTGCTCTAAAAAGACGTCTAGTCCCCTCTTAAACAATGCCTATCTAAATGAAACCTTACTCATAAGGTCACAGTAACAATCAATTTTCTGTATGTTTTTCACTATAAAACGAAATAGACTCATATTTTGGCTACAAAGATAATGGCATGCATGTCAACTGTGTTCAAAGGGCCGTGTGGATCACAAGTGTTGTTGTTGAACTTTCCACAATTGTTCCTTCAATTGTAAAAAGCAGCTGCGGCTGTATAGAAATGTTCGAAACTCAATATGAATGAGTTTATAGCATGAACCGATAAGGGCACCCGAGTCCTTCTTAGCCTCGAAACATTCAAAAGGCAATGGAAAAGTTTGAAGGATTTAACAGCTGTGTTTTTGTCCTGTGGATATTTAAATAGCATTTTATAAGATCTTGCTGTTTTAAAAATCACCCAAGGGTCTTTATACATAGGATAAAAAAAGAATCATTTAGGAAGAATGGTATAATATTTGATACACAGACAGGGCAATTAAGTATAAAACAATTGCTGAGCAATGTATTTACACTTTTGATGGCTTTTGCTCATAGTAGTTAAAAGATTTTTCACATTTTTTTCTGTAGAGAACTATCAAAAAATGTTCGATACCTATTATAAATTATTTGTGATGTGTATATTTGTTTTCGCAGATCTCTCTAAGTCATAGAAACATAGAAAATCGATGACAGAAAAAGACCACATGGTCCATCTCATCCAACTTTATTATATCTTGTATTTACTTTTATTTCTCACCTATGAGGGATCTATGCTTATCTCAGGTAGCCTTGTGTGACAGAGTGTTAAGGCAGCAGAAAAGCAGTCCTAAGCTCTCGCTCCCAACCTGAAGGTTGTGGGTTTAATCCCCATGTGGTTCAGGGAGCCGGCTCAAGGTTCATTCAGCCTTCCATCCTTCTGAGGTCAATAAAACGGAAACCCAGGTAGGCGGTGGTAATAAATAACCTAAAAGCGCTGTAAAAGAACAAGAATTATACATTTATTGTTTATTTTCCAACCATGTCTGCTGGAAGTTTGTTCCTCTTTGCTACTCTTTCAGAAAAAATTATTTTCTGATGTTGCATCAGATTTTTCTTCAAACTAATTTCAGATTGTGCCTACCAGTTCTAGTATTTATCCCCATAGTGAAATCATTTTTCTCCTTAACCCTATATATACTTTTAAAATATTCAAAACTTACAATCATCTCTCACTAACCCCTGGGGGTCAGAGTCAGAGTCGAAGGTTTAAGTTATTGGCTCAATGGCCCTGGTTTTAACTTTTGCTTTTTCTGCTAGAATATTAATCTCTATCTATTTATTTATCTATCTTGGCGTCAAGAAAATCAAAGGATGATTTGATCAGCGCTTTAGACTAAGCTGCATTAACACCAATGCTGTCCATGTGAGTACAGTTTAGGTCAAAGTTTCTCAACCTCCATTCTCAAGTGTGCTTCAATAGGTCAGGATTTCAGGAAAACTTATAGAGAGAAAATGTGTAGCATTTCCTGAAGCACTGATAATAATAACATCACCAGTGCAATACTAAGGAAGTCCTAAAAATATGCCCTATTGGGGTAAATCAAGGACTGGAGTTGAAAACACTGGTTGAGGCAATACTATGGCAATTATAACAATTTATTCTTAAAGGGATTTTCCAATTGAGTCCTACCGAGCATTATGGAGCACCTCAAGCAGTGTTTATACCTCTGTGTTGCATCTATATCATTATGTTTCAATCTGCAGGGTTTCTGCTGCTGTGTTATGGTCTGGGACCTGCTGCCATGCGCGGTCATACAGTGATACTTTTGTCCTTGATGTTTCCATACGCCGAACAGCATCTTAGTCCCACCCAGGGGCGTAACTATAGGGGATGCAGAGGATGAGGTTTCACCTGGGCCCACAAGCCTTAGGAGGCCAATAAGGCCTCTCTTCTCCATATAGGGAGCCTAGTACTATGAATAAAGCCCTATAGTTGGGGGCACTGTTGCAGATTTTGCATTGGGGCCCAGGGGCTTCGAGTTACGCCTCTGGTCCCACCCACCACTCTCAAAGCAGCCATATTGAGATTTTAGGATAGTCTTGTATATCCCTTTCCAACTGGATAATGATGCAGCCTGAACTTTTGAATATTTGACAAGACAATGAATGCTATGTCACTGGTGACTTTGCATACATTGAACAGGCTGGAAGCACTGGGAAGTACATGAATGCAACATCGGTAGAAACACCAAAAACAGAATTGGTGAAGATCACATGACTGGGTCTGAGATCACAGGCAGCAATGGAGAACACAATGAAAAATTTGTGGCAGTGTTGTAACTTGTGGATTTGGGATGGGTTTATTGGAGTGGGACTACCCTTTTCATTATTATTCTTTTGTCATAACATCTTAATTGTTAGGCCTCAGTCACACGGGCGCATCGGCACCCGTACACCGGTGCCGATGCGCCCGTGTGACTGCAGGAAGGAGATGGACGTACCTGCAGACAGCCGTTTCTCTGCAGCGCCGGAGGAAAGAACACATGACCGGCAATGAAGCCGGTCACATGTTCTTTCCTCCAGCGCTGCAGAGAGACGGCCGTCTGCAGGTACGTACGTCTGCTGGTGTCAGTCACACGGGCGCATCGGCGCCGGTGTACAGGTGCCGATGCGCCCATGTGACTGAGGCCTTAAAGGGATTCTCTAACATTCAGAAAAAAGTGACATAAAAAAAACAAAATAACCATTACTCGTGTTTTCACCATACCCTTGGTTAATGACACTGACCCAGTCTTGACTGATATAGGAAGAGAATATGTCCCATTTATCACTAACATAGCTATTGCAGCCAATTGCTGGTCTTAGCAGTCGTGTATACATGAAAAGCACATGTCCGCTGAAGCCAGGACTAGACTACGGGTGCATGTGATCGATGACCTTAAAGTCATTACTTCCTTCATCAGTGGAGATTTGAATAGAGGGACTGGGTCTGAATAATAGTTATTTTACGTCATTACCTACCCTTGGCTAGTTTTTTTCTGAATGCCGGAAAGCCCCTTTAAATGAACAGGAGAGCACTTATATATGAACTATAACTAGTACAATCCTGCAAGACCTAAAAAGGGATGCAGGGTAAAAATAATCAGTTTTTGCATTCAAGACAAATAGAAACAAAATTAATTTTTAATTCTGTGTATGTTATATTTTCTGGGCTCTTTATTAGAGATGAGCGAGCGTACTCGCTAAGGCAAACTACTCAAGCGAGTAGTGCCTTATGCGATTACCTGCCCGCTCGTCTCTAAAGATTTGGGTGCTGGCGGGGGGCAGGGAGAGCAGGGAGGAACGGGGGGGGGGGGGGGGGGGAGATCTCTCTCTCACTCTCCCCCCCTGGCTCATGCCTGCTCACTCCCGCAACTCACCGCTCTCCCTCGCCGGCACCCGAATCTTTAGAGACGAGTGGGCAGGTACTCGCATAAGGCAATACTCGCTCGAGTAGTTTGCCTTAGCGAGTACGCTCGCTCATCTCTACTCTTTATCTGTTTCCATAAGAATATTGCATATTGATGTCTATGAAAGTTTTGGGTGTAAACTGTTCTACAAAATGTTTGTGTCTCCTGAAGTTTTAGTTTTCTCTTTCGTTATCTGAAATAATTAATTTTATATAATTACACAACAACCGTGTTGATAGCCGGGACAGACCATGCTGTAGGTTATTACATCTTAATTAAATTTGCTACAGTGCATCACATTTCTATATAGTTTAGTAATTAGTGGAAGAAAATTTAAAAAATATACAATGGTTCATTAAAAATGACTTTGAGACCAATAACCTAAATCTCCAAGCATTCTTCTTAGAAAATCTAGTAAATTTTATTTTTAATTATTTTGCAGGTGATATTATTATGAAGGGATTATGAGACTTGGCGCACAGTGGAATGCATTACCCATTTTATTTAATAGGCTTTAAAAACCAGACAGTGACAAATTTTAAAAATGGTTCAATAAACTGTTACGGAATATAACGGCGCGGTACGACTAAACTAAACTGATTAACTAACAAATTAATATCTGATAAAATGTATCCAGCAAAATAAAATATAATATTTTGGCAGCTCACAGCAAGCTTTTCCAGGACTTGGCGCAAAAACCAAGATTTTATCTCATTCCATCTGATCTTAGCAGATGCTGGTCTCAGGGCATTTTAGGATGCCATTCCAGGCCAATGGTCCTATATAAATATCCAAGTCTCTACTACCCACTAAACTGTATCTAACGACGTCTCTTGTTTATGTGAGATTTTATTCTATTTACCAACCTTTTAGAATTTCCCCCATTGCTTGAAGAGTTTCTATGAACGTGTTTGGAAGTTAAATGGGGTAAAGCCAATGGCATGATCATAACATTTGTTTGTGATAGGCTATAATATTTAGTAAGACATAGAATATATTTGGCCAGCAGAACAAACCAGAGTAGACGGTGAGCCAATGGCTTGCAACTAGAAATGAGCGAGCACCAAAATGCTCGGGTGCTCGTTATTCGAGCCAAGCTTTTCATAATGCTTGAGAGCTCTATTCGAGTAACGAACCCCATTGAAGTCAATGGGAGACTCAATCATTTTTCAATGGACGAGCATCTCTCTCTCTCTCTCCTGAAATTTGATTGAGTGTCAGAGCATCGCCTAGTGCTTGCTCGAGTAATGAGTAGTTCCAAGTATGCTAATGCTCGACCGAGCATCCAGCTCGGACGAGCATGCTCGCTCATCTGTACTTGCAACATTATCAGTCCTACGTTAGATTGTTCCTTAACTTTTTTATATTGAATACAGTTGTCTTGCTGAGATAACAACCCCTTTGTACAAGGGTTTCTGGTTATATGTCTTGTGTACCCTTCATCACTGTGCCAGTAGATTCTATGTTTTATTACTCAGAGATTCATTGTCTAGTGGTTGTGGTTCTGTTACAACTAATTTAGTACTTAGGGTGGATTCACATGGGGGAATTTCTCTCTTTAGCTCTGTGTGTTGCGAGCCACACAAAACTTGCCTTGAAATAGATTCCATTGTTTTCAATGGGTCTATTTACGTGTGTGATTCTCTCTCGTAGCAGAAATCTCACCCATTAAGAAAAAAAAAATGGCATCACACTCTTATGTACATTCGAGTGCGATGTAATTTTAATTTTTTTCCCATTGAATATACATGCGATTATCATGTGCGTGAAAAACAGGTGTGAAAATCAAATGTTCAGCAATGCAATTTTCTTACAAATTGCAAAAAATTCGCAGTGAATATTTTGCAATTTTACAAGCGCAATATTGGTCTGAGTTTCTCTGACCGATAACATGTTTGAACAAGTGAATGTATACTAAGTCTCCTGAAGGTGTTTAACTTAAGGTATCGCCAGTGCACTTTAGACCGGTATTCGATTTCTCTCCCACAGTAGGATTGCTCTTTTCAGGGCAAGTGCTCTTCTTGAGGGACTAGTCTGAATCGGGTGGTTCTGATAAAAGAGCTTTTCCACTTTTTGTCAACTGCTCTTTGCTGCAATTCACTAAAACATTCTTAGCTAGTCCAGATAGACTTGGATCACCTGCTTACCAATTTAATTCCATGTACTGACTTTAAACTCACCACATTCAGTTGTTCTAACCAGTCATACCAGATATGACACTGTAAATTAACTGGCCAAAACAGCGCAGAATGCTGCACAATTTTGTTCATTTTCTGCCAGGTCTTTGCCAAAAAGTGATCAAAGTAGTTTACAGAGGTGTCTATCTTTACCTTTTCTCCTGATTTCACATATCAAGAGATATATGGCATAAGATGACCAAATTTTGAAAAGAAAAGGTTTTTGTGATACTTTGTCAGGAGATCTTGATTCAGAATGAGTTTACAGTATGTACGGCTGCCCAGTGGTTGTTATGTGAATGACTTCCTTTCAAGGTTTTCATTACAAATTGGAGTTCTTAAGAGCCGTTGTACTAAATCAACTTTTATCGCCTATCCTTAGAATAGGTGATAAAAGTCTGATCTATGGGAATCTCAACAGGCCCTCAACAATCCCGAGAACGAGAATCCCATGTCCTCTTCTGCAGGGAAGGGAGCAAGCCCACAGTGAGGAGAAAATTGAAAGGAGCAGCAATCACTCACACGTGGCGATGCTCCATTTATATTCAATGTGACTGCCGGAAATAGCCAATCAGACAGCTGATTGGTGGGCGTCTCAGACACATCTATATTTTAGAAAAAACACTATATTATAAAGGTTTATCTAAATTGGGTACATTTTTATAATCCACGGGGGGGGGGGATATTTGGGAAATTTTTAAATCAGAGGATAGTAACTAGTAAATCAATGATTTTGACTCATGACCCCTGACTCTTTTGCTTGGTCAACCTGCTTATTTTCAGAATTTGTCTTACCCATTTCTACTCTGAGCCGAATTCTCCACGTTTTTAATTGTCTGTACTTAAAAATTTCCTTTTAAAAGAAAAGTAAACCCATGTATTAATGTGCAGTGCTAACAAATTCATTAGAGAATCTAAAATCTCAGATTTGTTAAGAAGTACTTAGTGGCAGAGCCGGGCTAACATACTTCTAATATTGTAAAATGATGTGCTGTAAAAGTAATGGTTGAGCACCTCTCAATTTGCATGCTTCATTAGCCACCATCAAACCCCACAGACGTGTTGCATGCAGGAATCCAAATGGTTTTCAGTTTGCAACTGCAGTGTAATTATGAGGTAATCAAAATGAAATTTGACAATTTTGAAGTTAAATTGAAAATCACAAATTATATTGCTTTTATGAAGGCATATATTAAAAGGAGACAACCATATGCAAATGAGACCAAGAAGGCAAGTGCTCTATACAACGTAAAATAGCTATCTTTCTTTGTGTAGTGCTACGTAGCTCTTTAAGGCTATGCCTAGGAACCTGTCATGCTATGATTTATGTACAATAGATTGTAATACATTATTTGCTAAATAGTTGAAACAATAGTTTTCTGTGTCATTTAGCAATTAACTGAGTTGCAGAATATGGAAAAAATATATCCGGAAAAGAAAAGATATGAATTACACGGTTGTAGAGAACAGGACAGTAAAATGAGTAAATTACTATTTTGTATGACAAGATAATAAGCTCCAGTTAGCCATCATCGATGACAATACATAATACAATGGAAAAACAAATACATAAAAATAAAAGAGTGAACTTTTTTTTACATGTCGTGTTTTATGTGATTGTTTCCAGCAAGAGAAACCAAGTAATCTTGTAGATATGATACCTTTTGGTGTCTAACAAAAATACATGATGTTACAGCGAGCTTTCAAACCTATTTATTGTTCTTCTTGAGGCATAATGAAATAAATCCGAAGAGGCATGCATATATATATACACACAAACTTATGACAAGACACAGACATGGATGTGATTAATTTGCACTTAAAAGAATACCACAACAGGGTGAGTAGAGAAATAAATAAATACTTAAATAGTCCACTGATAAAGATGTAAAAGTGTTATGGTCTCTGAATTAGTGTTAGGGGGTTACCAGATCAGAGTGTTATCTGTGCTATAGATTTCATGTGATTATAGCTGGTACTGCAGCTCAAAGCATTTCCCAATGATCAGCCTCTGCACCCATCAAATGGCCTCCTGATCCTTTAATAAGGAGACAATTTAAATTGCAAGTATGCAAATTAAACAGATTAATAACAATATTGCATAGGCAGCAATGAAGCAACAATCTTGTGCTTGTTAGGGATTCTCAAGATGCTCTGAAAAAGTCCCATTCACACTTAATGGGGTTTAACAGAACATATATTGATAACATATTCTTAGAATTGTTGAGGGCCAACTACTGGCACTACTCCAATCAACTGTGGGAGGAGACTGTTTAGGGCATATTCACCCAAGCAGTTTTAACATGCAAGTTCTGTTCAAGTTTGAAAGGGAAAGAACGCAGAGTCATTGAAGTCAATGGGGCAAATCTACTATTTAAAATATGAGGGTGAGTCAAAATTATCCATTCTTCAGTTATATTTAAACTTCTGTTGGCCGCATTGTCTCATCAACGCTTTCCATTGTAGGTCTTTGTCCTCTCAGTCACTGCTGTGCAGGTTTGAATATGTTACATCATTTAATTTGTGACTACAGTGCAAGAAAAAATGGCTTCCCCACTTGTAATTTGCACAAAAGAAGAGCAGTGATTATTTTTTTTGAGCCTGAGTATGGAATGGAAACATCCTCAAACACTTACCAAGAAAAACTTTTAAAGTCAACCATCGGCTTCAAAATTGATGCCTACTGTGGGATTTTCAAGGACTAGTAATGCAACACTATCAGGAAAAAGGATCAACAATCAACAGTGCTCATTACAGTGAGATGCTCACTAAAGAGCTGAAGCCTAAAATTTTAAGAAAACACAGAAGACTGATATCCAAGGGCGTTGTGTTACATGACATGTCCACACACATCTGCCCATACTGTTGACACTCTAAAAACTTGGTGTAATTTTTGTTATAAACTAAGCCGACTAATAGGTGGGATAAACTTAGAGTGGATAGTTTTAAAATTCGACAGATTTATCATCCAGCATGAGTCGCTGTGCCGAAACTCACACATTTTAAGGTCTCAGTCACACGGGCGCATCGGCACCCATACACCGGCGCCGATGCTCCCGTGTGACTGACACCAGCAGACGGCCGTACCTAAAGATGGCCGTCTCCCTGCAGCGCCGGAGGAAAGAACATGTGACCGGCTTCATTGCCAGTCATGTGTTCTTTTCTCCGGCGCTGCAGAGAAACGTTCGTCTTTAGGTACGGCCGTCTGCTGGTGTCAGTCACACGGGCGCATCGGCGCCGGTGTACGGGTGCCGATGCGCCCGTGTGACTGAGGCCTAAGACTGTTTGCATTTGCATTGTCTAACATCTAGACAGTATTACTAAATGTGCCTCAGTGTGTGTGTTCATAATTGTTTTCACAGACCAATGGTCCACAAAAAAAAAAATTCAGCCTGTATTCTGGTGCAATTCTCGGACCAGAATTGTCCATTAAAGTCAATGGGAACATAAAAGAAATGGAATGCACAGGCATGCCATGTGTACACGCTCTGTTTTTGTTTTCATGCACCCAATTTCATACCTGAATCCTGTACTTTACTGCACAATTTTCTGCACAATTGTGTTTTATGTTTTTTTTCTCCCCTTTGCTCTTAATGTCCATTGAGTATTGTTGATTTGTCATCCTGGCAGTCCCAATATTTCACATGGTATTTTTCATACACTCGCTACTATAAAGTATAACAGCTGTTCAGATATATTTGCCCACAAGCAATGATTTTGATGCCAGGGACACATGTGAATATTATGACAGGTGTAGATCAATTAAACTGTGCAGCCTTACCTGCATTTATCATGTGCTTCCTAAAGGCAAAAAATGGGTTCTCTGTCATGAGGGCAGAAAAAGTTCCTAATGTTAGTAAGGACACAAAATATAATAATTATTAATCGCGTGAGTTAAAATGTTGGATTCAATTCACTGGACCCAGATGCTTAGAGATAGAAAACAATTTTCCATCAGGAGCAGCTGGCTTGCTGACATGCTCCTCAGGCTGTTGCGCTGATGTTTGGAGTATCTGTTTGGGTCTTGGTCACATGTAGTTGTTCATCAGACATCGGACTTATGCTCTTGTTTCCCAGTTGATGTCAAGGAACCATTTGATTTGACAGCGTTGACTATTTCTCTGTGTTGAGCAAACATAAGGTGACATCTAGTACTAATTAAATGCATACAGTACTAGTCTATACTGATGGAAGAACTATGTCTCAATCTAAGCTAAAAATGGTCGATTTCGTGACATTTAAACAAACTAATTGTTTTTAGACAATTTTTGCATAGATAGATAGATATGTAGCTATTATGGTAATTTGACAGTTAACGCCTTATGATAACTTAACTAAAGCATGCTACGGTACTGTAAATCGAGTTATCATGATGTGCAAGTTATATTAGCAATTGCTATGTGGATAGATAGAAAGATAGATAGATATATGAGAAAGAGATAGATAGATAAATAGATAGATAAACAGATATGAGATAGATAGATAGATAGATAGATATGAGAGGAATAGATAGATAGATATGAGATAGATATAGATATAGATATGAGAAAGAGATAGATATAGATATAGATATGAGAAAGAGATAGATAGATATAGATATGAGATAGATAGATAGATAGATAGATAGATAGATATGAGATAGATAGATAGATAGATATAGATATGAGATATGAGATAGATAGATAGATAGATAGATAGATAGATAGATAGATAGGCAGGCCATGGTCATTAAAGGGCTATTCCAGAGGCTTACCAAAATTTTAACAATTTCCATACTCTTCGCACTTATTGCCATGCTGCCAAAAGTCCATATAAAATGTTAAGCAAAGCTCTTGTGCCTTTTCTATATAAACCTCCTCCACTACAGCATTACAGGGCTCTTCAGATTTCCTCATCTACAGAAATGGCAACTGGGGAGTGTTAAAACTACATTTCCTCCAGTGCTCTATCGCCATTTCCTGGCTAGTGTGCATTCATGTGAAAGGAAGAACTGTCATTAGTTTCCACTCGTCCAATCAGCGTGAGAAAAAAACAGCCTGGAGTACTGAAGTGGCAGGTGGAGAACAAGCAAGGACAGTGGTGGAAAATCTGCAGTTGAATACACACGCAAAGGTAGATGTGCTTTCATGGCTGTACTAATTGTTTTGTCACTACCCCATTGGGATGCACTTGCATGCTTGGCCAGTGAAGTAGAGAAGCATGCAGGTCACAACTGCTGGATACCAATGCAGAACTAAGTAGTGGGGGTGAGTCAAAGGTAGCACAAATGTCACAGCCCACTGGTAGTGTCAAATTAGGACTAGAGTGATATCATTGCGTCAGCCCCAGCCCACATGATTCACGTACTATGACGTGCTCAGTGTCATTCAGGAGTTGAATGCCACAATTAGCACTTCTCTGCTGGTATCTAGATGCATTGGTCGGCTGAAGGTTGGGTGTCCCGACCAACCAATCAGCCCTTGTTTGTACATATTTATTCTGTTTCCTCCTAACGGAGAATGCCAGTTATGTTTCTAGTGTGGAGGTGTTTCTAGTTTAGTCAGAAGCTCCTGCCCTATTCCAGATAAGTCTTTTTCATATAGAGGGTACTTGAGGTGTTGTAACATCTATCTCCTGACTTATTGCTTATTTTGCATTGGCATTGGTTCATTATAATACAGATTGTTATCTATCGTAGCAATCCTTATCCCTGTTTACCAAGTAGGGAGAGTCAGGGTTGCCCCAGGTTCCTAAAGTGGGGTTGGCCTCAATAGGGCTAATGGTTTCTAGGTACCGTTTCATTGCATTAGTAGGTTAGAGTCAGATTTCCTATTACCCCACTCTTTGGTTTAGTTATAAATATTTTGCGTTCTCCGCGTTAGTATATTTTTTAAGCATCATTTGATGCTGTTTTTAAGCCAAAGCCAGCAGAGTATAAAAAAGAGACAGAAGTATGTCTTTCCTCTATACTTTTCTATCCACGTATGGCTTCAGCTCAAAAATCTATATCCAAAACAGTATCAAACCCGCGTATGTGATTCCAGCCTTATGGAATCATACTTGCTGTAAAGAAGGCAATGAAATCAGGAAAAAAAGACACATACTCCAACATTTCAGCTTCTATTAAGTTATAAATAGGCTATAATAGAAAAACACTACAACGAAAAATTAATAAAAGACTGTATTTACTTCTACAAAGTAGAAAAGTTTCCGCCGTAGCCACTGTTCACAGAGAAAAGAATGAAACATTTTAATTTGATATTTTTTTTTATCAACTGCAGTACAGTCCCAGATGAGGATCTGATCCAGGACCATGAAAATTTTATAGGGTTTTTATTAAATAATTTTTACATTTGCTCAGATCTAGAGGGATTTGCTGCAGATTTTGAATGGGATTTAATTAACACTGTGGAGTCTATTTCCCTACTAAGATTCAACGCTGTTAAAAGATAAAGGTTTTTATATGTTTCTATTACCAAGCAGCAGGTATCACATTGTTATTACACAGTGAGGAACCCCTAGACATGCTAGCATTGCCTACAGTATATAAAACAAAAAGCAGAGTGCTTTTATGAATATTGTACAAGGTGAAATAGGCACTTCGCCAAAAAATATGCTGCTATGTTCACGTTGAACGCCAAAAACACCTCTTCTAGATCGGACATAATAGTTTTCCAAAAGGATTGGTATACATGCTTTTTGAAAGCTTGGAGACCAAAACTATAAATAATGAAACTATAAAAAGGAGCAAAAGAAAATCTTATGCTAACTTATGGGAAGACCCTGCAGGGCAATCGCCCTGATGAGGGCAGTCCCACATCTAGATCCTAGGGGCTTTTCTATCCCTAGATAGAAAAGGGTGTGAGAGTTGACAGGTGTGAATAACAGTTATCACAACAGTACAAGGAAGCAGATACAAAACACCAAAATAATAAGTAACAACACCAGGGACTGTAAGATGGGACCACAAGGACATGGCCCAGACTAGAACTCTAACATACAGAGGAATAACCAGCACTCTCCGAGAGTAGGGCTCAGAAAATATACATATATGTTGGCTGTTCGGCTGGCTAGAACCCCCCCACCCCCACCCCTGTCGACCAATCAGACTACATTCCAGCAGATGATGTGAAATTGTCGATGTCGAGGGCCAGGTTGAAGTAATGACACCAGCCTGGACATGCTTCTGTGTTGTGGCCGGTGCCCAGGGATGTTGATGCGGCCGGTGGAGGGTAACAGATGCTCATCTTGTGTTGTTGTGAGATGCCACAAGAATTATACTGTATTGTTAGAAATAAGTAATATCCAGATCTGGGGTCAGCTGCAGGTGTCTCTGGTGTTGCCACTGGGAAGATCCTAACCCCCGCACTCAAAGACCAGAATCAGTAAAACCTGAGGAAAAAGCCACCATACAACAATGCAAACGCATTCCTGTAAAAGTAAAAATGTAATTGTAATCAAATCCAGACAAAACACATTTTGGTAGTGACCCCCTTCTTCAAAATAAGCTGGGACCTGACCAGTATTTGTTTTCTGCTGTTCAGCTCTGTCCTCTGAGCCGTACAACATAAAAAACGGAAGTGCTGAATACAGCTTATACCGATATGCCATTTGCCAGAGCCTGCACAGCATTAAACAAACCCCCTTGACTAGAACGGAGTCCATTTAGCCTTCAGCATGCGAGGAGAACTTTTTAGGACAAAATAGTGCAGCATGCTGTGCTATTTCATGGTGGAACTGCACTGGAAGCTCAGAAGAGTTTCTTATTGTGTCGTATTGCAATTAGCGTTGAGTGACCTGAAACAGCAGATCCCTTTTTCAGGTTGAACTTTGCAAAAAGTTTAATTCAATGCAAACCTAAACCTTGAATGGTTCTTCACGGCTGAATCCAGTAGAAGAAGAAGAGAAAGAAGCAAACTAGAAGAAAACCTCTTCTTCTTCCTTTTCCTTTTTCTTTCCTGTTCTTCTTCCTTCTTCTTTTGCTTTCATGGTCCTTAGACAGTGTTATACACCAGTTTTAAGGATATTTGGTGAAGTTCCAGTTTGGTTCAAAGTAATTCCAGCTGAACCAAACTTTTTTTGCCAAAAGTCAGCGAACCACCTGACTCGAACTTTTGTTAAGTTTGCTCAGTACTAATCCTAATCATCTGAAGGGAGTCACTCGAACAAGATGTTCATTACTTACCATTTGTGTGAGCATAGCTATCTATCTTCTATGGTTTTCCGTACTTTGTTACCCCTAAAATGTGTTATGTGTGGATTTGATTGCAATAAGAGTTTTCCTTTTACTGGAGTTGATTAGCACTGGTGCATGGTAACTTTTTTCTCCAGCTTTACTGACTCCAGATATTCTAGGTTAGTCATCCCCACTAACCCTCTCTCAATACTGCAGCATATGATTTGAAGATATAATAGAAATTGCTTGCAAAAACAAGAATGACATTTGTGATTCCCCAATTTTACAATTTATTGCAGTTGATTGAGCAGTGCATATATTTAAAAAAATTGTACTGTGTTACATTTGTGGTAAGAAGAATTATATGTAAAACACTAATGTATAATATGCTTGCCTACTGAGCAAATACTATACCTCTTGGTCCTATTATTACTGGTAGGTATAGTATTTCTGCTTGGCATGTGGCAGGCTACAGAGACATCTTCCAAAAGAGGTAGGTAGATCTTAAAATTATGCAAATAACATTATGCAAATAAGCAAGTTGCATTAGGAGAACAGACTTCTGGGGAGTGCTGTTTACATGGCAACACTTTGAATCTGTATTTTCCCACTGGGTTTTTACAGCGTGATACATAGTCATGTTAACTCAGAATTCCACCTACAGACAGGAAATTCTAGACAAATGGCCTTATTTATCTGCATAATTCTAAAAATGATAAGCTCTAATGGAAAAATTTGCATACAAATAGTAGAATCGTGTAAATGATTGTAATGTCACATACAAGCATTGTTTTTTTAAGCGTTGGAGTTTTTTATTGTAGTACATTGTGCTTACTTCCATTTCATATACTTTCCTTGACTATAAAGCTGCTTGTTGGCTGTGGATTAGTATCAAGAATAAAGTACATGCACAACTAAATGTGGCATTTCACACAACTTATGGTAGTGTTTCATAACTCCAGTCATGGGGGCAACCCAACAGGTCATGTTTTCAGGATTTCCTCAGTATTACGCAGGACATTGCCACAGGTGTTCCTACTGTAGGGTATCCTGAAAGCATGTCCTATTGGGGTGCCCTGAGGACTGGAGTTGGGAAACATTAATTTATGGTGACATATATTAAATGACTATTTTATTAGAGACATCTTTCCTTTCATGTTTGGATCTCCCTTGCATGGAAATTAGACCCGTGACATAGAATCATAGAATAGAAGAGTTGGAAGAGACATCCAGGGCATGTGGTCCAACCACTGCTCAAGGCAAGATGCTGTGACTCCAGAGTGCAGCATAAAAACAAGAAAGCAAGTTTTCTATGGATCCTTTCTAGTGTGAATCTACATTAGAATGGGAAAATTGAGCAATTTGACTGACTTTCAATGAGGGCTGGCCATCAGTGCTAGACTAGTTGGGCCATTATTTCAAAATTGCCAATCTTTTGGGTTTTTTTGTTCAATACTCTGTAGAGTGTACCAAAAATGGTGTGATCGAGGAAAGGCATCCAATGAAAGAGGGATATGTGTATGAAAACAACTCATCGACAAAATGGGTGTAAACTCAAGTAAATTGCAGCTAACTACAATGCTAGTGCTCTAGTTAGTATGCCTGTTCCTTAGCATGGATGGGCTATAACAGAAGACGACCAGTTCAAGTATCTTTACTTTCCAAGAGAAACAGAAAGGCGAGACTCTGGTGGGCAAAAGAGCACAACAATTGGATCACTGACCAGTGGAAAAACATTGCCTGGTCAGATAAATCTGGATTTCCGTGGCACCATGCTCAAGGAAGGGTCAAGAAGCTCTTCTGTCTGCATGGGCTGGTATTCATGCTGATTGATTTCAACACTTAGTGAAACCTGTACCATGACAAATTGCTGTGGTTCTGAAGGCCAAAAGCGATCCAACGCTCTACTAGATTTTTGTTTTTTTAATAAAGTGGCTATTCAGTGTCTAATATAGGTCACTTTCCATAGGAAGGTATAGCCAGATACAATGTCAGTTGAGACTTTTATGGAAGGTTAAGTCTGTTTAGACAGCTTTCATAAGAGTATGGTGCTGGACTACTTTCCTGTGACCCACCCTGTATAAACTACTGTGAGTGTATAAATAGGTATCAGGTGAATGAATACATTGGCATCAAGATCACATGACCCTTCTACACTTTGGTAAGTCTCTCAACTGATGCGGCTCAGTGTAGTAGTGTCAGATTGGCATGCTTTAAGCCCGTCAGTCCTAAAGCACTCCAGCTTATAATGAAATGCGTTCTTTTAACTAGTACTATATCCTCTTCATTCACTAGATAGTTGGCGGTCCCAGAAGTCAGAACTGCTCTGATCAACAAATGGTGACATAGCCTAGTAATATGACATGACTTATATAGACAGAAGCCTATTTAATTGCTATCACGGTGCACAAAAAGGTAATGACAAATTTAGCTCTGCTACCCTTCCGAACAGAATGGGGTTTTCTTATGTATGTGCAGTCCTTTACAGTACTGTATAATCTAAAAAAAATGACTTGTGGTGTTAAAACAGGAATGAAAAAAAAAAAAGATCTAACCATCCAAATGCCTACTTTTTATTTTAAAGTCATTACAATACAAGTAATTATTCTGCATTTTTATATGCAGTACAGAATTCATCCTATTAAAAAGCTAAAAATACACTTACCACTCCTGAATGAGTCCGTGAATATATTCCCGCATTTCTGAAAGAAAAAGCGAGAAGGACAAAATTGTTGCATTAGGATCCTGTTTTATCCATTAAATGTATTTTCTTTTTTAATATAAGTTGAGTTTTTTTTAAGTCATGTTCAAGAGCTATGCTTATAATTATGTTAACGTGACTAGCCATAAAAGAGGTTGTCCTACTGCTAGCTATATTGCTACAAGAAGCAAACAGCTCTAAACATTGCACAGTGGCCCAAGTTGGTACTGCAAGCTCAGTCTCATTCACTTCAATAGGACTCAACCTGTAGTACCAATTCGGGCCACTGCACAATGTACAGAGCTGTTTGCTTCCTGCTGCAAAATAGCTAGAAGTGGGACAACGCATTTAGTACCTCAGTTCACAGGACAACAATGTAACCAATCAATGTGTTATGTTCCTATTCTGAGCCATGTGTACTGAACATACTAACTATACAAGGATGACTTTGCATGAGCCAAGTATTGTCTCATCATTCACTTGAAATACTTGCTACACTAAGTCATGCGAACGACTGTTGTTTTTGTGCTTTTACGCAAAGCGATTGTTGTTCACTTGTACAATTCTGCTTAAGCGCCCACCCTCCCGCAAAGTTATTGGCTAGCCACTGAAAGACAATTTCCCATTTTCACGAAATGATAATTAATCAACGAGCTAATATTTCTTAGTTGAGCTGAAATCGGACTAGTGAACAAATTCCTACTCATCACCCAGTTCTTGATTTGTCTTGGACACTACCAGCTTCCTGAACTATTGAATCAGTCTCCCAACAATTCAAGCACTCACTGACTGTTTACCTGTCCGTTCTTGATTAAAAGCCTCGGCCATCTCAACAAGAACTTATGTTACAGATCATCAGGATCATTTAAATTCTGTCCTGGATTGTTAACGGCACCTTCTGGGACCTCAAAAGTCATGCAATTAATGTTTCCCATACCACATATTTCAACATAAGAACTTAATTAATACTTAACCTGACATCATCCATAGCTCACCAATGGCTGTAGATATTGACTGCACTTATCAACTTCTGATGAAATTCTATCCTTAAATCATGTATCCCTGACCCCCTTTCTGTTGATGCTTCTTGGACTAAACCCAAGATGTCTACCAACAAGATGGCTGATTGACACCACTATAGTACCAAGAAGTTTTTCTCTACCCATCTAAGTGTTATATCAAGTTTCCTACTTGTACTTCTTTTCATTCAGAAGATATTCCAGGTGGCCCTGACATTTGAATCACCCTGTACTTTCTCTTGCTGGATTCTTTTCTAGCTTTGACTCAAAAAACTGCATGCAAAACTGCCAAAATGACTGATGTGTAAAACCACCCTTAACCAGCCTAATAAACACAACTATAAAGTAGTCATTGACTAATTAGGGAATAATCACCCAGTCTAGTATCAGTAATACCATTGCCATAGTATTGGTGTTACCAAATAATGCATTACCCTGAAGATCTAGAGGTTAGTCACCTGCTTAAACAACTGTAAAGGCCCATTTAGGCACAACGATTATCGCTCTAAATTTGCTCAAAAGTCATCTTTTCAGTGATAAGTGTTGCATGTAAATGTGCCCATCTTTCACTTTTCTGCCGAATGATAGATTTCAGTTCAGCATGAAATCCATTGTTTGGTAGAACAGCTGATAAGAAGGACTGCTTGCTCGCTGTGTTCTGCGCAGGGAGTGCTGATTGCAGCTGATTACATTGTCTCAGCTGTCAGCCCAATGGCAGAAAAAAGGGAATTTTGATCTGTTCTCTGAATATAACTCCAGGCGGCTCACACACTACTAATTGGTACTAATAGGCATTAGTACGAATAAGTAGTTTATGCAAAAATGATCACTCTTAACCATCTTTTAAGGCGATGATCTTTGTGTCTAAATGCATCTTAAGTCTATAGAATATCTGTTTTGTTAAGGTCACTCTACTACACTAGTAGTACTGAGTTGTACTGTTTAACCTCAGCATAAGTGTTCAGCTTCTGTCTCATTATGTTTCTAAAGTACTTGGAATGACTTCAATAAATTTTAGACCCTTCAGGTAATATTATCCCTCATTATTTGCTATGGTCAAAAGTTTAAACTTTGGTGAACTGTTGTAGTTGCTGCCCTGTTGTAGTCCCAGAACAAGTTAACATAGAGTGTGGGATGAAATTGCAGGACTTTCTCAAAAGTATAGAACACCCAACGTGAGGAGAATTTAGTGAAAGCATAAAAGTCAAATGGCTAAAGAATTATAGTATTTAAAAAGGCTAAGCAAGCACTAAAATATGTTCCACTCTAGGTATAAAATAGAGAAAAAAACATAACAGATGCACGATTACCAGACTAGGAGCAGTAGTTGTCCAAGACTAGAAGAATATACAGTACAGTGACATGTCGCATTGTCTTGCTGGAAGATCCCATTTGCCCCAGGGAAGACAAACAGCATGTATGGGTCTACGTTATCTGCAAGGATAGATTCATAACTAAATCAGTTGAGAGTGCCTTCCCCATGGATGGGTGGGCCACAAGAATGCCCCGAAAAAATTACCCAGATCATAACGCTGCTGCCACCAGCTTGTGTTGTTCCAGCAATGGTTGCATTGTATTTGGTATCTGATATTTTTCACAGGGCAACTTCTATTTTTGCGATGAAGCAGAAAGCGTTACTCATCGGAGAAGGCAACCCTTTGCAAATCACTGGTTGTCCAACTCCGATACTGCCGTGTAAATTGAAGCCTTTTCTTTTGATACACTTTTGTTAGCATAGGTGCAGTGACCATCCATCTGTTTCGGAGCCCCATACACAATAGGGCTCGTTGAACTGCTGTTTTAGGCACATGTCTAGTAGAACCTTGGTTAATTTTCATGGTGATCTTCTCCATTATAGCATATTTGTTGGCCCTTACACACCTTCATAGCCAACGTTCATCTCTCTCATCAATGAAACATGGTACTCCACAGTTTCCATGCTGGTTATTCCCAATAGTGCTATTTGTCCATTCACAATACACTTTCACCACAGCAGCACGTGAACAGTTTACAAACTGCGCTCTTGGAGCAATACTGACACACTTCACCCAAAAGCCAATAATCATCCCTTTTTTGCAATTCTGATAAATTTCCGCTCTTACTCATGACAACATTCAGTGATATATGAGCAGATAGCCTATCACTGCTGACGTCAGAAGAGGGAAGTATTCATATTAATGCAATTCGACTGTATTCATTATATGTTTTTTTGTTTTTTTTTGTATTGGTTTGCCAATGCTTATTGTGCAATAATCTAATGCTTATTCCTTGGTATGCATTGGTTTGGTAAACTTTTTGGGTACCTAGTGATTGTTTTCTATCATGCACTTTTTGGCTGTATGCACTTTATTGTGGGTTAAGATGCTGAGGGGTCACGTGATTTGTGACCCCGAGTTATTCTTTTTCTGTGATCTTAATTGTTTTTAACAATGTTGTTCTTGAATCAAGCATTATAGTATGGGTTCTTCTTGGAGTGTGCATGCTTTGTTACTGCCAAGTAGCCGAATAAGGGGGATCGTAGTGCACTGAGACAGGATAGCCAAGACCAGGCAAACAGAAAGGGAAATCCTCTAAAGCCAATGTGTTTCGGAGTGGTACCTTTCTTGGGCCACTTACAATAGTCAAAGGACAGAGAAGGCAGTATCTGAATGCCTGCACCTCTGTTGCATGTAGCAACTTGCAGTGTCCCCATGTCACTAATACTAGAGAAGCTAAATGTCTAATGACAAGCAGTGGATTGCAAAGGTGCTGGAACTGACACTCCTAGTGGCAGGCACTTCAAATGTGTATTTCAATGGTAAAAATACAATAAGTATATGACAAGATTAATGATGCACACATAGGCTGCTATACATATATACATATTTTTGTGTAAAGTTAGTGTTCTGGTGTCCTGTTTAAAAACATATAGTAATACATTTTTTTTTTTTTTTTTTAATCTGATTTTTTTTTTGTGATGACACATTACCTTTAAAGGGCTTGTCTGGTTGCTAAACTATTTTTTAAATTATAGGTAAAATGTCCTAAAACAACAAAAGCAGGGGTACTTACTTACCCATCCTCTGCCCCAGTGATCCAGCACTGCAGTCCTGCAGTCTGCCTAGTCTCTGTTGTGGAATAGCTACCACCTGACCGCTGCAGCCAATTAGAGGTGACAATAGTCGGGTGCCGTTCTCCTTGCATCATGGCTCCCAGCATCTGGACGGTGCTGCCTGAAGAACAACACCCCACAGCCAAGGTCTTTGATTGGCTGCATTACTCAGGCGGTAGATGTTTCACAGCAAATACTGGGAGAACAGCGAGGCTTCAGTGCTGGATTGCCAGAGCATACAACAGCTAAGTACCACTGCTTTTGATATTTTAACACATTTGTAGGTGTAATTAAAAAATCGTCCATCAACCAGACAACCCTTTTAGAGCTCTATCGGCAATGTGAACATGGTCAGAAATATTATTATGCTAACTCTGTTTTTCCCTCTATTATTATACAATTTTCTTTTAGCTGCAGTTATCAAAAGAGATGTAGTGTATAAGACATGCCTGTTAAGTATAAGCCACATTTTCAGTCCTGCTCTCATTCCGAGACATTGAGTGTATATGGAGACATAATAAGGGTCATAGAAGGCTGCTCCACATTTCATGGTGATATTTGTACCAGTGCTGACTGCTGAGCCAATGAGCCCTTTCTGCGGTACATAGACTTTCTATGCTGATTCGTAACGTGTAAGTCTACAAATAATGCCTGTATGCATGATTAATCGAAAGTAGAGCAATGTCCTTCCATCTATATTTTCAAATTACGCATTATAGCATATTGTGCTAGTGCCGCTATAACCAGTAATTATAGGTGTATTCAGGCAGAGACTGTAAGTCTAGTAAACAGTTTAATGTCATCTAGAAGTAATAACGTAGCTTCTGCCAAGTCAGAGGCCGCATGTAGATGCATCAAGCTGTATAAATCTGCTCAGCGCTAGGAATATGAGATCCTCTCTAGACAACTAATGGTTGACTGGTCATTATCTTAGCAGCTGTGACTGCAGAACTGGGAACTGCTCATCGGAGAACTCTCAAGCAAGCGTCTCCGCATACATTTCCAGTGGCTGTACACACTTCTCCATTAATGTAAATGATAAACTGAACAATATTTCTTTTGCATGACACACAGTGGAAGAATAAAAGGTTACTGCGCGAAAGGAATACGTAGAAAAGAATTCTGACTATTCGCACATCGTAATCATGGGCGCTTGTTACTAGATGTTCGTTCCATTGGCATCATTTCCATATGAATGTCTTTATCAGATGCATTTATTAAACACATAAAACTAATTCTGCATATGCGAGTTGTGGGCTCTGTGTAACTATCAAACAAATGAATGTCTGGAGTCGTTCGAAACAATCTTGATATTAAGCAACAGGAGGTACGGAATCTTAAAAACACGCAATAATCCTCATCGGTAGATGAGATCTGTTTCACCCTTATGGTGACAAAACACTGAAGAGTTCCACAGTCAAATGCATCTGTGCAGAGATATGCTCATTTGATCTTTCCGTTCTCTATAATGTCAGGCCTGAAATAGAAAATCGAGCACAAAGGAATGGAGGAACACAGGGGGGAAAAAACGAAGGGAGTGAGATGGGCAAGACGCAAGAGGGTCATCGGATGCATATGAAAAAAAATCAAGATGTAAAGGGAGACAGAAAAGTCAAAAGCTCCGGATCTCGCTACTTGTGGCCTAATCTTCAAGCAAACTTTAGATATTGTAGGTTTAGATATAAAACCTGAGGATTAGGGTGACTCGGAATCTATTTCATAATATGTACTTTGAACATATTTTCGTGATATTTATTAGAACATAACCACCTGCAGCACTGGATATTTTCTAATAGGAGCTTTCCGCAAATTCAATATTGTTTGGGACCCCTTCCGATCAGCTGCCTGATCGGGTGAGTGCCGCTGTCACTTCAGTGTATACTAAACATAGCACTGTACATTTCATACTGGCTATGCCTGGTATTGCAGCTAAGTCACAAGGTAAAGCAACAATAAGAATCAATCATGTGATTCAGGTGACTTTCTATAAGTTGCCACTAATGGCCTGGATAGCTACAAAAGAAACTAACAACAGCTCCAAATGGGTCTCATTGAGATGTATCGGTCTTCACAATATGAACAGATAATATGGTTGAGATACTGAGTCATGTAAAGGTATTGCAACTTTTGTGCAATACTTGATAACCCCATGCAGTGGTGAATTTCTCATGAATTACAGGAACGCTAAACACCCAAAAAGTTTTTTAAAATGTCCTTTTCCTTTTATCCAGTTGGGTCTTATATTATAATCAAATCTAATAAATATATAAATAAATATCATCAATGGTCTCAGGAACCCAGCCATGTCCTCTCTTCTCCTCCTCTTCAGAATGCTGTGTCTGATTATAAGACTGCAGCAGGAGCCTCTCCCCTCTTCCCTGTCTGCAGATGGAGGAAAAAGCTAACCAAGCCCCACCCCACTATGAACACAACCCAAAAGGCTAATCAGCCTGATATAAAACTTAACTTTTATTATATGCTTTAAGACCACCTCAAATGTGTATATTAAAATTTCCAGACTGTGTATGTGCTGTGCTAAAGATCCCTCAAGGCATAATAAAGGTGAACAGTATCCCTATTTGGCAACCTATATATCTTACTAGTTACCACTAAAAAACAGGTTACTATAGCCCCAGCTAACATATATCGCTGCAGCAGCAGCCCCGTTTACTTGTCACCTGTTGAAAATGCTAGCAGGAGAGTAACCCTTACAGTGTCCTCTGCAGGATTTCTACCAGATTGTTTGTAATAGACCAAAGTAGAAAGTGCTGCAAAGTGACAAACTTTAAGGACAATTATATTTCTTATTTATTTCTATTACCCTTTTGTAGGCTTAGTGATCCTTTAAGTCGTTGGTTAAACACTTGAAATTAAAACAGGAGATACGTACAAGAGGGGAAAAAGTTGGCTCCAATACTCAATCCAAAATTGTAGGATATGTTAGGCCCCGCCATATCAGTTTTGGGTCAAACTTTGCTAAAATTTAGATTTGGCACAAACCTGAATTGACCTTTTACAAAGTTCTACCCAAAACAGGGTTCTACTAGTTCAGTTTGCTCAGCACTAGTCCTAAACACTGTCTAAGTGCTCAGTCACACGGGCGCATCGGCACCAGTACCCCTGCGCCAATGCGCCCGTGTGACTGACAGTTAGAAGACGGTCGTACCTGAAGACGGACGTCTCTCTCCAGCGCTGATGAAAGAACACATGACCGGCAATGAAGCTGGTCACATGTTCTCTCTCCCGGCGCTGCAGAGAGACGTCTGTCTTCAGGTACGGGCGTCTGCTGGCTGCAGTAACATGGGCGCCGATGCGCCTGTGTGACTGAGCCCTAAGGCTTTTATGTCTCTTAAACAGTGTTATATACCAGTGTTCGGAGTTTTGGTGAACTTCCGATTCAGTTCAAACTAATTTGGACCAAGCCAAACTTTTTGCAAAAGTTCGGTAAACTGGCCAAACCAAACTTTTCAAAAGTTCACTCATCACTACAAATTAGAAAAAAAAACCCTGGCCTCTTTGTGGTCTGATTCACATGACAGTCTCTTCAAAAATGGGACAGTTGGAAAGTATCAAAGTATAACAGATGAAGGTTACTTGTGCACATATTGAAGACATTATATTTGCATTTCAGGATTGTCTGTTGCATCTAGTACATTCTGACAAGCAAAGCCCTGCCCCTGTCCCTAAAGATTTTGCTTGTAGCATATTGTCTGTTGATAATTGTGTGTAAAGAAGTAATAGAACAGACATGACAGAGAGTAAGAAGTCCATCTGTTTCAACCCCTCCAGACTGCTATATAGCCCTAAGTCATGGCGCAATTTTTTATTTTTATTTTTAAACTACAGTTCATTCGCCATGAGAAAATCAAATTTGTTTGTATTAAATACAAGGGAAAATGTCATAGCGTGCTGTATATTATGTATTGATCTACTAGTCCTCTCAAATTAATAAATGGCAAAGGTTATCGAGAGGGAGCAGAAAAGGATTTGCTAAAACATTAAATGCAAAATAAATGTTCTATAAAAAAAGCTCCTAGTGTAGGCTGCCGAATATTCTCTGCTGCTGGTGACAGCAAAAGGTCATTGAAATAATGTGGGAAGCTGGGCTCTTGTAAATGGATTTAGGCTGAAGGTTAGGACGGCAAGTACTTTTATTTTTTGACTTATTAAATGCATAGGAAAAGAAATATAATACAAATAATGGTAATAACACTAAAAGGATGTGCACGGGGCATTAGAGTGAACTCGCCAAATGTATTAATCCTTTTTCACGGAATGATTATCGCTAAAAAAAATTGCTGGAACACGTGAATTGGAGCAATAATTGTTCAGTGTAAACACGGCCAACGATTGAACGGTGAAAGATAATTTGTTCCCTGAGGCCTTAGTCAGACGGGCGTTTTTAGCCGTGATTTGCGCATGCGCATACGTCCGGCGATTTTTTAAAACCATTGCTTTGCAATGGTATCGGACACATGAGCGCTTTTTATGCGCTCGTCCGATAAATTATAGAACAAAAAATCGCAGATCGCACCTATCTGCGATCTGCGATTCCTGTTCTCTTCTCTATATGCGCTCAATGGGGCCGGCGGCAGCAGCGCCGACCCCATTGAGAACATATAGAAGACAAATCATTCTTCTCTGCCACAGCTGTTACAGCTGTGACAGAGAAGAACGATGTTTGCCCATTGAATTCAATGGAGCGGCAATACAGCCACTCCATTGAAAGCAATGGGCTGCCGGCGTGCGCGGGGTGAATTGTCGGGAAGGGGTTAAATATATAAGCCCTTCCCTGCAATTCATCCTAAAATGTGTTAAAATAAAAAAAAAATTGTATACTCACCTTTCCGCTGCAGCCGGAGTCCAGCCGCGGCCGCTGTCAGTTCTCCTGAACTGCTTCTCGGCACTATTCAGCCGGAGGGGCTTTAAAATCCCCGCCTGCTGAATGATCTGCCTCTGATTGGTCACAGCCCTGACCAATCAGAGGCTGAAAACACTCACACACCCATTTATGAATTCATGAATGGGTGAGTGACTGCTGCCTCTCAGCACTGAGCCAATCAGGGGCAGGTCTGACTCACATCCATTCATGAATTCATGAATGGGTGTGAGTGAGGCATGCCTCTAATTGGCTCAGCGCTGAGCCAATCAGGGGGCAGGTCTGACTCACACACCCTTCACACCCACTGCAGGACGGCCGCGCGGAGCTCCAGCTGCCGGCAGAAAGTGAGTATACAATTTTTTTTTATTTTTACACATTTTAGGATGAATTGCAGGTAAGGGCTTATATATTTAAGCCCTTACCGACAATTCATCCCGGGCTCGCCCGCAGCGCATTGCTTTCAATGGAGACGGCTGTATTGCCGTCTCCATTGAATGCAATGCGCTGGACAGCTCCGGCCCGTTTCTAATGAAACGCGGCTAGGAGCAGATTTTCGGGCGATTTGCGGGCGACTTGCACGCACCGGTCACGGGATTTGCGGATGCGCATCCGTCATGCGATCCGCAAATCGCGCGAAAAATCGCCCGTCTGACTAAGGCCTTATATAAATATAATTTGCTCATTCTTGGTTAAAGGCACTCTTTGACCCTGATTGATTCTGGATTTCTCTTGTAGGGTGAACACAGAAGGCTTTGGAATTTGCTCATTTTACTACTAATCATAGATGTTGCAAGTCAAATGGATTAGAATACCATACAGGGTCAGCATTGCACAAAATACTGAGGTAATGCAAGGATGTAGCAAAGTTTAATATGGCTCTCAACTCATTGGGTTAACATTCTGTGGCACAATTTATTGACTCTTTCAATTGCTTTTCAATAGCTTTTGTTGTGTTAAAGTGGCCATGCAATTTCGGGACAAAATTCTGTCCTGTGACCCGAGAATGGAGGGGCATCTTAACTGCATATGAGCTTCGCTTTCTAGCCCCTCAGATCGACTGGTTAAATTCTTCGTTTTTTGATGACGGGGATGGCCACCATCATTTTCTAATGATCTAATAGACACTGTCAACTATTCTGTGATTGGCCAGCACTGATCATGTCAGCAGTGCTGGCCAGTCACAGAACAGCTGAAGTGCACTGGTAGTTCTAATACTACCAATCGCTATGGATGATCTGGTAGTCTAAAGATAGTGGCAGTTATCCTGGCTGCCTGAAAATAGAGCTGGAACCGGGATAGAAGAAAAACTAGAGGTAAGATAGCTCTCCATCCTCTGTTCCTGGAACAGACTTTTGTCCCAAAACTGGTTTAATATAATAATGGCTTTTCAATGGCTTAAGAAAGATAACTTGACACAAAAAGTTCTCACAGTCAAGTTAAACTTTGCTGCATTTGAACAATATGGAGATTCAGCTGATAGGGTGATTATGATGCTAGTGGAACTAATAGAAACCAAAGCAAATGGTATTAGTACTTGACCTATGTTACACATAATGGGGTGGCTTGGTTTAATACTTTCCCTCCACCTATTGCTGATTTCAGATTATATTAAGGGAGACAGTTACAAAATATTAGTGACCTTTTCTAAAGGGCTTATATGAAAATAGAGTGAATTGTCTGTTTGTATTCCGGAAACTGTTCTGTTCTTGCCCATGGGTTGTTTCCGGTACAGCAGTTCAGCCCTATTAATGTTAATCAGGCTATGATAAAACAGCTGATAATCTAATATATATTTAGGGGCCTCCTGATTCTTCTCCAATGGCTGGTATCCGAGGAAATAAACATGGGGCAGTTGGATTTTCAAATACAAGCATCATAACCCCAAGATATTCTTCTACAAACTTACATTCAAGCTTGTATGGTTAACATAGTCAAATAATAAACCTTCATTTACTTTATATTAATAAGTCATATTAAACTGGGTGTTATAACTAGAGATGAGCGAACGTGTTCTTAACGAACACTTACGCACCCGGACACCGGCTTTGCCGAGGACTTCAGTGTCCGCGCGTAAAGCTTCGGCGGGCGCCGGGGGGTGGGGAGAGGCGCGGCGGCGCGGGCGGCAGCAGCGGGGAACAGGGGGGAGCCCTCTCTCTCTCCCTCCCCCCCCCACTCCCCGCCGCACCCCCCCGCGCTGCCACGGCGACCCCCGAACTTTTTTCGCCCGAGCACGGAATTGCTCGCAAAGTTCGGTGTTCGGGCGAAAAGGGGCGGAGCCGAACATGTTCGCTCATCTCTAGTTATAACCTTGAAAGAAAAAATATGGGATATTGGGGTGGGGGGAAACCATATCTCCTTGCTTTATCCAGTTATGTGAGTATCAGAATGAGTATTAAGGTTAGGTATTACTCTTGACTACCAATATAATCGAGCCCCATCTTCCAAATTGCATAGAAAGTAGATAGTGTATTTTTACCATATAACTGCTGACAAGAGGGAGGATTAGAAGATCTTCATCCTCTAGCAATTAACAACTACACTTAGAGGAGTATATGAGCAGTGATAGACCTGAGTTCAGCTGGGTATTTATCTATACCCAAGAGCGGCACTGCTAGGTGGGGGTATTTTGATATCTATAAGTCTATTTATTAGTGCAAATTCCGACTTCCAGAGAGGATGGATTTATTGACGATCCCAAAGAAATGTGAATTAGAGAGCCTGGGAAGTCATATCCCCTCCAACTTGATCCCTTAACTACCTTAAAATGAGCTTCTAACAAGTTAGCATAGGACGAGCCCTTTTGGGTTCCCACGAAAGCCATTGTCGAAGTAAATTTACTTTTAAGATCTTTTTCCCAGTTCAATATGTGGTCTTTTTTATTTTAATTTCATCCTCCTCACTTCCTCCTATGCATATATCATATATATATATATATATATATATATATATATATATATATCTTTCATGGGGGTCTTAGCAGCTAGGGGATAAACAAATAGTTGTATGAGGTCCTTAGTAGGGAGATATCAGAAGATGTATGACTAGCAACAAAACTTTTAATTCTAAGATACTTAAACATATCTGAGCTTGGAACCTCATATTTTTTCTCAGGTTTTCAAATGTTGTAATCTTATTATCTGATAATAAATCTAGACTGGATACAATCCCCTTCTTCCTCCAGGAGCTGATCGACAAGTCGTTAATGAAAATTTCCAGGCACTTAATTGGTAGAGGTACCCTTTTCTTTGGGAAATATTCTTCAGAAAGTTGCATGATCTGAGTCTAAGTTATTATCAAGACCCTTATTGAAGGACACTCTGACAAAGTGAGGGACGAGTCCTAAGCAAATGCCAGGTATAAGGCTTGGGGAGGTTTGACAACCGTTGTTGTTCTAAATTTGGTCATCTAACATCTTCTGGGTGAGTGTCCCAGTATCTTATTTGCTTTGTGAGGTTGGCATTATAGTATGCTAACAACTTTGGAACTCCCAGTCCTCCCTTGCCCCTTGGTGCATACATTATAGATGCAACGACTCTTGGTTGTTTACTATTCCAGATGAAGGACAATAGTTGTTTCTGCAGAAGAGCTATCAGTTTTTAAGGGATAGAGACTATCATTGTACAGAAGATGTATAACATCCTGGGTAAAACCATCATCTTATACAAGACTATTCTACCCAACCAAGAAGGTTCCGTTTTAGAAAACCTCACTAGCTCCTCTTGGACGGAGCTTATCAGTGGTCCTAAATTCAGTTCTGGCACTTTATCCAATGGATACATAACTTTTATCCCTAGATATGGGATCCCAGAATCTTCCCAAATGTAGGGAAACTCTTGTTTGATAATCCCTTTAAGTTTTTTGGGGGTGTTAAAAAAAATCAACCCTGGAACATGTCAGTTCTAGAAAACATTGCTTAAAACCTTCTGTGCTCACCCCTGCAAGAGAAATTCAGAATCCACCAAGATCAAAGAAAGCTTCTATCCCAAAAAAACTGTTTGATAATGTTTTATCTATTCTTTTCTTTAGTTTTTTTGTACCTTTTGACATAATATATAATCATACTAGACAATAAAAGACAAAGAAAAAATGTATTTTACAAGAAAAATGTATAAATATATGGCTTAAGCTGTTTACTAGTAGCTAATGCCAGGGTAGGTGAAAGTACAGGTTAGTAGGCTGGGATAATTCTATTTTAAATTGTAGCTAATTCACTGAAATTATAGGATACCTTGCTGTTACCTATAAACAAGCGTTTGCTTTCCTCATAATATTTCGATGTCTTTCCTTTGTGTGGTCACAAACATTTTGCAGGAAATACTTTAGACATTAACTGCAGATCTGGGCAATGATTAAATAGCTTTTCTCCTTGAAATAAAGACATTCTCTGGAAAAGAAAAAGTTATTTTTATTTGAAGTATTTTCTTATGTTTTCATTTTCTTTTTAGCTATTTCTGAGCCTTCCACAGATAATAGCCATTATATTATATAAGACTTCCTTAGGTTGGATGGAGTCTTGCACTGTACCTTTTATGGATGCCTGTAATAGTAGGTACTGCACATTTGTGTACCATATGGTGCCAAATCTTGAAACTTTAAAGTGCCCCAATAACAATATCAGACAGTTGCCTAAATAAGACTACTCAATCAATAAACTAAGTGTTGCACCTCAGTCCTTGCAGATTCCTTTCCATAGGTTCCATAGACTCTAAGAGTGAGATTACGAATACAAGTTCCAACTGCCAAGCTGTCCGGGCCAATGCCGCCCACAAAAGCAACAAGGGATTAGCACAGGTCGCACACCCTAAAGCCAATGCAATCCAGTATACTGAGATTCTTAGGCCTTAGTCAGACGGGCGTTTTTTCGCGCGATTTGCGCATGTGCATGCGATTCGCGCATATATAGAACCAATGGTTTGCTATGGTATCGGTCACATGTCCGCTTTTTATGCGGATATGCGATAAATTATAGGACACGACGATTCGCAGATCGCGCCTATCTGCGTTCGGCATTTTATGCGCGCACCAAAATCATTTTTTTCGCCGGCCAGTCTAAGTTTCATGCGCATTTTGATGCGCATGGCGATTTTTCTCCGGTCAGACGGGCGTTTTGCTGCGATGATTAACGCGGCTAGGTGCAGATTTTTCCCGCTATTTTTCGCCCCCGGTCACGCGATTTGCGCATGCACATCCGACATGCGATCCGCAAATCGCGCGAAAAAACGCCCGTCTGACTAAGGCCTTAAAGTGTGACGCGGTAGATCTTTGCTAAAAGCTTGGTTTGGGTTCATACTAAACTGAACATTTAGCAAAGTTTTTACCCAAAATAGGGTTCTACTGGTTCGGCTCACTCAACACTAACTAAAATGAATACAAACCTATAGTTAGGCATACTGAAATCTTTGCAACTCTTCTTCTATTGCAGATAGATAGATAGATAGATAGATAGATAGATAGATAGATAGATAGATAGATGATTCACTGGACCATTGAATACATTTTTGGAATAATTTCATTAATAGATGGGCTTCCTGTACAGAAGTCCTATTGTTCCTAATGCTGTACATCTGGCTACATTTGGCTACAATGAGATGCCATCTGCAATGAATATAAAATTTTCCAACATTTTCAAGACAATTTGAAGATTTGAGTGTTCAGTGTATTTGCCCAGTAATCTTGCTAATGCCTTGTGAGGATCTTCATTCTGACCTATATTTTATCCCGAAGCACTTACATAATGGCTGACTAATGATCTTTATTGACCATAATCCAATTTGGCTGAGGGTTAATAAGTAACAGTATCTACAAATGAGGATGACAGTCAGGTTATTGTGTGGTTTGCTGCTGCATATGTGTTGGCAGAAGTCTGATCTCCTGGCAAGACACATTGCACATTGTTTCGAGACTCTGGTATTTACCATAATTTACGACTTTTACTGATATCCTTTGCGTAATGAGCAAGGATATACTGTATATTACATTTTAGAAAGCTCTTAGAATGTTTTATCATAGCTTAAAAAGATATAGCAAAACTGACTATGGGGAACTTCAGAGGAATGCATTGCGGATGCACTTTTGCAGCTCTAATTAAAATGAGTGCTTCAACTGACAATGACATCACGGATCTTTAGAATGCTATTAGTATGTGTCACTAGACTTGCGGTCGGGCCATATTAAAGGTGCAAAAATGCATCCATAAAATGCTCATCTGAAGCTGGTCATAGATGGAAGTGCAGTTTAGTTTATAATTTGACATGAAGCAATTCTTACAAATTGTTACTGTTGGAACTACAATTCCATTATCTTATAGGGGTTTGCCAACACTTAAAGACATCTGTCCATGAGTAAAGAAAAGATTTAGTAGTTTTTCCAGATACAGTGCTACATTTTTCCATGGGTTGTGTTTATGGATTGCAAGCCAGTTCCATTCACTTGAATTCAGGATGACACAGGCAGACACATTGATAATAACATGTCGATGTATGCTGGAGACCCACCCTCTCATTAAGTATCAGAATAGGTTCAAAATACTGGGAAATAGTGCAACCATTTTTATGGAAATAAGCGCGGAGTCCATGAGAAACCTGATTTCACTTAGATTTGCTTCAAACCAGGAAATATGACACTTTCTTCAGGAATGCTGTTTGAAAAGTTTGATACTATGTATTTCTTCGAGACATCTTTGTGACCACATTTGATTTTTAAGTACTAGTCATGACTACTGCAGCTCCTGGGCTCGACCAAAATAATAAGATGGTGAAAATGTGAAAAAAGATATCAAAAAAGTCAAAGCGCTAATAATTTACAAACTAATCTGGCACGTTTCAAAGTTGAAATTGAAAAAGGGATCACAAGATTTAGTGTTTAAAAATCACAGATAGGCACAAAAAAACCTTGAAGAAATGCACAGTATCAAGTGTACCATCCAGCATTGGTGAAGAAGGGGCTGCATCCTTTAAAATGTGTTATATTTGCGGGCTTTAAAAAAATAAGAGAGAAGTCAGGTTTGGACTCGGTGCTCTGTATTTCCAAAGGAAGCTTGCACCACTTTAGAATATTTTGTACCTATTCTCACATTTAGTATTTAGTTTGCACCAGTTTCAACTTATTCCCTAGGTTGGCAAGACCTTTGCATTTGTGGTTTTACCTACTAGTACTCTGGATCCCATAAGGACACAAAACCATATTTTCTTGATGGGGCTCCACCTCATCTTCTACACTCCACTCGCACTGACATGGATTTATTTTTGGGGTTCACGGCGTAATCAATAGGAATGTTTGCATCCTTCCAGATTCATGTTCAGAGATTGTGCGCACGATGGAAGAGATCACTGGGAGACAAGACTGTCAGTGTAGAAAGTCTACCTGAGGCCTCAGTCACACGGGCACATCGGCACCCGTACACCGGCGCCGATGCGCCCGTGTGACTGCAGGAAGGAGACGGACATACCTGCAGACGGCCGTCTCTCTGCAGCGCCGGAGGAAAGACCACATGACCGGCAATGAAGCCGGTCAAATGTTCTTTCCTCTGACGCTGCAGAGAGACGGCCGTCTTCAGGTACGGCCGTCTGCTGGTGTCAGTCACACGGGCACATCGGCGCCGGTGTACGGGTGCCGATGTGCCCGTGTGACTGAGGCCTGACTCTGTTTATTAGTAGGCGTAAAGCATCTTTTATAGCATTAAGTGTTAATTGCCCTTTATGGGCAGCAGGAAGCAATACGTGGTTGGAAATCAAAGCATGGGATTGGGTGGTCCAAATATGGTCTTTTTACATCCGGTCCTGCGTGAGATGCTGTTGTCATGGATGTCCGACATTGCGTGTTTTCAGATACAAAATCAGCGTCATCTTTCTGAGTTCGATAGAGGGGGCAGGGGGGGGGGAACGAGCAGCGTGTAATCAAATGTTGTTCAAGCTACATATTCTGATAACAGTTAGCAGTACAGGATGTGCCGGCACATTCCATTCTATTGGTTCAGATAATGAAATAGACATTTCACCATATATATATATATATATATATATATATATATATATATATATCTATATATATATATATATATATATCTTTCACATAAAATGGTCTCTGAAGATGTATACTTGGGCAAAAAGCCAATGGATCCCAATCTTCTATGCTGCATTCTGCATCCCACCGTTGCGGACAAAGTTGAAGGTAGCACTTGACCTTCGATCAACTTGGGACCCATTGAAGATCAACCTGTTGATTATGATTGACAAGCTGCTGATCCCTGCTTAAACAAAAATATACAGTAGTATGAAAACAGAAGAATAGATACACAGAGGCCTTTTAATTCTGCGTAAATATTACATTGCCTAATTCTGAATTTGCATGGAGTTGATGTCAAAAAAGTGTGTTGACAGGAATGATAAAGAAAGTGAAGAACTTTGTTTATTTAATTGTTTATGAAATTTGCCAAGGGCTATTAAAGATGGAACAATAGAACAAAGCTAATTATATTAATAAAAAAAATCCTCACTAGTAACATTAGATCATTAAAAAGATTTAATTGAACTGACTCTTTGTACTTTTATCTAGATTTTGTCAGCTGACATTTTTTTTTTTGTTTTCGCATCAGGTGTTTAGAGTAATTCTAATTAGAAAAATGTTTCACAGAACATTACAGATTTTTCCCTCTCTGCATTCCTGATATGTTTGATGTAGAGTTTTAGGAGAAAAAAAATGTTGTTTTTTTTATTACTATTTTTTGTGACTTGTCATATTAAGACGAGTTGTAAATTATCCCAAGCCATTAGACACATCTCATGATCAATTAACTTGAGTCTGTAACCAATGATAGAAGGATATTCACCAAGAAAAGAACACCTACAGGATTACTTGTATTAAAGAATGTTTGATAAATTGATAAAGAAATTGAATAGTCTGCCTCATTGGGTATCAACAAGACTTAATCTACGGAGACATTTACATGGAAGGAGGAGGTTGTTTGCTTTGTGAATATATTTTCTAATTATCATAGCAAATATTTTATCAAAAGACACAGTCCTTTTTTTTTTTTTGGTCTTTGAAAAATATCTCATAAAGCCAAATTTTGTACAAAGTCAAATTGTACTAAAAGAATGAAGCTTCACTGTAGAGTAGATGCTTATTTTTAGTCCTTTGTCCTGGGCTGACCGCCGATATTGATGTATGAATTCTACCGCTGTATGTAATTGTAACTTTGTATCAGTGGAGAAGTAACAATGGCACATAGTGAATGAGATGCGACTCATGGTACAGTGGACCATAAAAAAGAAAGGCTCGGATAGACTATGGTTCATTCAAAATAGTTGGGGGATGGTTCAATTGCATTCATAATAAGTGACTGGCCTATTTTGCACCTTAATGACCAGGCTTTTTTTTATTTTTACGTTGTTACATTACAAGAGCCATAACATATTTATTTTTTGTCAACAGAGCCATATGAGGCTTTGTTTCTTTTTTTTCCGGGATGAGTCGTATTTCCTAGTTGTACCACTTAGGCCTTAGTCACACAGGCGTTTTTTCACGCGATTTGCGGATCGCATGACGGATGCGCATCCGCAAATCGCGTGACCGGGGCCAAAAAATCGCCCGAAAAATCTGCTCCTAGCCGCGTTTCATTAGAAACGGGCCGGAGCTGTCCAGCGCATTGAATTCAATGGAACTTCAATGGAGATTGGTCCCTGCGCTGAGCCAATGAGAGGCAGCAGTCACTCACCCATTCATGAATTCATGAATGGGTGTGTGAGTGAGAGCTGCCTCTGATTGGTCAGGCTGTGACCAATTAGAGGCAGCTCATTCAGCAGGCGGGGATTTTAAAGCCCCGGCTGCTAAATACTATAGAGAAGCAGTTCAGGAGAACTGCCGGCGGCCGAGGCTGAACTCCGACTGCAGCGGAAAGGTAAGTATACATTTTTTTTTTATTTTTACACATTTCTGGATGACTTGCAGGTTAGGGCTTATATATTTAAGTCCTTCCCGACAATTCATCCTGCGCTCGCCGGCAGCCCATTGCTTTCAATGAAGCAAACATCATTCTTCTCTGCCACAGCTGTTACAGCTGTGGCAGAGAAGAATGATTTGTCTTCTATATGTTCTCAATGGGGTCGGCGCTGCTGCCGCCGGCCCCATTGAGCGCATATAGAGAAGAGAACAGGAATCGTAGATTGCAGATAGGTGCTCTATAATTTATCGGATGAGAGCATAAAAAGCGCTCATGTGTCCGATACCATTGCAAAGCAATGGTTTTAAAAAATCGCCGGAGCATGCGCATGCGTCTGACTAAGGCCTTAGGGGAACATATAATTTATTACTTAAGAGTAATACATTTTTTGTTGGAGAGGATGGAAGAGAAAAGCATAAATTCTGCCATTGTTTTCTTTGAGGTTTTGTTTTACAGGGCTCTTTTTATGTTATAGAAGAAATGTTAGTTTTATTCAACGGGTTGATATGATTACGGCATGGATATATAGATATATATAGTTTTTTATGTGTTACTGTTTTACTACAGTAAAAACACTTCAAAAATTGTATTTGCATTGCTGGATTCCAAGATCCATAACATTTCTAATTTTCTGTCAGTAGAGCTATGCGAGATATTGATTTTTGCTAGACAAGCTGTAGTTTCCATTGGTGCTATTTTGGGGCAGCTGTGACTTTTTGATTGTTTTTGATAGTTTTTTTTGTGTGAAACAAATAGCCGAAAAACAGCAATTTTGGCATTTAAAAAAAAAATTTTTTATTGCACTTACCGTGCAGTATGAATGATTTGCTAACTTTATTCTTTGGGTCAAAATTATTATGGAAATACTAGAGGTATATACTTATTTTTTTTTTACTTTGGAACAATAAAATCCCTATTATTTAAATAAAATATATGTATTTACATCGCCACCTTCCACGACCACTGACATTTTTATTTTCCCGCCAAATGAGCTGTAGGAGGGTTTTTTTTTGTAGTTTTCTTTCGTACTATTTTGAGGTGCATGCAACTTTTTGATCACTTTTTTAATGCTCTTTTAGAAGGTGAATTAATGAAAAATATCAATTTTTGCATAGTTTTACAAAATAATATTTTTTTGCAATTTTTGAAAATATATTTCATATTTCCGTTAGTTTGCTTGGATCACCAGTCAAGTATTTCTTTTGTACTGTGACTTTAATCAAATTTTTGTTAAAGCAAATAGAAAAAACTGACCTTACTAAATTTTTTAAAAAACACATTTTGCAATGTAGAAATATAGCATATATTAACTTGACATTTGATGGTATCTAATGATATCTTGATTACATTGCACTACAATGTTATCATAACGCAACAGTCATGTTAATGATTGCTATAGCTGTAAATACCTTTTAAATCTGACTCTGATTCTGTGCCACAGTGATCCCACATTGATTTCTGTTGTCATAATTGATGACGTATCAAATAGTGTCCCATGGCCAGTCACTGGTCTGTGCATTCATATGTCTTGGGTGATGACATTAAAGCTGGTGACAGTACTTGATGGCCATGATCACCTGGTGCGAGATGATACCTTGTATTATTGTATAGGAAGTATATAATATTACATGTTATAGTCACTAGATCAATAGAGATGGGTCATTGATCCAGGGATTTATTCTGATTGCCATATTTGGAGTCAAGAAGGAAATTTTACACTCTCATGATTTTTTCCATCTACTGGATCAACATTGCAGTAGGCACATATTTTATTTCTGCCTTAAAAACTATATTAGTATGAGCATGGTGGAGGCAGCTGGTGCTCTGTGCGAGACCTTAGTAACCGTGATGGTGAATTGAAAATATGCACATTACATATAACATTTTTGTAACATTTTTAGCCATGTTGAAGTGGTTTTTAGTGGTTTGAAAGCCCCTTTAACAAAAATATACACCTTTGAGGGTCTAGGTTTCCCAACAAACCTAACGTGTACACTTGATCCATCAAGAATTTTTCACTGTAGGCATGAACCTGACGTAATACGGTCATACTGTACATGTTCTCTTCTTCACTTTTTGTCACTTACTACAGTGGTTTCATTGTATTTGCTACCTCTACGAATTTCAGTATTCTCTCTACAACAATTTATCTTATCATGCTAGCTGTGATACTCTCTCACCATTGATTTTTAGCTGACTCAATTAACTCAACTATTCATTTGCACTTCCATGCAAAAATAATGAGTAAAATTGAATTTGTAGTGTGTAGCTTTCATCTACACAATTGGATTTTTCAACATTGTACCTAGTTATCTATCAAGAACTAGGGTTCTAATCTGAAAGAGTGCTGGAGGATAAAATGGGAAGGTCATATTCAACGTAACTTTCAGGAATGGCTTATACCTACAAAGAAAGTATATTAACACTATCAACATCGCTATGTACATGAATATGTGGATGGTATCACATAAGTTATTATGTCAGTGGTTGAGTTTTGGAACCAAGCAATTTAGGAAATATTACTTTTCCAAACAGAAGTAATATATTTTTGAGGTCTGTGAACATTATATATGATAGGAAGTTAATGTAAACGATGATTTAAGGTAAAGGTGTTGGTATTCTTTCATATTAAGGCCTCGGTCAGACGGGCGTTTTTACGCGCGATTTGCGCATGCGCATGCGTCCGTCGATTTTATAAAACCATTGCTTTGCAATGGTATCGGACACATAAGAGCTTTTTATGCGCTCGTCCGATAAATTATAGAACAGAAATCGCAGATCGCACCTATCTGCGATCTGCGATTTCTGTTCTCTTCTCTATATGCGCTCAATGGGGCCGGCGGCAGCAGCGCCGACCCCATTGAGAACATATAGTAGATAAATCATTCTCCTCTGCCACAGCTGTAACAGCTGTGGCAGAGAAGAATGATGTTTGCCCATTGAATTCAATGGAGCCGGCAATACAGCCGGCTCCATTGAAAGCAATGGGCTGCCGGCGATTGCACAATGAATTTTCGGGAAGGGATTAAAAATATAAGCCCTTCCCTGAAATTCATCCAGAAATGTGTAAAAACAAAAATATATATATATACTCACCTTGTCCCGGCAGACGGAGTTCAGCCGCGGCCGGCTGGCAGTTCTCCTGAACTGCTCTGAGTAGTATTTAGCAGCCGGGGATTTAAAATCCCCGCCTGCTGAATGAGCTGCCTCTGATTGGTCACAGCCTGACCAATCAGAGGCAGCTCTCACTCACACCCATTCATGAATTCATGAATGGGTGAGTGCTGCCTCTGATTGGCTCAGAGCAGGGACCAATCAGGGGCAGCTCTCAGCTGAATGACAGTGTAAATTCATAGAACAAAAATATTTTAAAATGTAAAAGAACTCAGCGATCATAAGGGTACTGATAGTCCAATGTAACAAAATGGAATCAGTAATTGTAGACACTTACTTTGAAGGAGGGGGGGGGGGTGATGTACAGAACCCCCCATCTAATAGTTGTAATCACAGGTCTTAAGTGCTTGAGGTCAAGTCCATATATTTATTCTTCAAACAGGCAGACAGATAAAGTGAAGACAACGCGTTTCTGTGCAGTTTAGATACACCTTTTTCAAGCCTAACTTCAAAGTGTCTATGACTATTTAGTCCATTTTGTTACATTGGCCTATCAGTACCTCTATGAACGTGGAGATCTTTTACATTTTAAAACATTTTCTTTCTATGTTCGAAATCACCTTGGGAGTTCACTGGATTCCTCTGTGGCTCTCTTGGTGTCGGTGCCTTTGATGGCATATGAGGACTGGTTACTGGCTATGCTAGGACTACATGTGTGGAGGTCTGATCCCATTCACTTGGGTTCCATATGTCCATGCCAGGAAAGTCCGTTTCTTCAATTTCCGAACACTTGATACTTTTTCTCTGTGGCGCTATCCCATTCTTACTTCACAAAAAAATTAGGTACTGACTGAACGATGAACGAGACTTCCTTCACTTCTCATTAATCATTTAGTTTATGCATGTGTAAAACTGAATGACAGATCAGTCCATGTAAATAGGCAGCTGTTCATCTATGAACAATTGTCTGTTTAATGTGAATGGAGGCGGGTGGGCCAGAATGGATAAATTCTATTTTATAATGGATTCTCACTAATGTAGAATAGGGACCCTCGTAAAGCAAGACCTGACAGAGGCTAAAAAGAGTGCATTTTGATAGGAGGACCCAGCATATCTACATATGACCCATATTGGTCACTGATTACAATAGTGATGCTGTAATACTTAATATCCAATGCAGGGTTGCTATAGGGAAATTGATCACTTACTGCCAGGATCTCTGAGATATTGCAGCTGATTGCACCACAATTCAGTGGATTTCTATCTTTAAAGCTCTTGACAGTAGTCTGCAATTACTGTCTATCAATATGAAACTAAATCTGGGCATTGGCCAGTCGAGCAAGGATGAAAGTGAAGGCAACAGGTTGAGGGGCATGGGTATAGCATAGTTTGCCTGGTAGAAGCCATCTTGCTACATCCCTTCCCATGGTATAGCACATGAATAGCAGATGTCGGCGGCTGAAAAGTTAAGGCCACATGGCTAGGGGGTGGTGCTTAAAACCAAAAACTAGTCCTTTTACTCAACAGGTAGTAAAGTTACTTGCTGATACCAGTGTCAAATCAGGCTGCGTGAAGTAGAAGAGGGAGCTGGTGTATCTTCAGGTATAACGAGTTCAGCAACCTTACTTCGATGGCCACTGGAAGTAGTCAGCATCACTGTGTTCTGTTTCTTCCAGCTTGAATCCTGCATCAATACTGGTTTGTTGTATCTACTTCACCCAGAGAAAAGCCTAAGGGAGACCAGTTATATCAGTGAGATCTGTGGCAGCCGCCCCCTAATCTACATTCTTAAAGAAACAACGACGTTCTCGTAACAACAAAGAATCCATCCCCGTTTTCCCCTTGCAAATACATGTTTAAATATTTATGTCTTCTTCTCCTATTCCCCAAATCAAAATGTTGCAAGTGTATGAGACCACTTGGCTTGTTGCAATTGCGATTGCTATCTGTACTAATTAATGAGACCATAATTAGTGACTAGCTTCTAAATTGTCTTTCCACTGATTGCCTTACCGTACATATTTCCTTTGTGTCAAGTTGATATCTATTATAAACAGGCAAGAAAGCGTAATTAAACATTAATTCAAAAACTCTTGAGGATTTTAGATGAAAAAATACCTTAAAAAATAACTAGTTTGTTAAGCTGTTCGGAGAACATTCCAGTATGAGAGGCTTCTTAAAAGAACCTCACACTTAACTAGCAAATTATTTCTGCATGTGGTTTCAGTAATTTTAGCCCTGAGCTCTGCTGTGTTGTACCTGAACGTAACAGTCACTTATTCCTACCTTTGAAATGCTCTTCTTTGTTAAACAGAGATGAAAAGAAACAGCCTTAACTGACCTTTAAATAACTGCCTATTGAATTAACTATAGCATATGCGGCACACCAAATAGGCAGCCAGGTTGGTTAATAGTTTTCTCACCAAAAGCAGAGGTACTTCTCCCAAAGAACAATTTATGGCTATTATTCAAGCTTATCATTACCGTAAGACAAGGAGGAGAAGCAATGAAAAGAAAATTCTGCGCAGTAACAACTTTTTGAATTTGTTATTGCCTAGACTCATCTAATCTCCCCCGGTTCTTAGCACAAGTTCAATGTTTTTTGTAGGAAAATGTCTTACTTATTTTTGATTGGGATGTCAAACTTTTCACTTTTAATGGACTTGTTTCAATGGACTATAAAAATATAAATGTTGGTGTGGTGTAACACAATGCAACTTTTCAGGCAGTTTCTGGTGCCCCCGCCCCAAACGGTCTTATAACTTAGGAATATCTTATTACATTTAGTTTGAGAAGAGTATCAGTATTGAGTCATGTGTAGTGATGAGCGAGCATAATCGCTAAGGGAAATTGCTCGAGCGAGCATTGCCCTTAGCGAGTACCTGCCCGCTCGAGAGAAAAGGTTCGGCTGCCGGTGGCGGACAGGGAGCGTCAGGGGAGAGCGGGGAGGAACGGAGGGGAGATCTCTCTCTCCCTCCCCCCCCCCTCCACTCCCGCTGCTGACCACCGCAACTCACCTGTCACCTGCTCCGGCAGCCGAACCTTTTCTCTCGAGCAGGCAGGTACTCTCTAAGGACAATGCTCGCTCGAGCAATTGCCCTTAGCGAGTATGCTCGCTCATCTCTAGTCATGTGCAATATCCATGTGCGCAAAGTGATAGAGGTATGCATGTAGATACAGCCATAATCCAAAGAGGCCCAATAAGGGGAAGGAATGTCACCATTTTGGCAAGGCAGTCACACAGTCATGGAATTGAAAAGAGTTGTTTAAAGGGGTTTTCTTCCAGCATCAAGTATTTGTTATAGGGGAAATATAGTATTAAAGAGACTATTAGATACTTTGAGCCTTCTAAGCTAAGCTTAAATGGCTTAAAGTAACTCACCCACTGAGTTTGGGGATGTAAATTGTATACTTACCTTCCCTGCTGTTCCGACACTGTCAGTTATCAAGCCCACCGCTGAATGCACTTAGCGGACTACTTAGTCATGCACTAAGCAGCCTTATCATTCTGTACACAGAATGAGAGGACTACTTAGCACATGCCTATGTAGTGCGGTTAAGGCACTGCAGCGGCAGCTTTGAGCGCTGAAACTGGTGGAGTGGCAGAGAACATAAGTATAAAGCTTACATCCCCAGACTCGCCTGGTAAGCTACTTTGAGCCCATAAGCTTAGTTTATAAGGTTCAAAGCAGCTAGAAGATTCAACTCCATTCAATTGAATACCTCATGTCATCCATATAACATGTAGACAGCTAAAACCTGACAGAGCCTTTGCTTTTTAGTGGCTCTTTACTATGGCTCATAGAGAAGGACTCCACACTATAACATATATTCACAGTGAATATTTTTAAAGCAACTCTTCTAGAACTGGGGTCAAAATTTACTCTGGAACCAGAGTCTGGGAGTAATATTATTGCACCTTTCCTTTCTTGTCGATTCTTGGCCCCCTCTTCAGTTTTCCAAGATGCCTACAGCTACTCTGCTCCCTACCTGGTGCACACTGTGCATTGGTAGTCTGAGACACTTTACACTGCTTTTGGGTTGGCCAGTACTGCTCATTGTTGGAATATTCCAAGACAGATCATGACTTAATGTTGACATAAAATAAAAAAGGCCAATTTTAGCTTCAACAAATAGAACTTTTCCATTTTAGTTATCCTCCACCATGAAATTAAGTGCTCAGCTGCTTCCCGTTGCAGTTCCAATACAGAAGACACATTAATTTTTAGGGGACATTGAAGTGTATGTCACTACTTTTGTATTGACTAATGACAATATTCCTCCTGTCTACGTCAGATGTGGCAGAGCTGAGCTTGTTAGTAGCATGAGTCAGTATGATCCCGTACTCTCATTTCTGTGGTTTTACTTGTGCTGAAGTTACTATAGCATCTTTTATTTACTCCCTCTGTCTGCTCCATTATGTATCCAGCTATTATGGACTTATTCCAGTTGATGACTTGTCTCAAGAACATCTGCAGTTGTTACAAAACCTTTATAATAAATTGAATATGTCCTATGAAGAGTACAACAACATGTTGTGTCATTTAATATTTTAGTCCCTTGAATATTTTTAGTATATGCTATGGAATTCCGCAAGAAACAGATTTAAAGCAATAGGAAATCCCATCGACATAACTGTAACATACAGCAGTGGTCTACCACATACAAAGTACATTGTGCGCCCCAAATTTAAAACTTAAGAAAAACCTAAGGCCTCAGTTACATGGGCGCATCGGCACCCGTACACCGGCGCCGATGCGCCTGTGTGACTGACACCAGCAGACGGACGTACCTGCAGATGACCGTCTCTTTGCAGCGCTGGAGGAAAGAACATGTGACCGGCTTCATTGCCGGTCATGTGTTCTTTCCTCCGGCGCTGCAGAGAGACGGCCGTCTTTAGGTACGTCCGTCTCCTTCCTGCAGTCACACGGGCGCATCGGCGCCGCTGTACGGGTGCCGATGTGCCTGTGTGATTGAGCCCTAAAGCTGAAACCCAAAACAGGGTTCTTCTGGTTTGGTTTGCTCAACACTAATGTTGATTGTTATGATTGGAGGGGCAATAAAATCGGGCTGATTTTTTCTAAATCGGATTAGATCATCCCAATCTGAATTTTAATTTAAATCAGCAAAATATCACCTGCTTGGAGCAGAAAGAACAGGTGTGTTAGAGTTCTAGGATTACATCTGACCTTGCTGCAGATTTAAGACTAGGACCCACTTCTGTAGGGCAGCAGTGATGACCGCTGAGCTGCCACCGCCACCGCCAGACTCCACTGTTGGTCAAGGGACATTTTGGAGGCCAAATTAGCTTACTCGATTTTTACTCCCATTGATTTTAATGGAAGTCAGAATCAGGAGTCTTGTTTCACAATTATTTTTTAAAATTGGGTCAGTCATTCCCGACCCGATTATTTCAATAATCACGCAACATTAGTCCTGAAGACATTGAGAGTGTTATACATGGCTTTTATTGCTCTTAGACAGTGCTATACACTAGTTTTATGAGTTTTGGTGAATTTCTGATTCAGTTCATGTCATTTGGACTGCACCAAACAGTTTGCAAAAGTTTGGTGAACTAGCCGAACCAAACTTTTCAAAAGTTGGCTCATCACTATCTATGATCATGAACTAGGATGCTCAGAATGCAATAGGGTCACTAAATGAGTTGCTAAGGTCTTAACTGTTGATGATGATCTATCCTTCAGCTCTATCCACACTAATATCGGGCTGAATAAAAGCTGATACTAGGGGTCTTGAGGGGCTAACCCCCAACAATTAACTATTAATTACCTTTCCTGAGGATAGCTTATCAATATCTAAGACCCAAACAACCTCTTTAAAGATAATCATCAACTGAGAATTGCATTATAACCATAACTGAGTAGGGATTAATCAGTGCTTGAGTGAAGCCCTAAAGGATTTACTAGTTTGCGGAGTAAAGTGCCAATAGTTTTCCTTGAGCATAAAGATCTGGCTTTACTCAAGCACTGCATGTCATTGGGTTAATAGACTCTTAGGTTTTTATATTGGTATCGTGACAGCTATTTACGGAAAAACAATTATGAGCGCGAATTAACATACAGCAGATTTGTTATACACATTTTGTGACTGTTTTATTCATGTGAGGGGACGATGCAGAAATCTATGTGCTTACTTCCGAAACAACCCCATTCACATTATTGGAACTGATATTCAGCTACAGAAATTTCTGTACTTTTGCAACAATTTTGCTATTTGTGAATAAACAGTACTCTAAGGACATTTGCATGCAGCTGAGCCTTAGATTTCTGCTGTGGATTTGTATTTACAGTTGTCACAGATCCATACCCATAGTCCCAACAGTTACATGCAGAGGTTTACTCATTTACATACTGACAAACTTTACTACTAGAAATTCCTGGACTGGGCTGATTAAAACATAACTTGCAATATTTTTCTTACTGATATTTTGCACACAATGTACCAATATTGAAAATCTAAATCTAAAGATGCAGTTAGCAAAAAGGGGCATCAAACAAGTAATGCATAGAAATAAATGGAATAAAGATCCCAGCCAGATGCATTTCTCAGGTGGAGTAACTTGATCTAACTTCAAAATTGAAAGGCAGAAGATTATCCCAGGGCTGTAATTATAGCTGTAAGAGAAAAATGGATAAAGATATGACGGGATCCATATTCTCACCCTTTCATAATCTACCTCACCTTGCTCAGTAGAGCACCCGCCCTGACAAAGGTGACCCATAGTAGAAACCAGTTAAAATTTGTATTTAGTTACTTAATAGGATATGAATAAACTAATTTGCGCCAATGCGTTTCTGCCATCAATTTTTATGGCTTTTTCAGGACTGTTACATCATGGTCACTGAAATGTAGACTAAAGCCACAGAAATCTGAGACCATGATGACTTATAGGACATCCCACCTGCAGATGGTGTTTTTCAGTAGCATTACTACTGCTAACTATAGATAGAACAGCATTATCGTGAATGTGTGTGGTGCGCCAACATTACATCATTATTGGCACTACTACCATTAAGCAATACTGACTACAGTACCAGCACTAACTACTACTACTGCTGCTACTACTACCGCTAAGTAATACTAACATTATAATATACTAACTATACTAACACTATCAAACTCTACTACAACTACTACTAAATATCACTACTACGTCTACCACTAAATAAGGCTACTACTATTACTACTACCACCACTAAATTATACTAGCTACAATATTGCCACCATTTACTACTACCACTAGTACTACTCTTACTACTAGCTACAATTACCTCTATCACTAAATAAACTACTGCTACTTCTACTAGCACTACTAAGCAATGCTTACTACAGTTCTACCATTGTCTAATACTATCACACTAAATACAATAGTACTAACTACAGTTCTACCACTACTAGTAGTAGTACCTTTAATACTAACTACTACAACTTCTACCACTAAACAAGATGACTGCTACTACGAAATACTATCTACAGGATTACCAATAGCTACTTGTACCACCACTAAAAAAATAGTGTTTACTATTGTGACCCCATGCCCTCTGACTTGGGTTCACACTGGACTCTGACCTCTCCTGTAGCCCCCACATCCAATCTCTGGCCCAAACATGCCACCTGCACCTCAGAAATATCGCTAAAATCCATCCGTTCCTCACCACGGACACGATAAAGACACTCATGGTCGCCCTCATCTACTACCGACTCAACTACTGAAACTTCCTATTCATCAGCCGTCCCCGCACCAGACTCACTCCTCTCCAATCCATACTAAAAGCGGCAGCTAGGCTCATTTTTCTATCCAGTCGTTACTCAGACGCCTCTGCACTATGCCAGTCACTGCATTGGCTGGCCATCCACTGCAGAACTAAATTTAAACTCCTCACCCTCACCCACAAAGCTCTCCATGGTGCTGGACCACCATACATCGCCTCCCTTCTGTCCGTACACCACCCAGCCCGCACACTCCGATTTGCTAGCACACACAGACTAAACACCCCTCTAATACAAACCTCACATGCTCGCTTACAGGACTTCACCAAAGCAGCACCCATCCTCTGGAATGCTCTACTCCAAGGCATCCAGACAATTCCTGATGCACAAAATTTCAGATGTGCCTTAATACCTCACCTCTTCAGGGAGCCATACCAAATCTCCTGACCTAGTCCCCCTGTCCCACCCTATGGCTTCCCACATCTTGCACCCTGCCTATTACACACAACCTCTACCTCTGCACCTCCTTACCACCCCCACCCCGTTTACTTTCTAATAACTGATTTCCATATGTAATTCTCGTATTGTCTGTGTTCCTCCATGCCTTATCCTCCACCTTGCACCTCCTGTACCACCCTTAACCTGTTTGTTTCAAACTGATTGTATATCACATGTAATTGTTGTATTGTCTGTGTTTCTCCTATGCTTGAAAGCGCTGCAGAATAAGTTGGCGCTATACAAATAAAGATTATTATTTATTATTATTACTGTTACAACTAACTACTGTTAGCCGTTCAATACTGAACGGCTGCTATTTACACTGCACGATCATAGTTATACTCATCGTTTATGCAGCTCATCGTTTATGCAACATGAATGATGAGCGATGAGTTTAACTATGACAGTGTAGTGTATATAGCAGCTGTTCAGTATTGAACGGCCACTATGTTAAATGAATGGAGAGGGGCGGAGGGGAGAACTGAAATCTGCTCCTGCCGCCCTGCTGTGAGCCATCGATACAAGCTCCTGTGCAGGAGCAAGGGAGCGTGTATGTATGGGGCCGAGTGTTGGGCATTGTTTGCCCGACATTCGCCTCATCTAAATGCGGCTTTACTACTAACTTCTACTATTACTACTTATATCACTAAATACTACTACTACCACTACTTACTAGTACTAATACTACCTTTATAACTATTACTTATTATTACTATTCCTAAGAACCACTATTGCTCCCAACTACTACCACTTTCTTCTACTACCACTTGATAGCAACATGTAGAAAATCCCACAAAAAGTAAAATATTAGAATTAGGCCTTTATCTATCCATCTATCTATCCATCTATATATCTCATATCTATCTATCTATCTATCCATTTATCTATCTCATATCTATCTATCTCATATCTATCTATCTCATATCTATCTATCCATCTATATATCTCATATCTATCTATCTATCTATCCATTTATCTATCTCATATCTATCTATCTCATATCTATCTATCTCATATCTATCTATCTCATATCTATCTATCTATCTATCTATCTCCTATCTATCTATCTATCTATCTATCTATCTATCTATCTATCTATCTATCCCATATCTATCTCATATCTATCTATCTATCTATCTATCTATCTATCTATCTATCTATCTATCTATCCCATATCTATCTCATATCTATCTATCTATCTATCTATCTATCTATCTATCTATCTATCCCATATCTATCTATCTATCTATCTATCTATCTATCTATCTATCTATCTCATATCTATCTATCTATCTATTTATCCTATATCTATCTATCTATCTATCTATCCCATATCTATCTATCTATCTATCTATCTATCTATCTATCTATCTCATATCTATCTATCTATCTATCTCATATCTATCTATCTATCTATCTATCTATCTATCTATCTATCTATCTATCTATCTATCCCATATCTATCTATCTATCTATCTATCTATCTATCTATCTATCTATCTATCTATCTATCTATCCCATATCTATCTCATATCTATCTATCTATCTATCTATCTATCTATCTATCTATCTATCTATCTATCTATCTATCCCATATCTATCTATCTATCTATCTATCTCATATCTATCTCTCTATCTATCTATCCCATATCTATCTATGAGTGCAAAAGTAGCTGTCACCTGTGGACTCCCTTTCGCCTGAGTAGGGTCTCTTGTCTGTCTATGTATCTACATTATTTCTGAAACCCAGAATGCAAGGTAATATTGCATGACTAATTATTACATATTTTACTCAATAGTCATCACGTAAATAAACTTATTTTTCTACATTAGTTGTTTTCTTTACTGAAATTACTTTGTGAGAACTAAAAAATTGTTGCTCGATTTTCCAGTTGACAAATCATAGCCTGCAAGATTAAATTTGTCCTTCCCGATTCCCAGAAATACACACTTGACACATACTTTATGCATTAGTACTTTCTGACATATAAAGCATGTAGCTTTCACATCAAACTGTGTGGAAATAAACGCAATAAAAAAAAGCCTCATAATAGTATTCTACTGTTATAATAAGCCAAGGCTGAGAGGGCAGGGACATTGACAAATCAAAGGGTGTTGCACAAAGAAGATCTCAACGGTAATTTACTCACGTCTTCGAGAATTAGTGAGCAGATTGTAGATTAGCATTCTTCATTGTTATGCATGTTTATAACGTTCTTTATAGCTGTTGAATTACGGTCATTCATATTATACGGTAGATGCTCATTAAGGCATTTTCTTAATAAAGGCATTAATGCCTATTTGTAAGAACTGGGCTCGGGGTAACCTAATTGCCCCAGGTGAATGGAAAGGGGGTGCACATGTGTGACCACTGCTAACTTCACTTGTAAGTTGTGGTTGTGATTAGAGATGAGCGAATATACTCGTTTCGAGTAATTACTCGATCGAGCACCGCGATTTTCGAGTACTTCCGTACTCGGGTGAAAAGATTTGGGGGGTGCCGGGGGGCGGGGGGAGGCGTGGCGGAGTGGGGGTAGCAGCAGGGTACAGGGAGGGAGCCCTCCCTCTCTCCCTCTCCCCCCCCACTCCCCGCTGCAACCCCCCACCCACCCACGGCGCCCCCGAATCTTTTCGCCCGAGTATGGAAGTACTCAAAAATCGCGGCGCTCGGGCGAAAAAGGGGCGTGGCCAAGTAGGTTCGCTCATCTCTAGTTGTGATATGTTTTGCAGCCTGTTGAGGGTTTTACCAACATGTCATGATGATACTGCAACGTGGCTTAGGTCAAGGCATGGATTCAAGAACCGGGTCGATATTTGCCCATGGTGATGGGCTTACCTGGAGTACTAGTGAATGTAGGGACTTGGGACCTATTGGCCTGGGACCTAGAAGGAAGCAACATTCCTATGGCCCTTGCTTGGGCCTTAGCTTCGGCAGCTGGGTAGGGAGACTCATGTGGATTCTGCATTTTTCTGCAGTAAACTTTAACATCATGTTTATTATTTTACATCAGTTGGCTTCATCGGGACAATTATCTTAGATAGTTTGTTGCAAACAACAATAAGGGTTTCACAACTCAGCATTTCTGCTTCAACCCATCAGATGAAAGGGTTCAATAATCTATGAAAGAGGGTAACCTGAGCTTGTGGAAGTGAGTAGGATGCGGTTACTGTGTTTTTCCATTCTCATCCATCTGCTAAAGCTTCAGCTTCCTTGATTGAGTCCAAGTTAGAGACATCTGTTCCTTAAGAGCAAGTAGACCTGCAGCTGGGTACCAGCACTCTCTCTCTCTCTACATCGCTATCATTCTCACTGCCCAATATTTTCTAAGTCCCAGGACCCCTCCGTCCAAAAGACGCACACAGTAAAATATTATAACCCCACAGTAAAACCATGAACAATACTTCCATTACTATTCAATAATATGGAAGCGCTAGCATGCACCCCTTACAATACTGCATATTGAGAAATTGGTATCCATAACATTAAGGGGCTTTTTACAAATTTTTGACATGTAAGAATGTCATGTAAAAAGTTTTAATCAGTGGTGGTCTCACTGCTGACACCTCCATTAATGGCAAAAGCAAGGGGGCTGCAAAGCTCACCGGCTTAAATTAGTACATAGTTTAGGGACAAATGCCAGGTAAGGTAATACAGCAAAAGAGCATAACAATAAAAGTGTCCTCTGACAACCTACCATTACATTTGAGAATACTAAGACAAATATAGACGAGTGGATAGAGTGCTCTCTTGTCTATCTCTGCAGGTTGTTGGGAAGGCTGCTGAGTGTATTGTTTGGGAGCAGACAGGTGTTTTTTTACCATCTCCATAGAAGAATAACATTTGACAGGAACTCTTTGGCTCTTCAAGGCTTTTGTTCTGAATCTTAACTTTTTAGTATTTTTCTTATGAAAACTTGGGAAAGCTTTGGAGGCCCAAAGGATTATACCGTGTGTGAGTCTTTTCTACATCTCCAATCTCTCACTCGAGGTCTTCAATTGTGTCACTGGAGATTTTTAGTTTTCATTGTCTATAATTTTCTAAGTATTCACTGTAATAGGACAATGTCATTGCGGAAAAAGTAATGTCAGTTTAGTACCATTGTCTCCAGAGTGACTTTGTACTACAGATATAATACTGGATGTGCTTCACTTGAAGTGTTATCTACGGTTTACCAATCAAAGTCAATCTGCTTAGTTATCCAAACTCAATGACAAATTTAGCTGTACTTAGTTGAATCCAAGTTTATTGGAATGCTATTTTTACAGAGGCAGGGGGAGGCGTTATTTATGTTGCCAATACAGAATTAAGCTTTATTTGCGCGCAATGAATTATCGCCTAAAAGGCATTCAAACGATTGCCTTGGAGCAATATTGCGTGTAAACACTTTCATCTTTCACTCTTCGGCTGAACGATGATTTTTAGGTGAACATAAAATCCATCCTTTAGCTGGAAAGAGATAGCAGGGACTGCATACTATGTTCTCTATGGGGGCAGCTGGTTACATTGTATTCAGCTGACAGCCCACGACAGCCCATGCGAAAACAATGCAGCTGAGTGCAAAGTCCAGACCGCATGCTGGGATTTGCAAACAGCTACTGAAGGCTCATTTACATGCAAATGTAGCTGATAAGGTGCTAATGGGCATTAGTGCCCATTAGTACTTTATCCAAAATGATCGCTAGAACTGTTAAACTTTCAATCGTTTGAAAGATTGTCTTTGCATGTAAATGAGTCTTTAAGCAATAAGAGCTAAAAGCTTCCACTTTACTGTTCCCAGAATTTGCATTTGGTAAGCTGTTGAGACATACCAGGCATCCAGCTGAAGAGGATATTCGGAAAAAATTTTGCCTATAAGCTGTCAACCAATCAATCAGTATTGCAAGGAATGTTCTCTGCAATGTTGATTGGTTTAGATCTGCTGACAAGCAGGGAATAGTGATTTGCAATTTTTTTTAAAAATTTAGTTTTGCAGGTTTACCAAATTTGTGCATCAAGTTCATGTTAGTTTAAATCAGTTAGAATAGAACCAACACGTCACCAATAACATTAAAACTGGTGTAAAACACTGTTTAAGAGCCATAAAAACTCTGTATAACATTCTTATGTCACATAGGAGTGCATCGAAGTACTTTTGAGCTGCTTTTAAGAAAAATGACTGAAGAAGAAAAAAGAAAAAAATTGGAAAAGAAAAAGAAAATATGTTTTATTTCTTCTTCTTCTTTCTTTTCCTCCTTTCTTCTTTTTCCTTATCCTTTATAAGATGGAAACAGAAGAAAGAAATAGAAGAGTTTCAGTGGGTTTGGCCACGATTAACCACCTAAGATTCGGGTTTGCGCAAAACTGAACTTTTAGCCAACTTTTAGCAAATGTAACCCAAAACAGGGTTCTACTCTTTCAGTTCTCTCGACACTAGCAGGGATCTATCTACAAACCTTCTTCTACATGCCCTGTTCAAGTAGATGTGAAGCAGAGCATACAGTTATACCAAACTCTGGTTCTGCAAGTGAAATCGTTGCAGGACTCTCCATACCCAGGATTAGGAAGATGATGTGACATGAACTAGGACCGAGAGGAGCATCTTCCCTCTATGAACGCATTTGTATCTACTTGGTAAAGATGAATTCTTACAAATCTATTTTTTTTCATCCTTTATCTTTGGTTCTTCCCAAATCACTGAGATTCACAAAACTGGCAAATCAATGTAGCCATCTGTGTTAAGTATATAGGCTTGGATAGAACAGTCTGTCCCAACATCCGATCCTCAGATGGAACAGGGGATGAGGGTGCTTTTGTTCAATTATGTAATAGTGCAATATGGTCACTTTGTGATTTATTATATTGTATTACGAAGAAAACAGATAAAAGAGCCATGTCTAAATCCATAAAAGGCAATAAAAGAAAATGGTAAGTCATACATTTAGAAGTATTGGAGGAAGCAGGGTTCCTCTGTAGCACAGTATTGGTAGATATGGTAATATTGTTTCCCCTTTCAACCATAATGTTTGCTTTTGGATAATCCCTACTTGTTGAAGGGTACCCTGACAATAAAATGATGAAACATTTTCCTCTGCTAGGACCCAGCTATCAGAAAACTTTAAGTGATTAATTTCTCTGTAGCACCACCACAGGGGACATGAAACATTACAGAGTGTCCATTCCAATCAGTGGTTTGTTTGCAGACCCTCCAGATCCAAAGATGCTTTTCGTAACCACTTTCCACTTTGTCGGATTCATGAGGATCTAGATTAGAGAACCCAACCTATTGACTCAGAATTCTATAGGTTTTCTAAACTAGAAAACCTATTTAGTGTGAAATCTCACCTTTAGATAAAATGTAAGTAAAGTATAACGTACACAAAAAGTTCTGTAACTGAACAATTTTTTGTCTTTACTGTTTTTGTATCAATTTTATGTTTTGTTTTTGTTTTTTTCCATTTATATACAAAGCGCCTTTTGATATTCATTCAAAATTCTGCTGGCTTTGTTGGGTCCAGACAATGGTTTGACTCAACCACTATTTCTGGGACATAGCCTATTAGCATATATAGTTCTAACTGTCCACCAGTTCTCTGTTTACGAGATTTTTTTTTCTTTCAAAACAGACAATAATATGTCATATAATAAAAAATGGGGTAGGAAATTAGGGAAGCTAATATCTATAAAAGTGATTCGACTTTTTGGTTTCAGGATAAATTTCTGTCCTGGGATCAAGAGGAAGGGCGGTGCAGTACCTGCAGTTGTTCTTCTCTGCCAACCCTCCAATTCACTAATTCCAGGTCTTGTTTTTTTGCTGTTCCAAATGGAGAAAGCTCTCAGAGAAAGCTTATGAGTCTCGCTTTCCCCATTGACTGGTCTCTTGGTATCAGGGGCGTAACTATAGAGGGTGCAGGGGATGCAGTTACACCCGGGCCCAGGAGCCTTAGGGGGCCCATAAGGCCTCTCTTCTCCATATAGGGAGCCCAGTACTATGAGTAAAGCATTATAGTTGGGGGCCCTGTTACAAGTTTTGCATCGGGGCCCGGGAGCTTTAAGTTACGCCTCTGCTTGGTATATAAACTCCTATAGTAAAAGTTGCCAATCACTGTGTGTGGGCGGAGGAAGCAGGACTCACGGGCTTTGTCTAGTAGTCCTGGCTGGAAAATAATGGGTTTAATCATACAAAACTATATATCCACAAGTTCAGCATCTACCCTTCTATGCAGAGTTGTCCTCATATACCAGATCTCACAGATCTACTTTAGGAGGTCTACTTTTTACTGTAAATTTACTTTTCCAATGGCACACTGAAGTTTTAGTTTATTTGCAAACACACGTAGACTTTGTAGTTACAAGTAGATTGCTGGTAATGCTCCTATGGGCATTAGTGTGCAAATTTCAAGGCTGTCACTCATTGCTATAAATGATTAGCATATGCATAAAATTAATTAGCCAATCAAGAAATGGAACAATTGGACTGGAAGGAAGGTCTTTTTGGGTTATAGAGCACTGCTGGGAACTGGTGTTAAAAGCTCCTTGGCTGTAGAGCTTGCTCTATGTTTGGAGGTAATTTATTGAGGCTAACTAGGATTGGTTCTTACCGTTTTCATATAATGCAGACAGTTGAGCTAAGATACCAATCTACAGACAGGATCATAAATATCAGCGTTAATGCACAGCTTTCTTCCTGGAAGATTAAGAAAGGATTTCGAAATTTATCATTAAAGTGCTCTCAAAAAACAAACTGCAGTACATTTTGCAGTGAATGTTAGATCGTAACTCTTCACCAGTGACAATTCTAGATAGATTGGCAGATATGCACCACACAGAAAATGAATGGGCAAATAGAATTTAATAATTACATATGCAATACAAAAGGAGGGAAATTGATTTGAAATTGGCCAATAGTAAGGAAATATGAAAGAAAAACTGTCTTGATATCAGTAAATAGATGATACAAAGGCATGATGTATAATCAAAAGATAGATAGATAGAAAGATATGAGATAGATAGATAGAAAGATATGAGATAGATAGATAGATAGATAGATAGATAGATTGATGGACAAGAGACCCTACCCAGGCGCAGGGGGCTCAGGGGCGACAGCTAATTTTGCACTCCTAATTGCTACATAAAAAGACAGGTTAATGCCCTGTTTCCCTGAAAATAAGACATACCCTGAAAATAAGACATAGCATGATTTTCCAGAATTTTTGAGGATGTAAAATGATTTTTCAGGCTTTTTGAGGATGCTTGAAATATAAGCCCTACTCCAAAATTAAGCTCTGCTAACAGTTAATTAAAAAAGTCAATTTAAATAGTGTCCAGGCAGCTATACATGTAAAAAAGTTAAAGCTTTTTGAACAAAAATTTATATAAGACACTGTCTTATTTTCGGGGAAACACGGTAGATATACTATCCTACCAAAAGTAGTTGGACACCTGAGCAAGAATTAAAAGTAGTATTTATTTACATATTGATACTTTGTGGGGCTCATTTGGTCCTAATGCATACTCTCCGAGGCATACTTTCTACTAATATCTGATAGACTACAGCTGGTATTTTCCTCCATTTATCCTGTAAACATCTTCCAAAGATGTTCCTGCAAGTTCTCCCTAAGAAGATGGACACTGTTTATATTTCCAGACTTGACATTCCAGTTCGCCCATAAGAGGTTCAGTAGATTTCAGGTCAGGACTCTGTGCATTCCAGTTCAATTGTGGAACACCCTCAAACCAACATAAACGAGCATTGAATTTGTAACAAGGAACGTTGTCCTGTTGGAAGTATTGCTGACTTTTCCCAAAGTATTGCCACATTATCGGCAGCACGTTATTGTCTAGAATGTTAAGGTACACCTCCATGTTTATGGTTTTTGTTAATACAACCAATGGACATAGACCGTGCCCCGTAAAACTTCTCAGACCATAACAGAACCTCCATGGTACTTATCTGTTGGCACAACACACTCAGGCAGAAGCTGTTCCCCAGGCGTCCCCCACACCCAGGTATACCCATCTAATTTGAAGACAGAGTAGCATGATTCATTTCTCCATAGAACGTTCTTCTATTACTCAACTGTCCAATTACGATCTTCCTTGCATCATTGCATCTTCTTTGAGACCACTTGTCAGATTTTTGAAGACCAAATGGAGGAAAATACCATCTGAAGTGTATCAGGCATTAGTAGAAAGTATACCACGGTGAGTATCCAATGTCATTATAGCTAAAGAAGGCACCACTAAGGTTGCTTTTACTTCTGCACTTGGGGTTCCATTTCCTGCTCCATTATGGGAGCAGGAAAGGAGAATCCCCTGGCCGAACAGATCCATCTTATGACGGAACCAACAGTGCAATGACCAACTCTCTTGACTTTAATGGTGTCCGTGTAGTCTCCGTTCAGCTGTCTGGAAACCTACTGGAAGAAAAAATCATGTATGCAGGACTTTTCTTCCAGCATTTCGTGCCAGATCTGCAACAAAACCTCTGAACGGAGATTCTTAACACAGGTTCAATAGCATAAGTATTAACATATGGAAATAAATACTACTTTTGATTCTTCCTCAGGTGTCCAATTGCTTTTGGTATGATAGTGTATACTGCACACATCTATCCAACCTGACCCAATTACTAGCGATCATGTACCATTTGCGGCTTCTGAGTTGACATTCCTTATGGTTTATATATTATATAATGCCATTATCGTATCACTGACATGGCAGCCATTCATTTTATAATGGTAGCTCTTTTTTGGATCTGTATTATAGCACCCTTTGTTTCATCTGTAGCCTTCTAAAGCCCGCATCAATGGGAATGACGCATCCAGATTTTTTTTCTGCTATAAAAAGTTCAACTTTTGCTATTCTTATGAAGTCATAAAGTTATTTCAACATTGCTCTGTTTTTTCTTTTTTTTTTTAGATATCACATTATTTCTTTATCTGTGTGAAATAGATGGCACATCAGTGATAGACTGCTCCTATATGTATTGATTCAATCAGGCAGAGGGTTGTTTGGGGACTTTAAAGCTTCTCGATGCTGTGAAGGGAACATCGAGAAGACAGAAGAGATTTTATTTCACTGTGTGTTTTTTATTGCAAAACTCAGTGGTCTGTAGTACAATGATGATGCTTTGCCCAGCAGTCAATACTTAATCTACAGGCTAGACTAATTTCCATTCAGGCACAAAAGCTTTTTATAATATGCCAGACTGTCTGCCTGTGCACTCTTTTCTTAACCATGTCCAGAAGAAGTATTTAGTGCTTAAGGGGCTCGCCTCTGGCAATGAAAGAGATGCCTTTAGTTTAACATCCTAGTATATTTTTATGTGAAGCCATTCAGAAAACATTTTGTGCGTCCGGTTGTCATCTGCGTTAATTGACCTGCAATAAAACACAACATTCATTTATTTTTATGGTTTAAAGGGACACAATTGTAAAAAAAGTGCTAATTGAAAGAATCATATGTTCTGTGCAGTAAATTGGCAGAGAAACTAGAATTCTTTGAGGATTGTTAATAGCTGTCTACAAATATCTGAAGGGCTGTCACAGTGCAGAGGGATCAGCCCTATTCTCATTTGTACAGGGAAAGACTAGAAGCAAAGGGATGAAACTGAAAGGGAGGAGACACAGATTAGATATTAGAAAAAACTTTCTGACGGTAAGGGTGATCAATGAGTGGAACAGGTTACCATGAGAGGTGGTGAGTTCTCCTTCAATGTAAGTGTTAAAACAAAGGCTGGGCAAATATCTGTCTGGGATGATTTAGTGATCCTGCACTGAGCAGGGGGTTGGACCCGATGACCCTGGAGGTCCCTTCCAACTCTACCATTCTATCTGCATATGAAGCCATTTCTCCAAAGAACCTGTAGACTTGAAACCATAAACTAGGTAAAGGTAAAGTCCTCTGGTGCAAGCATCAAGTCATGACTGACTCCTTGGAGGACGTCACTTTTTTGGCAAACTATTTTTGCAGGGTGGTTTGCCATTGCCTTCCCCAGTCATCTTTTCCCCCCAGCAAGCTGGGTACTCATTTTACTGACCTTGGAAGGATGAGTCAACCTTGAGCCGGCTACCTGAACCACAAGGGGATTGCATTGTTTGGCTGACTGCTATACACACATATGATATGGTGTTTATGGGAAATACTTGGAAATCTTATAAAGTTTTAAAATGTATTTTATTGGTTATTTTGTTACTCTTGTGATATTTACATCCAAGGTAAGTCGTATTGTGTATACTTGACCTGGAGAGATGTATTTGCTGATTGTGACAATTCTTTTTATGTACATATTGTATATTTAGCACAATCATATGCTGCTGTTGTATTCAATAAAATCTGGGTTATTTAAATCTCAGTATGAGTAACCTTACTAGCAGCTGTGTGTCCTCTATAAGTCATACATGATTCATGTTGAGCAAAGGGTCAGCTGTGACCCGAACTGTTTATACACTATGTGCAGACTTGTAGTAGACTTAAGTAGCCATACATTTTTTGCATGATGATTAGTGAACTGCACATTCATCATCATATATTGTGATAAGTGGTGGACTCTTTATCCGGTATTTGCTGATAAATTGGCCCTTATTTGCAAATTAAACAAATCCAAATAAATTGTTTACTTTACCTGTTCACTTTCAGTGAGGACAACTATAAAAATTTAATCTAAGATGAAAACCTTCTCATCTCTCTTGATTTTTAACATATAATGTTGCATTTATGGGTTAAGGGTCATGGACAAAAGGATGTACCGTATATACCGGCGTATAAGGCGACGGGGCGTATAAGACGACCCCCCCAACTGTCACCTTATACGCCGGTATACAGTGGAGAAAAAAAAAAAATTCATTACTCACCTCCCACGGCGTTCTGTCGCGCTCCGGCAGGCTGTCGCTCGCTCCGGCAGGCTGTCGCTCGCTCCTCGTCCCCGGCGCAGCATAGCTTTCTGAATGCGGGGCTTGAAATCCCCGCTTCCAGAAAGCTAATACACACGCCGGCAGCCATGACATCATTGAATGGCTGTGATTGGCTAAAGCACACGTGGCTTCAGCCAATCACACTATTCAATGACATCATTGAATGGGTGTGATTGCTAACACGTGCGCCTTCAGCCAATCACAGCCATTCAATGAATTCATGAATGGGTGTGACTGAGACTTGCTTCTGATTGGCTCAGCGCTGAGCCAATCAGGGGCAAGCCTGAGTCACACCCCCTTCACACCCACTGTAGGCCGGCCGCCGGGATCTCCAGCTGCCGGGAGCAGGTAAGTACATACATTTTTTTTATTTTTTCACTTTTCAGGATGCATTGCAGGGGAGGGGTTATATATTTAACCCCTTCCCGACAATTCATCCCACACTCGCCCGCAGCGCTTGCATTCAATAGAGCCGCTGTATTGCCGTCTCCATTGAATGCAATGCGCTGGACAGCTGCGGCCCGTTTCTAATGAAACGCGGCTAGGAGCAGATTTTCGGGCGATTTTTGGGCCGATTTTCCGGCGCCGGTCACGCGATTTGCGCATGCGCATCCGTCATGCGATGCGCAAATCGCGTGAACAAACGCCCGTGTGACTAAGGCCTAAGGGTGTTGTTGGTGCATTGTCAGCCATCTTGGAAGAAGGATTTGCCATCTCAAACTTGTTTTCCACCCCTTCAGATTTGACTAGCGATGTACAGTACCACTAGTTTACAATATGCCAATAACTCTCACCTCTTGGAGACCATCCATATAAAACAATGTGTGACTCTTTAAACAAAACCTGTCACCAGGTTTGTAGGCAGCATGGGACAGGTATACACATTGCACCCAAGTACATTCTAAAATGCCGCAACAGTTCAGAATGAACATGTTTTGTAAATGCATTCAGAATGGTGCTTCGAGTCATGGCCTAGAACAGTGATGGGTAACCTTTTGAGCTTGGTGTGTCAAAATTCGCCAAAAAAACGAGCATAACTCGGGTGGTGTGTCACTTCGAGAATAAAATCATAAATTCGCGATAAGATGGCATTCCTTATGTAAATTAAGATGGCTGCTGCTATTTCTAATAGCGGGAAATGGCAACCCTAGCACAGGCCCTCGCCTCTCCCATCCTCCCTCTCATTTATCTAGTAATGATGCTGGTGGTTGCTGGTAATGGCGATCACAGGGCCCCCAGAGATGTGTCCCCCGCGGCATTCCGCTGCTCTGCCAGCTGTAACTGAGGTCAAAGATTCTCCCGCTGCCTAACCAGAAGTCCCAGAACTAGACGCTCTGTGCCGGAGCTCTGTTGTTTTGGCCTACAGACCTCCAGCACAGAGTGTCTACACTACAGCAATGTTTTATCTGATATTATTGTATCTTGACGCCCCTCTCACACCCCTAGCTCCCGATTGGCGGTTATCTCAAGGGTGGTAGCAGCAGAGTTGGCATGAATGTCTGCATGGCCTGGAGGCTTAGCGTGGTTGTTACGTGTCCTCTTAGGCTTACATTTTATGTAAGCCTAATAGGAAAATAATCCCTCACCCTAACCCTCCAGGCCAGGCAAAATGAAATGCAACATTACATGCAGACACTTCTGCTAATACCTCTGCAGCAGCTGCTCTCATGCTGGCACTGCCACTCGCTCCGGCTCCCTCCCTGTCCTGCCGTGGCTGCCTGTCCTAGTGGCGCTGCCGCTCCCTCCAGCTCCTTCCCTGTCCTGCCACAGGCACTTCCGGCTGTCCTAGTGCCGCTGGCGCTCCCTCCAGCGGCCGCGGTCCTACCAGCTGCAGTCCCTGTTCCATCCTGCCGCCGACACTGCATGTGTTTTTGCTGAGGCTGCAGGCTCTTCTCAGGCCACCAGCGCTCCCTTTGCTGCGGCCTCTGCCTCTTCTGATGCCGCCAATGGTGCCGAAGCTGGCTCTCCTCAACCCACACACGCCCCCAGCCAATCACAAGCTGGGGGCGTTACTGAGCATCAAACTGCTGTATTATGTCATCACCTTTAACTTCCGGTGGTGACATAATACAAGAATACAGTTTTATCCTTGGCTACTGCACCTGGCTATGCAGGAGCCGTGAATGAAACCTCCTTCTCGGCATGTGGCCCATTACTTCTCTGCGGTCGCGTGTCAGCGAAAATGGCTACTCGTGTCAGTGCTAACACCCGTGTCATAGGTTCGCCATCACAGGCCTAGAATGACAGCTTCAGACACAAAAAGGAAAGAGAGCTAGCTTTCTTCCTCCTATATGATGGCTTATTTGCATAAACTTTTTCTCAGAGAGCATTGCCTGGACTATATGAATTTGGGTACCAAGGAAGTAGTCTTCACAAGGATAAACATTATCCCCCCTAGACCCACATGTAAAGCAACTTACAATACACACACCACCTTGAATGTAGACATCCAACCTATGGATCTGTTCAGCCACAACCTTCTGTGGATTATTTTAAGGACTTTAATTTCTCTTAATTAGAGATAAGTGAACTGAACCTGTAGATGTAGAATTTGGGTTTAAATTTACTAATAGTTTGGTTCAGCATGGAACACAAGGCTCAGGTATTTTGTTTCAGCTCAACTGGAAGCTCATAAAAAAAAACGTTGGTGGTGGTCCTTCATTGGATATAGCTTAGTAGTTAGCACTGTTGTCTTGCAGTGCTGGAGTCCTAAGTTCAAATTGACCAAAAACTACAATGTGCATGGAATTTAAAAACTCCATGCAGATGTTGTCTTTGGTCAGATAAAACCTAGGACACCAGTGCTGCAAGTTTTTATGAACTTCTCTGATGTGGTTCAAACTAATTTGACGCAATTTGAAGAAACGGCAGAACCGAAGTTTCGAAAAGCTTGCTCATCTCTACTCTCAATACAAAAGTTATACAATATAGCAAAATACTTGCAAAGCTCTTGACCGGTTGCAACTAACATCACAACTGGTTGACCGCCGATAGACTCATATAGCATAAACTTTTTTTTTTAGGCTAGACATCTCACACCACATATCTCCACATATGCTGAGCCAAGAGGAAAGATAATAAAGAACACATTTGTAGGTCTACCCATTATGTAATATCTACAGTTTGGAAGGGATATTTTCCTTAAAAAATAAATCTATAGTGGTAAAATCTGTAAAATAAAAGTAAAATAAAATAAAATAGACCTGTTGTCTCCACCGTAGCCCACAATCCAAACATCCTCACTCATAACAATTTTACGACACCATCATTTTTTCTCGAAAGACGGTACTAACACTGTTTCTTTTATTAAACTCTTTTCCCTTGACAATCTAAGAAAGAAACGGCAATGTTTTTTCAAGAAAATACAGAAGCAATAAAAATATATTAACCCCCGTGTTACTAAGGATATTGTCAACGGAACATTTATAAAATAGCGTGTGGATATAAAACCACAGAGCAGCGCTGCTATTGTGAAATGACGGGATATGTCTACCACCTGGAGTTGTTTCTTGTGTTGTCTTGCCTTTTTTTTATATTCAATTTACCGAATGCAAACAAAAGAATTGTTGATTGTGCCGCAATTTTCTTGATCTTGTTTAATGTATAACAATTTCCTTTTTACACTTATGTTGCTACGTAAAAGTGCACGGAACCTACAAAGGAATAATAGCTTTGCGTGAAGCTCCATTAAATGTATATCAGTGAACATATAGCTTTTCTTCTATATGCTATTTGGGTTTTATTTTATTTCTTATATATCGGTGTGAAGGAATATACTGGAAGTAGATTAAACAAACAAACCGTTTTCTTTCCACTTTACGTATGCGGAATAATATAAATCTATTTATGTTATTCATTCATTTATGTTACATTCATCCAATGTAATTTCTCTATCACTAAAACACACACTGTAAGAGTCCTATTACATGTGTGACTGAGCCACAGTAACTGCATGCCGATTACTACTAATTAGCATGCTGTCCCTGCATATGCTGTGGTCTGGACTACACGTGCAGCAATAATCCATATGCAGTTACCACAGCTCAGTCACAAAGATCCAACAGTATGGTCAATATCAAAGGGGAGGAAGGGAAGGGACTTGTTATTTGTATAGCACCAGCGCTTTTAGGTAATTTATTTATTACCCCACCCCCCACCCCCACCAGGCTGGGTACTCATTTTTACTAATCTCGGAAGGATGGAAGGCTGAGTGAGCCTTGAGCCGACTACCTGAACCATGCGGGGATTGAACTCGCAACCTTCGTATCCCGAGCGAGAGCTTAGGACTGCATTATGCGGCCTTAACACTCAGAAAACGTCTTCCTATTCTACCTTCTCCTTCTTTTTTCTTCCTTTAGACAGTGTTAGAAACCATTTTATGGGATAATGGGAAAGTTCAGGTTTGATTCTAACTCATTTGGGCCAATACTCATACAATATACTTTTGTGTATCCATTTGATAAGAGGAAGAATCGCATGCATGCATACTAATAGGTCCCAATATGCTATATATAAGAGCTCGGTCAGACAAGCGTGTTTTATACGCTGCTACAGCAGAGTGTAAAACCACGCTTCTATAGCAACCAATAGGTAGCTATGGAAGCGGTCACATGGACCCTTTTTAGAAGCGCAGAATCTGCACCTCTAAAAAAGAATGGACAGCAAGTGCCGACTTACCTGTCACCTCCGTGGTGTGCACTGTCCAGGGTGCTTACCATAGACATCTATGGGAGCTGTGGAAGCAGGCTGCTTGCACCACGGACATGTGAATGGCTGCTCTATGAGCTAGGGGCAGCCTGTTTATGCGCAAAATTCCCTGCATATCAGTAGCGTGTTTTACACATTGCTTAGCAGCGTGTAAACCACGCTCATCTGACCGCGGCCTAAGGGTGGATTCAAATGAGCGTGTTAATGTGTGTACAATTGTACACACAAAAATGTGCACCTATTAGAACCATTGGTTCCCTATGGTGTGTTCACATGTCTGTGTTTTACAGGCATGCAAACGCACGTACCTGCAAAACATAGGACATGCATGCACCCTAGGTCCCTGGTGTGTGACAATATTCCCCAGCAGGGAGTCCCCTTGACACTAAACACTGTGACACCACTCTCACAGTGTTCAGTGACAAGGGGTCTCCCCGCAGGGAGTAAAGAATCCCCTGCCACAGCTGTCACAGCTGTGGCAGAGGATCATGATGTTCTCCCATTGCTTTCAATGGGGCCGATGGTTCTGCAGTCCCATTGAAAGCAATGGGCTGCTGGCAAGTCCTGCAGGTATTTTTGGGAAAGGGTTTTAAATATAAGCCGTTCCCTGGAAATCATCCCTAGAATGTGTTAAAAATAAAAAATATATATACTCACCTCTCCTTAGCTGCCGGGGCTCAGGCACATCCAGCCTTTCTACTCTCTGCACTGCTCTGAACCTGTTTCAGCAGGCTGGGATTTGAAATTTCCACCTGCTGAAAGGGCTGTATCTGATTGGCTGAGCGCTCAGCCAATCACAGGCATTACTCAGCCATTCATTGAATGACAGCTAAGTGCTGCCTATGATTGGTCACAGCACTCAGCCAATCACAGGCAGCACTTAGCCATTTATTGAATTCAATTAATTCAAGTCAGTCTTGGTACAACCCATTTAAAAAGGGTTTTCAGTATTAGAAAAACAAGGTTATTTTCTTCCAAAAACAGTGCCATACCTGTCCATGGGTTATGTCTGAAATTGAGGTCTTAGTGTCTTTGAAGTGAAAGGTGCTAAGCTGTAATACCACATACAGCCTGTTAACACATGTAACATCGTTTCTGGAAAAAGTTAAAAATCAAACATATTTTCTTAATAAATTACAACCCCTTTAAGAAATAAGCATCTATATTATCAATTGTTTTGTTGAACAACTCAGAGTGCACACACAAGCAGCCATAGATACAAGTCAGCTATTGCCAGATGCAGAAAGTAGTCAGGGTGAACTGTATATTGGGAGAATAGTTAAATTACCTCAATTTTGTTCAAAGAATCATAGAATGGTAGAGTTGGAAGGGACCTCCAGGGTCATCGGGTCCAACCCCCTGCTCAGTGCAGGATTCACTAAAGAACCCCAGACAGATGTCTGTCCAGTCTTTGTTTGAACACTTCCAATGAAGGAGAACTCACCACCTCCTGTGGTAACCTGTTCTACTCATTGATCACCCTCACTGTCAGAAAGTGCTTTCTAATATCTAATCTATGTATCCTCCCTTTCAGTTTCATCCCATTGCTTCTAGTCTTTCCTTGTGCAAATGAGAATAGGGCTGATCCCTCTGCACTGTGACAGCCCTTCAGATATTTGTAGACAGCTATTAAGTCTCCTCTCAGCCTTCTTTTTTGCAAGCTAAACATTCCCAGATCCTTTAACTGTTCCTCATAGGACATGATTTGCAGATCACTCACCATCTTGGTAACTCTTCTCTGTATTTGCTCCAGTTTGTCTATGTCTTTTTTAAAATCGGGGTGCCCAGAACTGGACACAGTACTGCAGATGAGGTCTGACTAAGGAAGAGTAGAGGGAGATATTTACCTCATGTGATCTAGACTCTATGCTTCTCTTAATACATCCTAGAATTGTGTTTGCCTTTTATGCTGCTGCATCACATTGTTGACTCATGTTCAGTCTGTAAAACCTAGTTAAGATATCAGTCTTCACCATTCTCGTAGATCAAATGAAACCACTACATTTTTATGCATGTAATTTTTAGTTATGCCAACATAGCTGCATTTGTCACTGTAGAATAGGAATGCAAAATAGAACATTTCACCATATGGCACAACCCATTGAGATATAATTTGTAATAATTGGCCTTATGTTTTACAAAAGTAACAGCTAAATGAGAAAATCAGCTTTACTACATTAGTATATCTACTACATTAGTCAGAATTTAAGATACCCATTTCTTTCACAAGAACCAGAACTCATTCAGTGAATTGCAGAACTCCAAGCCACCAATCATTGTAGTAACATACGGTAGCTATAGACAAGTTTCATAAATATGAGAACATTTCCTTAAAGAAGTTTTTCAGTTGGACAACTCCTTACTACATAACTCCCCAACCCCCAAATGATGAGCTCATCCTGAGACCCCAATATCTGTTACCATGAGAAGAAGCCTCTGACATGTCCTCAGTAATCAGTTGACTTTTAAATGTGTAGGCGAGCCATAGTTAAAGAGATATTTCCAATATCTTTAACCTCTGGATAGGTTAACAGTCATTGATAGCCAGTAACCCTCCACTCGGGATCCCTGTCTATCAGCTGCTCATCCAGAAGGATGTTTTCATCAGTGGACAGGGGTTGGAAGTGGGAGCGCTGGCTTCACTTCAATTGAAATCAATGGGAACACCACACTTCTATTACAGTGCCTTCTCTTCTTTATTGCCAAGACAGAACATCCAGTTGTGACCATAAGAGCAGCAGGAATTGTAATAGAAGTCTGGCACTCCCATTGATTTCAATGGGAGTATAGCCTGCGCACCCACTCTTTGCCCTTTCCACCGATGACAATGTCCAGCCAGCTGCACTAAAAGTAGGTCAGATAATCAGCTGATGGACGGGGATTCCAAGCGACGAGTCTCTGTCAATCAACTACTGATGGCCTATCCAGAAGATAGATCATGAGTTGAAAATGCCTGGAATAGCCCTTTAATAGAGGGGAGTCCTGAGTGGGGAGACCTTAAAAAGCCTAATTCTAACTTGGAGAGGAAACCGCTCCAATAAAAGAAAAGAGGTTAAGTTGTTTGCTCTTCTTGGAAATATTCCCATAAAAATTGCAGATGCAGAACCCGAAGCAAAAATTGATTCTTATTATTTACTTAACGACATATTTTACTGTTGACATCCATCTCACAACATAAACGGCCTCCATGCTGTTTTAGTGCTGCACATATAGGAAATGTAGTAGCTTACAAAATATCCTGCAGGGATAAGCTAAGAGTGTTAGGAACTGTGAAGAATTCTGTTTGTCACAAGTCTGTGCCAAACTTCATCAGGGCAGCTTTGAGTGCCTATGAACTGCAGACAAATAACACATACTGGAGAATTTTGGAAAACAGTATCAATATTTAATAAGTTCTTTATGAAATGACAGAGGAGTGATAGGAGAAGGCTGCAGCCACACTGTGTCAGGACTGAGACATTAGTAGCAAACACACATCTGACCTCGGAATCTGAAGTGTAATGGTTCTAATACTGACCAAGAACAGAATATTCACATTACATGATGCCAGTTATGCATTCGGGTCATAGTAGGCTGAATGCTAGTTCTATATTGCTAAAAATCAAAGTAAACTGAAACATAAAAGAGGTTTATAGGATTCAAAAACATGGCTAATATCATGAACAGTTCCACACCTGGCCACAAGTTGCGTCCGGTGTTGCAACACAATCCTACTGACTTCAGTAGAATGTAGCTGTAATACCAGAGACAACCAAATGGACAGGTATGGCACTGTTTCTAAAAGACAGCAGCCATGTTTTTTTATCACTATATTATTTATCTTTCATTAATTTTGAGTTACAGTCTGTATTACAGTCCATAGCTGAATACACATTCTTGTAGGCTTCAGAGCTGAAATCTTCCAATGTTGCTTACTAGCCAAATGTCTATACAGGGTGTCCACAGAAATACTATTCAGGGGCAAAATAGATCTTTCCAGCATTGTACAAAAGTGTGTGTGAGGAGATGTTTGCTGTAGGACTAAAATAACCAAAGGGAATTACAGTAATTTAAGGCAAAATATTGTATAACAAAAAATAATAATTTCTGATCATAAAGGATAAAGAGAAATTCAAAAAGAAAAAGTGAGCTTTATTATCTTATAAAAAAAAGTTCAAAATGACCGCCATCAACAGTTGTACAGGCAGCACATATGTGTCTCTCTACCATGAGGTTTTGCTGGCTTTCCAATGTAGGTGCTGTTGTAGGGTGCATTTACACAGGCAAGAAAAACATGTGAGTTCTGTGCGATTGCGACACACACATTATTTACAATGGGTGTATATATACATAGGCAATTTTTCTCTCGCATTGATGCAGCCAGATATAAAAATCGCAATATATGTCCTATTTTTGGGGCAATATCACCCATTATTTTCTAATGGAGTAGAAAAAGAGGATTGCAGTTGTATGCATATGCAATAAACTCAGACTGATATCACTCCCACCCATCTAAATCTGGCCTAAAAGTGATGCCACAGCAAGGAATACAGAGAAATCAAGTCTGTGGAATGTGATAGCCAAAAAACAGGACATGTGTCCACAGAAATTACCTGCCAGGGCGACAAACATTTCCATCATTGGCGATCAAAGGCAGCAGCTTCTGAACCATCCCATGAAAGGTTGACAGTGTACAAGTCCTCTATAGATGTCCTGTACATTGCCATGTGATCGTTTGCCTGCCCTGTTGATGCTTCCCATTACTTGGATTCCATGAGATAGCAATTAATGCCAATCTTGTCTCAGGGAAAGTGTCCAGCAAAATGAAGTTGGTGTTCGATGACTTGGTAGTAAAGTGGCCCTATACCAGAGTAGCGTTAAATATCTTAATTTGTATCCCGATCATGGTAAGTGACCTTGTACAGGCATTGGACTCATCATTGTCGGAAAACATGAAGTCACCGGTTGATACGTGTGGTTGCCTTCCATGTTTGAGATACGTATAGTGCACCTGGGATCATGATAGTATTCAGAACTAATTTATTTATTCGTAATGGGGTGTAGACCTTTGAAAGTTGACCATGTCTTCGTAACACAACACTGGACATCAAGTTCAGCATCTAATCATTGGTGATTGAGCTGCCAAGGTAGACAAACCGGTTGACCTCTTTCAATCACTGTTGTTAGTTGATAGACTATGCCTACCATTGCGAAAACTTGGTGAATATGTTAATATTAATATATTTTATGTATCTATATCTATCTAACTATAATATTAAATTAACTACATAAAATATATACACTACTGAAAGTAGAGAAAGAAGAGCAGATATCCTAAATACCGCATGATGTGTTCAAAGATATATATCTATTCTTGGCTATATAGCCATAGTGTCATTGAAGTGTGCTTCATATATTGCTCAGTTCACTGTAGAATTCCCTTTCAATGTATAATCCTATGCATTTTTGATCCAAAAGCTCTTATAAGATCCTCTGCTGCTGTCAACAGATGACAAGTATATAGCAATTTTGCAATGAGCAGATGTCTATCATCTATAGATCTATTATTTTCTCTTGGAAACCTTCCCACACTCACATGTCAGACAGCCTAAGAGAAAGACCAAGCAGACATAATTTAATGCAGGATGACTAAAAAAAATCAAATGCTAAGATAGTGAAATGGGAAAACATTATGTCTAGTTAAATATTAATTATGTAGTATTGTCATGGGTACAATCCCTACAATAGTTTTGAAAGAAAATGATACAAAGTAATATAAACTATTCAAAAATACATTCTCTCTGACAGTCTCCTTAACATATAAATGCCAGTGAAAATGACAAAGATGTGCATTACTATAGCGGAAGATATAATGTAAATAGCACAATAAAGACAATCAAAATTGCTTAAAACAATAGCTCAATTTTCTAGAAAGTTGTTGGAAACAAAGAAAGAAAGAGAACAATAATTTATTTTATCCACCAACTTCACTGAAGTTGCATTAACCTTCGCGAAGAAGAACTGAGTTAACAAATCCTCCTGAGTGGCCGATACTCCACTCATGGGCGAAACTATAGGGGGTGCAGTCGCACCCGGGGCCAGGAGCTCTAGGGGGCCAATAAAGTCTCTCTTCCCCATATTGCAAACCAATACTATCAATGAAGCTTTATAGTTGGGGGCCCAGTTCCAGATTTTGTACCGAGGCCCAGCAACTTCAAGCTCCACCTCTGCTCCACATATGCACTTAGAAGCATTTAAAGGGAACCTGCTAGTAGTGTTTTGTACTGTAATCCAAGAACAGCATTGCAGTCTGGGCTGTGCTTTATTCTACAAGGTCCTTTTGCTTTGCTGATAATGAAAGCATACCCTTGAAATTTGCATGCTAAGTTCTCCCATGTGGTATGTAACCGACCCGAGTGGCTGGACAGCCTCTTCTAGAAGCCTCTTTGTCCACCAAAACCCACTCCTGTCGGCAACTCAGATTTGGATGATGCAGTAGGCACATGCACAGGTGAACTTTCCCATTTAGTGGGCAGCTTTGCTTTCCTTATCTGTTCTTACGCTGACAAGTTAATGGCACTTTTGAAAGACCTTACAGTGCTACATGGATGACGCCTACTGCATCTCTACGTTTGAAGAGCCAGCAGGGGTGGTTTTGGGAGGATGAAAAGGCTGCTAGGAGAGACGGTCCAGCCCAACCACTGGACTACTTTGACACATTTACAAACCACATGGGAGAACTTTGAATGCAAATTTCAGAGGTATGCTTTCATTATCAGACAGAGCAAGAGGACTTTGTAGAACAGAGCACTGCCAACATTGCGACGCTGCTCTTGGATTACATTACAAAAATCTGCTGGTAGGTTCTTTTTAAGTAATGCTAAGCTTTTCTGTTCCTGCCAATGTCTTCAACATTTTACCAATTCCAAAAACTAAAAAGAACAGAAACAGCTATGCTTCATTGCATGTAACCACTAGAAATCTGGACCAAGTCACTAATACCTGAATCTCCATACAGATATAAAGGATGAGTGAACAGGGTGCAAGTATGACTTATTAGACAATGCCCATTGGAGAGAATTTCAATATACAAGTACCTGAACAGAGATGCTTTCCAACTCAGCTGTCACTGGTAATTCCTTCTGGCAGTGACCTTCTATCGGTGTTGCAGTCGGTGTTAGGCTACTTTCATACCTCGGTTAGGGGAGCAGGAAAGGGGAATCTCCTCGACAAACTGATTTGTCTTATGATGGAACTGAACAGCACCAAATGGACCCCACTGATTGTAACGGGGTCCTTTGAGTTTCCGTTCAGCTGACCGCCATTTTATCAGATGAAGAAGTCCTGCAAGTAGGACTTTTTCTTCTCTCATTTCGTGCCAGATCTGTGTCGGAACCTCTGAACCTTGCAGCGCAGATGTGAATGCAGCCTTAGTCAACTAATAAAAGTCCTGAGTGAATGCTTCTTGTATTCTGAAGCTCTGCTACTCTCAAAGTCCTGGTTGATGTGGACACGCTCCAAAAGGCAGGATCCCCTATGTCTATGTGTCAAACAGCAGGAAGCTTCTGTGTGATGTCACATTCCAGGTGTGGTAGCCTCAATAGACTAGTCTGCCAATGTGATTTGGAAAGTATTTTATCCTTTGTCAGTAGGTTGGTCCTCTTCTGGCTTGTGGCTCCCGTCAGGGTCCGTTCACAATTGATTTTTTTTTTTGCAGCATTTTTGAACTGCAATAAAAAGGCAAAAAAGCAGGAAAGAAAATGTTTAGTTTTTTTTAACTGTATGCATTAAAAAAACTGCATGCATTGTTAAAAACTGCATGTTTTTTCGAAACCTTGTGCAGTTTTTAAACAAAGCATTAGTTGTTTTTTTTTAACCCATTTGGCTCACCAAACCCCCTTGAAAGGGGTATATCACTGTTTAAGAGCCATAAAAGCCCAGTCTAACACTCTGAGATAGTCATACATCAGAGTTCAGGACTAGTGTTGAGTGAACCTAACCAGTTGAACCCTGTTTCAGGTAAAAATGTGGGTTTGGTTCATGCCAAACCTATAAGGTTCTACCGCTTTAGTTCCCTCAACACTACTAGTCATTCATTTAATATCATTTCCTTTCCTCCACCCATCAGGGATCACCTCTACTATGAACAATGCATTGTATTCTACGGTTGCCCTTGTGTTTTACCACAAAATGTTTTGTGGGAGAAAGAACAAGCAGACATAAGATAGTGAAATGGGATAACATTATGTCTAGTTACATATTAATTATGTATTATGGCCATGGATATAATTCCTACAATAGTTTTTAGAGAAAATGATACAAAGTAATAAAAGCTATTCAAAAATGCATTCTCTTCAACTGTGTCCTTAACATGTAAATGCCAGTGAAAATGACAGACATGTGCTCTATTATAGTGGAAGAAACACTATAAATAACACAATAAAGACAATGGCATTTGCTTAAAAAAATAGCTCAATTTTCTAGAAAGTGGTTGGAAACAAAGAAGGGAAAAAAACAATATTTTTTTGCACTCCATCGTCTATGAAGTGGAATTGACCTCCTTGAAGAAGAATTGAGTTTACAAATCACCCTGAATAACTGATACACCCCATATGAACTTTTTTAAGAAAAGCATTTAAGTACTCCTAAGCTTCTCTGCTTCCTCTTAAGCTAAAAAGCTAAGTCATCTCAGACAGACTGCTTTGCTTGGTCAAGGTTGGCCAAAAGAGTTAGTAGCCTGTGCATTCGTACGGAGCACATCACCGGTCCCTACTGAAAGGGGCACAATACTCTGATAGATGGGACACTGAAAGTAACACAAGCTTTGGTCAACCAAAGGGCGAGTGCAGCCATTGGACATTTTTCTACAGTTATGGTTAAAGTTGAGTCAAAACTTTTTGATAACTTATCTCAACAGGTTGATTAATTTTCGACGAGCCCATTTACTAACAATTAGCGTTCTTACATATGACCTTATGATAATTCTGTACAGAGCCAAAATATGGTGCTCATATAAAATAAGCTATACTGTACCTCAATAATATGGTTCCAGCTATAGGCACCACAAGGACACACACAAGTGGTGGCACTCTTTAGAAGTTGTAAGGGTTCTATGTGTTACTGCATAGGCCCCAGTAACGTAGTTTTACCATGTGCGTAAGACCTTATTGTTCAGAAAACTCAATAACAGAGTTCTCCAGTCTCAGCATAAGTCATCAATAGTTGATCAGTCTGGACCCCTGCTAATGAGCTGACCCTTGGCTCTGCTGTTAGTATGGACAGTTTCCTTTGAATTCAATGGGAGATGCACCTGTAGTTTTAACCCGGGCCGTTGCAATATAGACAGCACTATCTGCTTCCAGTGCTGACAGCGGGTGGGGATCAGCTGATCAGTGGGAATCTTGAGCAACAGACTCCTTTCGAGAAACTATTGAAGACGTATCTTGAGAATAGTAAAAGTCCAGTAGAAGAACCCATTTAAATATTTGCTCTACTCATGATTATTTGGGCCTGGAAACTAACGCTATATCTATTGAAAAACAACAACTAACCTTTCACAAAAGAGAATCTCTTCCTTTAGATAAATATTCTCTTAAGTTTTATCAAGCTCTTGATGTTTGCTAGTAAATGGCACAGGGACCACATGCCAAGCAATAACACCATAGTATAAAGCAACCAAGTACACAATACTATGTTTGATGCTGCATAATAAATAGCACTGTACACAGGCTGCCTTTAGGCAGTCAAGCGTTGAAATCTTCTAGAATCAGGTACTGACATTTTATTGCAGCTGCCTTAGAAGAGTTTTCTAAGCTTAAAATTAGAGGCAGAAAAGCAGAAAAATATATTGCGTATGTCAGGCCGCTAAATTATCTCAACACATACAGAATAAGACAGGTTTAAAGATTGCATTAACACAGCAATGTGTGAACGCCTGGTGCCCATTCCCGGTACAACTTATTATGGAATAGACCGCCGTAGAGTTCAGTTTTCGAATCTAAGGTTTTAAAGTTCTTAAAATTAATTTCATATATGAGTTGTGAGGTATAATCTCCTCCAGAACCCCAGGAACACAAAGAACAAATAGGAGCTTTTTGTGATTCAAATTATATGTAATTCTAAAGCATGAAGATTTGATGGATTACTAAACCTATTATTTAAAGCTTTCGGAAATGGTTTAGCTAATGGGGTTAAAATATATATTTTCGGAAAAAAAAACTACATTTCAAGGCTTTTTGTAAATCCCATGAAGGCATCCCTGCTCAGAGTATGAAACTCACATGTAGTTAGAGAATATTCTTGCTTTCTTAGGCTGAACATTACAGAAAATCGCTCATTAGATCACTCATTTGTATTCCAGAACTGTTCCTCCTCCTGTTACTAACCATAGTCGAAGGGGTAAATATGGGCATTAAAGAACTCCTATGCTATTGTAACTTTATGGTCTGGTTCAATGTGCTATGTTAAATGCATGTTGATGGCCATTTTACAGGTAACTTTCAACTTCCCTCGGTCAGTAGGAGGAGTCAAGTTTGGGTGGTACTAGTTTATAAAATGGGAAGTTTCACTCATGTGAGGCAGACTGATGTGGCAGAAAAAGTGACAGGTTTGGTCTGTACGTTGCTAGGACAGGCCATAATGGAAAACCAGAGCCATTAGAAGCATGGGACTTGGACCGTAATACTGGGTAAGAAGAGACTACTCCATGAGACTAAACCGGAAGTCGAAGGTTGCTTAGGCCGTTGGCTGCTGAAAAGAGTTGTACCAGAGAAGTTATGTAGCTTGTCCCACAGTTTCACCAGAATAAAGTAGATGTTAAGTTTAAGTCTGTGCTCACTTACTGCTTGCTCCCACAGCAACCCTGTTCTGGAGAGTTTATCCGGAGGTTCCAAAACCCAGCTCAGGTGATAAAAGTAGGCCTTGTGGACTTCATCCCCACTTCTAGTGAGCATACTGCCACCCCAATACTAGATCCTGCTATACTAAAACAATATAAAATCCCTTGCTTTCTTACTGATGCTCCATTTTGACTCAATATAAACTCTTCAGTGATATGCCATGAGACACAGCATGTGGAGAGAACCGAGAAGATCTAATTCTGTTTGGCAATAAAATTACTGGCATTCTAAGCAACGGAATGGAGGTCCGTGATTATTCCGTGGATGCTGCAGCCAAACTCTTATGGTGACCGTGAGGTTTCCCGATGTGTTCCTCAGATGGCTTTGGTGGTTCCAATTGTGAGATTACCAGAGAGGGACCTGGTGTGTTAAGTACCAACACCTCAGGAAGACAAAGTAACTAGGCAGTCTAGATAGGCCACTGTTCCCAGGCCACGGTGTGGTCGCAGAAGACCTGCTGACCCAGAACCTGCTGCCCTGAGCCCTAACCTGTGATCTTCAGAACTTTGCTAAAATTTATGTTTAGGTTTGTGTTGAACTAAATTGTTAGCAAAGTTTGACTCAACACAGGGTTCTACTTGTTCAGTTGGCATTCATTTATTCAGCATTATGGTGTTTATCACTCCATATCTCTTGTGAATAATTGATTAGCAGTTATTTAAAAAGTGATGGGTGTAATTGTTGATCAAAGTAAAAGGCAAAGAAAAACATAATAATAATAATTAGTCCATTTTTTGTAGGAAGAAGTCAACTGAGACATCACATATGTTCATAATATACAGTACATTGTGTGCACATTAAAGGAGTTTTTCAGGTAAATACTATTAATGACCTATCATCAGCATAGATCATCAATAGTTGATCGGCTGGGGTTCATTGCTCGGGACCCCGACAGATCAGCTGAGCGGGTGCATGTTGTCAGCATTGCAAGTACACCGAGGTTGGAGCAGAAGACTCCTAGTCGACCTCTGTGTAGTGGACAGTGCTTGTAACTGCAAGCTTGGCTCCCATTTCAATGAGAGCGGTGCCTGCACTTACAAGCACCGGCCACTATACGGAGGCTGACATGGAGGCTTCTGCTCTGACCTCTCTGTATTTGGAGCAGACATCTCGTGCCAACCTCTGTGTAGTGGCCAGCGCTTGTAACTTCAGGCACGGCTCTCATTGAAATCAACACAAGCTGTGCCAGCAGTTACAAGTGCCGGCCACTACACAGAGGTTGGCACGAAGACTTCCACTGCTTCCGCTCTGACCACTGTGTATGTGTGATGCCGACAGCATGAGCCTGCTCATCTGATCGGTCGAGGCCCCGAGCAACGGACCCTAGCCGATCAACTATTGATGACCTATCCCAATGATAGGTCATCAATAGTATTTCCCTGGAAAACCCCATTTAAGGATTTTCTTTGCTATCTTTCTCATCCTTTGTTGTACCTACTTTAGCTATTCTTGAGCATTTTTCTTGCTGGTGTACCATTAAAGTCATGATTTTTGACTTATTATGTAACTATAGATCTTGTCAACCAAAGGTGTACATACTGTAATATATAGGTGATCTGACTATTTTGCAGCGGTCACAGTTTATAGGGCAGCTGGATAAAGCCAACTCACTGTACATCATAAATGTACCTTATGCTAACAGATTAAAATTGGATTTTTATTGTGAATAGATGTAGCAGCATATTTTTGGTTTTCCTCATATTCAGATTTTTTGGAGCGAGAATGTGTCACCTTGATCGTTCACTTCAGATCCTACTATGCGGTGGCAGAACTGAGCAGAGCAAGCATCTCCTGTGCATAAAATGCCTCATGATTGACAGGACTGCTCTGCCGAGGGAGTTCAGCATTTTATTTAACATTAGAACACAATGTTCACTGCAAAATAATCCAGTTCAGGGAATTAAAATGTATACATTTCATTGTGCATCCACTGTATTCAGTGATCCATGTGTCGATGTTGAAAGTATCAAATAGTATCATATATTTTCTACATTCTGACATTGGAAAAACACATCAAAATGTTATTTGTGTTTTACATGCAAGAAACATTTATTTTAAAGGGGTTATTCCACAATCCAACACACCTGTCAAAAGCCTAATACCTGCCTAACAGCATTAAATTGAATGTCACATGCCCAAAGAGCTTACTATATGACTCCCTTCTAAGTATTTTGATTCTGTTACTCCCGTTGGTGAAGGTTTCTTCCTGTCTTGGATTTTCCTATTTCTGATCTTCTGTGTGTGGAAAATGGGAAATCCATTGAATTTAAAAACATGTATCTAATATGTATCAGGAAGTATCAGATAGAGAGAGAGAGATATGGGATAGATAGATAGATAGATAGATAGATAGATAGATAGATATGAGATAGATAGATAGATAGATAGATAGATATAGATATGAGATAGATAAATAAATAGGAGGTAGGTAGATAGAGCTATTAGATAGATAGATAGATAGATAGATAGATAGATAGATAGATAGATAGATAGATAGATAGGAGATAGATATGAGATAGATATATAGATAGATAAGATAGACAGATGGATAGATAGATAGATAGATATGAGATAGATAGATACATAGATAGATATGAGATAGATAAGAAAGATAGATAGATAGATAGATAGATAGATAGATAGATAGATAGATAGATATGAGATAGATAGATAGATATGAGAGAGATAGATAGATAAGATAGATAGATAGATAGATATAGATATGAGATAGAGAGATAGATAAATAAATAGGAGGTAGGTAGATAGAGCTATTAGATAGATGGATAGATGGATAGATGGATAGATAGATAGATAGATAGATAGATAGATAGATAGATAGATAGATAGATAGATAGATAGATAGGAGATAGATAGGAGATAGATATATAGATAGATAGATAAGATAGACAGATGGATAGATAGATAGATAGATAGATAGATAGATAGATAGATAGATAGATAGATAGATAGATAGATATGAGATAGATAAGAAAGATAGATAGATAGATAGATAGATATGAGATAGATAGATAGATAGATATGAGAGAGATAGATAGATAGATAAGATAGATAGATAGATAGATAGATAGATAGATAGATAGATAGATAGATAGATAGATAGATATGAGATAGAGAGATAGATAAATAAATAGGAGGTAGATAGATAGATAGATAGATAGATAGATAGATAGATAGATAGATAGATAGGAGATAGATATATAGATAGATAGATAAGATAGACAGATGGATAGATAGATATGAGATAAATAGATACATAGATAGATATGAGATAGATAAGAAAGATAGATAGATAGATACATAAATAGATACATAAATAGATAGATAGATAGATAGATATGAGATAGATAAATAGATAGATATGAGATAGATAAATAGATAGATAGATAGATAGATAGATAGATAGGAGATAGATAGAGAGATAGATATGAGATAGATAAATAGATAGATAGATAGATAGATAAGATAGATAGATAGATATGAGATAGATAGATAATGAAGCTATTAGTCAATTGTCTAATTTTTGCAGCAACATCAGATGATTTATTGAATTATCAAAAGCATCCTTTTTGTTTTCTGTTGTGTTATTTCTAGATATATCTGTAAATAAGAAGAATATTTAATTTGTAGGTCCAAGACTTCATTGTGGACATGTACAGTTAATGCTTCAAATTGAGCAAAAACTTGCACGCTGAATGCATTGATTTATTTATGTCTTAAAGGAAACCCTGGTGAATAAGTCTAATAGGTTTACAGACAAGTGGCTTATCAATCACATGAGCCAAATTATTGCACAGAAAAAAAGGCTATTAGCGCCTTGCTGAGACGTCTACCCACTACATAACCTTTCTTTTATTGTTTTTATTTATTTATTTCGTCTGATTCTCGGAATATATCCATCTGTTATATACATATTCTCTGTGAATTTTGTTATCTATTGAGTACAACGCAAATGGGTTGTCTCATAAAAAGAACCAGTGTCCACACTACTAGGGCACATAGACAAGATGTAACAGTATGCTAGAGTTGCCAAGGAACATTCCAACACCAAATATATCAATATTGAATTGCATTGTTTCTTTTTTTTAATAAATTTGAGCTTCTAACTGCACAGTTTGATCAAATGGGGGAAGCCTATCTGCCCCGACAAGGCCACTTCTTCAGATGGGATATAAACATCAAAGAGGGGGGGTGCCCCCCTTGGGCTACCATCTATGAGCCAGAACGGGGAGCTATTCTCCTCAGTTGAGCCATCTGTTTTCTTAATGGCTGCTATGTAACATTACATTTCTCATGAAGTGGGTGCTGCAGGGCAAATGCCTAACTAGCCATAGATTTCCCAGACAAGAAAAGCTGTTGACACAACCATCGGTCTGATGAGACAGCTCATTCAAGATTCATGCTAGGAGGTTATGAGTAATACAGATGAGGTGAGATAGGGAGATAAGACTGATATAGCAACTCAATAGGGCAAGGCTCTAAAGTAGAGTTGCCTGCGGCAATTCCTTATTTTATTAGGAATGTATGCAAAAAAAAACAAAGTCAGCACTTCCAACAAATTAATTAAGGGGCACGTAAGCAATGGCTGCAACAAATACAGTAACAGACGCACATACCTCAGCGCTCATATGCATTTAATATCAAAACAAAACTTCAAAACTGTTGCATTAGTGTGGGAGTGGCTGGCTGCACTTTTTTGTGTGCTTCATGTACCCATCTGTTCCAGGCTTTTTAGCCAACAAGACATGTCTTTCAAAGTTACACACATTTAATAAGGTCCATCGGGATGTGGCAGATGGGCCCTCCTTGTTTTGATCAAAATATAAGCTGAGAATTACCTTATTTTACATAGGATCAGTGAGGAGAATGGGATGTATGGGACCCCTATTTTCAAAATTGGTGGGGGTCTCACTGAACAGACTGTTATCACTTATCCCGTGGATAGGTGATAAAAGTTCATCTTGGTACAGCCCCTTTAGTAAAAATACCTTCCTGGGTTGCAAGGAAAATGTAGACACAGAATTATTGACCTACAATATTAAAAAAAAAACTAAATGCTGTTCAATGTGGACATAGACTTAAAATTTTGTCCCAGGATAGGAGGGGGGCAGTATATTACCTGCTGTTCTTCTTCTGTGCTCATTTCCCTCTGATCCACTAGTTTGGGATCCCATTTTCAGCTGTTCACAATGACAGCTGAAATTTTCCAGCTGTATGATGTTCCCTGCATCACTTTCTGGTTGGCCAGCACTGTTCACGTGAGCAGCGCTGGCCAATCAGAGAATGGCTATAGTATATTGGTAGTCTAACACTACAAGTGCATTGTGGGTATTAGCTAGTCTGAAGAGTGCATCTGCCATTTTCGATAGCTGAAAACAGGACCCGAAACTGTTGAATCAGAAAGTAGTATAAGCACAGAAAGTCCTAAAATGTAACTGCCCTCTCTGATCCCAGTACAAAATTTTGGCCCGAAACTAGAGGGAAAGGAAAATGTAACCAACGACAGTAAATATTTTCATCATAAAAAAGTAGTTTATAGCATGGATTTATTAAAAATGCCTACTATGTAGATAAATAAAATGGGGATTAATCAATCAGCTTTACTATTGTCGAGAATGTTCATTTAGATCAACGAAGCCATGTTTGTGAACAACATAATGATTAGGACTGTGATTCAATACCCATGTGTTTAATTAAGAGAAATGTTTGCTTAACTATATGAGCACTTTGCTATAGTCTTCTCATGAGGTGTTTACTAAGAGAGCACATTGAGGGTGATGGTAGGAGTCACAATTAATAGGTTATTACATAAAATGGTCTCCGTAAAACAGACACCCTATGCCCCAACTGAATTGGATTGCCGCAACTGAAATGAGGGCAACTCAACGGATTTTCTATTCAGTCTAAGAAAATAGACTCAAATGTAGCCATTAAGGTGAATCTCCTTATAATGATAGCTCTTTATTAGTAACTTTCACTTTGGCAAAATGAGTAGATCCTTAGAAGACAACCCAACTTTCAGGGTTTATTCACACGGGCGCATATCGGCCAGGTTTTCACACCCGACCGATATGCGCTGTCCCTCTGATCCATTGGCTTACAAGGGGCGTATTTCTGCAGCATAAAAGTGCCCGACTTGGAGCTTCCACGTCAACAGCGGCAGCTGCATACATTCCTATGTAAGCTTATGCTAGCTGCCGGAGAAGGGAGGTAACTGCTAAACTCCCTCCCCCTTCTCTTTTCCTCTCCACCCCTTGCTGCTGTTTGCAATGGGGGATAGAGCTTAGCTCTGCTCCTCCCATTGCTGGCTGCGGACAAGGGGCAGAGAGGGGAGGAAGCTTAGCCCCACTCAGCCCCCTCCCATTGCAAACGGCCGGAGGGGTGGAGAGAAAAGGTGAGTGTGCGAGGGGGAGAGAAGGGTCAATGTCTCTCCATGCCCCACAGCATTGTGGCCTCAGTGTATATGGGCCACGCCCTTTGTCATTGAGGCATTTTTCGGTGCTGGCGGGTACGCGTAAAATGCCTATGGCCGTGCAAATGGGCCCTTATGATGTAAATGTACAGTAAGGTTATATTCAATTGCAGTAGACATGTTGCAGAAATTTCTGTGACTGAAAACATATTCCTTTCATCTGACTGTAGTTGTCTTATGTAATATGCATTTACATTCCTCCAAGCTTTATTTTCGATAAATAGGACAGTCATAGTAACTTCTGCAAATCTACTGTGTGGAAATATAGTGCATTTAAACCGTTTGCCTATAAGATCAAGTTCACACTTGGCATTTTTTGCTGCATTTTTGAACTGCAGCAAAAAAAAAAGCATTAAAAACGTATGCATTCTTTTTTCTTTTAAAGTGGTTTTCTAGTTGTAAATTATCAATGGCCTATCCTCAGGACAAGTCATCAATAATAGATTGGTGGGGATCGATTGCCTGCGACCTTCACAGATCAGCTGTTTTCCAGGCCAGTGTGAGCTGATTTCTGCAGGAAGCAAACAGCTCCATTCCTACTGCAGTGGACAGGTTTGGTATTGCAGGCAAAGTTCCCATTCATTTCAATGAGAATTTGGCATGCAATACCCAGCCTGGCCACTACAGTAAGAGCAGAGCTGTCTGCTTCCTGCAGAATTCAGTTTGGCACATGAATGCATACAGCTGATTGGCAGGACGACAGACCCCAGCCAATCTGCTATTGATGACCTATACTGACAACAAGCCATTAATAGTTTACACCCAGAAAACCCCTTTAAACATATGCATTGTTGAAAGCTTCAAGTTGTTTCTAAAAAGTGCATGCATTGCGGCTGATAGCATGTTTTAGCACACTCCATCATTGTGATGGGTGATGAGGTGCGCTAAATGGCCAAAGATAGAGCAGACAGCGCCCAAAAATTGCCATCCAGAGCAGTGATCGTGCGCATGTCTGTGAGGCCCCATTGATTTCAATGAGAATGTTGTACCGCAGCATTCAAAATGCCTCATCACGGTAAATTAAAAGGGTGACGGGCTGCGAATCTGTGCCAAAAACACATCAAAATCCTCATTAAATGGTGCAGATTTTGACCTAGATTTGAGTGTGGATTGGCACCAAAATCCACAGCGCAAAATATGTATGAACTTACTCTTAAGGGGGTTTCAACATATTAATTATCCACAGGTTAGGAGATAACTTGCTGATTGGTGGGGGTCCTACAGCAAGGACCCTCCTCCGATCTTGAGAACAGGGCTCCCATATCCCGTCCTCCTGTCAGTATGACAGTTGCTGTTCTTACTGCAGTAACATAGTATATGTATAGGGCATGTATAAGTCGATTTTGATTACTCTAGTGCATATAAAATAAAACAGAAGCAACGTTTTGCTTATTTTATGAATCCATATACTACCATTTAGTGTCTCCATGGTAACAGGCTTGAAAAAAAACATCCTTTGTGTTGTCTGATTCTGTAGCACATTATTCATCTGTGTATAGGTTAACAAGAATAGAGAAATTACAGAAAATGGCATACGCACTGATATGGTTAGTCTATCAGTAAGTATGTTCGTCTTCTCTGATTTTTGCATTTCTGTGATTTTTAGCAAGAACAGAGGGCAGAACAAAAAGAATTTATCACTTGACAGGAGGATCAGGCTACATAGGCTTTATCGGTACTCTGTGACCCATGAAGACTCATGGATCTGCAAAGGAGCATATATACAACACAGTAAGATATTCCAAAAGGAAAATTAAAAATGGTAGCTAAAGTGCTCCTAAACGTTAAAGGAGTTGTCTAGTGGCTAATTACAAAAAAGTAATTGATTGCTGGCCATGTGCCATCTAAAAGTGTGACCACTGCTGCCAATACCTCTGAGACCAGTGATTGGCTGGGGCAGTCACATCCTTAGATGGCACATCACCAGCTCTGCCCAGAAGTGAGCGGAGAATTAGGACATCGAAGCAGCAGGACCAGAGTGGTGGGAGGATGTAACAGTATAGGCACCTGTATTATTTTCACTGGACAACCCCTTTAAAGTTGTTTAAAAGGGTTGTAGTACAATTACAAGTTATCTTCTATTAAAAGGATAGTGAATAATTTACTAATTGTGGGGTTTTCACCACAGAGACCCTCACCGATCCCGAGAACAGGAGTCCCATGTTTTCCTCATTGTGGGCTCACTGCACCCCCTGCAGGAAGGAGGAGATTGAATGTAGTGCTGGTCACACAATTGTGCTGTTGCTTTGTTCATTTTCAATGGGATTCCAGAGATAGCTGAGTGGCAGGAGCTTAGGTATTTTAATTACTAATGTCACTTCAGGTAGGAAAAGCATCCCCACAGTGCCAAGCAGAGGCGGATATGGTAGCCCCTTTTTCAGAATAAGCAAGGGTCTCAGCAGTGAGACCCCTACCAATCAGAAATGTATTCCCTAATTGATATTGGATAACTTGTAATTCTGGTACAACCTCTTTAATATGCAATAGATAGGGAGTCACCACATGGGTCCCCATGATCAGCATTTTAACCCTTTCCGATCCAATTTGTATCCTGGTTTTCCTAGGGGGCTTACTCTTTTTCTGCCGTTATACAACAGCGCTATATGCTGGCTAAAGCCAGTACTGCATGAGGTGACACATTAGAAAGGCTTCGACAGCAGAGAGGCTGGCAATATACAGTAAGAGAACCCCGACAGATGCCATCCAACATCAGAGCTGTAGAGCCTTAAATCATAATGTCTTCAGAGGTCAGACAGTGGATTAGAAAGTAAAGTTGCCGCAGTTCACGTCAGTGCCATGACTTCTTCACTTTATACCTGGTACACTACCATATGCTTCAAAGGGGTGCAACATACTATAGCAACTCAATCCCAATCACTTAAGTGGAACTGATCTACTCTGAGGCTATGTTTACAAATGAACTTGATGTCACTAGTCTACAAAGAGGCCATGGCACTCATAGAAGCTCCATTTCCTCTTCAACTAGCTGATCGGTGGGGGCCTGAGTGTTAGACCCTTACCAATCCAATATTGTTATCTTATCCTGACGTTAGGTCATCAGTATTGGAGTCCCAGAAAATTCCATTATTCTTGTACTGTATTGCAACATAATTACGTCACATGTATCCGTATAATTTCCTGTTTATCCAAGTATGTTCCTGGTTGCATCTTCATAAATATAATATTGAAGTCTTAACTTTTAAAATCCAGTCCCAAAAATACACAATTTATCTTTGTACCATGAAATGAGTGTATTTGTAGAAATACCCTATAGTCGTTAACTCCAATATATCCTGCATATATTATTCCTTATACATAATAATTATTTTCAAATTAGGAAACATGTTAAGTACGCATTGTTCTATAAATACCTCATGACTTCCTGGGGCTTGTTAACTATGTTAATGACAGCAAAACAATTTCACCATAATCATGTTATGCTATGCATGCTGAATGAAGTAGCATATATTAACTTGTATAATAGCATGTGACCTATTTGAGGATGAAAAGCCTCCGGTGGATGTTGACTGAGGCTATCAACACCATACACTGATATCTGCAGCATTTTCTATACTATATAAAGTTACTGCCTTTTGAAGCTGGACTTTTTTTTATATATACTGGCAGATATTTGCAGGCGAATGTAAAGCAACTGTTTGCCAACATTCATTGTTTGCTATTTGCCAAGGACAAAACACCTGTGCTACAGAAAGCAATCTATCTGGTGCAGCAAATCAACACTAGATGCTAACATTGCAGTTTTTGTAGCAACATAAAAGTGAATAAAGTATTTGCCAGCATTTATGTTGAGTGAACAGTCATGAACATGATTGTCAAAAGTAATAATATGAGAAGAACAGTAGGTCTCTTAAGAAGAAGCTTAATGTCCCTCAAGAAAATCGAGTCAGAGAGATATTAAAATGATTGATGAGGCTGTAAGGCATAGATTATGTAGACCTGACAAAATAATCACAAACTTACATGATTAATGCTCAGGTAATGCCAAAACCTTTGGGTAATCCAAACTTATGGTCCGCTAGTTGTTCCACTAACATTTATAGTGGCCATGTGACATCTACTCATCCCCAGAGCTCCAAAATGGTGAGTTTCAAAGACATTGAAGACTTTGGTTAAGCTATGTAGCTTGGTAAAAATGTTGGAATACCTCCTTGTGTGATAAAGGACCAATTTGATTGTAGAACATGTTCATATATATTCTGAAATGCTTTGACTGTCTTACTGAATAAAAAATGTAGCATCATGTTTGACCTACCTTACCCTACTATATATTATCATGAGCTGATAGAAACTCTAGTTAAGCCAAAGCCTGTAGGCTAATGATTGTTTCATTGACATTTATTCTGGCCAAATATGAATAGACAGTGGGTGAGATGTCTATTCACCTTCAGCTAAGTCTACCATTTTGCCAGTAGTCCACTGTCCTGACTTCCTTTCCCTAATCTACCACGCTGCATTGCACTGTCTCTGGTCTAATCTGCAGGGGGGCAGTATTTGATTGCTCACCCCTCTGATTTTCAGGATAATTCAAGCATTTAGAGACATTCTGGCCAAATGGTTAATAAACTCAATTTAATCATTTCCAATCCAATGTCAGACCTGCTCCGACATCATCATTTTCCTCCACAGCTCCGATGTTGGGACAGGCCGGACACTGCAGTGCAGGGGTGCATCTGCCCCTGATCGTCAGACACATTGGGTGCAGATGCACTCCTGCACTGGTCCTCATTTGAGGACCGACGAGGAGAAGGCAGAAAGGGTTTTTAACCCTTTCTGCCTCCTCCTTTACACATTACATAGCGCTCAATTAGCGCTACATAATGCACGGAGATTCCGGACGGCGATCATGTGACTGCTGGTGTCACCTGACCCTCAGCTGTCACATGAACGCCGAACTGGGAGGCTGAAGAGAAAATGTGGAAGTATTACTTCCTCATTCCGCCCGGCGATCATGTGACAGCCGGGTGTCACCTGACCACAGTTGGCACATGATCGCAGAGCCAGGAGGCAGAAGGGAGAATGCAGAAGTATTACTTCCGCATTCCCCCCACGGTGTAGTGACCACCTGGACCCTCCTGAACTCTGTCAGATCAGGAGGGTGAAGGGAAAATTTATTTTTTCTCATCCATTCTCCCCAGCTCCAATTTATTTGGAGCTAAGGAGAATGGATGAGAAAAGATAAAAAGATTGGAAAGGGCTAATGCGTATATATATATATATATATATATATATATATATATATATATATATATATATACACAGCCAGAGAGGCAGAGAGTGTAGAGATGTGAAGCTAGACCGCCGCAATGTCTTAGCATTTTAGTAACTACAGAAGTGTAATACCTAAAAACAGGCAGTGGATTGCAGAGGGTCTGGAAGGGAGTGGCGACAACTTCAAACAGGATTTACAATGCTAAAACAACCCCACTTTTAATGAAAGTTTTTTTTTTTTACCAATTGGACAAGGCATATACAGACTATTATATGAGCAGACGTTGTCTGAAAAGTTAGTGCCTCTTTAACTCCTTCACTGCCAGCTCAGCTCTCCAACGCTTGAAAAAGAATTAAAGGCGTTCAAGGCAAGGATTAAAAAAATAAAATAAGCTTTTGCCTTCAGGATTTAACCCAAGAGGAGTGTTTTACGGGAAAGGTATTCTAGTACAGTAATTATTTCTCACTGGTATTGCAGTTTAATTTTCTTACATTATCAATAAAGCTGTTAAAAAGGGCACAATATAAAGGGTATTATCTTTGTTATCGATCGGAGAGGAAGTGAAGATGTTTGGATCTATGTTGTGGCTGCTAAGAAAGCTATATATCTAAATTAAAATGAACTATATTAGTATTTCTTATAAAGAGAAAAAAAACTTTGATTTAGCAACACAAAAAGAGCATTTCTTAATCCTGCAGAAGGAAATTGCTCTATCCCCATGATCCATTGCTTTCCTTGTGTTTGACGTTGATTTTGTTAGTGGAGGAAGGGAGCCATGCTTACTTGCTTCTCGTTGCATTTATCTTTTTCGCCTTGGCTGAGATTTACCATCTAAATTGTTGTTGAAGTAAATAAAAAAGCTTTTCTCTGCAATGATCGCCGAGTCTCAAGTGGACAGTAGTGAATAGTGGAGCAAAGATAATATTTACATGAGGAGCTGTAAAAGGAAATTAAGGACTCGATACACTGTATCAAAGATGAAGGCTTGCTTTTTGAATGGAGATGCAGTTATGACTTTTCTGCTGAGCATGCTTCGCATGCAGAATGCTGTGCGAGAAGCCACAGGAGAATGATACTGAATACAAAACACAAAGACCGATATACACACATGCTATGCATAACACGCCAGACATAAGTCAGGTATGATATAATGTATTTTCCTTCATTTCCATTATAAATGTGATATTTATTTATGCACTCACTAATTTCTATTTCTTCATATAGTGATACATTCTTAAAGCTCACCTCCACTTTCACAGTGACTTTTCAGAATAAGCTGTTGTGTGTCTACATGAGGAACTACATTATTTGTGACCATTATATAACTTGTATCATGCATTTTTTTACTGTTCTCCCTCTCTTTTTAGACTGCATTACAAATTACGGTATTATTAATCCCTGAGCTAGTGGTTGTAGACTAGCTGTTATGATGTCTCCCATACATTGCACAAGGAAAAAGGAGATCCTGCTCCCTAATCACAATCAGAAGCAGCAGTAATATGAAGGACATTATAGAGAAATATAGAGCAGTGTAGATGAGATTCTACTAGCTGTGAGACAGTAAAACATAGCTGCAGCATCTTATTTATGTACGTCTATCTGCTTCTCTTTCACTCAGCTTTGCCAACCCTCTATTCTCTCAATAGATTTCTATAAGCAGCATGTAATCTGATCTCTCAGTGAGGTGTTAGTTTGTCTTGTCTACCAAGATGGATTTTAGCAGTTTTTTAGAGTGATTGAACAGCTTAGGCGGGGAGGTCCTGCTCCCCTCTCACTATCTCTCAGGCCTCTTTCAGATGAGCGCTGTTTCCCCACTGCTAAGCAACGAGAAAACAGAGCTGCTATAGTCCAGAAAAGAATACGTGAGCGGGCTGCTTCAAGCTCTATGAAGCAGCCTATTCACACTTTCTGAGGCGCGTGCTGTGTGCTTTTAGAGCTCCCATAGCAGAATATGGAAAGTACGCAGCAAAGATAGGACATGTCCTATTTTTGCCCCCACCTCGATGCCATCATGTGCGTTTGTACTCACGTGTCCTATCTTTGTTAGATATGCTGATTCAGCACGTCTAATAATCGTTGATGTGAACTCTTCAATAGGAACGTATTGGTTCCTAGGGAAGCGGGATTTGAGAGCTGCTTAGTAGCGCTAAAAACACACCCGTCTGAACCAGGCCTCACATATAGAAGCAGCAGCAACATGGAAGACACTGTAGAGAAATACTGAGCAATGTAGATGAGATTCTTCTAGCTGTGAGACAGAAAAACACTTACTTGCAGCTGGTGTAACCTGTCTCGGTGTATCTATCTGCTTCTCTTTCACTCAGCTCTTCCTTCTCTCTCTTTTCCCAATGGATTTTTATGGGCAGAATAGAATCTGGTCTGTCGATTAGCTGGTAGTCCGTCTTGTCTACCAAGATAGATTTTAGCAGTTTTTCAGTGAGAGTCAACAGTTTAGGAGGGAGGGAAAAAGCCTGACAAGTGGAAAGAGAAGACTTTTTTTGTGATAAGATATATTACAAAGTTTCTTATTTTCACATTCACTATTGATTTATGCAAAGTTTGTGGAAAGGTTAATGACCATCCAAGTAAGCCACAACTGAAGGTTCTACCCAACTAGAAACCACTTCAAAGGGGTTGTCTGGGACTTTAGGGATTTTTTTTTCTATTGATGATCTCTTCTTTCTAAATGTCATCAATAGATAATTGGCATGGGTCTGTTGCTTGGTATCCCCACTGACCAGCTAATTCTTTGGATGGAATTGCTATATTTCAGATACTCAAAGGAGGACCTAGACTCTACTAGATTGGTGATTTTTATAAAGTGACCATTCAGTGTAGATTTACTGCATCTATACAATGCCCATTCTTAGTTAACAACAACAATGGTGGAATCTCTGCCGATTCTGTTGACCATTTTTCATCACCCTGGAGTACAGCACCTTCGGCTATCAGTTACACTATATTTATGAAATCTTTATTTAATATATGTTCTTAAGTCATCTAGGGTTATTCAGAGACTAGATTGATTCACGATATGTATACACTCCACATCTCCGGAGAGGATGACTAAATACCTTTCAAAAGTAAAGACTTGTAAAAGGAATCTCTGTTCTATACAGAAACAGCTATGTTTATTTTCAGTAATAAACAGTAATGTCGCATTTTGTCCTTGACAATTATGCCTAAATTATAGGGCCTTGAATGTTTATAAACCATTATAAAAGATATCTAAACACATATAGAATACAATATATATGCTTCTATTTATCACTTATTTCAAGAACTCAATGTCTTCACTGCCTACAGGTGACATTTCAAGTCTTCATAATAAGAAAACGTCTATATTAGAGATGAGCGAGCACGCTTGGTTAAGTTCAGTTACTCGAGCGAGCATCGGTGGGGGGCGGGGAGTGAAAGAGATCTTTCTTTCTCTTTCCCCCCCACCTCCCCCCTGCCGCCCCCCACTCACTCCCGCCACGCCCCCCGAATCTGCTTGGAGGAGTATGCAGTTACTGGAGAAGAGTGATGCTCGCTCAAGTAACTGCCTTAACTGAGCGTGCTTGCTCATCTCTGGTCTATATGTATTGGAAGACTGTATACTTTTATACTTTCATTGATGTTAAAAGATGTAATTCCATTGTTTTACTTTAGCAACGACTACGTTGGTCATATTTAAAAAGGCTTGCATCCTAAACTGGATTAATAATGCAGGCTGGGTTGTGAAATGGCTTGGCTTATCTGCTGACAAGCTACTGCAAATTTCAATTTTGAAATTATCCAGACAGCCAATTGTCATGATGCTGCCATCTTCTCTCACCACTCGGATGCTATCGCGGTTGGTCGCTGTTCACAGTCCTCAAATTTATGTCACAGATGCTACACCCTTCCCAGCTCTGCCTCTAGCCTCTGCCTACAGGGAGCATGCATATGTTTGCTCCCATAGTTGAAGGGCCAGTGCGTATCCTGCTAATCTTTTTCTGACCTATTTCCATACATAAGCATCCTCACCCTAAGGTAGATGCCTAAGCAATTTGGTTCCACCTTTTGTTAAAGCATGATCAATTGATCATGTACACTATTGGTTTTCTGACTGCTTGTTCCTGACTATTTTGACTTCCCCATCCGTGACCTCAGTTTTGTTTGTTGAACTACTCTCTTTGCTAGCTGCCTGCCCCACTGGGACCACATTGGACCTATTTTGCCAGTCCTGACCTCTTTCTTGAGTCCCATATTGAAGTGTATGCTGCCTGCTTAGGCTTTGGCTAAGTCTTCTGTTTTACCATCTCTGTTCACATCTTACCTTCAGTTACCATGCCTTCATTATTTTGAGAGTCATCAGCTTACACTACTTATGGGAGTAATGACCTAGGGCCCTGCAGAGAAGGGTAAAAACTGGGGTACCCTAAGTGTTGCCTCTGGATTGAGCCCAAAGCCAAATCAATGTATGGCTAAATGGATCCAAATCCTCTTGCTGACACGAATATTGAGATAAGTCTTCACTCAAAGTCTGAAGGTGGGCATATACATTACATAAAGGTCAACTGATGGTAAAGAACCATTGAATAGACAATCGCCTGGTAAATGATCATTATGATGACACAGTTATACATATTTTAGTCCATATTGGCTATTACAGTCACTTTACAACACAGATGACTTCTTTAAATGATAGTGAAGAGAGAAGAGAGTTGGGCAAAGCACCCCTTACAGGAAATCCACAGAGCAGTATGGCACATAGAAGTGCCGTGTTTCAAAAGACTTTGTGAAGTCAATGACAACTAGGTGCACCGAGCATAGTACACTAGTTGACTGGAGGTCATGTCAGTGTAAAATGCTGAGGAAAAGTGAGGTAAAGAGAAACTGAGGCTTTGGTGCAACCTGTTATTAGGTAGTGTCTTAGATAAAAGTCTTAATGATCAGTTTCACTCTTTTCAAAGACATCAAGTACCAATTGGTTGCTGCAAAGCCTCAGTTTTCGCATACCTTCCTTTACCTCTTATGTCATCAGTCAGCTAAAATGATCATTCATTGTTAAATTTCACCCAAGGCACATCATTTTCGTTGAAAACAATCATGATGATCATCTTTAGACTAATGTCTAACTTTAGGAATAGACATGCCAAAATACATAGTCTCTTCAATTGGATTGTCAGCTAGCACATTCCTAGCAACCGTTCTGTCTTAAGTAAGTCAGGGCAAAGATTTGTCAGCCTTAGGTTAGATTGCACCTTGTGCGTCATATTTTTAGCGCCATTGTCTTAAGAAAAACAAACAATATATAGTGCACAGATAGGCAGTCTGACTGTATGCTGCTTGTGCAGAATTCAGCAAGATAGAAGCATACCCAAATCAGAGCAGCTCAGTGAATGAATACAGTCCCAGAACCAAACTCATAACATAAATACAGTACCAGAGCCATGCACAGTATGCAAAAACAGTACTACAGCCAAACTAATAATTTAGATACAGCACCAGACCCAATCTCTGTACAAAAATACAATACCAGGACCAAGCTCAATATATATATATATATATATATATATATATATATATATATATTGAGCTTGGTCCTGGTATTGTATTTTTGTATATATATATATATACTACATCTATCCATATATATATATATATATATATATATATATATATATATATATATAATACGAAATAACTTCAGTAAATAAATTCTATACCAAAGCCAAGCTCATAACATAAATACAGTAGCAAACATAATGCAGCCCAAAATTGTAGCTCACAACCTAAAAAGAAAGCAAAGCTAAATAATTATGTTATGATGTCGCTGATGGGCAGACAGCGACACCCCAGAACTTCAGATGGGAGGAAATAAAGCCAGGAGGAAGATGATTCATGTAACTCCACAAGATGCTGCTGCAAAATGTAATCTGGTCATGGTGGACCTAAGGGAAAAGATAGTCCTAAATCACATTTTTTCATATTTTTGAAACAAGAGTTCAGGTGGGAATTGGTTAAAATATAGGAAAATTTGTAATATGTAGCAATGCCCGGTTTGTCATTTGCCACCACTGTGACAAAAGACAAACTGACAGGAAAGTTGCAAAGCTGAATGCCATATCACTGTCAAGCGAGCCTGCTGGATGGGAATGCCAGGCATTGCATGTGGCTCCTTTGTGCCATCCCATCACATTTTTATTTTATGAGCAGAAGGAATTGTTTCCCTTCCTGAGATATGCGAATACGTCCTTTAATTACACTGAGAAGCAACAGGTTTCCATTGCTACATTTTCACAGCACCTTATTGAATACAATCCCATATATGTCATAAGGGTGTCTATGTTTTGGCAAACAAAAATAAGCACTCCAACGAATATCTAGCAATGATGCGACTTGCCCCTTTAATATTTGCACCCTTAGCTAATTAAGATGTTGGAGGGGATTGATTGTATATTTTCTCAATTTGGAAACAGATATTAATGAGTCTGTCAAAAAGAGGAAGACTTATACCTTGCTGGCTTCACTAGCCCCATCAGCATATACAGGTTGTAGATGGATCTAGCGCTGTAGCTCTATACTGGTGTGTCCTATATTGAAATAACTATAGGGTACTTAAATAGAAATGCATGGATGTGCTACACAGTGGTATGGCTCATGGGCTCCTAGGGGTCCCATAACATGGATTTCAATTTTGTGCTGCAGCCCCTATAAGAGATAGAGATTAAACTCCAATTGCAAAGTTGAAGAGTTGCATTTGCGAAGCAGAAATGTAAAGGTCCATTTACATGCAAAGATAATCTTTCAAACGACTGAAAGACTAAAAGATTTTACGATCTGCTTGCATAAAATGTTATTGGCCATTAACACTTTATCATCTTCATTTGCATGTAAACGTGTCTCCAGGAGCTGTTTGCAGAGCCCAGCATGTGATTATTCACATGCCCAGCTGTGGAAACATCTGCATTGTTCTGCTCCTGGCTGCCTGCAGATTACAATGTTTTCTGCCGACTCCCATGGAGATAACAGGGTGCGGTCTACAGAGAGCTAAATGTGTTTGTGCCACCTTTCAGTAGCTAAATGATGGATTTTAGGTTCACCTAAAATCATCGTTCAAGCGAAAAGTGCCCGATGCCCACATTTACATGCAATGATTATCACTCATTTTCAGCCTTTTGAATGAATTTTGAGTGGTAATCGTTGCATGTAAATGGGCCTTACATTCTGTTGTACCATTGCTATGACCAAAGTAAGGAAACGGTATTCAAAGTGGCCATCTTCTGCCATGATACATGCATGGAGCTGTTCAAAAGTGCAGTCCTGGTCCGACGCTATTCTTGTGACCCCATGTTAGGGAACGGCAAAGTGCCAATTCAGTACAGATGCAATTCAATTTACTAATAACAGCACGAGCCAGAATACAGAATACAATACAAATTTCAGTGTAAACATGTGGGTTGGAACTGGGCACAATTGTCTCCTTGCACCTGTGTTCATTCTAGGGACTCTCAATACAGATCGGTACCTAAATCTCCTGCAGACAACAGTGGAGAACTTCCTAGATGAGCTACCCCTATGGAAGCAGAAGGAGACCACTTTAAGTACACTTTCCTTACTTCAGTCATAACCGCGGTCTAATGGGACTTAGAAAGATGCAGAAAGCGGATTTCTGCTTCTCACATGCTACTCTTCAAATTTCTAATTAGGTTTTGCTCTCAATCCCTTACAGGAGCCACAACACAAAATTGAAATCCACGTTCAGCAACCACCAGGGGCCTGTGCGTCATACCATTGTGTAGCGCATCCATGCCTTCCTATTCAAGTACCCTATTGTTATTTCAATGCGGGACGCCAGTATTGAGATATAGTGCTGGATCCGTCTTTTTCACTACACCCTGTATAGACATAGAATTAGCCTATCCATTTGTTTTGGGTCCCTGGATATTGCTGCTTCTATATATATGGCAATGACATGCTTCATTAATGTTATTGATACAGTAGCTGAGCTCAATATCGCCACAATGATTTTCTGCCCACAGTGCTAATATATGTATTTGCATTGGGGAAAGTGTGATTGTACACATCGTCATGCTAAATGATATTGCCATAATTATGCCATATTATATATGTACAGTTCTGTTATAGGATGTAGAAAGCGGCATCATGAAAGCTCCCTAAGTTCTAGAGTAGGCTATGCTGTAATAGGCACTAAAAATGATAACCGTTCTTAATAGAGGTCTCATCACGCTTAAAGTGGCTGTGAAACATCTTCAATCTGTACGGAGGATATCGAAGAGGATGTCCCCCATTCAGTTCATCTAAGCAAAGCTGCTGGCAATAAACTGATTGTATCAGGAAAGAGATGTTTAATTTCAGCAGCCACTCATAAATGTAAGTATGTAGCAGGCTGAAGAATCTTGTGAGGATTTAATAGACCTACATGGCAGACAAGAGCAGAGGCAAATCTTGAGACTCCATGGCCCCCATTAACTAGGTGCTGGGGGGAACATGGCGTTTAAAGGCTATGTACACTTCTGCACTCCTTTTTTAATTAATGTGTTTATGGAATTGGTGTTTTTGTAATTGGTTTTCATTAAAAAATCCTGATTGTTTGATTGATAGGCTTGTATTGTTTTCCAAGGCTCTGCAGACTGGAAGACTGAAATCATAGCAAATTTTGTCAATCGGAGTAGACTGACAGCTTCTCCCTTAAGGCTCATGTCCACGGGCGGATCGGATTCTGCATACGGGAGACGGCAGCGGAATCCGACCCTGCTCATGCCAGAGGACACTGCGGGACTTCTACCTACCCACCCGGGTCTTCTCTCCTCTTCAATGAAGTCATGTGCAGAAGCGTTTTTTTTAACTCCTGCTTTTCCATGGATTTCATGGCCTGTCCACAATTCAATTGTGGATGGGCCGCAGATCGGACGGCTTCCATTGACTTCAATGGAAGCCGTCCATGCGAGATTCGCAGCGAAATAGAGCATGCTGTGATTTTTTTCTGGACCAAAAGGTCTGCAGATCAAATCTGCATGCTTTATTTCAGTTGCGGACACCTATGTATCCCTATGGGTGGCTTAATTTGTGGATCATTCACGCGGGTGATCTGCACAGATCCCGCAAATCAGATCCACCCGTGGACATTGGGGCTCAGCCTGTTCCCTCGTTGTGAACATACATTTACTGATTTTCCACTGAGCTATTACAGGGGGCTGCATGACAGTTCCAGGGGATGGAGGAGGAGTTCAGAAGGAGAGAGAAAGTTACTGTTACATAGGGTTGTAATCACTCCAGGTGAATTTTCTGCTCTTACCAATTGTAAGGAGAACAGGCTCATCAGCTACACAGAGAGGTTGAAAAAAGAGATAGCTGTGTAGTGTTGAGTGGGTGTGTTTATGCTACACAGCCTCTGCAAGAGGGGAGGGAGATATGAGCTTGTGTATTTTCATCAGAGAGACCAGCTGAGCCAGAAACCGGAATGTAGGAGAGACTGAAAACCAAGAATAAGACTTTCTAAATGCACAAGTAGGAAAACAATGCAAAAAAAAGCAGATAAATGATCATTTCTTTATTCAGGGACTTAGTAAGAGATGTGTTGATTTTTCATGCACAAAGGTTTCCATAGCCTTTAAGGCCACCATACATATTAGCCAAAAGTTATCTGAACCTATTGGCGAGACTAGACAACTATTATATGCATGTGGGGGCCTCCAAAAATGTCCCCGATAGATGATGGGAGGGGAAAGAAGAATCAGAATGTTGAATTGTAACAGCTGATCATTTTGTCCTCTGGAGATAAATTGTAGGCAGAGTTTATCTATTCCTTAGGGCTAAGTCACACGGGCACCGATAGCCCGTGTTTCTGGAACGATAAGAGGGCCGCACCGCGTGCGAACGAATCTCTGCATGACTGGCTCCATTGCCAGTCATATCTTCTTTTTTCTGGCTGTTGCGGAGAGTCGTCCGCACCTGCAGTGTGGCCATCTTATCGTCCAGAAACACAGGCGGATCGGCGCCCGTGTGACTGAGGCCTAACTGTCCCCATATAAAACACAAAAGTTTGGCTGAAGCGGATGCTTATGTGTATTGGAGAGTTGGGAGAAATACTAGCGTACTTGAATAGGAAGGCATGAATGTGCTAAACAATGGTATAGCACACAGGATCCTGGGGGCCCCGGAACATGGATTTGAATTTGTTGTTGTGGATCCTATAAGAAATAGAGAGTAATATCCAACTGCAAAGTTGAAGAGTACCATGTACTTCTTGCATCTCTCTCAAGTACTGTGGGACCCCTTGCTATAACTGAAGTAAGGAAAGCATACTGGAAGTGGCCTCCTTCTGCTACAATAGGGGCAGATCATCCAGGGAGTCATCCACCATCATGTGCAGGAGATTCAGGTATCAATCCATATTGAGAGTCCTTGGAATAAACACAGTTGACACCTGGGCACTTAAGGATCCAAGGTTTGGAGTGCTACCCTTGTGTGTTCTTCAATATAGCTGCCACATCCCTAATGAACTTTATGTACATTAACCCATTAAGGAACAAGCATGTATATATATATGCGGTGCTTGGTACTGGGCTATAATCTCGGCTGATCAGAAAAATATAGTGTCAGATTAAAGCTCCACACAATCTAAAAAGAGTAGGTCCGGTGTTTGGCTGTCAGAGAGAACTGAGGACCCAAAGGAGAAGACTGAAGTTGTTTTTAACCACTTCTGCCTTCTCTCTTACAGGTTGCACCGACCTCAGTGAGTCCCCTGTAGAGAACACAGGAAGTGCCTTATCTTAAATAAATCCAAGCAATCATGTGATCACCTGTGACCCACGGCATGTCAGAGCTGCAGGGTATTAGCAGACCTCAGCCCAGCTCTCACAGTGACTACTGTCACTATAGAAGAATGTTTCCCCTGTAACTGGGCTTCCTATGAATGTCCCTCAGAAGTCTTATATGATGCCATGATGGACATAGATGTTAAAAAAAAAGTTTGAGATATAAATTTAAAAAAAGTACAGAATTAATAATAATAATAATATATATATATATATATATATATATATATATATATATATATATATATATATATATATATATATAAAGAAAACGTGCCACAGCTCACCTTAACATACCCTCTTTACAAATTATGTGTCAGATTGTTTGATATAAAGTGACAAACCTATTCCTGTGTCACATGTTAGTGTTAACACATGCATTTTAAAAATAAATACCTAGAAATTAAAAAAAAAAAAAAAAAATATATATATATCACACAACAAAAAAGCACAGCAAAAGTAATGTTGGCAGCCCAAGAAAAAAAATAGGGCCATAAAGCCACCACATGCGTAGAATCGCTAAAACGTGTCTAGACCTTTAGGAGCAAAACACTCTGGTCTTTAAGGGGTTAATGTATGGTCTTCCTGGTGATGAGAATTCCTACAAGAAGAAAGAAAAAGAGAATGAAAAAAAGGGTGGAAGCGATCAGTCCATGAAGGGATTCTTTGTAAAATGTGAAGGTAATAAGCATTAAAAATAGTATTGGGAGATTAACCAGTTCATCACTACTGCTCTAGACAGTGACTCAGTGATAACAATAATGCTACAAGTTTAACCAGTTCAGCACCACTGCCATAGGCTGTGGCTCAGTGCTAATTATACTAGAAGCGTAGCACGTTCAGCACGACTGCTATTGGCAGTGCATCTCTGCTCTAATACTACTAGGAGTTTAACCAGTTCTGCACCAATGCAATAGTCTAGGAGATAATAATATGCTTTTAGGCACCCAGGCCATGTATAGTATCTCTGTGATTGGAATACTAGCCTCTTAACTAATTCATCACCATAGCTATGAACAGTGACTTTGTGTTGTTAATAATACTACTAATGTAGGACTTTAACTGGTTCTTACAGTGACTCTGTGATTATAATACTAGACTATTAACGATTTCAGCACCATAGCAATGGACAGCGAATCTGTGAATGTAATACTAAGCTCTTAACCTTTTCAGCACCATAGCTGTGGACAGCGAATCTGTGAATGTAATACTAAGCTCTTAACCTTTTCAGCACCATAGCTATGGGCAGTGAATCTGTGAATATAATACTAAGCTCTTAACCTTTTCATCACCATAGCTGTGGGTAGCGAATCTGTGAATGCAATACTAGACTCTTAACCTTTTCAGCACCATAGCTATGGGTAGCGAATCTGTGAATGTATTCCTAGACTCTTAACCTTTTCAGCACCATAGCTATGGGCAGTAAATCTGTGAATATAATACTAGACTCTTAACTAGAGATGAGCGAGTATACTCGCTAAGGCACATTACTCGAGCGAGTAGTGCCTTAGCCGAGTATCTCCCCGCTCGTCTCTAAAGATTCGAGGGCCGGCGGGGGGCGGGGAGCAGTGGGGGAGAGCGGGGAGGAACGGAGGGGAGATCTCTCTCTCCCTCTCTGCCCCCTGCTCCCCGCCGCAACTCACCTGTCACCGGTGCCGGCCCCCGAATCTTTAGAGACGAGTGGGGAGATACTCGGCTAAGGCACTACTCGCTCGAGTAATGTGCCTTAACGAGTATACTCGCTCATCTCTACTCTTAACCTTTTCTGCACCATAGCTTTTTATGCGTTAAATGTTTAACTCGGTTAATGCCAGTATTAAGTGCTAAATCGGACAATGGTCACGGCAGAGCCACCAAAGCAATGCAAAGATTAACCTATGAGTTGTTTGTGTGTCCCAGTTGAGAAACCTATTAACAACTTGGCAAGTATTTAGTACGGCTGAATATGTTTTTGTTTAGATTTAAAGATTCTAGACTTTTGTGTAGTTTATTATTATTATTGTTGTTGTTGATGATTATTATTGCTATGTTATGATTAATAATAATAATTATAGCAGCAGCCAGTAGTAGCATTCTGCACAGCAGCATATGAATAATACCAAGAGTTTAACCCATTCTGCACTTTTTTCTATATACAATGATTTGCTAGTCCTTTTGACTGCCTAACCCATTAAACACTTGTTTTATTCTATGACTACTGGGCTTTTCAAATATCCAGTAACAGGTTAAGAAAATAAAACTTCTCTTTAAAATGCTAATTTCATTTCACTTCCACTTAAACAATAAGAAAAGCCTCATTAAGCATAGAAAAAAAAACTGCTTCCATTTTACATTATTTTAATAAGTGTGGATATTATTTACTGCACAGATAATGCTGCTAATTTCTCTAGCAAAGCAACTACTTTCCAGAAGGCAAACATATTTGTGGTAATAAGCTTTATCAAATGCAATAGTGAGCTTTTAAGAAATACCCCCTCCCCTCCCTAGAAGAAGTTCTTGCAGCCAGCAATGGTGACATAACCCACAAGGTGGCGCAATATCCCATTGATTAATTCTGCAATAGCATGGTGTGGATTTCTCCAGTGTTTAAAGGGTTAAGATGTGTATAAGTTTTCTTTCTTTTTTTTTTTCCAAGATGTTGGAACATTTGATCTATAGCATGGAAGGGGAAATGCTAAGCATATCTGCATCAGTGCCTTGTGCAAACAGCAGAGATAAGAGTGCTGCTTCTTTTGAACCTTTCTGAAAACTGAGCAGCACATGCTTTGGTGATCTAGGTGTATAATAATAGCAGAGGGAATCAGAAAGGGTTTTTTTTGCACACCATTATTCTGCCTCCCTCTTTCACATAGGCTCTTCCTCTGCACTGCATCCAAGCTTCAGTGATTTGCTGTTTGGAGACTGCAGATTTGCATAGGCTTCAGATGGGAAGCATATTCTTCTATTCCCTGATTCTTTCATAAGGCTGCACTATTCTCTGGAAGCATGCTCTGGTATTACTGTTAATAGTCAGACCACTCAGATGGCTTGGGGGAAGGCTGATTATTGAGTTGCTGTGGTTAAGACTGCACTGTGAGTCCATACACTAAATGCAGAACCTAGGAGAGCACATCAATTTTTATTCCTCAGCAAGCTCTAGGAAGTGGCTTTTTCTTCAGTATTCTAACTGGATATCCTGTGGATTATTATGGCTGCGATTCATCTAGAGGAAATCCCTTTTATGCTGCTAGTTTTGCAAACTATGGATCATTAATTGAAAGCTGTTCCTCCAAACTTGTCACCTCTTCTGAGGGATCAAGTGAAGAAGATCTTGCAATTGTGTGAGTGACTATGTGTTTGGCTGGGGATTGGTGTCATTGGACCAGAAAACTGGGGTAAAACCATGAAGTAGAAGAAAAAAAAAGGAGAAATATCTATTTCTAGGAGTGCAAGGGGAGACATTGCATCTGGGATGGAGCTGTGAATTTTAAGCCTTGTGGAGTGTTGGGGAAAAGTTTGCATCTGGAAGGCTGCTCTCTGCTTGACTGCTCCATGCAGCAGCAGCAGTGGCTGCCTTGGTACTCCAGCTCTGACCCTGGCCCTGGTAGTGCCAGCCTTCGCTTGGCCATGTGGATACTGCCTCTTACCCTCAGTGGGGTCCTTGGGGTGACCTGGGGTGCATCCAATCTGGGATCTCACCACATTCATCACTTCCATGGAGGAAAGCATGTTTCAGCACCTATTGCAATCTACAGGTCACCTGCTTCCTTAAGGGGAGGAAATGGTGAGTCCCTTTTTTCACCTGTTTTTAACCCAGATTCCAAAAAAACTATATGTAATGCTAGACTGAGTGCTTGCACATCACCTGGCTGTGCAAGGGTTAATGCTGTTGTCTTTGCATTACCTTGAGGCAATGCATATTATGCTGCAAAGTTATGTGCATTAGATGGAGGTACTGCATGTGTGTAGAGTAAGCACTTTGCAGTAGAATAGGGAAGGTATACTGTAAGGGTGTATATAATGTGGTCATTAATACTATTGTGGTATATTATAGTATATATTGACTAATGCACAGTACTGAGGTGTAGAGGGAGTGCTAGTAGGATGCTATAAGGGATATCTTCTATAACAATGGGCAATATGTGGTCATTAATACTATTGTGGTACATTACAGTATGTGTAGACTAGTGCACAGCTCTGAGATGTAGAGGGAGTGCTAGTAGGATGATGTAAGGGACATATTCTAAAAGAATGGGTACTATGTGGTCATCAACATCATTGTGGTACGTTACAGTATGGGTAGATTAATGCACAGTATTGAGATGTAGAGGGAGTGCTAGTAGAACGATATCAGGAACATGTTTTACAAGAATGGATACTATGTGGCCATTGATACTATTGTGATACATTACAGTACAGTATTTGTAAACTAATGCACAGCACTGAGTTGTAGAGGGAGAACTAGGAGGATGATATGAGGGACATAGGCTATAAGAATGGTTATTCTTCATTACAGTATATACGGAGTGCTGCACGTAGAGGTGTTCAGCACTAGCAAACACATACAGGAGTGTATGGTATTGTAGGCACATGATGGGCACAATGTGTTGGTATATAGGAATCTGTATGTAATATACCCAGTAATGACAGTCTAGGAGTCTGTGGAATCTTTATTAAAAACTGTTACGATACCCATTCACCTTTCTAGCTATGATGTCCATGTAAAACAAGACTGGGCACAATTGCTACAAATTAACCCTCTAAATATTGCAGAATTGTCCTATTGTTCCAAGGCATCATTCATGACTGCAGTGGAGACTAAGCAGGCTAAGAGCACTGATGGGATACAGCAGTGTGGGGAAAGAGTTAAAAGGACATTGTAATATGGATTCCACCCTGAATAACTGCTTTCACAGTCTGCAGGATTTTCAATGCTTCTTAACACTATCAGTAGGAGAGTGCTCAGTGGGATATTGCCTTGCATGGTTCGAAAGGTACAAAGCACATCACATAGGGGCATAATGGAATAAAATAGTACCTGCTGCCTTTCTATATGAGGTTTTGGCTCAGCATCATGTACAGTATGATATCACTTATTGTGTTGCTAGGATTTACTGTACCCTGGTGTGGCTTCATTCACCACCTCCAGTATATTCATGTGCATCCTTTCATGCTCCCTAATTTAATGATTAGTTCCTGAGCACTAACCAAAAAATAAAGGAACACTAGGTAGGAACATAAAGCTGCAGGGCCATCAAGAAAACGATCACCTGGAGAATTGGCTGTGTGTGTGAATGGGATGGAGCATTAATTGTCATGAGAAACATGCAACAAATATCAATGATGTCACTTCAGTGGAAAGTGCCTCTTCACCGCTACTCAGGTTTGGCCATTACTGGTCCAGATCACATAGGAGCAGACACCTGGGTAGTTGAAAGCAGCCAAGCTGCCTCTGTATTATCAATGCAGGTGTGAAACTATCATGGGTTTGCAGTTTTACTTTCATATGGAACTTGATGCAGCTTCCCCTGGGAAGAGATACTGGAAAAGCAGATTTCTATTCTGTGCAGAAAGAGCTTGATCTCAGGCGTCTGAATGGCTTAGAATTATTTCTAGGAACAGTAGAGTTAAATGATATTGTGGATATTTTGGAAAAGTAGGTCACTCTTAACTTTACTTGGAATTTAGCTATAGAGTTACTTATAAAAATGCATCTCATATCTATCTATCTCATATCTATCTATCTATCTATCTATCTATCTATCTATCTATCTATCTATCTCATATCTATCTATCTATTTATCTATCTCATATCTTATCTATTTCATATCTATATATTGCATTTTCTGTCTATCTCTATCTTTTTATCCATTATGTTTCATTATCTAATCTATCTATCTATCTATCTATCTATCTATCTATCTATCTACCGCATATCTATCTATATATCTATCTATCTATCTATCTCATATCTATTGCATTTTCTGTTTATCTCTACCTTTTTATCCATCTATCTATCTATCTATCTATCTATCTATCTATCTATCTATCTATCTATCTATCTATCTATCTATCTCCTGTATATCTTTTAGCACATGAATCTAGTGCCTTGATCCTTTAAAATAAAGCCTATTATGTACGTTCTCTGCTATCCCTTCTTCTCCCCCTCCCCAGCACACTACATGTGATATCACTCTACAGTAATTCATCACCTAGTCCATACCCTGCTATTTAAAATGAATAGACACTAGCCCTAAATAGAGAATAGCATCCCAGATACAGTAGCTACTGATTAATCAAGGAATGGCAGGAGAGAATCACCGTATATCAATGATCTATATATATTTGGAATATACATCAATGTTCCTAGTGTAATTATCAGGAAATCATCATCATCTTCATCAAGAACCTTGTAGTAATAATCTGCAGTGCAGCACCATTGAAAGACAAAGCCAGAACATCCACTGTCTATAAGAGCGGAGCCTAACTTAAAGAGAGATGAGGATGTATGGACGCAGCACACAGGAGCTTACTGCACCCCTTATACCTCCTCATTAATACAACGTTATACTGTACATATAATTAAAAGTAGAAACACATCTCTATTATGAAACTGAATTGTAACCACCAACTTATAACCTCCACTGTTTTTCCCTTTCCAATAACTCTAAAATCATTCCCTCTCCTCCTTGGACTGGAAGTCCTCTTTAGCAATGCTTTCTATTATCACTATTGTATCACGTCTACTACTAGGTTAGTTTCTCATAATGACACTACTATACATTTTGATGGAGCCTATATAGTAATGCATAGGATGTCAGAGCACAGATACGGTAATAAGTCGCTGTTTAGTTCCATAGTGTTCTCACTTCCAATTTGCAAAATTTTCATGGCGGCACCTTGGATGTTTGGATACTTGTACAGTTGAACATCTCTGCTTAATCTGGAAATTTAAAGTATACACCTCTTCCTTGCCAAAAAAAATATTTTTAAGGTCATTTTACTTACATTAGACTTTTATGGTCAAGAGTTATTTCCAATGTTAACATAGTAGTTCCCTTGGAGTAAGAACACTGCTCTAGCCCCATGAATTGTTACAGAGCAAAACGTGTTCTAACTCCTGGTTTTAGCTTATTATTTGATAGGATAGCTTCAATAAAGACATTCCCTTTAATTCTGAAAGAGATCTGAATAGCATAACTTTTGCATACAAAGACACTGTTTACACAGTCTAACTGTAAGCTAACTGTAATCAGGGCGCACTTCAGAAGAGCCTCCTAACATGCTCTATGCTCTCTTAAAAAATGTTCCTACAGTTTCCTAAAGGGGCTGTCCAACTACCTAAAATTGCTTCACAGACACTCTGTACTTTTTGGTTGCTGCTGACCAGGACATGTGACTGCTACAGCCAATCATGGTCACTACCGTGGCCAGTGATTGGCTGCAGCAGTCACAGGTTCTGGTCAACAGCAACCGGGAAGTACAGAGCGGCTGTGAAGAAATTTTAGGTAGAGGGAAAAGCTCTTTAAGGTCTGTCACTTTTAGCTTATCGACTTTGGGTTTGTTAGTGTTCAGTTCGTAAATGGAAGAACATTTTTTTTCTCACTCCATAGCTGGTTTCTAGTTGATTCACAGCTGACAAAATACAAGCTGCCTATTGGGTTGAAAGTTATTTCCTATGCACAGGACAGGGGATTTCTATCTGATCAGTGGAGGTCCAACTGCTGCGACTTCAGTGATCATTAGAATGGGGGTCAATGACCTTCATGTGAATGCAGTGGGGATCAAATATGGGCCCTTGAACTTTAATAGAGATGAATGGAGTGTCAGTACACATTGTTGCTGTATTCACATAGACATAGTACCACCATTCTCATGATGGATTGGGGTCTCAGCAGTTGGACCCTACTGATAACACAATTATCCCTTATCCTGTGGATAGTTGATATATTTCAATCATGGGAAAACTTTTTTAAGGCTTGTTTGGCATCTGCACTTGTGTTCACTTTTTAATAGCTCAGTTGTAGTTTTAAAGTGGACAGATACAAAAAGGATGCATGCCAGAAGTGAAATAAACAGCAAGTGTCCACAACCCCCATTTTTGACAGATCCATTATTAAAATGGACACTTAGCCATCCATTTGTTTCCATCATGCATCTGTTAAACGTCAGTTTCTGATGGATCAATCTCTTCTGTCATTATGTTCCCTTTCTATATGCTCAGTAGAGAAAAACTGATCCGTTTTATCAAAACATAAGGGAAGGAGATGGCAACCAATCAGTTAACGTCTGTTTTACATTGACACCAATGTTAAAAAAAATCCATCATAGTTCCGTTTTCCGGACGGAAAAAATAATGCTGCAAGCAGCACTTCTCTACTGTTCAAATGATGTTACCATGATGGAACAGAAGCGAGTGAAAGCCTTTTTCTATTATTGCTATCGATACATTATTTAAATGATCCGTTCTTTTCCTTTTTTTCCAATCTGAAAATGGAAAATAATTACTGACAGCCAAAAGCAGATGTGAATTGAGCCTAAGACTTGTTGCCTCATTCTAATCGCTAGGTACATTGATCACCAACTTTCGTATACAGGTGTCTTGGGACAATGATGCCAAGGGGACCTAATTCTCCCTACTGAGGTTTTGCTGCAATTTCTCAGAAGTCATTGAGGAACACTCCCCTTTTCCTTCATGTTCTCATGCAACATTTTTTAGACCATCCAGATTAGGTGATTGGCCTCTTTGAAGCTTTATTTAATTTGTTGCATATTCTGGTCACAGCTGCTAGTTTTATAGTGTTTATGGACCTGATCCATCCCATCTTCACCCTTACCTATCTTTACCCTCACTGTAGAGGTGTAGTTTAAAAAATATATATAACTAAAGCATTGTTGAAAAAAAAAATATGTCACTGATATCTGATCCGTGGGGTCTGACCTATGTGACCCCATAATGACTAGAATCCCATGCCATTTTTCAAGATGGGGTATTATTACTAATAATGAGTCAACTTTTAAATATTTTGCTTTGACCGGTTCAACAAACTTTCGCAAAAACTTATGTCAGTCCGAATTAGTTTGAACCAAGTTCACCAAAACTCCTAAAACATGTATAACACTATCGGAGCCCTAAATGCCCCATATAACACTCTGGTACTGTTATACGGGGTGTTTATGGTTCTTAAACAGTGTTATACACTAGTGTTCAAAGCTAGCACAGTTTGACCCAAAATAGAGCTCTACTGGTTTGCTCAACATTTATTATCAATGGCCATCCATGGAGCAAACTAAAAATATGATTGGCATCCCCTAAGCGCTATACTTGTGACGTGCCACCAATGCCTTTTATGTGACAACCCCTTCTTCTCTATCTAATTATCATTCCGTTGAGTAAGATAATCATGTTATTTTATCTTTTAGAAATGATTTTTCTTTTGTTCTCTGTTAGGGATTTTTTTTAGGGACCCGATGCAAACCTATCAATGTGATTATAATTGCACAGTTTATTAGCTTTTTCATTAGCTATTCAGTTTTAAAAAATTGCTTCTGTGAATGAGTTGTGAGTCATCCAAATAGAAAAGTCTAAAAACAAAGGTGCAACTTGTACAATATTGTAGAGCTAGTGAACAATGAGATGATTTTAAGTGGCGTTGTGCATATGAAGATTATGAAGGCTCTGTTTTCTGGCTGCGGTGAGTCACTACACTTCATGGTTTTAGGTCATTAATGGAAATCTTATGGTACTTCAATGTATAAATCCATTTGTAAAGAAAGCATATTTAGCTAATAAAGGGTTCTCATCTCAGGGCCCTCTTTGTTAAGTAAAGAACTGCATTTTGTCTGACTCTTGGAAGAAAGCATGACTTGACACTCTAAACCTCAAAAGTGGATCATAAGAGTAAGCATAAAAGAAATTGGCCCATAATATATGTCAGTCTGCAGGGTTTAATTCTCCTGAAATAAAAAAAAATCTCATAGAAATCATGCTAAGACTCCAGAATAAACTACATCCTGAGCAAATAGTTGATGGGAATGAGGATTCACTAAAGGGTCAACATTTAGCATACCTTGTTTCTTGGGGCAGGCAAAGCAGTGGGGAAGGGCTCCTGCAGTAACCAGTTGCCTAACAGCCTGAAAAGAGATCCGATCTAAGAGTTTGCAGGAAGATGTAGTAGGGAAATATATGGTTGCGCTTCACAGGACAGAAACAGAAGTAATATCTATTGTCGATTATTATATGCAACAAAATATGATCAAAGGAGAGGATGATTTAAATGAAGAATTAATATAATTCTCCTTTGCATGTGCATTTCCTATATTTAAAGCTCTCTTACTGCCTTTGAACCAAGCTATTACAGAGTTGGTGGAGATCAGGACACAGTGCAAAGAAAGCTACTATTACAAAGGGCTGTAATTTACTCAACGTGAATTCTCTGCTCCTTTCAGCAGTGAGGGATAATGGATCAGCAGCTACTCAAAGAGAGGATAAAATAGCTGTGTAGTATTGAGTGGGCGTAGTTATGCTACACAACCTCTGAAAGAGAAAGGGGGAATGGGAGCTGAGTTTATGCACTTTCATGAGAGAGACCAGCTGATCAATGGTAGGAATGCCTCTGAGCCAGAAACTTGTATGTAGGAGAATCTGCAAATGAAGTATGAGGCTTTCTAAATGCATGAGAAGGAAAACTAAATGCAAAAAAAAGATAAGTGTATATTTTTTCCCCTGCAGTGATTTGGTAAAATGTGAGTATTAATGTTTCATGCACAAAGGTTTCAATAACCTTTGAGTCTTTGCGTAAGCCCATACTCTTTTATAAATAATCTGCACAATGCAGATCACAGGGCCATTAATAATTTGTTGTCTATGGCAACGGTTTTACATGGTGATCCCATTGTTTTCTCTAAGATAAGTTATGCCAGTCTTTTGTGGAAACCACTTATCTTTCTTTCTCCATAGAAAAAACTTGGATAATGGTTTTGTGAGAAGTTAGGGAAGATAGTCTATGTTCAGAGGTGTAACTTGAAGTTCCCGGGCCCCGATGCAAAACTTGTAACAGGGCCCCCAACTATAATGCTTTACTCATAGTACTGGGCTCCCTATATGGAGAAGAGAGGCCTTATGGGCACCCTAAGGCTCCTGGGCCTGGGTGCAACTGCATCCCCTGCATCCTCTATAGTTACGCCCCTGTCTATGTTCATACATACACTATGGACAAAAGTATTTGGACGCTGCATGTTTTTCAGAAAAAGTGCTTTATTCTTCTATTTAGTACCGTGTCGGCCCTCTTGTTGCTTGTATTACAGCGGTAACCCATAGAGGCATACTTTCCTCAAGTTCTCTGTACGTCTGGGCAGGAATAGCTCACCATTCCTCCTGCAAGGCTGTGAGAAGAGATTGTTGTGAGGATCGGTGTGGGTGGTGGTGTCGTACCGATCGCTCCAGTTCATCCCACAAGTGCTCGATCAGATGAATGAATGGTTATTACAAAATGAGCAGCTTTTTCTTTTACTCATGCCCTTCCCAGCACACCATTCAGCAAACTCTGTATTTGCATATTTATTGATTTTCTGCAGTGTCCAGATACTTTTGTCCATATAGTGTATACAGCCATCTTTACATAGCAAATGTTTGTACGTCCTTTCAAAATTATATTCTGAAATATGTCTGGTTGGCATAATGTTGGCGTATGCCTATGTGTGAATGCAGGCTGGCCTGCCTTCGTGTTCTTATTATGTTATTGGCATCTGGTCAGACATATGAATTATATTCACCCTTCGGGTATCTAGCTGGACGGCTCTAGGCTATAGCAGAGCTATGCCCACGTCGAAGATATGATCCTGACGCTCTCCACATCTCATTACTATACGCAATAAAATGCAGGTGTTTTCTATTATTTTTTTGCCAGTCCATAAAACACAATGAAGAAAAGACAAAGCATTGCAGCATCATTAGACTTACAGTTTTTCCAGTACCATTAGCGACACGTGAGCATTTTCTTGGCATCCAACACATTAGGTTGCACAGATAAATTGATTTTTAGTATATTGTGTCCCCGGTTATTTAACAGCCAAATGCAAGGCTTAAAAAAATAACATTCACATGGACAATTCCTACATGTGCTCAAGTGTAAAATGACTTCAATTGCCAGAATATCGAATTGCAAGTAAATATGAAAATCCAAGAGGCACATTACTATGGTCTGCTGATCTTACTGTAATCTCATTGACTGATCTTCGTGCATCGTTTTAGTTGTATTTTGACTATTGGAATCTTGGATATGGAGACTATTTGATTATATTGTGGCCATTGTTGCAATATTAGCTTGGAATTTTCCATTTAGACCCATAAACAGATGCTTTCCCGAAACCCTTAGCTTAATTCTTCTTCATTTTGCTTCTTTGCTATGCTTCATTTGCACTATCATGGCTTGTCATTTATAAGGCTTACAAGGTGGCAAAGCAGAGCTTATAGTTAACCTTTGCATATTTATGTCTTCTGACCCAGTTTCGGGGATTGTGCTGTTAGAAGATATTGCATTTTTGAAACACATTTTAGTTCCTATTTTAAATCACTATAGCTGGAGCTGTGAACTGGATCATTTTTGCAATTTATTAGCAAGCGTTCGCAGGAACACATTGAATGCATTGGTTTAATGTGTTCTGATATTTGCATATGAAAGGACAGCTCTTATTGTCCGACACGATACTTATTGTTTTTTTTTTTTTGGTCTCTCTAGTGTCTTAAAAAGTAGAAAAGCATTTTACCCCTTACAATTTTATTATAGAGAATTCAAAGCGTTCAGTCTATTGATTTACATAATGTGTTGGCTTAAAGGGGTTCGGCTACCATTACGTGTTTATCTAATTAGGTAGGAAATTGTATTTCAGGCATTTTGTCAATAAACACTGATTACAATTTGGAAAGATATCTACCTCCCATCATAATGATGGCACCCCCTTGTGCTACTAATCCTTCTTGCTTTGTCCAAAAATGTTTGTGATGCTGTTGTGTTGGCTAAGTATGACTCTTGTAGTCTTCTCTCGATGAATGCAGTGGCAGTTCTCCTGCAAGTGTGGTGTGGTAGAATGAGATCTCCACTTGTCGGGGCGCATTATTGTAATGTGAGAAGTTGGATGGTTGTATCAACAAATTGTCCGCCACCTGGGCCGTTCTGAGCAGACTGATAGGGGGTGTTGGGACTAGTGTATGCATGAGGGCATGCACACAAGATGACCGGCTCAGGGTGCTATCAACAGATCATTGTGTGATCATTCAACAAGCACGAGCAGTTCCAACTGTTTTGTCTGTCATCTAGAGACAGGTGGCACCATCATTACAACCCTGTGTCTGTTGGAACCATTTAGAGGCACTTGGCTTAGGAACATTTGTTCTTGTGGTGCCCATGTGCACTGCCTTTGATACCCACCCACTGTCACCGCTGTTTGCAGCGGTGTCTTAAATTACCCAACTGGACTTCTATGGAGTGGAATCGGGTTGTCTTCAGTGTCAAATCCAGGTTTTATTTAGGTACTGACAATGGCCGTGTTCATGTTGGGAGACCCAGGGGTAAGTGCCTCCATCCTGCCTTTGCCATGGAGCAGCACACTGCCCCACTGCTGGTGTGATAGTCTGTAGCCATTGCATACTAGAGTCAATCATCCTTAGTAGTGGTACAAGGGACAATGACAGCTTAGTCATATGTTCAGGACATCCTTTGACAGCCTATGAGTATGCACAATCAAGACGCTCAGTTACAGCTAGTGTGGATTGATATGCCACATGATACCATATGGAAGCCATATGACTCGATGCCCACCTTTATGACATCTTGTATCCAAGCAGAGGTGGTACCACAGGGTAGTAGAGCCCCCATGCCTGCCCGTATCACATCTTGTGTCCAAGCTAGAGGCAGCCCAGCAGGGTACTAGAGCCACTATGCCCATCCATATCACATCCTGTATCCAAACTAGAGGTGGTATAACAGAGTACAAAAGCCACTATGCCCATCCATATCACATCTTGCATCCAAACTAGAGGCAGTACAACAGGGTACTAGAGCCTCCATGCCCATCTGTATCACATCTTGTATCCAAGCTAGAGGCGGTACAACAGGGTACTAGAACCTCCTTTCAAGGGGTCAGTTTGCCACAATAAATTCCCCTTTTGCTCTGATATTGCAATCACTTATATCAACATTACAATCACACAGAGGAAGTTTAATTCAATTCCAACAACTCCTTCTAGGTGTATTTTTTTACATTAAGTATACTTAACTCCTCCCCTCCATCCATGCATAATATGTGCACATCCACTTTTCATTGTATCATAAACTTTGATATTAACTTTGCACACAGAGGAAATGTCATCGATAAACTGTAATAGATTTGTGGATCAATTCTGTAAAAACGGTCTCAAATGCTCAGTTCCAATTCAGCTTCTTCCCGAATCCCGACCTTTTGGGGTCATTACTATATCTTTATTTATGATGTAGGTAGTAATTTATATTGTAACCTTTATTATTTTCAATGCCAGGGGTTCTCCCTAAGTCTAGTATAGCCATTATCTGATTGGCGCACCGTACAGTTAAGCAACTATGACTAAACCATCATCTCACCACAGGATGCTTTTCTTAAGTTTATGCAGAACTGGCAAAAATCAATCATTGGTGAAAGGCTTTATGAATGAATACGTTTTCCCTTTTTAATGGTTACAATATGTGCTTGTAAATCCCAATTTGCCATGCACTCCTCATGATTTTTTGTATTCGCCTATCATCACTAACTACAATTTAATAAGCAAGTCTTATTGACAGATTAAAAGCCCTTCTGTCCCATGTTAAGAAGAAAGATTAACATATCATTAGAATGTATAATTATAATCTTACTATGCTAACATACGAAACCATTGGAAGGGTCTACTTACTATGTATCCATAGAATGCCTTGCACTGCAAAAGTATCACTTTTTGAAAGTGAACTGATCTAATTAGCCAATTGGTATAGCATTAATTCATATTAGCAGGCCTTTTTATCATAGCCTTTACATAGATGTAGTGGAGTTGAATTTGTTATATGACGCTGCCGTTATATGGAAAATCATAATATCTTGATATTATAGTCAGCATGCCAACAAACAATTTCCGATCTGCAATATTAGCAAATTCAGTCCTGCTGCATCTGTTAACATAATTTAGTACGAAGAAAAATAGACTATGTTGTAAAATATTATGTGAACAGGATGTCAGAGAAATACTTATTCTTGTTACTTCATCTTCGACTTTAAATTGTACTTTGCATAAATGCTGAAAATTCAGTTTTTCTCGCCCGCTTTAGGATTAATCTGTCAAAATAAAAATAGCAGCGCTCCATAGGACAGAAAGCGTGGGTCAGTGGGACAGTGAGAGATAAAAATAAGGTTACCTGGAGGAGTCGTACTGACAGCACAACCCAATTGTGAGCCCGTCACAAATAAGCTGCAACTGCCTCGAAAAGTAGACTGGCAAGTAGCCACCGTTAGCCAATATAGCACAAGAGATGATGAAGGAGTGTAGATTAGAGATGAGCGAGCACCAAAATGCTCGGGTGCTCGTTACTCGGGACGAACTTTTCACAATGCTTGAGGGTTCGTTTCGAGTAACGAACCCCATTGAAGTCAATGGGCGACCCGAGCATTTTTGTATATCGCCGATGCTCGCTAAGGTTTTCGTTTGTGAAAATCTGGGCAATTCAAGTGATGGGAACGACACAGCAACGGATAGGGCAGGCGAGGGGCTACATGTTGGGCTGCATCTCAAGTTCCCAGGTTCCACTATTAAGCCACAATAGCGGCAAGAGTGGGCCCCCCCCCCCGCACTGTCAGCGTAAAGATCGTTCTCCTCTGCCATAGCTGTAACAGCTGTGGCAGAAAAGAACGATGTTTGCCCATTGAATTCAATGGAGCCAGCAATACAGCAGGTTCCACTGAAAGCAATGGGCTGCTGGCAATCGCAGGATGAATTGTCGGGAACGGCTTAAATATATAAGCCCTTCCCTGCAATTCATCCAGAAATGTGTTACAATAAAAATATATACCGGCGTATAAGGCGACGGGGCGTATAAGACGACCCCCCAACTGTCACCTTATACGCCGGCAATACAGTGGAGCAAAGAATAAAAATCATTACTCACTTCTTCTGACGTTCTGCGGTGCTGCTGCAGGCTGTCGCTCCCTCCTGGTCCCCGGCAGAGCATTGCTTTCTGGACGCAGGACTTGAAATCCCCGCCTCCAGAAACACACGTGCCTTCAGCCAATCACAGTCATTCAATGACATCATTGTCATTGGCTGTGATTGGCTGAAGGCATGTGTGTTTCTGGAGGCGGGGATTTAAAGCCCTTCGTAGAGAAAGCAATGCGCTGTTACAGCTGTGGCAGAGAAGAATGATTTGTCTTCTATATGTTCTCAATGGGGTCGGCGCTGCTGCCGCCGGCCCCATTGAGCGCATATAGAGAAGAGAACAGAAATCGCAGATCGCACGTAGGTGCGATCTGCGATTTCTATGGCCTTAAGAAGGACCGTTAGGGTTCTTGAAACCTAAAATCACTCCTAACACTCTCCCTATAGCAGCTCCGGCATCAACAACACTTTCCCTGAACTATGTCAGAATGCATCTGTGGCGAGCCGCGGGAGGGGCAGATTTTAATACTCGGGTGACACCTAATCTCGCCAGCCACTCACTGCAGGGGGTGGTATAGGGCTTGAACGTTGCAGGGGGAAGTTGTAATGCCTTCCCTGTCTTTCTATTGGCCAGAAAAGCGCGCAAATTTCTCAGGGAAGAAAATGAAAGTAACCTGAACACCGCGTGGTACTCATTATGAGTAACGAGCATCTCGAACACCCTAATACTCGAACGAGTATCAAGCTCGGACGAGTATGCTCGCTCATCTCTAGTGTAGATGTGATATAATAAGAGATCAAGAATTGTAAGTATAGTTAGTTCTGATAACACATTTTGGTACCGGCATGACACCTTACTCAGTATCGGCCAGAGGAAGGTTCCACTCCAGTACCGAAACATGTCCAAATTAGTTTGAACCAAACTGGAAGTTCACCAAAACCCCTAAAACTGGTGTATAAGACTGTCTAAGAGCCATAAAAGTCCTGTATATCATTCTGAGAGTATTATGCAGGGTTTTTATGGCTGTTTGGCCTTATTTACACAAGCTATTTTACACAACTAATTTAGCCGCGATCAAAAATCGTGACCATCTGAAACATTGTATTCCAATACACACATTCAGCTAGCCTTGTAAAAACATTGTGCCTGGAATTATAGAACATAGGCAACCAAATATGTCGGCCGAATTTATACGCAGACCAAAAAGATTGGTCTTGTCCTATCTTTCGGCCAATATACGCTGGCGGCTCCCCTAGACTCCTATGTGAGCTGCAAAAAAAAGGAAGGGAATGAGTTCACCGGCGTCAAGTGCTGCAAAAACAATACAGATGCCTCTATTTAGGCATTAGAAGACTTTCTGAAGATTTATGCTGACTGAGGGTTTTCCGCGCTGCAGACGCTCTTGTGAATGAACGAAAAAGTGCAAATTTTGGCCACGACTTGATCATGGCTTTTACCTGATCAAGCGTTTTTCGGCAGTGATGCAGCCATCGTGAAGACGCAACGCTCATGTGAAAGAGGCCTCATATAGTGTTATATACTGATGTTCAGGCCTAATATATTGAGCATCTTCCATGCAGTGCAGCCTCCTGTCTGATGCTTATCAGGCACTATTTTATCAAGAGATTTTTGATTTCCGTTTCATTTTCCCATCAATTCCAATGATGCATCAGCATAACATTAGCTAGCGGTTGTATTATTCCTTCCTGCTGAGTAGACAGTTTAATTATAATTATTTTCTATATTCACATAAATAAGCTACATACCCTATGTATACAGTTGAGAGGATGAGCTGTAATCTCCTCTATGATAACTGTGATCAGTAACTATAGCTGTGATAGAAGTATATGTGTCCCCCTCTAAGCAGTTTCTATAGTAGGGTCCATGTAATAGTATCCTAAAGACTGAGAAACTGACTAGAAACTGAACACATGAAGTTAATTTGAGCTGGTCTGCATTGAGTTTACATGACAATTTGAGGAGAAAGAGGCCAAGAGCTTCGGATAGAAGGTAATAGCCATCCAAGGTAACACTAGCTGTCTTAAACTTACTGGGGAAAGCTACATAATGAATGAAAAGGAAAAAAAATCACCAAAGTGGCCCTATAATTTGTAACATTTTTGAAGACAGATGTACTAAGACTACCAGGTGAATGGGACTCTCATCATCTATCGGACTCCGGATATTGAGCTCCATCAACTCCTTCAGTAAATCCGAATGGATAGTGTTGTATTTCTTATGCTTTTTGGCCACTAGCTTGTTTTCTTGTACTTCAAAAGCCTTCAAAGAACATATTCAGCCGTGCCTTGCTTGGCAATCTTAATGTTGCACTTTTGTAATTATGCTTCCAATTACCGCCAAATAATTGGCAGACGCCTGACATGTCTCAAAGAAATGAAGTGGAAAAAGTCCTCGTGTTTTGTAAGTATTCTGTTTGAGTGATGATTTATAGTTTCCCACACAAAACTACATGGACCCACTAGAGTATTGCTCCGAATAGAACACAGCAGATACAATGTACACCATTCCCATAGGCAATATTACATTCTGTTTGTAGTGAAATTCCACCATAAAGGATATTAAAATGAAGCACGATAGATCATGTTACCATAGTTGGGAAGATATGAAGAATTTTATGAAGCTGTTCCCCCACTCCACCCCAACATACGCTATTTCTACTTCTGACATAGTCAATATTTCTCTAGTTCTAAGAAGAATAATCCTACGATCTGGTACAAATCAGTAGCAATTAGCTTTTCCCAACAAATATGTAGGGCACATATGTATTTCGCCGAACAATGGTTGTGCTAAGGCCTCTAATCCATTCTGCAAATAGATCTGGCTGGTGGATGCATGTATTAATAAGATGAATGTAATGGCATCTGTAATGCAAATAATTATTCCTCCCTTGTTTAGACCTCTGCCCCATGTAATATTACCTGTCAGATTCTTTCTGTCTCCCACAGAATAATGCTATATTTCTGTTTCTAAGCATTCTCTATCAACCACGTTTCTTCCAACAGATGGGCATTAAAATGCAAAATGTAAGCGACGGCCTTTTGAAAATAGATGAGCAAAGGTTGACATATGAGCATAATTTAATATAAGGTTACATTGTAGTCAATATCTTCGACTCTCAGCCTCTTCAATCGTCATTTCACCCATCATAGGTCTTATTCAAAATCTTGTAAAAAAAAAAAAAAGGACAATATGTCCAGGGTCAGACTGGCCCACCAGGGTATAAGGCACTCTAATTCAATATTGTCAAGGCACTACTGGTGTCAACTAGGTGTAGGAGTATATCTGAGTCTGGTGTGATGTCAGGGGCATAACTATAGAGGATGCAGGGGATGCGGTTGCACCCGGGCCCAGGAGCCTTAGGGGGCCCATAAGGCCTCTCTTCTCCATATAGGAAGCTCAGTACTATGAATAAAGCATTATAGTTGGGGGCCCCGTTCCAGGTTTTGCATTGGGGCCCAGGAGCTTCAAGTTACGCCTCTGGTCATAGCATTAGCACCAGACCACATAATGTACCTGCTAGCACATGCACAGTGGCATTTGGCATCGGATGCCGAGGAAGAAACACATCCCTTTAGTTATAGCAATGATTGGCTGGCTGAGCTGTATATCTGCTCAGTCAGCCTATCAGTGTCTTTCTTAAGGTTTTCATTTCAGCTAATCATTGTAGAGGATGCTGGTAATGCATTTGTATACTGGACAAGCTCAGTGGTTATGGATTTATTTTGCCTTCGTGCTTCTGAGTGTATCTGTTAGTGCCTTCTTTGGACTATGACTATAGTAACCCTTGTAACTCTTGAATTCTGACCTCATCTTGTATATTCCCTCTACTTCATTTTACACCCAGGAACACAAAGAGAATCAAGTGAGGTTCCAGAAGTGGGGTCACCTTTTTCAAGGAGGGTGCTCCACTTAATTGGCAGGCCCAGTCATGAGTGACCAGAGAAATTCATAAGCCTCACTTCCATTTTTATCATAGTTCATTGCATTGTCTAGCACATCTACAAACCCAGTAACACCCTATATTCTACGTGTCATTTAGCCTGTCCCTAACCCCTTTTACTGACTCTGTTGGCCGGTTTCCTCAACAGAACTGGATATATGTCTCTTGGAAGAGACATTGTTTATATTGATTGCCAAATAACCTACAGATCTTCTTGGTCTATATCTACCTTAACTATGACAAATTGTTGCTATCATTGTCTTATATGTACAACGATAATGACAAAGTGTGCAGAGCAATGAAATTTGGACGGGCACATGTTATGTATGGAATAATGGTGGACCCACAAATCATAAATGACAGCAAGAACAGGTGCTTCAAGGGGTTATCCTGCAATCAGCATTTATCACCAAGGATAGGTGGTAGCTGACTGATCAATGGGAGCCCCACCAATAGGTAGAAAAATGGTCCAGAGCCCTCATTCCTTCTCACTGTAGGAATTCGTATGGAATTGGTATGGAGTGGCGATCTACCATGTATTCCATTTAATGTCTATAAGACTGGAAGAGATAGCTGAGTGCTGTGCTTGACAGTTTATCTCAGTCACGAACACCTTGAATGGCATGATAGCATGCATGCTGGACCACTACTCCACTCAAACTATGTGGTTATCGAAAACCCCAATCTAGTAATTGTCGGAGGCTTAGTGATCAGACATGGATCACCTACCCTAAGTGATACAGTAAATGATAATATTGTAGCATAGACCCTTTAATATATGAAAAGCCCACAGGTTCTGTAGGTGAGGTGAGCTTCTGACCTTTGGGGTCTGCCTTTATATTTGAAATTACAGCTTGATTGAATGTTTTCTTATTGAGTCACATCCTCTTCTATATTACTGTATTATTTCTGAATTGCTCCAACACTTATGGTTGATTGTGGGTGCTTCATATATGTAAAGAGCTTTGAGAGGAGCAACCCTGGAGATTTATTATATAGGAGTGAAGTGATTATAAGCTCTTCTTCATCCAGTAATGGATATCCTTTTTGTGTACAGATGCAAGCTGAATGAGCTGTTGAACTTGTTGGGGCTGTGGTGTTTTTTCATTGCCGTTTTTCTCTAATGCCTAGCATTTATCTACAGCCTTATGTAAAACTACAATGTGCAAAACTCACTTTTTTATAGCAAAGTAGAAGAACTAATATTTTGTTTCATTGTATGGCTTATGCCAGGTCATACTACAGTTGTGATTTTTATATATTTTAGGCATTTTTTATAGTGCACACTAAGGCCTTAGTCAGACGGGCGTTTTTTCACGCGATTTGCGGATCGCATGACGGATTCGCATCCGCAAATCGCGTGACCGGTGCCCGAAAATCGCCCGAAAATCTGCTCCTAGCCGCGTTTCATTAGAAACGGGCCGGAGCTGTCCAGCGCATTGCATTCAATGGAGCCGGCAATACAGCCCGCTCAGCGCTGAGCCAATCAGGGGGCAGGTCTGACTCACACCCCCTTCACACCCACTGCAGGCCGGCCGCACGGAACTCCGGCTGCCGGGAGCAGGTGAGTAAATATATATTTTTTATTTTAACACATTTCTGGATGAATTGCAGGGAAGGGCTTATATATTTAAGCCCTTCCTGACAATTCATCCCGCGCTCGCCGGCAGCCCATTGCTTTCAATGGAGTCGGCTGTATTGCCGGCTCCATTGAATTCAATGGGCAAACATCGTTCTTCTCTGCCACAGCTGTTACAGCTGTGGCAGAGAAGAAGGATTTGTCTTCTATATGTTCTCAATGGGGTCGGCGCTGCTGCCGCCGGCCCTATTGAGCGCATATAGAGAAGAGAACAGGAATCGCAGATCGCAGATAGGTGCGATCTGCGATTTTTGTTCTATAATTTATCGGACGAGCGCATAAAAAGCGCTCAAGTGTCCGATACCATTGCAAAGCAATGGTTTTATAAAATCGCCGGACGCATGCGCAAATCGCGGCAAAAAACGCCCGTCTGACTAAGGCCTTATTCTGTAATGCTGTACATCACTTGGTGCCCATATTGGGGTTCACAGTCTAATTTCACTTATTATGTTTTTGTTGTGGGGGGATGAGGGGAACAGGAGTATCAAGAGAAAACTCACACAAACGTGGGGAGAACATACAAACTGCATGCAGATGTTGTCCCTGGTGGGGTTTGAACCTAGAACTCCGGAGTGCTAAAGCAGCATAAATGCAGTACTAAGCTCTCGCTCATGACCTGAAGGTTGCAAGTTCAATCCCCGAATGGTTCAGGTAGCCGGCTCAAGATTGACTCAGTCTTTCATCCTTCCAGGGTCGTTAAAATGAGTACCCAGCTTGGCGGGGTGGGGGTGGGGGGGTAATAAATAAATTACCTAAAAGCGCTGCAGAGTAAGTTGGCGCTATACAAATAACACATTTTTTTTGTTTTTTTTAACATTTGCACTTAAATGATGACATTACACACTCTTCTGGTTTTATTCTTGCGTTTAGTTTATTTGAGTGAATGTATTTCATGGTGACAGTAACTGGATAATTACATTTTTGCCAATTCAAGGCAATGTGTTATCAGAAGATGGACCTGTTGTTTAAATCTACTGTTTATGTTACGCATTTTATTTACTTGTTGGTGACTTTTTTCCCCCATTTCTCTGTGTACATTTAAACAAATCCTAATACATTGCAGTTTAATTTCTGACCACTAAGGGCTCAGTCACACGGGCGTTTATTGCCGCGATTTGCGCATGCGCATGCGTCCGGCGATTTTTTAAAACCATTGCTTTGCAATGGTATCGGACACATGAGCGCTTTTTATGCGCTTGTCCGATAAATTAGAGAACAGAAATCGCAGATCGCACCTATCTGCGATCTGCGATTCCTGTTCTCTTCTCTATATGCGCTCAATGGGGCCGGCGGCAGCAGCGCCAACCCCATTGAGAACATATAGAAGACAAATCATTCTTCTCTGCCACAGCTGTTCCAGCTGTGGCAGAGAAGAACGATGTTTGCCCATTGAATTCAATGGAGACGGCAATACAGCCGACTCCATTGAAAGCAATGGGCTGCCGGCGTGCGCGGGATGAATTGTCGGGAAGGGGTTAAATATATAACCCCTTCCCTGCAATGCATCCTGAATAGGGATGAGCGAACGTGTCCGTTACGGACACATCCGCACCCGGACACCGGCTTTGCCGAACACTGCAGTGTTCGCGCGTAAGTGTCCGGGTGCCGCCGGGGGGCGGGGAGATGCGCGGCGGCGCGGGCGGCAGTAGCGGGGAACAGGGGGGAGCCCTCTCTCTCTCCCTCTCCCCCCCACTCCCCGCCGCACCCCCCCGCGCTGCCACGGCGGCCCCCGAACTTTTTCGCCCGAACACTGAAGTGTTCGCAAAGTTCGGTGTTCGGGCGAAAAAGGGGCGGAGCCGAACGTGTTCGCTCATCTCTAATCCTGAAAAGTGAAAAAATGACAAAAAAGGATGTACTCACCTGCTCCCGGCAGCCTGAGATCCCCGCGGCCGTCCTGCAGTGGGTGTGAAGGGGGTGTGACTCAGGCTTGCCCCTGATTGGCTCAGCCTGAGCCAATCAGAGTCTGATCTCAGTCACACCCATTCATGAATTCATGAATGGGTGTAACTGAGACTTGCCTCTGATTGGCTCAGCGCTGAGCGAATCAGGGGCAAGCCTGAGTCACACCCCCTTCACACCCACTGCAGGACGGCCGCAAGGATCTCCGGCTGCCGGGAGCAGGTAAGTACATCCTTTTTTTTTTTTTTTTCACTTTTCAGGATGCATTGCAGGGAAGGGGTTATATATTTAACCCTTTCCCGACAATTCATTCCACACTCGCCCGCAGCGCTTGCATTCAATGGAGCCGGCTGTATTGCCGGCTCCATTGAATGCAATGCGCTGGACAGCTCCGGCCCGTTTCTAATGAAACGCGGCTAGGAGCAGATTTTCGGGCGATTTTTCGGCGCCGGTCACGCGATTTGCGCATGCGCATCCGTCATGCGATGCGCAAATCGCGTGAAAAAACGCCCGTGTGACTAAGGCCTTAGGCTGATAATAATGTAATAATAATAAAGATCACAATAGGGATTACAATGAATGGTGACACCCATTTATACATAACATGTTCTCCTATTTCATTAAGGACCAGAAAAATTTAAATAAAGTAGCCATTGGATCTGTCAGCACCTGATGGAACCCATTAACTCTAATAGGTTCCCTCCGATTCCGTCCCGGGACTCCGCTATCTTGCTGCCAAAAAATAGTGCAGCAAGTGGCACTCTTGGATGCAAGCAAGCAGCTAGAAGTGTGAACAGAGCCTTAGTCATAAGTACGGATGAGCAAACTTTTCAAATATTCGGTTTGGCCAGGTCGCCAACTTTCAGCAAAAAGTTTGGTTTAGTCCTAATTAGTTTGAACCGACCCATAACTTCACCAGTACCCCTAAAAGAAAGGAAGAGGAGGAATAATTTTAGTAGGCTCAGCCAAGAAGAACTGCCCAAGGTTGAGGTCCACCCCAAGCTGAACTTTCAGAAAAAGTTCGACCTGAAAACAGGGTTTGATTGTCATAGGGAATGTGAGTGTTACACAATAATATGGGCAAACCATGCTAGTATAGTACTTTTCAACTGAAGGATTGAGTAAATATGCATTTATCGACCTTCTTCCCAGTAGATAACCACATTCTATTTATCCACCTCGGAATGTTATAAATTTATTACTGTACTTTTCTTAACTCGCTTACCTAATTTCCATGCCGTGTTTCTTGCCACTCAAATGCCATATTCAATTCCGGGTTGTACAAATGAGCCAGCACCTAGACTAATATATGCCGTCCAACACAGTGTGTATAAATTTATCTGATAACAGCTTAAAACTTCATGCCATAGCATATCATTTTTTTTAGATGTAATTTTAATTATACCAAGTTTTACACTAGTGCTCAACAATCCCAATATGCTGTATCAGTCAGTTTTCGTGTCTGCCGCGAAAGTATTAACATAAGTTAGAGTAAAATGAATAATAAATTAATCTCAGTCAGCACTGTAGTTAATTGGATGCACTTTAAAATATGCATATTATGAATCGAGGTTTATTGAGATTTATATAACATTGTACTTGTTGTCAGCATGACTTGTCACCGTGAGGTAGGCAAAGCTTTTGATGTTGTCTGTGGACTAGCTTCACTGTAATCAGAAGTAGAGCATAGCTGATGGGTCCCTGATAAACATCTCTCTACGAGATTTGCTGCCTCTCTTCATACACATCGTATTGATTGACTGTTGTGCATTTACAAGGTCTAAATAAATAGTAGCAATCCATTGTTGCTTATCTGCATCGGTAAACTCGGCGGAACTCTGGCCTGTCAAGTTTCATTTGGTGCCAGTCGTACTCATGGGAAGACAACCATACTGTGGAGTAGATCGTCTCTACGACAGACCTGTTAATTCTGACTTAGATTTCCCGGCTGCTAAGAAAATGTTATAAAGGATTAATTTACAATGTACTTTTAATAGCAAAACTGAATATGATATAGAGAAAAATATACAGTACCGTCATTTCATACCAAATTGGCTATGGATGGCGCGCTATACCAATTTTTCACATTACAAGGGTCCAAATTAGCTTCAAAAGGAAGAAATCTTGGGTTTAGCTAACATGAACTCATTTGCATATGTTTTTCCCATGGAACATTGACTGAAAAAAAAGTCTCCATAATCCTATTAGCTCTGTTCAATAAGAACCAGTACCCTTCCTGTAAATTAAAAGGGTCCTTTTAGATGGGTCAATTATCATGCCTGAGCTTTCCTCCAAACACTCGTTTACCTGACAATCGGCTATGTAAATGGACCAATGATCAGCTGAGATATCAGTAAACACTCATTCATCTACTGATCAGTGGGGTACAGCTGGCCTATAGGGGAGAGCTAACAATTACTAGGAAATTATGGTACCAGCATTTCTGGTGGCGCACTTTCTAATATATTATAGTGAAAGGGATTGGAGTTGGTCACAGGTCCTAAACAACTGATCGCATAATGATGACATCATCACAGGTCCTAAACCAGAAGAGCCAGGCAGCAGCCGTGTGGAGCCCCGGTGACTGATCACATGAAATCCCTCATTTAGTGCACAGGGATGAAGGACCTGTGATGATGTCACCAAAATTTGGTCAGGGGTGGAGCTCAGAGCTGCCGGTGAATGATCCCATGAAATCCCTCATTCAGTGCTCAGTGATGAAGGACTTGTGATGACGCCACCATCATGTGATCAGGGCGGAGCTCAGAGGGTCGTTGATTGATCACATGACGGTGATATCATCACATGTAACTCACTCACGGACAGGTGGTCGTTGTTATTTTGATGATCACATCAATGATCATTCTTTCTCATAGGCTGAATCTTGATCTGTTTAAAAGAAAATGAAATGAGTGCTGATCAAATTATGTATTGATCGGCGCCCGTTACATCAGACCACTATAAAAGGACTATAATACAGTTTCAGCAAACAAAGGTTATTTATTGTATAATGAAAAGTTTTTAAAAATTTCTGCTCGCTCTACCTGTTTACTTCCGGAGGATGAAAATCTACCCTGCTCTCAGTGATGGACACAGAATGGCAAGGCTTTTGCAACAGTACAGTTATGAGAACAGTGTACTTCTATGTCCATCTCATAACCAAGACTTACTTTTATCCATTTTATACAGGTTCCTATGACAGCAAGCAGGAATCTAGAAAACTCAGACCAATTGATACAAAACATATACTGGAAAATTGTTCACTTTTCCTTATACATGTCTATGCTTTCTTACTTTCTTGCCTCAACACATCTTGACACGTCTGGCACAAGATGACCAGCGTTGAAAAAAAAAGTATAACTCTGTGATACTCGGTCAGGAGATGTTGATGCTATGTGTATCTACTGTGGCCACCCAGTGGTTGTGATGGGTATCGCCGCCTGTTAATAGTATTGCTCCATGTTGCACTATTTTATTGAATCTGTTGCATAGGAAAGTTGAGTCTTTTTACAAAATTTGTGAAAGTATAACGTATGAAACTAACAAAACTGAATCAGAACTCAGACCCATTAAACTGAATGTGTATATTCACAAATGCAATTTTTTCCATAGTCCGTGTAAAAAAAAACAGCATTTTCTAGTCCGATGCATTATAAAAGCTAGAAATCTGATGTAAAACACACATACAGTCACAATGAAATCAGTGAATTTTTCACTGACCAAAGATTGACATCATCCCTGTGAACAAGGCCCAAGGAAGGCCACATCAGTGCAAGTAATAATCTTCATTTGCTTTAACCGCAGTATCCCTTTAAATGATCATCTATGACAGATCACATATTTCAAGATCCCACAATGCAACCTATCGACTTCATATGTCTCAGCTTCAGAGTGATAGTCACAATCTGTCTAAATGACCACAAGGAAAGATGACATACGGTTCAATCCATAGTGCCTTCTCCTATGCCATGTCAGTGTTTACATTGGTTGCTATGTGATTTGCTAATGCCTTGAGTCTAAGTGTTTCTCCTGTCCAGTCATTGTATTTACTTGATTAGCAATCTGGCAGCCTTGTCTTACTGAATTAATTAGGTTTGTTTGATGCGCTTGGCACCAGAGTGGCTGTGTTTTTACACTATGTTATTGTAACTTCTCCTTTTAGAGCTGGCAGTAGGATTGTGTTTTCCCTACATATTGGACATGTCGACTTTATTTGCTTTTACAGTTATATTATATTTTGGGGAATATATCTATTTTACATTTATCTACCTTTGTAGCTCATCTCTATCTATCTATCTATCATCTATCTATCTACCGTGTTTCCCCGAAAGTAAGACAGTGTCTTACTTTCTTTTTATCCCCAAAAGCCCCACTATGTCTTACTTTCGGGGTATGTCTTATATTGGCGCGGTGACGTATGGAGAGGGGGGCGGCGCGGAAGTGGGCAGGAGGCGGCGCTCATTTGGATCAAAAATGGAGCATGAAAAAATACTCACACGCTCCGGTTCTTCTCTTCGCCGCGGCGCCATCTTCTCTCAGTCGCGGCCGGATCATTCTGCTTCGGCCCGGCGCATGCGCGGGGCATGTCACCGACGTCATCATGCACATCCGCCGAGCCGAAGAAAGAAGATCCGGCCGCGACGAGAGAAGATGACGCCGCAGCGAAGGAAGTATCCGGAGCGTGTGAGAGGTAAGTTAATTCTGATTTAATTAATTTCCCCGTGGACATGAGGCCAAAGGCGGCAGACGCGGTGACGTATGGAGGGGGGGGGCGGCGCGGAAGTGGGCAGGAGGCGGCGCGCAGCTAGATGAGAGGGAGGCGGCAATACCCCCGTGTTTCCCCGAAAGTAAGACATATGTCTTACTTTCGGGGTACAGCTTACATTGGCCGACCCCCCTGAAACCCCCGATACGTCTTACAATCGGGGGTGTCTTACTATCGGGGAAACACGGTATCTATCTATCTATCTATCTATCTATCTATCTATCTATCTATCTATCTATCTATATCTGTCTATCTCCTATCTATCTATCTATCTATCTATCTATCATCTATCTATCTCAAATCTATCTATCTATCTCATATCTATCCATCTACCTATCTCATATCTATCCATCTACCTATCTCATATCTATCTATCTATCTATCTATCTATCTATCTATCATCTATCTATCTCAAATCTATCTATCTATCTCATATCTATCCATCTACCTATCTCATATCTATCTATCTATCCATCTATCTCGTATCTATCTATTTATCTATTTCATATCTATCTATCTATCTATCTATCTATCTACCTATCTCATACCTATCTATCTATCTCTCTATCTATCGCATATATATTTATCTGTCTATCTATCTATCTTTCTCATATGTATTTATCTATCTATCCATCTATCTCATATCTATCTATGTATCTATCTCCCTATCTCATATCTATCTATCTATCTATCTATCTATCTATCTATCTATCTATCTATCTATCTCATATCTATCTATCTATCTCATATCTATCTATCTATCTATCTCATATATATATCTATCTATCTCATATCTATCTATCTATCGCATATATATTTATCTGTCTATCCATCTATCTATCTATTAGTTGAAGCTATGACAGTATCTTACCATAGTTGAATTGGGATTCTGGTGTAGCCCTCCACAACATTGGTCTACTTTAGTTCCGGAACACCATAGATTGTTGCCCGTGCTGGCACAGGGGCCTTAGATTGGCACCTAATGAGAAATATCTCTTGGCTGATACATTGAAATGCTAACTTTAAGTGTGAGTGGCACAATTGGTTTCAGCAGGGATGTAGGGTCTGGTTGGTCTGGAAGGCGAAGCACCGTTTTCTTACAAGTGGCAGTAGTCATTCAGCTAAATTACACCTCTCTGCATACAAGTAAGGCATTCTGCATCTTATCAGTCCAATGGCTTCATATACAACTACTCACCAAAGTTACCTTTACCCGGGATGATTATTACCCAAATAAATGTTTGAAACACCAATTTTCAGTAATAGTCTAACCCTGTACCCACAGCCACCGATAGAGCACTGAATGAGACATCAGTAGTCCATAGTTGCTTCATTTCAGCTCACTCAATGACTTCTCACTCAATATAAACAGGAGTCAATCAATCTTTAAATGACTGCCTGTTCAATCTGAATGAAGGCGGGCTACCGGAAGAGATCTCCGGCATGCTGTCTTCCTTCACTGAACGACTATCGCTCCTATGTAAAAGCAGAGGAACAATAGTCATAGTGAAGACTGTCAGGCGCCCAACAGTTGTCCTGTGTAATACGTACCTTAACTCCTCTGCTGTACCGCCCTTCTCTTTTGGTCTACTCTCCCGTTGAAAGCCACCGGCCTCACCCTTTTCACAGATTTAAAGATACATGAGCATTAATAATGAAAAGAGAACAAAATGGTTTCAAATCCCTTTTACACCTACAGGTTGTGTCATTAATAGCTGGCTGTCGGATGAGATAAATGTACCAACCTACAGTAGTTTTGCTTTTCCAACCGTAAGCTGATTTAAAGTACTGAATCCAAGATATAAAAGTAACTTTGTCACACTGGATGACACTTTTTCAATGAGCAAATGCAAATGGCAATGAGCTAAAAAGCTATTTTTTTCCTCGGTCTTGCCAACAGTTAGATTTATAAGGCACCTGCCTGCCTATGAGGCAAATCTCCAGACATTTAAATGCTAATATTATTGGAAATTCCCTATTTTTGCAGCAGAAAAGTATTATAATCCTGAAGAGTATTTAGTTATGATTGCTGAAGAGAACTAAAGTAGCAATGCTCCAAGATTAAGATAAAGGTCATCAGCCAGAAATTGAGCTTCCATTCCAGAAGTCAGCTAACAGAGCATATCGGAGATTGATGATCTTTGATATCTTGGCGAGTTCGTAGGTCAATGACTGAATGGTGCGGTAGCTGTCCACTAAGTGTGCTGTCAAAGGCATTAAATTCTATTGTCTCTTATCTGCCGCACACAATGCCATTGCTTATGCCCAATTAGGTCCATCTGCCACTACACAAGATGACCCTCTTTAGCCAAAGAGGAGAACCACTAGATAGGCTGAAGGCCCCCTACGTGGGTGAATAATTGTCAATGCACGTTCATCCAAACATACGTTCAACAGACCATTACTCAGTGTGAAGGTATGGATGATTAGTCGGCAATCAAGCAAGAGCTCGTTTGTCAGGTGATTGCATCTCTGATGCAACTCTGAAAAATATCGGATATCATCAGTACATCACTGAGTATAAAGAGGCAATGTGCTGCCAATAATAGTAGGTGTGTGAACGACTGCACTAACGATCGTTTGGGCATATGCAGTAGTGCTAATTGCTTCATGTAAATGGAGTTGAGCAAGCATTAATTGACTTGAAAAAATCAGCGCAGAAAATACGCCAATGGGAGAGGCTCTTAGGCGGCTGCACACGGGCGCATTTGCATGGGCAAGATTGTATGCACAATATGTAGCAAATATAAGTCATTGCTTTTTTAATTAGTTCATTCTCACGGTTCTTTTTTTGTGCATGCATTTCGAAAAAGCGACATGCTCTATTTTTGGGAGACTTTTTGCACCAAATGTCCCTATAGGAGTCTATGGGTATGTGCCAATGGGTACATACATACGTGTGGGTATGCTCAAAACACGGCGAATACATGCAATCACTGCCACCTTGTTAAGCTAATTAGCCTTTTAAATTAGGGCAGAGGTGATTTTCAGTATTTGGGCAGGCATGGGTGCGAAAAACACTCCTTTACTGTGCAAATACGTCGTGCAAGAGTGGGCGTTTTTGTGCTTACGCTCATGTGTTGCGACCCATAAGGCTCTAACATTAGTTGTAGGGCTTAAAAAGATGGGAAGAGAGCAAAAGTATTTCGGGCTCATGCCTGAGCAAATATGGAGCGCTTTTTGCAGGCACCGCTCATTCACATAGATGGAGGAATCGCCCTACCCTGATTTTAAAGGGTATTTAGCCTAACAAGAGGATCAGGGGTATGTGCTATGTGTAGCGCATACTCACATGGGAAGATGTGCGTGTTTGCCTCCCATAGACCTCTCTACGACTCATTGGTGCGCAAACACGCATAAGATACGGCAGAACCTATTTTTTGTACCCATGAAAACAACGGGCACAAAAAAAACCAAATGAGATTGAACTCAATGGGAACTCCCACATGGAAAGTCTTGGCGTATCACATGTCCCATGCGCTGTATATACCCATAGTCCCTCAGTCACGTGAAATGCCAAAAGTATGTCCTCATTTCATATAAGAGGCTAATATGAATGGCTTTACCTTTCTCTTCCGTATGGAATTTACTGTATGTACACTGTATGTAGTTTACAGTGAGGCCCTGTGAGTGACCTAAATTGACATATTCCACAGTCTACCTGTTTATATACCTCAAGCAAAAGACTATGGCATAATATGAGCAGAGACTACTGTAACTTCCACTCTGTAGGACTCAGTTTTTAGCCAAGCCTTCATTGCAGTATGTGCAGCACAAGATTTAGAACACACAGCATCCCCAACTGAAGGGAGCTACAGGTATCAATCATAAGACAATAGGGAGGGAAGGTGGGGTTAGAAAGAACAAGGGGATAAAGCCAAAACCCATCTAAGGAACCTTCTTACCTAATATATTAATAGGACCATTCTTTCCATATTTCTCAATTACTATATGTCTTCAAGCGGGAAGTCGAATTGGGTTCATGATCATTGGTCCCAGACATGGGAATCAACCATGATATAATAATGAAAGAGGCATATGTTTAAGTTTTGTTCAGGTCATATCTATTTTCCACTAGAATAGCTCATAGTGTGCCAGGTTACCCTTCAAATTGCTTTGGGGATAGACAATCCCCTGGTAATGTGTTACATATGTGGTGGACTTGCCCACATGTAAAGAGACTTTGGATTAGGGTTTGCTCCCCTACTTATTCAGTAATGGGGTGTAACATAAGGAACAATCCGTGCAAGACCCTTTTGAGCTAGAAAATTGCTAATATACCTCTAGACTTTTGGGGTTTTTTTCTTTCCTGCTACCAAGCAGGTCATTTCTCAGTCCTGGAAGAAATCTCTTTTGAACTTCTCTGAGACCAGGAGACAGTTAAATTGGTGTACGATCAACAAGAAGTTGACATCTATTATTGCTGACTGTCATAACAAATTATTCAGCGTGTAGACTCCATGGATGATGTCCTCCTCTCTCAACAAAGCAGATCTTTACTTCCCTTATAGGGGAGCTTCTGTTTTGAACCCTTCAGCTATCATGCTCTATCCTTAATCTCATGAGAGAAGGTTCCTCCTCCCTTTCTTTTTTTCCCTTTCACTTTCTTCTTCCTATACTGGCTCGGCCCTGGCCAGGCCACTCTTTTATTTGTGACCCTTCCCAGCTCGAACTAATTTTGGTAGACTTATGTTTGCTAAGTCTAGTGTTCATGGCTTATGCTGACTATTTGTCAACATGTGTAGCGCAGAGTGCTAAGGCAGCAGAATGCTTTAAGCTCTCGCTCACAACCTCAAGGTTCAATCCCCACATGGTTCAGGTAAGCCGGCTCAAGGTTGACTCATCCTTCACAGGTCAATAAAATGAGTACCCAGCTGTGGGGGGATAATAAATAAATTACTCGGATACACTGCGGAATAAGTAGGCACTAGACAAATAACAAGACTTATTTTACTTTAACCTGCTTACTCTTTTGTCCCTTTTCAACTTGAATTCTTCATTTTATATATTGACTAATGTTTTTTTTCCCCCATTCATTCTATAACACAAAATTAATCCGTGGTTCGAACAAGCAGACCGCGTAGTAACCTGTTTGCAGGTCACTTGCATATGATAAAAAGTTACGTTTTCCCTTGTCTTCTTCGCTCTAACCTAGGGTTGGGTTCAGTTTAAGGCCTTAGTCAGACGGGAGTTTTTAGCCGCGATTTGCGCATGCGCATGCGTCCGGCGATTTTATAAAACCATTGCTTTGCAATGGTATCGGACACATAAGCGCTTTTTATGCGCTCGTCCGATAAATTATAGAACAAAAAATCGCAGATCGCATCTATCTGCGATCTGCGATTCCTGTTCTCTTCTCTATATGCGCTCAATGGGGCCGGCGGCAGCAGCGCCGACTCCATTGAGAACATATAGAAGACAAATCCTTCTTCTCTGCCACAGCTGTAACAGCTGTGGCAGAGAAAAACGATGTTTGCCCATTGAATTCAATGGAGCCGGCAATACAGCCGGCTCCACTGAAAGCAATGGGCTGCCGGCGATCGCGGGATGAATTGTCGGGAAGGGCTTAAATATATAAGCCCTTCCCTGCAATTCATCCTAAAATGTGTTAAAATAAAAAAAAATTGTATACTCACCTTTCCGCTGCAGCCGGAGTCCAGCCGCGGCCGCTGTCAGTTCTCCTGAACTGCTTCTCGGCACTATCAGCCGGCGGGGCTTTAAAATCCCCGCCTGCTGAATGATCTGCCTCTGATTGGTCACAGCCCTGACCAATCAGAGGCAGGTTTCACTCACACACCCATTCATGAATTCATGAATGGGTGAGTGACTGCTGCCTCTCAGCGCTGAGCCAATCAGGGGCAGGTCTGACTCACATCCATTCATGAATTCATAAATGGGTGTGAGTGAGACATGCCTCTGATTGGCTCAGCGCTGAGCCAATCAGGGGGCAGGTCTCACTCACACCCCCTTCACACCCACAGCAGGACGGCCGCGCGAAACTCCGGCTGCCGGGAGCAGGTAAGTATATATATATTTTTTATTTTTACACATTTTAGGATGCATTGCAGGGAAGGGCTTATATATTTAAGCCCTTCCTGACAATTCATCCCGGGCTCGCCCGCAGCGCATTGCTTTCAATGGAGCGGGCTCTATTGCCGTCTCCATTGAATGCAATGCGCTGGACAGCTCCGGCCGTTTCTAATGAAACGCAGCTAGGAGCAGATTTTCGGGCGATTTGCGGGCGACTTGCGCGCACCGGTCACGCGATTTGCGGATGCGCATCCGTCATGCGATCCGCAAATCGTGCGAAAAAACGCCCGTCTGACTAAGGCCTAATGGCTTAACCCTTCCCAATCCAAGTTGTATCCTGGTTTTCCTAGGGGACTTACTCTTTTTCTGCCGTTATACAACGGCGCTATATGCTGGCTAAAGCCAGTACTGCATGAGGTCACACATTGGATAGGCTCCAATAGCAGAGAGGCTGGCAATATACAGTAAGAGAACCCTGACGGACATCTTCCAACATCGGAGCTGTACAGCCTTAAATCATGATGTCTTCAGACGTCAGACAGTGGACTGGAAGGGGTTAAATAGTGATGACAGAATTCCTTTAAGTATTTTTGATGTATCCACATTCTTTACTCAATGTTATTATTACTCATTTCTGCTTTTCAGTTATTCATAGACCGGTAGCCGCCTGCAATTTAGCATTCTAGGATGATAAAAACTGCTATGGGGACACTCGGTGTAGCAGAATGAATCAAAGGTAACAATTAGACAGAGCAATCGAGCCTCGTACATGATGACATTGCAGAACCAATCTAATTTCTTTGATTCTAAACTCATGAAAATTCGTCTCCTTTAGAGAACAATCAATATTTGTAACACCGTGGAGATAGGATCAGGTTTTTAAACCTGTTGGCGTAAAATTGATATACTGGCGGTAATAAAGTTTTCCCCGGCTTCATCGCTATCTTATTAGTGCACTAAGAAAAGTACATTTTACAAGTGAATTAGCAAAATGTAAAAAAAAATAAAAAAAAAAAAATCCCTCATTCGGTGAAAAAGATGATCATGTAAGGAGTCAGAGATATGGATTTGATTAGCGACATAAACGGCAGATCTTCATAAAGTCACGTCGCTGTTCCGGCATCATTCAATTTGCACTTATCAGTTATTAGCTGATCTGTTTGTTGATGTACTTCGTCCTTTTGTTTACATCTTCTTTACTAGGTAATCAACTGTAAATGACTTAAATGGTGTAATTACAATTTGGTGAAATTGAAAAATGTATGTACAAGTTCCATTTGCTTTGCATATTTTATAAGCCGGCCTTGGAAAGTGCAATGAGACTTTATCGATCGAGCGCGGCGGAACACAGCGAGTACAGTACGACATGTTTTTTTTTTTTTTCTGTTTCTTTTTAGTAGCACAAACAATCTTAGACAAGGAAAGGGGAAAGTATGTACAATTACAAGTGCGAGCGGCATGAAGCGCCCTAGGGTAGAAAGGCAATTTACGTCCAGCAATCTTCTTCATGGGAATCTCAGCACATTACTCGTAATATACCTAACCTTCTATTTCCCTTGCCAGAATGACCTATATAACCTTAACATCTAAAAACAGCGGAAACTGAACATTTGCAGGAGGAAAGAGATTGAAAAGGACTGACCAGATGATGGGGAGACGGGCTCTGCCTGGGGAAAAAAATGGGTTTTAAATATTGATATTTCGTGATTACGGCGGGGAATCATTACTAGTCGAGTTTTCATTAGGAGGCAAAGACACCTGATTTACTTTATGGGTATTTTATCTAACTGATGTTTGGTGCTAGATGTGTTTATTTAATGTGCTAAACTATTGTTTGGTGTGTTATGCTACTTGCATAGTCATTAACAGACAATGGCTGTACAGTCTGAGTCACACCTCTTCACACCCACTGCAGGCCGGCCGCCGGGATCTCCAGCTGCCGGGAGCTGGTGAGTACATCCTTTTTTTTTATTTTTTCACATTTAAGGATGCATTGCAGGGGAGGGGTTATATATTTAACCCCTCCCCGACAATTCATCCCGCGCACGCCGGCAGCCCATTGCTTTCAATGGAGTCGGCTGTATTGCCGCTCCATTGAATTTAATGAGCAAACATTGTTCTTCTCTGCCACAGCTGTTACAGCTGTGGCAGAGAAGAATGATTTGTCTTCTGTATGTTCTCAATGGGGTCGGCGCTGCTGCCGCCGGCCCCATTGAGCGCATATACAGAAGAGAACAGGAATCGCAGATCGCAGATAGGTGCGATCTGCGATTTCTGTTCTCTAATTTATCGGACGAGCGCATAAAAAGCGCTCATGTGTCCGATACCATTGCAAAGCAATGGTTTTAAAAAATCGCCGGACGCATGCGCATGCGCAAATCGCGGCAATAAACGCCCGTGTGACTAAGCCCTCATTTGCATATTAACCAGAAGAGCATAAATGGCCTTATTAGGCTTCTCACTCAATCACCTTCTAGGTGCTCTCCCTAAGGGCTCTTGCACACTAATGATTTTCTTGCGCGTTTTTTTCATGCGATATCGCTGCGTTTTTGTCACGTGATTGTCAATGGAAGTTTCTAATGGGAAAAACGCATCGCACAAAAATTGGAAAGCACCAACTTGCAATGCGTTTTTCACATTAGAAAGTCCCATTAACAATTGCGTGAAAAAAACAGCGATATCGTGCGAAAAAAATCGGGCAAGAAAAATGCAAGTGTGCAGGAGCCCTCTGTGTATGGATTCTGGCTGGGCTTTTAATTCCCAGTCATTGTTACAAGGCTTGTATAAAGAGTCTAACACTGACCTGCAGGATTGGTGCCTTCCAATAGGTGGTGCTGTGGAGGTATTGTTCCATCTCCCTTATTTGTCTGGCTACACAAGTGGTGTAAGTGTGATATGTTACCCATGTAGCGTGCTGCAAAATTCTAACTGAGAAGTGCTACATCGGTAAGGGAAGTGCCAGGGAATAGCTCTACACAAACTATTGACGAACGATCCTCAGGATAGCTCATCAGTAGTTAATTACTGGGGACCCACCTCATGGAATCCACAGCGATCACCTGATTGCTCAGCTAGCTGTCAGCACAGCAGACCAGACATGCATCACAGTAGACGGCATCAGAAGTGCTCTAGCTGGCTTCACTCCCATTGGAACCAATGGGAGCTAAAAACAGCTACTACATTGCTCCTTTCACCTTTGACACCGGGGTCGGCCAAGGAAGTGTAATAATCACTCTAGCTCACATTAATTTTGAAGGCAGTGAAGCCAGCTAGGCCACTATGAACGCCATCTACGATGACACAAGTCCGGACCACTGCACTGATAGCCAGCCTGGTGATCAGGTGATCGCCAAGGATCCCAAGCAATGGGTCCTTGGCAATTAACGATTATTGATGACCTAGATAGGTCGTCAAAAGTTTTTGCCTAGAAATCCAGTTGAAACTAAATATTAGAAATTGGTTCTCTGACCCCTGTAAGGATAATGGAATACATTTGGATTAGGTATATTTGAGAAGTGAAGCAAATAACAGTCTAAGTAACAGACTAGTCCCAGCTGTACACCCCTGATATTAGCTTACCGTTCTTATCACTATTAACATAATTTATTGAATTGAACCTATTGCGCCCGAATAAGTAATCCCAACATTCAGCCATGTTAACAGGAGGTATATGGTTTTGTTCACAGAGCTTACATTCACAGGGGCTATTAAACATACAATGAAAGCAACCCAGGCCCTGAAATTGCTTGATATCAGCAAAGTACATGCTTTCACGCTTTTGTGGCGCGGGGCAGATAATGAGAAATAAACTGTATACTGATTGTGTGTGAAAATAACATGTTTTGCTGCAATAATTCTCTAAGCAGCATGTAAACCGTTATTCTCCATTTTCTATTCAGTGCACAAGGCTTGATAGCTCTGAAAGTGAGACATAATTCATGTGGAATAGAAGCCAGGTCATTTTATAGGCCGGTTTTACCATTCGAGCATTTTCTTGTTGATAGTGCCTGTTATTAGCTTGTAAAAACTGTCCATTGCCTTCAGTATATAATGACTTAAACAGTGATCCTCGCACAATAAGACTCGGCTCCCTGAAAGGTTCTCTTCTACAAAAGAGGAGGCCAGGAGACGATAGTGTTCTTGTCACTGTAATGGTAATAGACGGGACCCGGAGACGAGTCATGTGAAGTCTTACAGCTTTATGATATACCTGCCATTTACTCTAGTGAAGGTGGCCATTTGGTCGGCAACGTCAAGATTTATGAGAAAACAACTCCGTAGAGTTTGTCCTGAGAACACTGAGGTTATTGGTTTCTAGACAGTTTGGATGCTGAGATACTTGTAAGTCCTAAGCCTCAATGCATTGTTTCCAGGGCTTTCAATGAGTCTCCAAGGATAGTTTACAATGGGATATTTGGGCCGTCGTGTATGAGAAATCTTACAACATTGTAGTCTCTCGTCATTGGACGGTTACCAAATTTTAACAGAATGTAAAGGTGTAATTTTATTTATTTTTAGTTTTTGCATTAGTTGTTTTATATATTTTATTACATTAACCCTTTCCAATCCAATGTCTATCCTGGTTTTCCTAGGGGGCTTACTCTTTTTCTGCTGTTCTACAACAGCGCTATCTGCTGGCTAAAGCCAGTACTGTATGAGGTGACCCGTTGGATAGGCTCTGACAGCAGAGCGGCTGGCAATATACAGTAAGAGAACCCCGATGGATGTCTTCCAACATCGGAGCTGTACAGCCTTAAATCATAATGTCTTCAGAGGTCAGACAGTGGATTGGAAAGGGTTAAGGGCCAATGTTAACGGAGAGATCTGATTTGCGGATGATCCTCAAATGTAGCCGCCCATAGAAAAGCATGGGCGGTCCGCAAATGAATAAAGCATGCAGATTTGTTTTGCGGAGCTTTTGGTCCAGAGAGCAAATCGCAGGATACTCTATTTCACTGCCGGTCCCACACGGACGGCTTCCATTAAAGTCAATGGAAGCCGTCTGATCTGTGGTCCGTCCACAATTGACATTGCAGATGGGGCGCGGATACTGCAGGAAAGCAGTTTAAAAAATAACAAACTCCACTGTGGATGTGCGGCGGTGCACCGGCCGGCGCTTCCACATGGATGCGAAGTGGAGAAAACCGAAGACCTGAACACCACGCAGAAGACCGGAACAGGCATGCAGTGTCCTCGGCCGCAGGCAGGGTTGGATTCCACTGTGGGTTCTCATATGGGGAATCCGATCTGCCCGTGGACATGAGGCCTTATGTTTTCATTTATATATGCTATTTTTTGTTTGTTTATTTATTTATTTTTTTACCAGTCAGTTAAAGGGAATTTGTGACCTACTTTTAGCTTATAAGCCAAGTTTATGGGTAAAAAGTAGGTGACCCGATGAGTTCAGGGATGTAGGTGTTATGCTGACATCCCCTGTTGTTCTCATAATGTCAGCCCTGGAAGCCCCCTGCTCAATGCATTGAGCGGCGCTGTTAAGTAGTCTGCCTGTTTTAATTTTATAATGGGCTCATAATTCTTTATCTGGGTGTAGTAGTTTTCTGCACCGAAAAAAATGACAAAAACTGCAGTCACAAAATTACTTGATTTTGAGACTGGAGTTTTTGAGAAGGCAGCCTAAGACCAGCCTTAGGTCACCTTCACACAAGTTTAACATTGACACACTTTTGTGCCCACATTGCAGATCTAGTATCCAGACCCAACTATGGGTCTACTGATCTAAACTCACAGCTTCCTAGGTCTCTATGGTATTGTGCGATTGGGTCAGTAGACCTGCGTTAGGCCAGGGAAACGCGTCCATAACACAAGCTTAGAAATGCGCCCATATTATGCTCCTGTGAAAGTGGCCTTATATTGTAGTAAATTCTGTATGAAGGTATTATAGAATTGCAGATTGGTCATTGGTTTACAGAGATAAGCGAGCATACTTGCCAAGGACAATTACTCGAGCGAGTATTGTCCCTAGCGAGTACCTGCCCGTTCGGAAGAAAAGATTCCGGTGCCGGCGCGGGGGAGCGGTGAGTTGCGGGAGTGAGCAGGGGGGAGCGGTGGGGGGGGGGGGGGGGGGGAGAGGGAGAGAGAGATCTCCCCTCTGTTCCGCCCTGCTCTCCCCCTCTTTCCAGCGGGCAGGTACTCGCTAAGCGCAATGCTCGCTCATCTCTATTTACAGCACTTAAAAGTATAGTGCTATAAGCAGACAAACTAGATGTATTCAGGCTTCCGCTGTAGTGATTGGCGCAATATATTTACTTTCAAAATTGACTATTCTACACAGAGTTTTTTAACTTAACTCTTTCCAAGTAATTTTAATAATAGACTTAACCCAGAGTTTAAGCTGTGGATAACTAAAGGAGAAATTGTGGATAGCACAAACAGCTGTGTCTGAAGTAATTAAATGTGCTGTAATTATTTTTTGCACTTTTCAAATAAACTGTCTCCTAAAACACATTTTATTAGACTAATTGTTCTAATTAGAAGCCTTCTAATTCTAAATATATGCCATGGGTAGAAAAAAAAAGCAAGAAATAAGAATATATATCTGAAATCCACTGATCCACTATCATTAAGTGACAATGGGTGAAATATATCATTGTAATTACTCCCAGTAGGCATGATGTTTACACGCAGAGTCACATTGAAGTGTGTAATTCTCAGCTCGGAGTCTGTTCTTTGAACGATATTATAAGATTAAAATCTGCATATGTTACATCGCCTTGAACTAAGTTTGTGTAGTAAATAAATTCACTTTGTCAATGACTTTCCTAGATCACCTTGTAAAATCTGAAAAAAAGGCCTTGTTGAACCCTCACAGAGTGTTGGGTGGCAGTTCCTGCTCCACTGCCAGTACAGTAGCAGGGAGGGGGGGACTAATAGAGTGTTTACAGCACGGAAGGAGAGTGCTATGAAAGGAGGCTCTGCCTAGCACATCTATCTCAAAGACAGCCCCTGTAGCAGGGAAAGTGCAGGGCTGAGCCCCTCCCACTGTCTCGAAAGTTTAGAAATGTTTGAGGTGCCCTGCAGGTGTACAATAAGGGAGTAAAAAGCTGCATCACAAATAGCTGTGACACAACAGCAGTAGCAGAGAGCAGTGGAGGACTAAACCCACTTTAGTTTGACTCATATCAGACACTGCCACCACTGCTGTGAAACTTTAAGGCCACCTGCACACGGATGGATTTTTGCTGCGGAATCCATGGCAGGCATCCACACCGCAAATGGCGTCCATAGCATGCTATGAAAAAGTACTTTTTACAGCACACTTGTGGAAACCAATTGCTGTTTCTGCAAGTGCAGGAAAAATCGCAGCATTCTCCACTTTTTCGCGGATTCCGTGCGGACAGCTCCCATTGAATGGACGGATTCTGCATCACTGCCCGGCGACGGCATGGGGAAAAAATTGGAAAAAAAAATCTTAACTCCAATGGCAAGCCACTGGGTCCATCCGCAGTACAGATAAAAGATGGGAAATGTTAAGAACATGCAGATGTTGCTGCTGTCAGGAACGGATTTCGCTGCAGACTCCCGCTTGTGGAATCCGACTATGCCTTGTGCAGGCGGCCTAAGAATATCTGGCAAGTCTCGTTGACATCTCTGGGTCATGAATTGGGCTTACCTAGTACCTGTTTAAGTGTACACTTTATTTTTGGAAGTCTTAAACTTAGGTTTTAGAGGTTGGAGTGATGGGGGCACACCTCTCTATATTTGGTGGTTCAGTCCCATAGTACAAGCATTTTAAATAATGGTGTCCCATCTCATTGCCTCCATAACAGGGAGTACCATTGGACTAAACCCATTTGTCTTGATTTTAGGTGACAAGCCTAGGGGCATTTGTAAACTTTCTTTTACACTATTACAATACATCATTGTGGGGGCCCGTACTTACAATTGCCCATCAATGGCACAAGTTACATTTTCCCTTTGATCCACTGATTTCCTGTATAAATAAAATACAGTTGTATGAAAAACTGACTGCCATATGCATTGATACGGTTGCTCAGTTTGACAAAATGTGGGAAGCATGGATTTCATTCATCAACTTGCATTGCTATATCAATCTTTAAGCTTCCTGTGGAGAAAATTAGGAAACACCTTAAGTACTCTTTGCTGATTTTGTGCCACTATCAACTGTGATTTATTCCACCCTGAGTTGTGCTTGGGAAGTGTTGAAGTTATTCTACTCACTACCTCGTTTAGATTTACTGTTTGGGTTTCTCTTTTGTATTTTCTTGTGTTAATGTTTAAAACTATGTGCCTTTCTATCCCCCTAGATGTGGTTATTGCCATTATATATGCTAACATTTTCAATAAATACAATTGAAACATAAATATCGAAGATGGCAATACCCATGTAATGCAACCTTTGTGATTGCAGAACCAAAACTTGCATAATATGAAGCTGTCTTGGTAAAATTTTGCTAAAAGTTCCTTTCGATATGAACCGAAACCGAGCTTTTAGCAAAGTTCAACCCAAAACAGGCATCAGTTCGCTGTGAAAGGGCTGTGTCTGATTGGCTGAGCTCTCAGCCAATCACAGGCACTGCTCAGTCATTCATTGAATTCAATTGAAAGAGCTTTAGAACACTGCCAGGGACCAAGTGACAAGATGCGCCGGAGCCTCAACAGCGGCAATGAGATGAGTATACATACTTTTTATGTTTTACAGCAGCTAGGGATGATTTTCAGGGAAGGGCTTATATTTCAAGCCCTTCCCCGAAAATCACTGTGGGGGTTGTCTGCATCCCATTGTTTTCAATGGGGCCGGCTGCAGCGCCGGCCCCATTGAAAGCAGTGGGAGAAGATTGTGATCCTCTGCCATAGCTTTGACAGCTGTGGCAGGAGAGTCTTTCATCCATGCGGGGAGTCACTTTGTCACTGAACACTGTGACAGTGCTGTCACAGTGTTCAGTGATAAGGGGACTCCTCACGGGGATATTTTACACACAGCACGGACCTTGCTGCTGCACGGATGTATTATCTTTTGCAGCTGCGAGCATTTTACGCCTGTATAAGCCAGACATTTAAGCACTAAATAGGGAACCAATGGTTCTATCAGGCGCGCTTTTTTTCGCTCATAGGCGCGTGCAAAATACCGCTCGTCTGACTTCGCCCTGACAGATTAAGTATATATATATATACACTTTATATATATATATATATATATATATATATATATATATATAAAACCTACAAGTTCTTCTGAACTAAGTACACTGAGCAGATAATAGCTTATATAAAGCGAGAGAATGGATTTTCTATTCCTTATGCAGAAAATATAGAACTATTCTGGCAAACGGCTGTATTTTTCAGAATGCTTTTAACAATACCTCAGTTGCTTGTAAATGCACTTTGTGCCAAATAAGCCCTATTCTATGATAAGTATTTCTTTTTACTAGCTTCCAGGCTGAAATGAAACATAAAATAAAACATCATATGAAGAGCAACTAGCAAATGAATGCAAAACCTTGAATTAATTCCATAAGCAGATATGAGAGAAAACTTTCCCAAGATAATGATTTTAAAAAGCTCTCTTTCAGCAAGTGGAGAAGAAATCATTTCAGTTTAACTCCTCAACAATAGCATTCTGATATATACATATTCTTTATATTGTCCTCAATGCCTTTATAGTGTTTATTTTCCATATACTGTGGCTATCAGTGTATGTAGGTAGAAGAATTCGACTTCTGTTTGTTTACCTCATTACATTACTTTCTTACAGAACTTAATAGGACAGGGTAACTGTGACCTTAGATTTATCGAAGGTCGTTAATATAAAAGTGGCTAAGCTCTATTAAAGGAACGCTATCATCGAAACTCTTTTTTTAGCCTATTTAAAAAATAACCATACAATTTTTCCATTACTTTTAATTCTTTCATTTTGTTTCTTTTATTTGCTTCCTGAAGGTTGACCTCTGTGCGTTCCCGCCCCCCTTCAATCTTCAAAATTGAATTAGTTAAAAGTCCTTCAAACTTCCTGACTTTCCTACAACTTATGATTAGTAAAGAGCAAAGTCTTGAAAAGTTTATTTCACCTGGTTCACGGGCGTTTACAAAAAGCTTGGTTCGATCTGAATTAGTTAGAACTAGAGATGAGCGAGTATACTCGCTAAAGGCAATTGCTCGAGCGAGCATTGCCTTTAGCGAGTATCTCCCCTGCTCGAGACTGCAGGTTCGGGTGCCGGCGTGGGGGAGCGGTGAGTAGCGGCTGTCAGCAGGAGAGAGCGGGGGGGAGAGAGGGAGAGAGATCTCCGTTCCGCCCCGCTCTCCCCCGCAGCTCCGTGCCCAAACCTGCAGTCTCGAGCGGGGGAGATACTCGCTAAAGGCAATGCTCACTCAAGCAATTGCCTTTAGCTAGTATACTCGCTCATCTATAGTTAGAACTGAATCGGAAGGTCACGAAAGCCCATAAAATGGTGTATAACACTGTCCAAGAACCATTAAAGTGCTGAATAACACCCTGAGAACTATACATGGCTTCCATGGCTCTTAGGTGGTCTTATTTATCAGTATTCAGGACTAGTGTTGAGCGAAGCAAACCCGTAGAACCCTGTTTTAGGTTGAACTTTGCCAGAGGTGTCTAGCTGTAGCTTTCTTAACTCTTTCCATGAATGCTTGACCAAATTGAGCGTTTATATGTATTGGAGGGTCGGGAAACACAGTTGTTGGCCAAACAAGAGTTCAGCTCACAGGTATTGAAGCTGTATGGGGTCCGGATTTTGAGGATGTCTGCCTTTCAATTTGATGTAGTTTGAACCTTTTTAATGATACATTCCGGTGATTTTTTTTTAAGTTCATTATGTAACTAGCCCAGTATATATAAGTTGGCTAGTATAGTAGAGCGCATTTACAAGGAATGAATTCTTTGCGGTAGCTTGCAATAGAAAGGGCTAAATATTGTTCCTGATGTAAGAACGATACTCATAGAATGTAGATTACATTGCAGGGCAATTATGCAGCAACATTTTCAAGGCTTCAGACAAAGGAAATGGGTTCACTCATCGAAAGGGGGTGTAACTATTCAGATTGTTTTTCAATGTATAGAATAACTAATTGAGGGATTGGAAGTGAAGATAGATTGAGAAGTATAATGAGCTGAAATAATCTTGACTGATGTGAGAGCTCATTATAGATCAATGAAAAGGGAGGAAAGTTTTGACTTCATGCCTGTGATATTGGATAGATAATACCAGTGGAAGAGATGCCAACCATCAATGCTAAGGCTTAGCTGTAATTCTTCAAATGTAATTGAGGGAATTAAAATTTCTGGTATATTCACTGTTCCCATTACCTAGCTGACAGGTGACTTATTAAATTAGCTTAAAAAACTTTCATGACCAAGCTGAAAAAATAAAGTAGGATGCATGTAAAAATTTCCAGGCTGTGTTGCTATCTTATATTCTCCACAAGCTCCATATTGAGCTTTTTATTAGAGTTGAGCGAACATACTCTGCCGAGCTTGATGCTCGTTCGAGTATTAATGTACTGGATGGTGCTCATTACTCGAACGAGCAACAAGCCGTGTTCGACACCGTCCCAGGTTTTGGCTCCTCCCTGCTGGGACATTCCTGTTTTGGCCCCTCCCTGCTGCACGCAGCGCGCATCATTGGCAAATTTTATGTCTGGCAGGCGAGAGAGAGAGAGAGAGAGACGAACCTAGGGAAAAAAAAGCTTGGCAACCGGCGTCCCACATACAAAAATGCTCGAGTCTCCCATTGTAGTCAATGGGGTTTGTTACTCGAGTAGAGCTCTCAAATTTTACGAAAAGCTGGACTCGAATAACGCGGACCTGAGCATTTGGGTGCTCGCTCATCTCTACTTTTTATCATTTTGCAAACTACAATTTAAAAACTACATAAATATGTTTGAATAGTTTAGGATCTTATTTCTGTGATAGGCTTACTTTGCCACAATGCAGACATGTCTGAAATTCGTGGCTGTGTCGTTCCAGTTAGCAGGTCCAATCAGGAAGCAGGCATGCATCCACAGAGAACATGGCTGCACCTTATTTAATTTCCACTATAGTCTACTAACATTTCTTGGTTATACACTATAATTTTCCCATTGGCCCCTATATTATTATGCTCACCCAGGTTTTTTCTTATACAATTGTTTGTTATTCTTGTACTTTATTTGGTATTGCTAACTTTCTCTTTTCCCTAGCCCTGGCTAGTTTGACTTCATTTACAATAATAATTAGTCATGAGTGAACTTTTTCAAATTAGTTCGAACCAAACCACAAGTTCACCAAAACCCCTAAAACTGGTATATAAGACAGTTAAAGAGCCATAAAGCCATGTATAACACTCTGAGCATGTTCAGGACTAGTGTTGAACGGACCAAACCAGCAAAAAATTATTTTTCGGGTAGAACTTTGCTAAAAACTCGGTTGGGGTTCCAAACCAAAGTTTACGTAAAATGTTATGTACAATGGTCCAGCCATCTTTTATATAAACAGGGCATACAAATATTATACATAAAGCTGTATGAGTCGGTAATAGATCTGAAGTGAATTAGGGTATATTGGGGACACTGCAATAAGCTTCTGAGAGAGAATGTAGAAGATGGTGGAATGTGGAAGTGTTAGATTAAGGGTAGTGATAGACTTTTCTAAAGAAATTTGTTTTCAGGACATGCTTAAAACAGTACGTATGAGAGATTAACCTGATTGTCTGGGATAGTGTATTCCAGAGAACTGGTGCAGTTCAGTAAACATCTTGGAGATGGGAGAGGAACTTAGTCTAAGGTCATTAGAAGAATGGAGAGCATGAGTAAGGTGGTAGATGAGAGAAAAGATATAAGGTGGTGCAGAATTGTTGAGAGCTTTATGTATGAGAGTAATAAGTTTACGTTGTATTCAATAATGGATGGTAAACCAGTGCAGTTATTGGCACATGATTGAGTCATTGGTATAGTGGTTTATGGCTCATGATAGTTACAGGTTGTACTACCTTGCATTGCATTTTTGGTTATTATACCTCTGTATTGGATGTTTTTAACTATGTTTTTGCTGTTTTTTTGGCCCTGATCAGACTAAGGGCTCGTTCCCTTTAGCATTCAGGGTTTCCATTTTCCTGCTCCATTCATGAAGCAGGAAAATGGCAACTTCTGATTGAACAGAAGTGTAACAGGGTGCATCCAAACAGTGCTGAATTGGCCGCATTAACTAAAATTGGGCCCATTTGGTTTCTAACTGGCCATCTGGGATATTCCTAGATTTGACTGGACGAAATAGCACTGTATCACTATCCCATTCAGGTTTTTCTTAGCAGAAGCCGGTGACAGAGGTTCCAAATGGAACCTCTGATCCTGATTTGGATGAGCCCTAAATAGTCTTGATGAGGCTTGATGAATACTAGACTCCCTTTAAAACTAGGCTCCTAACTACAGATGTGTTCATCTTTACCTTAGCTTGAATTTGGCTAAAGATTTCAATTGGTCATGAAAGCAATTCAATATAATAGCAACATGCCAGCAAAACCCTTGTCAGGCTACAGTGCACATCACAATCACTGGGTAGTCAAAAAAGAGACACACAAAGGATAGACTTCTCCAGACAGAGTATTGTAAAATCATCTTTTTTGGTCATTTCGTGCTACATGTCTTGGGTTATTTGGAACTAAGAGGAAGAATGGACACATCTGTACTCCATTATGTTTTCCATCTATGTTCCACCAATTGTGCTTAAAAAAAACAATCACCAACATGCACTTAAGTCTTTGAAGACCCTAGGCAAAAGAACAGGAAGTGGAGTGCTATGCTATAAGTCAACTTATGATGTGGATTGAATTTCTGAATGTATAGGTTTTCATATAGTGAGCAAGAATTGCATTAAGGTAATTTGTTAAGTAGCATATTCTTAAGGTTTTGCAACGATCATGTGCTATGCAAAAAATTCCTTGTTATCACATTGAAATACAGCTGAGATATGAATATATAGACTTGCAAATCTACATTTTCATCTGCAAATGTATAAATTGTAAGCTATATATTGCTCTCTATTTATCTTATACTCAATTGAACCTGAAGTGTTGATAAAACTTAAATTGATAGATAAGCTAAAAGCTGAAACTGTGAGACAGCATAATATGAGTATATATAAGTACGTCTGACATCATTTATGAAGGATGTAAAGAGGTTGTTCCTACTGTACTTTATTTAGAGGCAATTCCCAACATGTAAACTCATATTGTATTGACCAAGCTAAAGGGTATGATCTAATGTATTACAAAAAGGGTAGTGCAGCCAAAGGGCTATGGAGCTAAGACCCCTCATTAGTGTAGAGTCAACTGAACCAGCAGAACACTGTTTTGGGTTGAATTTTGCTAAAAGTTTGATTTAGCATGAAGCTAAAAGCTTGAAATAGGGTTCTACTGCTTCAGTTGGCTCAACACTAATCCTGAGTACTTGTATATAACAGTCTTAGGGCTCAGTCACATGGGCGTTTTTATGAGCGTATGTACGCGCGTAAAAAAAAACGCGTGACCATGTCCATTGCCACCCATATGTTCTATCTTTTATAGGTGCGATTTTTTTTTTGACGAAGGCAGTACGAACGTTTTTACGCTCGAATATACGTGAATAAAAACGCCCGTGTGACTGAGCCCTCAGAGACATAAAACCCTGTATAATACTTATAGAGTGTCATACAGGGATTTTATGACTCTAAAATAGTGTAATGCAGTAGTTTAAGGGGTTTCGATGAACTTCTAGCTTGATTCTAACTAATTTTCTTTTATAAATCAATTTTTATTAGGGTTTTTTCATATTAATTTCCAAATAACATTGCAATTAGATGCGTAAAAGAAATAGGGTAAGCACTTCTTTTAACATATATCATTTCATGTGGCCGGCAAGTCTTATGCAGGTCCCCTTTCTTACTGATACCGAATTCCCGAGGCCCCTAGTTCCCCTTGATCGTCTGTAGGGCGGGGAACCAGGAGATGCGTGATCTAGCAAGTGCTGGTAGGTCACTCCAGCTTGTAAGCCGGGCAGCCGACCACCTTATAAGGGGGGGGACAGAGTAAATTGTTCATCCAGTATATGCCACTTGCTGATCATTCAGACGAAGAAACCAGAGGTAATAACGATAATTATTCATAAGAGTAGAAAGAATCTCGGGTAAATGGAGATCTGGGAGGGAGGGGGGGGGTAATAAGGTGTTGGGAGAGGGAAATGTGCACAAGAAAGAGTGTCCTAGCGTTTAGATTAAGATCCCCAGGAGGGAGGGGTCTCACTCTCTCTTACCTCCTCCAAAAGCTTCTCCGCTCCAAATGAAATTTTGACCAAACCAAACTTTCTGCAAAGTTGTCAAACCAGTTAAAAAAAAACATCAAAAGTTTGCTCATCACTAGCCCTCATCTTCTAGCAAATGACAAAACAACAATTGTTAACTGACTATAAGACTGGACACCAATAGTTACTGGGTCACATTTCTTAAAATTGATAGTTTATGAGTTAATATGAAGTTGAAAATTACGCAAGTATGAGTCATATGCATAACACATTTAGCTCCCATTGTTAGCATATTTTCCTTATGGCCGATGTAGGCATGTGGTCCAATTTGTTGCATATTTATGAAGCTTGTGTGTTGTTTTCAATGCCAAAAATCTGGCAATTAGCCTTTTTTCAGTCTTAACTGTAGGAGGATTTTCGAAATGACATTATCTACACCAAGTTTCCATACTTCCATGGCCATTTGGCGCACATCACGTATAAATTAGGCCAATACTTCTTAAGAGTGTGGTATTCTTGCTGTTAAAAATATGGGAAAGGCAGACAGAAAGCCTGACGGAGACCCTGAATGCAAATGTGAGGAGAACATACTGATCAAACCTATTTTAAATCCTAAACAATGTACATATTATTCCAAACTGTGGAGTTTTTTGGTTTTTTCTTTGTTGATCATCATAAAGCAAAAAAATAAAAGCTTAAAAAGGGTCATGCTGGTTCTTAATGAATAGAGCAAGCTGATATAAAGAGCAATAATGGGAATTCAGTGCTAGAAATATGCCTTTGAATTCCGAGTCATGTGTCGCTAGGGTCAGGTGAGAGTTTAGCTTGTGTCACCAATGGTCTTTAGATCACTTAAATATTAACAGCCGCTAAGTGAGCAGAAAACATGTTAATTTAATTTTGACAGTATGAATAAATGAGACATTTTCCATTATTAAGTATTGACTTGACATGTTTTTGTACTCCACTCTTCAAGGCAAAATGCAGATTTAGAGCATTAACGGCAGTTCCCATTACATTTACTGTTATTGAATTTTTAAAAGGATAATTACAGCTACCCTTGGAAATTCGCGAGAGGGTTGTGGAGTGCTTGAAATACACCTTTGACTTATTTAACGGGCATGGCGGCTCAGCAGATTTTAATGCCACTTATGCGTCATATTATATGTAGGATTCAACATTTTTAAGTCATCGGACCGACCTTAAATCTATAGTTTGCACCGAATGAGCAGTTGAATGACAACCGGTAATTAACCAGCCACCAATGGGCTAACATTTCTATAGATCAGCTACTGCCATTCTCTGCTGATACTAATGACACTTATTACAATCCAAATAGCCTGTTGGTAGTGTCAGACAGATATGATAAATGTTCTGATGTGCCTTGTAAGTGTCGGTTGAATACAAATCAAGCGAAACAGTTCATTAAAACAAATTTGTGAGAATGATTAGTAGAAAATACAATGTTGGGTTCCAGGAAGATTGATGCTTATAAGTTCCATGGCATCCAAATCAGATGTAAACATAGGCAAGGAAGGTAATTTGGCAAGTCTTGCATTCTAAAGTACCATTTTTGGTCTTATAGTTTAGAATTCAATTCAGTAGGTATTGTGAAGCTTCTCAAGGAGAATATCTCCAAAATATGACATGTATTGGAACATGGTAGAATTCTGTATAACTCCAAGAGAACGAAAACCTCATTATGCCTACAGACCCATAGCAGCATATTTTGGAATCCTAGAATGCCCTCATTTGACCTTTCAATGACAACTGGGTCAGCTTTACATTATATCTGGCTGTTCCTGGCTTCTCACCTATGGCTAGAAATGGTGGCCCTCAAAAATAAAAAATAATAATGCGTTTTTATGCTACCAGTTTTCTTAGTTACCTGACCAGTACTACAACTAGTTGAAGGAAACTACATTGAAAAATGTATTCGGCCAAGCAAAGTTATTTTTATGCTTTGGAAAACTTCATTAAAACTATTGATACCCAATTATTAAAGAGCTAACATAAATTTTCCTTTACTGTAGCAAATAAAATTTAAAAAAAATATTTTTCTTAAAATTAGGAAACATAATGCATAATTTTAAAAAATAAAATAAAAAATGGTGAATTTTAAGGAAATGTATCACCAATATTCTTTTACCAATTCCGATAGTAGAACATATTTCATTTTTTAAAATTGTTTTTATTTTCTGATCGTGAATTTTTTTAATCCACTGTCTTTCCGGTACAAGACTATGAGAGTGACCCTCTACCCTTAGCTGTAGTGAATGGACCATTCACATAGCAGTCAGTAAGGAAAAGTGTGGGCGTTCTCTGTGAACTGTACTGGGAGGGGGAGGAGGCGAGCTGTGATGATTAGCTGTTGTGAATGGTGAATCCTGTATTATATATATATATATATATATATATATATATATATATATATATATATATATATATATATGACACCTTTAATTGCAATCCTGCTTGTGATGATAAAGAGATGAATGCTGAAACATTTTTTCTACAGAACAGAAGGCATCAGACTATTATTATTAGTCAGTGTGAAAACTGCAGAATTTTAGAATCTTTAATTTTGGATTGTGACATTCAAAATTACAAAAAAAAATCACAAAAAATTCTTAAAAAATATGTTAAACCTACAAATGTCATTTCTACAATAAGTCATTCTCTGATTACACTTTCCCTTTGAAGATGCAAATTCATTAGAACCTTTAGCTTTTAGAATTGAAGACATTCCACTTACTAATATTATCTACATACATGTAAATATAAATAGAAATTCCCATACTACTTTAACAAATTGGAATTAACTGAATTAGTTACATTAATGGCAAGTTTTGGAACAAAGCATAAATCTGTCAAAAATATTACCATTTTACTAGTAATACATAGGGCTGTAATTTGTATCGCACACGTACCCGATTTATAAATATATCATTTGATGAGTAAGTTGTTGACGGTTACAATGAACAACACTGAGTAAAAATATATTTTTGGAATCTTTGTACTGGGAGGAACATCATCGATTTTGTGAGGTTCAGTCTTTTGTGATGTAAATTGATAAATACATGATGTGTCACACCAAAAAATTTTGAATGTCAACCTCAATTTTAATGACATCATGTGTTAGTCTATGCAAATTACTTCCCTCCTATGTTAACGACTTAACGTAACTTTAGACACACTAGTTTAGTAACAACGTTTTTGCTGTAGTTGTTATATGAGTCAGTTAAGCAGTAAACTTTCAATGCTACAGATAAGTTGTAGTAATTGTAAAATGACTAGAGATGAGCCAACGTACTCGTTTCAAGTAATTACTCGATCGAGCACCGCGATTTTCGAGTACTTCAGTACTCAGGTGAAAAGATTCAGGGGGTGCCGGGGGGCAGGGGGAGGCGTGGCAGCACGGGGGGTAGCAGCGGGGAACAGGGGGGGAGCCCTCTCTCTCTCCCTCTCCCCCCCACTCCCCGCTGCAACCACCCACTCACCCACGGCGCCCCCCGAATCTTTTTGCCCGAGTACGGAAGTACTCGAAAATCGCGGTGTTCGGGCGAAAAAGGGGCGTGTCCGAGTACACTCGCTCATCTCTAAAAATGACGTTTAATGAATAGAGTAAAACTTAAAGAGGTTGTCCAGGATTACAAAAACATGATCTTCTTTTCCAGAAACAGTGCTAGTCTTGTCCATGGGATGTATCTGGTAGTACTGCTCATTCCCATTCATATGAATGGAGCTGAAAGTGAATACCATATTGAAATAACTATCGGGTACCAAATTAAAAACACAGATCTCTCTACAGTTAATAATTAGTCTGCCAATACAATAACTGAAAGAGAATAAACACTCTTGATGAATGCTAATATAAGTGCTAATATGTAACTTCAATATTGCTTCCCAATAGTGTTGAGAAAACCTAACAAGTAGAACCCTGTTTCTGGTTGAACATTGCCAAAAGTTTGGTCTTATACAATCCCAAATCAAGCTTTTAGCAAAGTTCTACTGAAACAGGATTCTACTGGTTTGGTTCACTCAATACTATTCCAAACATTGGTATGTAACAAGAGCTATAAAAGCCCTATGGCTCTTAGATAGTGTTATACACCAGGTTTAGAGCTTTTGCTATACTGTCAATTCAGTTTGATTTTATTCAGACCAAACCAAACGTTTTGCAAGAGTTCGGAGAACCGGTTGAACTGACCTTTTCAAAATTTCTTCATCACTACTAGGCAACCACATCACTAGGAGTCACCTTAAGTAATTTTTAAGAAAATTCTGATTGCTGGTGTAGCTGAGATTTTGAATAAAATCATTTAAGTAATACCAAGTTGCTTTGCCTTACTAGATTTAAGTCATATGGAACAAGTCACTAATGAGCTATGGGATTGTTGTAAACTTCAAAGTATCCAGAGGTTCCACTATTAGCTAAATGGAGCTAAGAGTCCAGCAGAGTTGACAAATGTTAGCTAGGCTGATGCCAGCGCAAGGTGCACCTGGACAGATGCCAGATCATGCTTGATTTAGAAGGTCCATGGAGAGCTAAGCAGATATGCCCTACACTTGTCAAGTAGAAGGTGCGATAGATAGATGGTCCTCTGTATGTCTGGAGTCAGTCATTAATTAGGCTGTTACGCAGGACTTTTATGGCTCGTAGAACCCTGTTTCAGGTAAACATTACTAAAGCCCAGTTCGGTTTTGTGCCAAGTTGAACTTTTAGCAAAAAAGTGGTTCTACACCTCAAAAAAGGTTCTACTAGTTCAGTTCACTCAACACTATTGTCTAGGAAAATATAAATATGGCGTTTATTGGGTATTACATATCAGCATCAAAGAATTGAATGGGTCTGCCCAGCAATACCAGACACAACCTGTGTAAGGTTCTGACTCCTGGCTTGGGAAGAATGCAGTCACGTTTTGCAAATCTTAGACAACCTCTTTACATCTTCTATACTTTCTTTGCACTATTTACAATGCGTATTAAACTTTTTTGTGAAGGCGTCACCTGATCATTACTAGAGATGAGCGAACGCGTTCGTCCGAGCTTGATATTCGTGCGAATATTAGGGTGTTCGGGATGTTCGTTATTCGTAACGAACACCATGCGGTGTTCTGGTTACTTTCACTTACTTCCCTGAGACGTTAGCGCGCTTTTCTGGCCAATTGAAAGACAGGGAAGGCATTACAACTTCCCCCTGCAACGTTTAAGCCCTATACCACCCCCCTGCTGTGAGTGGCTGGCGAGATCAGGTGTTCGCCTAATATAAAAGTCGGCCCCTCCCGCGGCTCGCCTCAGATGCGGTGTGAGTTAGATGAGGGACAGTGCTGTTTATACCGGAGCTGCTGTAGGGAAAGAATTGGTAGTTAGTGTAGGCTTCAAGACCCCCCAAAGGTCCTTATTAGGGCCACTGATAGCTGTGTGTTGGCTGCTGTTAGCAGTGGGATTTTTTTTTTTTTCTCAAAATCGCCTCTGCAGACCGTTGCACCTGGCATTAGGGACAGAAGTGCTGCATAGGCAGGGAGAGTGTTAGGAGTGAGTGTAGCCTTCAAGAACCTCAACGGTCCTTTCTAGGGCCATATTTATCCGTGTGCAGTACTGTCCAGGCTGCTGTTGGCTGTGCTGCATTTTTTTTGGGCTTCTCAAAATCGCCTCTGCAGAGCATTGCACCCTCCATTGATACTGCAGGGAAAGAATTGTATAGGCAGGGCCACAACACAGTTATTATTCATTGAATATACGCAGTGCTGCCTGTTGGTGGGAAAAAACTGAAAACAAATCTATTTGTCCAGCCTGTGTCCGTCCTTACGCCTGTGTAGACGTGTGAGCTGCGTGAAAAACATTGCTAAATCATACGCAGCCAGCTACGCTTTACTGCTGGGTTCGCCATTTGCTTTCCTTAATTGGGAAAAAAAAATACCTGCTCTCCAAGAGTTATAATAACTCTGCTACCCTCACGTTCTGTGACACATAAGCAGGGACACAGCGCAGTTATTAAACTTCGCAGGTTCATTGAATATACGCAGTGCTGCCTGTTGGTGGGAAAAAACTGAAAACAAATCTATTTGTCCAGCCTGTGTCCGTCCTTACGCCTGTGTAGACGTGTGAGCTGCGTGAAAAACATTGCTAAATCATACGCAGCCAGCTACGCTTTACTGCTGGGTTCGCCATTTGCTTTCCTTAATTGGGAAAAAAAAATACCTGCTCTCCAAGAGTTATAATAACTCTGCTACCCTCACGTTCTGTGACACATAAGCAGGGACACAGCGCAGTTATTAAACTTCGCAGGTTCATTGAATATACGCAGTGCTGCCTGTTGGTGGGAAAAAACTGAAAACAAATCTATTTGTCCAGCCTGTGTCCGTCCTTACGCCTGTGTAGACGTGTGAGCTGCGTGAAAAACATTGCTAAATCATACGCAGCCAGCTACGCTTTACTGCTGGGTTCGCCATTTGCTTTCCTTAATTGGGAAAAAAAAATACCTGCTCTCCAAGAGTTATAATAACTCTGCTACCCTCACGTTCTGTGACACATAAGCAGGGACACAGCGCAGTTATTAAACTTCGCAGGTTCATTGAATATACGCAGTGCTGCCTGTTGGTGGGAAAAAACTGAAAACAAATCTATTTGTCCAGCCTGTGTCCGTCCTTACGCCTGTGTAGACGTGTGAGCTGCGTGAAAAACATTGCTAAATCATACGCAGCCAGCTACGCTTTACTGCTGGGTTCGCCATTTGCTTTCCTTAATTGGGAAAAAAAAATACCTGCTCTCCAAGAGTTATAATAACTCTGCTACCCTCACGTTCTGTGACACATAAGCAGGGACACAGCACAGTTATTAAACTTAGATAATTCATTCACTAGAGGCAGTGGGGCCTTTCGTTTTCCAAAAAGGGCAAAAATTATATTTGGCCTGCAGTCTTGCGCCAATTTATTTCCTGCCTGGGAAATCTAATCACTGGTAATACAGCATGCTGAGGGGTAGGGGTAAGCCTAGAGGACGTGGACGTGGACGTGGCCGAGGACGCGGAGGGCCAAGTGAGGGTGTGGGCACAGGCCAAGCTCCTGATCCAGGTGTGTCGCAGCTGTCTGCTGCGCGATTAGGAGAGAGGCACGTTTCTGGCGTCCCCACATTCATCGCCCAATTAATGGGTCCACGCGGGAGACGGTTATTAGAAAATGAGCAGTGTGAGCAGGTCCTGTCCTGGATGGCAGAAAGTGCTTCGAGCAACCTATCGTCTACCCGCAGTTCTGCGCCGTCCACTGCTGCCAATCCGAATCCTCTGTCTGCTGCTCCTCCTTCCTCCCAGCCTCCTCAGTCCACTACAATGACACCTGCTCAGGAGCGGGAACACTCCCAGGAACTGTTCTCGGGCCCCTGCTTAGATTGGGCAGCAGCGGTTCCTCTCCCACCAGAGGAGTTTATCGTCACTGATGCCCAACCATTCGAAAGTTCCCGGGGTCCGGGGGAAGAGGCTGGGGACTTCCGCCAACTGTCTCAACAACTTTCTGTGGGTGAGGAGGACGATGACGATCAGACACAGTTGTCTTGCAGTGAGGTAGTAGTAAGGGCAGTAAGTCCCAGGGAGCAGCGCACAGAGGATTCGGAGGAAGAGCAGCAGGACGATGAGGTGACTGACCCCACCTGGTGTGCAACGCTTACTCAGGAGGACAGGTCTTCAGAGGGGGAGTCAAGGGCATCAGCAGGGCAGGTTGCAAGAGGCAGTGCGGTGGCCAGGGGTAGAGGCAGGGCCAGACCGAATAATCCACCAAGTGTTTCCCAAAGCGCCCCCTCGCGCCATGCCACCCTGCGTAGGCCGAGGTGCTCTAAGGTCTGGCAGTTTTTCACAGAGACGCCTGACGACCGACGAACAGTGGTGTGCAACCTTTGTCGCGCAAAGCTCAGCCGGGGAGCCAACACCAACAGCCTCACCACCACCACCATGCGCAGACATATGATGGCCAAGCACCCCGCAAGGTGGGACAAAGGCCGTTCACCGTCTCCGGTTTGCACCCCTGCCTCTCCCCCTGTGCCCCAACCTGCCACTGAGATGCAACCCCCCTCTCAGGACACAGGCACTACCGCCTCATGGCCTGCACCCACACCCTCATCTCCGCTGTCCTCGGCCCCATCCAGCAGTGTAGTTCAGCGCACCGTTCAGCCGTCGCTTGCGCAAGTGTTCGAGCGCAAGCGCAAGTACGCCGCCACGCACCCGCACGCTCAAACGTTAACCGTCCGCATCGCAAAATTCATCAGCCTTGAGATGCTGCCGTATAGGGTTGTGGAAACGGAGTCCTTCAAAAGTATCATGGAGGCGGCGGCCCCGCGCTACTCAGTTCCCAGTCGCCACTACTTTTCCCGATGTGCCGTCCCAGCCCTGCACGACCACGTCTCCCGCAACATTGTGCGCGCCCTCACCAACGCGGTTACTGCCACGGTCCACTTAACTACGGACACGTGGACAAGCACAGGCGGGCAGGGCCACTACATCTCCCTGACGGCACATTGGGTGAATTTAGTGGAGGCTGGGACAGAGTCAGAGCCTGGGACCGCTCACGTCCTACCCACCCCCAGAATTGCGGGCCCCAGCTCGGTGCTGGTATCTGCGGAGGTGTATGCTTCCTCCACTAAAGCACCCTCCTCCTCCTCCTCCTCCTCTGTCTCACAATCAAGATGTGTTAGCAGCAGCATGTCGCCAGCAGTCGGTGTCGCGCGGTGTGGCAGCACAGCGGTGGGCAAGCGTCAGCAGGCCGTGCTGAAACTACTCAGCTTAGGCGATAAGAGGCACACGGCCCACGAACTGCTGCAGGGTCTGACACAGCAGACCGACCGCTGGCTTGCGCCGCTGAGCCTCCAACCGGGCATGGTCGTGTGTGACAACGGCCGTAACCTGGTGGCGGCTCTGCAGCTTGGCAGCCTCACGCACGTGCCATGCCTGGCCCACGTCTTTAATTTGGTGGTTCAGCGGTTTCTGAAAAGCTACCCACGCTTGTCAGACCTGCTCGTAAAGGCGCGCCGGCTCTGCGCACATTTCCGCAAGTCCCACACGGACGCTGCCACCCTGCGCACCCTGCAACATCACTTTAAGCTGCCAGTGCACCGACTGCTGTGCGACGTGCCCACACGGTGGAACTCTACGCTCCACATGTTGGCCAGGCTCTATGAACAACGGAGAGCTATAGTCGAATACCAACTCCAACATGGGCGGCGCAGTGGGAGTCAGCCTCCTCAATTCCTTTCAGAAGAGTGGGCCTGGTTGGCAGACATCTGCCATGTCCTTGGTAATTTTGAGGAGTCTACCCAGGTGGTGAGCGGCGATGCTACAATCATTAGCGTCACCATTCCTCTGCTATGCATCTTGAGAAATTCCCTGCAAACCATAAAGGCAGCTGCTTTGCGCTCGGAAACGGGGGCGGGGGAAGACAGTATGCCGCTGGATAGTCAGGGCACCCTCCTGTCTATTTCTCAGCGCGTACAGGAGGAGGAGGAGGAGCATGAGGAGGATGAGGAGGAGGGGGAAGAGACAGCTTGGCCCGCTGCTGACGGTACACCGGCTGATTGCCTGTCATCCTTTCAGCGTGTATGGCCTGAGGAGGAGGAGGAGGAGGAGGAGGATCCTGAAAGTGATCTTCCTAGTGAAGACAGCCATGTGTTGCGTACAGGTACCCTGGCACACATGGCTGACTTCATGTTAGGATGCCTTTCTCGTGACCCTCGCGTTGCACGCATTCTGGCCACGACGGATTACTGGGTGTACACACTGCTCGATCCACGGTATAAGGAGAACCTGCCCACTCTGATTCCCGAAGAGGAAAGGGGTTCGAGAGTGTTGCTATACCACAGGACCCTTGCGGACAAGCTGATGGTAAAATTCCCAGCCGACAGCGCTAGTGGCAGAAGGCGCAGTTCCGAGGGCCATGTTGCAGGGGATGTGCGTAGATCGAGCAGCATGTACATCCCAGGCAGTGCAACAGTCTTTAAGGGCCTGGCCAGCTTTATGGCTCCCCACCAAGACTGTGTCACCGCTCCCCAGTCACGGCTGAGTCGGCGGGAGCACTGCAAAAGGATGGTGAGGGAGTACGTAGCGGATCGCACGACCATCCTTGGTGACGCCTCTGCCCCCTACAACTACTGGGTGTCGAAGCTGGACACGTGGCCTGAACTAGCCCTGTATGCCCTTGAGGTGCTTGCTTGTCCTGCGGCTAGCGTGTTGTCGGAGAGGGTGTTTAGTGCGGCTGGGGGAATCATCACAGATAAGCGTAGCCGCTTGTCAACCGACAGTGCCGACAGGCTAACACTCATCAAGATGAACAAAGGCTGGATTTCCCCAGACTTCTGTTCTCCACCAGCGGACAGCAGCGATACGTAAGCAATACGTAGGCTGCACCCGCGGATGGAAGCTACGTTCTCTCTCACCATCCAAAACGGGGACATTTCTGCTTCATCAATCTGTGTCTAATATTCCTCCTCCTCCTCCTCCTGCTCCACCTCCTGAAACCTCACGTAATCACGCTGAACGGGCAATTTTTCTTAGGGCCACAAGGCTCACTCAAATAATTTTTCAGAACAATTTTTATAAGTTTCAATGCGCTTAAAAGCATTGGAACTTTAACTTGAACCAATTTTTCGTTACACTGGGCTGCCTCCAGGCCTAGTTACCACTTAAGCCACATTAACCAAAGCGATTAATGGGTTTCACCTGCCCTCTTGGCTGGCCATGGCCAATTTTTGGGATGTACATTAGTACTGTTGATACAGCAATTTGTGTGGGCCCTCGCCTACAGTGTAATCAAATTAATTTTTAGCCCACCTGCATTACAGCTGACGTTACCTCAGCTGTGTTGGGCAATGCAATGGGATATTTTTGTGTACCGCCGGTGGGTTCCAGGGAGCCACCCATGCTGTAGGTGCACACTGAGTTTTTAATACATCTGTACACTTCTAAAGAACCCGTCTGACCGGGGCATGCAGTGTGGGCCGAAGCCCACCTGTATTACGCACGACATTACTACCTCAGCTGTGTTGGGCAATGCAATGGGATATTTCTATGTACCGCCGGTGGCTTCCTGGCACCCACCCAGGCAGTGGGTCCACAGGGAGTTAAACCTACATGTGTCCACTTGTAAAGAATCCCAGTCTGACTGGGGCATGCAGTGTGGGCCGAAGCACACCTGTATTACGCACGACATTACTACCTCAGCTGTGTTGGGCAATGCAATGGGATATTTCTATGTACCGCCGGTGGCTTCCTGGCACCCACCCAGGCAGTGGGTCCACAGGGAGTTAAACCTACATGTGTCCACTTGTAAAGAATCCCAGTCTGACTGGGGCATGCAGTGTGGGCCGAAGCCCACCTGTATTACGCACGACATTACTACCTCAGCTGTGTTGGGCAATGCAATGGGATATTTTTGTGTACCGCCGGTGGGTTCCAGGGAGCCACCCATGCTGTGGGTCGACAGGGACTTCACAATAGGGAGTTGTACCTGCCTGTGTCTATGAATTAAAAAGCCCGGTCTGACTGGGGCATGCAGACACCTTGACAGAATGAATAGTGTGTGGCACATAGGTTCCCCATTGCTATGCCCACGTGTGCAGCTCCAGATGGCGGTGGCACAGGATTCTATTTCTCATTGCTTCTGTACAGCATTGTGGGCTATCGCTCCGCCACTTTTAAAGAGGGTCGCTGCCTAGCCGTGCCAACCTCTGCAGTGTATGCCTGCGGTCCCTCGTCATGGCAGACGCAATTCTAAATAGACATGAGCGTGGTGTGGCATGAGGGCAGCTGAAGGCTGCGCAGGGACACTTTGGTGTGCGCTGTGGGGGGGAGGGGGTGCGGTTGGGCAGCATGTAACTCAGGAGAAGTGGCAGTGGAGTGTCATGCAGGCAGTGATTGTGCTTTGTTGGAGGTAGTGTGGTGCTTAGCAAAGGTATGCCATGCTAATGAGCGCTTTTCAGAAGTAAAAGTTGTTGGGAGGGGGGGGGGGCCCACTCTTGCCGCTATTGTGGCTTAATAGTGGGACCTGTGAACTTAGGATGCAGCCCAACATGTAGCCCCTCGCCTGCCCTATCCGTCACTGTGTCATTCCCATCACTTTCCTGAATTGCCCAGATTTTCACACATGAAAACCTTAGCGAGCATCGGCAAAATACAAAAATGTTCTGGTCGCCCATTGACTTCAATGGGGTTCGTTGTTCGAAACGAACCCTCGAGCATCACGGGAAGTTCGTTACGAATAACGAACACCCGAACATTTTGGTGTTCGCTCATCTCTAATCATTACACATTATTATGTCTTTAAACGGATGACAAGTCATGAATATTTTTTCCTCCTTACTGTCTCAAGAATATCACTTTTTTAACACCGACTACAACTAGATTTAAATAGATTTTGAATGGCAAGGAAGGAGGACATTATTAAATATTTATAACAGGTGAAGCTATATAGATAATGCTTGTGGGAAAATTCCTAAAATAGAATCCCTTCTAATTAAGACATATTTCAAAATCTCATATATCAGCACTATATCTACCGTGCAGTAGAGTTTGTCACACTTTCAGCTATTCCCCATATGTTGTATTGTAAGAGCGAATAGGAGAATTCTCCAGAGGTGAAATCTAATTGCCATGTGCCAAGGCTAGAAGCTCAGTGCACATGGCTTTACTGTGTGCCATGATCCTAAAGGGTAGTTCTGCACACAGAATACAAAAACATGAATAAATAAAGCAAGAGTTTTTGTGGCAGCTTTTGATGCAATGGTTTGAGCCAAAGCCAGAAGTGGATTCAAAGAGATGGGAAATATAAAAGGACGTATATTTCTCCTTCATGCTGGATCAATGTATGGCTTTGGCTAACTGCATCAAGACAGCTAGAAAAGCTATGGCTTAAAAAAATGCAGAGAATAGAGAATACTTACTCAGAGGAAAATTAAGTTTGTAAGGGTTGGAATTTGGGGCTCTTTGAGATGTAGCAAAGTTTGCCTTGACTCTTAACATGTTATGATTTCTTTCTGTGCCACAATTTTTTTTGCCCTTCAAATAGTTTCCCAATGGCTTGTTGTATAAAAATAAGAAAACAATACCTTTTTTCAATTATTTAAATTAAGATAACTTGTTTCAGAAAGTTATCAAAGTCAAGTTAATATTTGCTGCATCTGTATCTTTCATATCCATATTAGAGTCCATTATTGTTTTATATATCCTTGATAGAGATGAGCGAGCATGCTTGGATACAGCAATTACTCGAGCGAGCATCGCTCTTCTCGAGTAACTGCTTACTGGTCCGAGTGTGCTCATGGGGGCGGCGGGGGTGAGTGGTCGGGATTAGCTGGGAAGAGAGAGAAAGAGATCTCTCTTACTCTCCCCCGCTTACCCCTGCCCTCCGCTGCCCACCCCGAGCATGCTCAGACCAGTAAGCAGTTACTTGAGAAGAGCGATGCTCGCTCGAGTAACTGCTGTATCTAAGCATGCTCGCTCATCTCTAATCCTTGATATTTCAAAGATAATATACACTATCCTACCAAAAGTATTTGGATACCTAAGCAAAAATCAAAAGTAGTATTTATTTACATATGTTAATACGTAGTGGGGCTCCTTTGGTCCTAATGACATTAGATGCTCTCCGTGGCATATTTTTTACTAATATCTGATACACTTCAGCTGGTATTTTCCTCCATTCATCATGCAAAAGTCTGTCCAGTTCTCTCACAGAAGATGGATACTGTTCACATTTCCTGATCCAATGTTTAAGTTCATTCCAAAGATGTTCAGTAGGGCTCAGGTCAGACTCAACCAGTCTGGATTTGGAACATTCATATCATCAAACTAATGTAAGACAGTGTTGGATTTCTGACAAGGCGCATTGTCTTGTTGGAAGTATTGCTGACCATATCTAGAGTATAACCATATTGTCAGCAGCACATTATTATCTAGAATGTTAAGGTACAGCTTTGTGTTCATGGTTCTTGCCACTACAACCAACGGACCCAGACCATGAGATGTAAAACATCCCCAGACCATAACAGAACCTCCATCATTCTAAACTATCAACACAGCACCTTCAGACTAAATGTGTTCCCCAGGCATTCTCCACACCCAGGTACATCCATCTGATTTGAAGATAGAAATAGACTAGAAATACATAGTGGAGTAATTTGTATCGCACACGTACCCGATTTATAAATATATCATTTGATGAGTAAGTTGTTGACGGTTACAATGAACAACACTGAGTAAAAATATATTTTTGTAATCTTTGTACTGGGAGGAACATCATCGATTTTGTGAGGTACAGTCTTTTGTGATGTGAACTGATAAATACATGATGTGTTACACCAAAAAATTTTGAATGTCAACCTCACTTTTAATGACATCATGTTTTAGTCTATGCAAATTACTTCCCTCCCATGTTAATGACTTAACGTAACTTTAGACACACTAGTTTAATAACAACTTTTTTGCTGTAGTTGTTATATGAGTCAGTTAAGCAGTAAACTTTCAATGCTACAGATAAGTTGTAGTAATTGTAAAATGACTAGAGATGAGCGAACGTACTCGGGTGAAAAGATTTGGGGGGTGCTGGGGGGCGGGGGGAGGCGTGGCGGCACGGGGGGTAGCAGCGGGGAACAGGGGGGAGCCCTCTCTCTCCCCCTCTCCCCCCCACTCCCCACTGCAACCACCCACTCACCCACGGCGCCCCCCGAATCTTTTTGCCCGAGTACGGAAGTACTCGAAAATCGCGGTATTCGGGCGAAAAAGAGGCGTGTCCGAGTACGCTCGCTCATCTCTAAAAATGACGTTTAATGAATAGAGTAAAACTTAAAGAGGTTGTCCAGGATTACAAAAACATGATCTTCTTTTCCAGAAACAGTGCTAGTCTTGTCCATGGGATGTATCTGGTAGTACTGCTCATTCCCATTCATATGAATGGAGCTGAAAGTGAATACCATATTGAAATAACTATCGGGTACCAAATTAAAAACACAGATCTCTCTACAGTTAATAATTAGTCTGCCAATACAATAACTGAAAGAGAATAAACACTCTTGATGAATGCTAATATAAGTGCTAATATGTAACTTCAATATTGCTTCCCAATAGTGTTGAGAAAACCTAACAAGTAGAACCCTGTTTCTGGTTGAACATTGCCAAAAGTTTGGTCTTATACAATCCCAAATCAAGCTTTTAGCAAAGTTCTACTGAAACAGGATTCTACTGGTTTGGTTCACTCAATACTATTCCAAACATTGGTATGTAACAAGAGCTATAAAATCCCTATGGCTCTTAGATAGTGTTATACACCAGGTTTAGAGCTTTTGCTATACTGTCAATTCAGTTTGAATTAATTCAGACCAAACCAAAATTTTTGCAAGAGTTCGGAGAACCGGTTGAACTGACCTTTTCAAAAATTGTTCATCACTACTAGGCAACCACATCACTAGGAGTCTCCACCTTAAGTAATTTTTAAGAAAATTCTGATTGCTCGTGTAGCTGAGATTTTGAATAAAATCATTTAAGTAATACCAAGTTGCTTTGCCTTACTAGATTTAAGTCATATGGAACAAGTCACTAATGAGCTATGGGATTGTTGTAAACTTCAAAGTATCCAGAGGTTCCACTATTAGCTAAATGGAGCTAAGAGTCCAGCAGAGTTGACAAATGTTAGCTAGGCTGATGCCAGCACAAGGTGCACCTGGACAGATGCCAGATCATGCTTAGTTTAGAAGGTCCATGGAGAGCTAAGCAGATATGCCCTACACTTGTCAAGTAGAAGGTGCGATAGATAGATGGTCCTCTGTATGTCTGGAGTCAGTCATTAATTAGACTGTTACGCAGGACTTTTATGGCTCGTAGAACCCTGTTTCAGGTAAACATTACTAAAGCCCAGTTCTGGTTTGTGCCAAGCTGAACTTTTAGCAAAAAAAGTGGTTCTACACCTCAAAAAAGGTTCTACTGGTTCAGTTCACTCAACACTATTGTCTAGGAAAAGATAAATATGGCGTTTATTGGGTATTACATATCAGCATCAAAGAATTGAATGGGTCTGCCCAGCAATAGCAGACACAACCTGTGTAAGGTTCTGACTCCTGGTTTGGGAAGAATGCAGTCACGTTTTGCAAGTCTTAGACAACCTCTTTACATCTTCTATACTTTATTTGCACTATTTACAATGCGTATTAAACTTTTTTGTGAAGGCGTCATCTGATCATTACACATTATTATGTCTTTAAACGGATGACAAGTCATGAATATTTTTTCCTCCTTACTGTCTCAAGAATATCACTTTTTTAACACCGACTACAACTAGATTTAAATAGATTTTGAATGGCAAGGAAGGAGGACATTATTAAATATTTATAACAGGTGAAGCTATATAGATAATGCTTGTGGGAAAATTCCTAAAATAGAATCCCTTCTAATTAAGACATATTTCAAAATCTCATATATCAGCACTATATCTACCGTGCAGTAGAGTTTGTCACACTTTCAGCTATTCCCCATATGTTGTATTGTAAGAGCGAATAGGAGAATTCTCCAGAGGTGAAATCTAATTGCCATGTGCCAAGGCTAGAAGCTCAGTGCACATGGCTTTACTGTGTGCCATGATCCTAAAGGGTAGTTCTGCACACAGAATACAAAAACATGAATAAATAAAGCAAGAGTTTTTGTGGCAGCTTTTGATGCAATGGTTTGAGCCAAAGCCAGAAGTGGATTCAAAGAGATGGGAAATATAAAAGAAGGACGTATATTTCTCCTTCATGCTGGATCAATGTATGGCTTTGGCTAACTGCATCAAGACAGCTAGAAAAGCTATGGCTTAAAAAAATGCAGAGAATAGAGAATACTTACTCAGAGGAAAATTAAGTTTGTAAGGGTTGGAATTTGGGACTCTTTGAGATGTAGCAATGTTTGCCTTGACTCTTAACATGTTATGATTTCTTTCTGTGCCACAATTTTTTTTGCCCTTCAAATAGTTTCCCAATGGCTTGTTGTATAAAAATAAGAAAACAATACCTTTTTTCAATTACTTAAATTAAGATAACTTGTTTCAGAAAGTTATCAAAGTCAAGTTAATATTTGCTGCATCTGTATCTTTCATATCCATATTAGAGTCCATTATTGTTTTATATATCCTTGATAGAGATGAGCGAGCATGCTTGGATACAGCAATTACTCGAGCGAGCATCGCTCTTCTCGAGTAACTGCTTACTGGTCCGAGTGTGCTCATGGGGGCGGCGGGGGTGAGTGGTCGGGATTAGCGGTGAAGAGAGAGAAAGAGATCTCTCTTATTCTCCCCCCGCTATGCCCCCGCCTCCCACCACTCACCCCCGCCCTCCGCTGCCCACCCCGAGCATGCTCGGACCAGTAAGCAGTTACTCGAGAAGAGCAATGCTCGCTCGAGTAACTGCTGTATCCAAGCATGCTCGCTCATCTCTAATCCTTGATATTTCAGAGATAATATACACTATCCTACCAAAAGTATTGGGATACTTAAGCAAAAATCAAAGGTAGTATTTATTTGCATATGTTAATACTTAGTGGGGCTCCTTTGGTCCTTATGACATCAGATACTCTCCGTGGCATATTTTTTACTAATATCTGATACACTTCAGCTGGTATTTTCCTCCATTCATCATGCAAAAGTCTGTCCAGTTCTCTCACAAAAGATGGATACTGTTCACATTTCCTGATCCAATGTTTAAGTTCATTCCAAAGATGTTCAGTAGGGCTCAGGTCAGACTCAACCAGTCTGGATTTGGAACATTCATATCATCAAACTAATGTAAGACAGTGTTGGATTTCTGACAAGGCGCGTTGTCTTGTTGGAAGTATTGCTGACCATATCTAGAGTATAACCACATTGTCAGCAGCACATTATTATCTAGAATGTTAAGGTACAGCTTTGTGTTCATGGTTCTTGCCACTACAACCAACGGACCCAGACCATGAGATGTAAAACATCCCCAGACCATAACAGAACCTCCATCATTCTAAACTAACAACACAGCACCTTCAGACTAAATGTGTTCCCCAGGCATTCTCCACACCCAGGTACATCCATCTGATTTGAAGATGGAGTAGCGTTATTCATTACTTCATATACCATTCTTCCATTGCTCCACTGTCCAATGACGACATTTCTTGCACTATTGTAGATAAGCTGTTGGGTTGTTTGAGAGAACTCACCAAATGTTTGCCGGATAAACGGCGGGAAGTATCAGCTGAAATGTTTTAGACATTAGTAGAAAGTATGCCATTGAAGGTATGCAATGTCATTAGGGCCAAAAGAGCCCTACTAAGTATTACCATATGTAAATAAGTATTCCTTTTGGTTCTTGCTCAGGCATCCAAATACGTTTGGTAGGATAGAGAGAAGCCAACTTCGTTACCTAATTTTTGATTTTTGCATCAATGGTACACCATGATCACTCTCTGATTTCAAATAATAGAGTGGGTTTAATTGCAGTCCGATGAAAAACTACAAACAAAAACATTGTGATGTCAAATAATGAGGTCAACTTTGCTAGAACTAAAGTATATGTTAGACAATGCAACAATGGCTTCTCCATCAGTATTCAGAGTCATTGCACCATTGCAAGTAACCAAAAAAACATCAGATATGAGTTATTATTTGTGACACGGTAAGAATGGCTGTAGCTTTTTTAATATACTTTTCTGGGCAAAATTTCCCTTCACTGTGTTCACATTCCAATGTTATTTTGAGTTCAGCATCACATTAGTCAGAATTTACATTCAAATATGGCACCAGTCCTTTTTTGCCCTTCTGGCTAATACATTAGCAGTAGCTTCTGTTCTTCAGCGTTCTAGTACATTGTAGCTTTTGGGTAAGGTTCCTGGAATGGTTCCCCAAAGCTGATGTGATTAGTCCCACATTATTCAGTCCGCACTGCCAAGGGATATCTGGCACTATGAACAGTAACCCTGTCTGCTGCTCCATCTTGGCATAAAATACGCTCAATCCCCTGAGAATTTAATTCACTTTGTTTTCATTGCCGAATTAGATAAGTGCCATTTTGGCCTATGTTACATTCCTGATTAACACTGGACATCAATACTGTGTTTTTGTTTAGGCTGTGTCCTCATGTAACTGATGCAAGCAAAAATACAGGTTAGGACCAACATCAGCGTCATTAATGTAAAGGTTTGGTTTTATATTCAAAGGTGTTATTTTTTGAAATGCAATAAAGTACCTGGCCCTTTACATAGTTCTTAAAAGAAGGGTTGATTTGTTTGGGAGGGTTTTTTGGTGTTGTTGTCTTCATTTTTTACCCATCGTGCTCTAACTTCCACCCTTCAGGATGACTCCTCACAAAGATTCAAGGTGAGAGTCCGGTGGATGTTTCCTTTTGTGAGATACTGTATACTGCAAACAATTCTGTCCCCCTGCTGTGTAATAAGAATCATCACAGCAAACCATGATTGTGGCAAATAGGACATACTTTCTATCCCCCTTTGGTGTGTGAGGATGGTTTTTCCTACACTGAGGCAACCACTTTTTACTTTCCCTCTCACCACTCTCAGCTATAATTTCGTCTCAGTCTTTCTTTTCTATTACTGCTGGGTAGATGGTTCTTCTCAGTTACTACTGTATGTCAACTGAGAGAAAATGAAGCTTGAGGATCAATCAATAGTAAGAACATTTGAGAAAAGAGGAAGAGCATGCCTACAGCTACTTCATTTGTTTTCCGTGGGGTGGGGAAGTTACTTGCTACCAAACACCTCTGATGGTGGCATATCTCCAGGAAGATGAAAATGATTGGGTGCTGAAATTCAGTGTGCCTGATCCTTCTTTCCCCTGATGTCATCTGTCAGGGAAGAGTCAGGAGGCCACCATATATACATATATATGTATAATATTCGGTCAGTCCTGCTGAAATCAATGGGTTTGGATAGTTTCTCCTTAGTATGTATGAGTGCCTTAAGGGTAAATTCTGCTAATTAAATCTAACTTCACAGGACAGGTTGAGGATCTACTGGTTGACCAAAGGATTCTGAGTATAATTGGCAAATACACTATCCTACCAAAAGTAATTGGTTATCTGGGCAAGAATCGAAAGTACTATTTATTTACATATGTTAATACTTATTGGGACCTCCTTTGGCCCTAAGACATTAGATACTCTCTGTGGCATACTTTTTACTTAAGTCTGATACATTTTAGCTGCTATTTCCCTTCATTCATCCTGCATGTGGCAAGTTCTCTTAAAGAAAATACAAAAGCCCATCTAAAATGGTTCAAAGAGCATTGTCATTAGACAGTTGAGAAATGGAACAATGTTGTATCGAGTGATGAATTACACTGCTCTATCTTCAAACCAGATTGACGTACCTGGATGTGGAGGATGCTTGGGGAATGCCTTTTGTTTGAGTGTGTTGTGCTGACAGTTAAGTACGGTGGAGCTTCTCTTATGGTCTACAGATGTTTTAAATGGCATTGTGGCAACCGCATCCCTGCATCCCCAATAGTTACACCAGTGGTGGGGATGACTGTCAGGTGCTGAAGTGCCTGACAGTCATCCCATGTAAAAGGACCATGAGAAGGTGAAACAGGTAGTTGAGTTAGACTGGTTTCATATCTGCATCGGAACCTCCGGCTAGATGGAACGTTCAGCCATGGGGAATCCCTTTTCCTGCTCCCCGAACAGAGCAGAAAAGCAGAATCTCCAGAGCAAGTTTGAAAGCACCCTTATACTATAAAGTGTCATATTTTTATATTTTATAGCCCAACTTGTCTACTGGTGAGCAGATTTACCCAAAAACTGAACACACTAAGGTGTAGTCAACACTTTGGTTGTACAAGTACTGGTTAGAGTTTACATTCTAAAAGTTGGTATGGGGACTTGCATGACCTACTTGTTAATTTGTACGTATTTTTATTTTCTAAAAATTAATAAAAAAATGATTAAACATAAAAGTTCTTATGGAATTTTGTGCAGAAAAGACAAGAAATCTACTACCATTTTTGAATATGTTGACACTGTAACAATTCAATACTTTCCTAGTTTTCTAAGTAGTCGGGAAACAAATGGTACTTAAGAAGTATTAGAAACACCCTCTGTGCCGGATATTAGAATCAGTACTTTCTCTTTTGTTGTTGACATCATGAAACACAGACTACAAGGATAAAAGCTTTGGGATAGAGATCCATTATGTGATTAGATGTGTTTCTCAGGTGGTAAGCCGTGCTTAGGTTTACGTGAAGTGTGAATGAATTTCACTTCTTTTACAGCTTGCTAAGCAAGCGACGTTGAGTTTGAAAATTGCAAAGAAGTCCATGGATTCTGAAACCATTTTCAGACGGCAAGCTCCACGTATACTGATTCTATATTTCACATTTTATTTGTATTTTGTAATTAGTGCAAGGTTTTTACCCTTCAATTTTTGATAATTGGAAGGGAAATGTTGCTCTTTGTTATATTTGTTTACTAATTAAAACCAGATTGTAACACGTATTCCATTTTCCCATCTACTTTTTTTTTTTCTAATCATAGATTTTTTTTAAATTCTTTTGTCTTTACACAATTATGGGGATACCATCTGAGCTGTAGTTAACGTAATTTAGAGATATGCTTTTACAGCAGCCTCATAGGACATACACACAATGAATTGGAGGCAACACATTGACATCTATGGCAGAGTATAATGGGCATTCTCTGTGACACAAGCAGGGAGGGGGAAGATGTGACCATAATCTTTCATAATGATAGATCATCTCTAATTTATATAGAAGGCCTCAGTCACATGGGCGCATCGGCGCCGATGCGCCCGTGTGACTGCAGGAAGGAGACGGACGTACCTAAAGACGGCCGTCTCTCTGCAGCATCGGAGGAAAGAACACATGACCGGCAATGAAGGTACGTCCGTCTGCTGGTGTCAGTCACACGGGCGCATCGGCGCCGGTGTACGGGTGCCGATGCACCCGTGTGACTGAGGCCTAAAGGTGTCAGCTTTCATTTAATTCTGCCTTTGCTGATTACTGAAAAGTTCTCTCTACAGAACAGGAAGTGTCAAACTATTTTTATGCTTAGTGGTCCGTTGGACAAGTGCAGGATTCTTTCTAAATAAAAATTGTGACATTAAAAACTTTAAAAAATCACCGAAAATTCTTAAAAAATTGTTTATCATAAAAACTTGATTACAATAGGTCATTTTCTGAGAACACATTCCCTTTATCCTTTGTGTGGTACCATGTGGTCCATTCGACCTCAGCCTTCTTCCCACTTGCGGAAACCAATTGTGGTTTCTGCAAGCAGAGGAAAAAACGCAGCATGCTCCATTTTTCCATGGATTCCATGCCGATGGCTTCCATTGAAGTCAACGTAAGCCGTCCGATTCACGGCCCTTCCGCAATGACATTGCGGAAAGGTTGCTGATTCCGCATCATCGTTAGGTGATAATGCAGGAAAAGTAGGAGTTTGGAAAAAAAACCGTACTGCGCCTGTCCGACGGCTTGCCATGTGGGCCATCCTCAGTACAGACTGAAAACTTAAGGACGCCGCTGCTCCCAGGGCTGGATTCTGCTTTGAGATTCGGCATGCGGAATCTGACCCTGCCATGTGTGGCCTAACTAGCTGAAGGCAGCTCTCGGCCTTCATCTAGCTGCATAGCTGAAGAAGGCTTCTTAATGAAAAAGGTACAAAATAGGCTCATAAAACCTATTGCAGAAATGCTTAAAACTATCTGTTCTGTACATGACTTAAAAATAAGTACAGGTACTCTTTACATTTAACACTGGAAAATGTCTATTTAATGATGACATCATCCTTGCACGTTACACTTTAGATGGTCGTTGGGTATTTTAACTGTGCTTTCTCTGTGTGCAGTAGCTCATCGATACAACAAGTACAGAAGTAGGTGGGAAATCTATAAATTGATAGTTTTAGAAAGGATAGGAAGCGTTGGGGGAAAAAAAGCACTGTCACACATAAGCTTCGAACAGACAGAAAATCAAAGCAGGAAGGAATCTTCCTAGTCCGAGTCTCATCAGCAGCTCTTACTGTATCCTTTCTCTCAGCCCTTAATGGAATGTAATCTGACCACAACACCATAGGCTTCTGAAATCTGTCTGGACGTGTGGAGAGAAGACACCAAACTAAGTAACCGTAACCTTCATCGTGCCTTCTTCCATGATCATTCTTGGTCTTGTCATCATAACGCAAACCTCGATAAAGATTTAGGCTTTGGTCTGCGCAATGTATATCACATTACATACTGTTTAATCTTTTATATTGGCCTGTTGGAGCTGACTTGACATTTTCTAGCAATCAGCAATGTTTCTAGCCAAGAAGCTTTAATATTACTTTGGTGTTATAAACCATTATACAGTAAATCTCTAACATAACTCACCTTTTTTTCTAAAACTCTGCATGCTACATAACTTATCCTTATATTAATATTATCTAGACATGCTGCTAAGTTAGATTTCTATTCTACGTCTGAAAACAGTATATAGAGCAAGTGGACAGCTGGTCTTTTATTATAAGAAATATGAAAGCTCGGCTATTTTTTCAATATATTATTATCTCCCTGAAGCTTTGCGCGAACCTTTTCTTCCATTTCCATTTAAAAATTAATTTCTAATAGTTTCTCAGCATGACAGGAGCTAACAATAACAGGTTTGCTCAGGAAATATCATTGCCATTTGAGGTTTTCTAATTCTGAATACAATCCTTTTCCCTTTAAAAAATTAATGAATTTGCCTTCGACTGGCTGATTATGAAATGTAAAGATATTGTATTTCCTTCCTGTCGGCCAAACTCAAAGAACACGACTGTATTTGGAATCAATAGTAATAGGATGTACTGTATCATTCTATACACAATATTTTGAAATAAAATTAATAAACTTACTAGACTGGTTTAGCTAAATAGCGATGTTCGAAGGAGTCACCTTTGTTTAGTTCATAGAGAAGTGGGATACAGCACACTGTTATGGTTGGTTTCAGGGAGCCGGCTCAAGGTTGACTCAGCCTTCCATCCTTCCCAGGTCTGTAAAATGAGAATCCAGCTTGCTGGGGGTTAAAGATGACTGGGGTAGGCAATGGCAAACCACCCCGCAAAAACAGTCTGCCAAGAAAACGTCACAATGTGATATCACCCTAGGAGTCAGTCATGACTCGGTGCTTGCACCAGGGGACTTTGCCTTACCACTGGTTGGTTGAGTAGAGCAGTCAAGGAAGGGAAGTTTTCTGCCAGTGGCGGTTTCCCTACTATAGTGGCAAGGCAGAATATTGCTTTGGTGCTCACAATGAGAGGGGACATCGAATTGCTTTCACCAATTGACATGGCACTATTATAATATTTACCTGCATCTGCCACTATAGATGTGTTCACTTTTAACTTTGTACAAGTTATGTTTAAGGAGCTATCCAAGATTTAATAGTAGAGAAAAAGGAATTCAATGTATTCTAATCCCCCCCCCCCCTCCCCTTACAGTCCAGTCCAATGCACGCATGATCCCAGGAGCAACTGTGGCAGTCATTTACTGTTCATCACTTTTATGATCACTCAAGCAATCACTGACCTCAGTGGGCATCTGTACATGAATGGAAGGTGACTGCTGAGGTTATTGATTGGCTGAACATCCGTGTGAGCAATCATTGGCTGATGACCACTGTATTCCCTTCCATGATAGGGTGATTTGGGACTGGTCTAGAAATAGAGAAAAATCACATTGTTTCCTTAAAAAGTTCAACTTTATTATAAATCCATAAAAAAATTAAAAGGTAGTGACTACACACAACAGTACCTGCTCGTTTCAAGCATTACTGCTCTTAGTCATAAAATTCTCTGTTTTTTGAATTTGGGACAGGGCCAGTGATTTAGGTCAAGGAAGGCCACTTAAAAGGTGAATATCACATTTTCATTTATTTTTTGCCTTTATTTGCCAATCTCAAAAAACCCCATTAGGGACTCCAGTTTCTCACAAAACAAATTCAATACATTATTGCAACATGTTAGCAGAACCTAACAATTCTAATTACAAACACTGAATGTAAACACATAGACAAATATAGTATAGATATCTACTAACAGAGTATCACAAGATTTTATATAGGAACTTTTGATTTCTGTTTTTTCTTCAAAAATAATAAGAAATGAATTGGTTCATTTGAGCAACATTTGGACCCCACCAGCATCCAAACATAGAAACATAGACAATTGACGGAAGACAAAGACCACATGGTCCATCTTGTTGGTCCCTATATTATTTCCTTGTTATTTTTATCTTAGGATAGATATATGCCTATCCCAAGCAGCTTGAGCTCATTTACTGTTAATTTTCCAACTACATCTGGAAGTTTGTTCCAAGAATCTACTGCTACTGCTTTCAGAAAAATAGTATTTCCTAACATTGCTTCTGATCTTCCCTCCAATTAATTTCAGATTGTGCCTTCTGTTCTAGTGTTTAGCTTCCTAATACATACACTTCCCTCCTAAGTCTCATTTATACTTGTAACATATAGAAAGGTTTCCATCATGGCTCCCTTTTTCCTTCTGTCCTCCTGAAACATATATAAAAATTTCCATCAGGCCCCCTCTTTACTTTCTTCCTCCTCTAACATATGTATAGGTTTCCATCATGTCCCCCAACTTCTTTCTTTCCTCCCACTCTCTTCTTCCCTCCTTTAACATATATATAAAGAGAGAGAGAGAGAGAGAGAGAGAGAGAGAGAGAGAGAGAGGTATCCATCATGTCCCCCCTTTCCCTTTTCTATTCCTGTAACATATATAAGGGTTTCCATCATGTCCCCCTCTCCCTTCTCCCCTCTTGTAACATATATTTAGGTATCCATCATGTCCATCCTCTCCCTTCTCTCCTCCTGTGACATATATAAAGGTTTCCATCATGTCCCCCCTTTCTCCTCTCTACTCCTGTAACATATATGAGGGTTTCCATCCTGTACCCCTTTCACTTATCCCCTCCTGTAACATTTATATAGCTTTCCATCATGTCCCCCAACTTCTTTCTTTCCTCCCACTCTCTTCTTCCCTCCTTTAACACACACACACACACACACACATATATATAGGTATCCATCATGTCCCCCCTTTCCCTTTTCTATTCCTGTAACATATATAAGGGTTTCCATCATGTCCCCCCTCTCCCTTCGCCCCTCCTGTAACATATATATAGGCATCCATCATGTCCACCCTTTCCCTTCTCTCCTCATGTGACATATATAAAGGTTACCATCATATCCACCCTCTCCCTTCTCTCCTTATGTGACACATATAAAGGTTTCCATCATGTCCCCGCTTTCCCTTCTCTACTCCTGTAACATATATAAGGGTTACCATCATGTCCCCCCTTTCCCTTCTCCTTTCTGTAACAAAAGTAGAGACTATATTTGCACCACATTTTATATTATGGAAGCTTAAATTCTTTAGCTTAGATCCTTTTATATAGTAGAAAATATGATTTCACAATACAAAATTAATCATTTGGTGCAGTCTAAAGTAAATTTTCTCAAGGTTCACTCATCTACATTCACAGACATGAGCTGCAAATTTCTTGTCATGTTGACTACCAGACTCTTGGGATCTGTCTACTAAAGTCTTATGAAGTGTCCTTGCACTACGTGTTATGACAGTATAATTGAGTATACTGCATAACTAAACTAAAAAGGATTCCAATGTGCAAAAGCCATATTTCTCAAATCCAGGTTGAACATTTTTTATTCAAAGAAAATAAAGAGATTTCTATCTTTCACTTAGTTGAGGATTAATCCCTTCATGTGGTTTTCAAGCCAACAATTCAAATAAGAATTCATGGCTAACCTACTTAAACTCCTTTCAAGCAGTGCATTTATTTTTAAACAGACTCTGACTATTCCTACAGATTCTGGAGTGTTGTCTCCAACCATTTATCAAATGTATTGCAATGTAATAAATTCAGATGATTCTTGTTTTGAGACTTCCTCCATACATAGTGATAAATACGCGTCTTATGGCACTCTTTCTCATGGCTGTATTCTCAGGAGGGCGGATTAACATTCAGCATCCCTGTTTTCTTTACTACCACTTTATGTTCTGGAATGTAAAAGGGGAATGATAGATTGAAAAGGAATAATCTAAACTCGGAGAAAATGAGGAAAAGAAGAATAGTTCTCAGAAAGTAATACATGAAGAAACAGTTGTAAATATGTTGCCCAACTATGTAGAGTTTTGTTCTTTAGAAAACATTTTTTTACTTTTTCCATTTAACTTTTAAAGGGGTATTATGAGACTTTTCAAAAAAGTAGCAAAGGTCATGGAATGGGACAAAATAACAAACTAGACAGGGCTCATCACTTAGATGTCCCAAATTCCAGCGGAGGTGCTCCAGTCTACTGCAGCTCTGGAAGTTCCTTTGGTGGTCTTGTGCCATTCATTATTCACATGACTGCTGCACTCAATCACTGGCATCAGCAGTCACATGCTATTCATGGAAGTATCCCAACTGAGGGGGTTCAAAGAAGGGCAACTAAACTAATACATGGAATGAAGGGACTGGAATACCCAGAGAGGCTAAAATTGGGATTATAACTATGTATAAATACATGAGGGGACGATACAAGGATCTCTCCCATGATCTGTTTATACCTAGGACTGCAACAGTAACGAGAGGGCATCCTCTATGTCTAGAAGATAGCAGGTTTCATCGCCAACACAGAAGGGGGTTCTTTACTATTAGAGCAGCGAGACTGTGGAACTCTCTGCCTGAGGATGTGGTGATGGCAAAATCCATAGAGGAGTTTAAAAGCGGACTTGATGTCTTTCTAGAGGGGAAGGATATTACAGGATATAAATCTTAGGTTAATTGTTAATCTGGGTATACCGGCAGGTAGGAACTATTAGGGGTGGATCCAGGGAACAGTCTGATTGCCATTAGGGAGTCGGGAAGGAATTTTCCCCCAAATGGGCTAATTGGCTCCTGCCTCTTGGGTTTTTTGCCTTCCTCTGGATCAAAACATAGGAGGATAAACAGGCTGGACTAGATGGACATTGTCTTCATTCGGCCTTATATACTATGTTACTACGTAACTGAAGTCAATGATTGGCTACAGCTTTTATGTAACAATGAATGGAATAAAAGGCTGAGGAAGAGGTCTGCACATCTCGAAACACATTACATTTGCTGGTCCTAAATAAACCATGTTCATTTTAGAGTACCTATGTTGCTGGAATTTATTCTCTTCAAATTCACCACCTACGGATAGGAAATACCAGAGCCCTAGCTTTTCAAGACCACTTTCACTCCAGCTTGCAGAGCATATTTGACCTTTGATTGACCAGCATGCTAGGCTTGCAGCACCTCTTTCCTGTTAACTATCTTGGCATGTCATACTTCTGGTCTACCTCTACTTCGTAGCTGTTCTTCCACTTCCTGTCTCCCATGACCACTGTGGGAGACAGGACTGGATAGGTGAGGTATCTCACAGGTGAGTACTGCTGAGCTTGTAATGTTGTCCCATTTCCTGCCAAAAGTCACTTTTATGAAAGTCTTCAAGAGCAATACCCTTCTTTTCTTAAAATTACTTGTTTTCCACAATTACAGGTATAGCAAAGTCTATCTTGACTCTTAATGCCTTAAGATAACTTCCTGTGCTATTGTTGGCTTACGAAAAAATATTTTATAGTCAAGTAAAGCTTTGCAGCATCTGTAGATATTGACTGTTGTGTCTTCAATCTACAAATTGAGGGATGGTAATCTCTGTACAGCACTGGGAAATATATTTGGGTTAAATAAGCAACTGGAAATAAATAAATGTGAGAACAGAACACTCATTGGTGGTGGTCCATGATGATTGTCTTATCAGTACTTTCCAAGAGAAATGGAGGCATTATTACTATTATCATTTAAGCTGTTTTAACCCCTTCCTGTTCTGTGACATATATGCATGACACAGAGGTGCAGGGTGGGTAGGCAGTGGGTACTGGCTATTTAGCAGTTTAGCGGTTAGAGCTAGCTTTGATTAAGGCTGTCTGACAGCTTACAATCCTGACCAAGGCATGTAAACTGTGAGTCGGAGCATGGCCCCCTCAACACACCATCATCCCCCCCATGATATGATTGCAAGATGCTGATGGTTTCCATGTCAGCCCTGGCCTGAGCGAATGCTCTCAGGGCTACCATGTATTAAACCATATTAAGTCCTGCTTATAACAGGCCTTAATATGTAAATGAGAAAAATTCAATATACTGCAATTCTGAAGTATTATACAAGTAAGAGCTTACAATCCATATGGAAAGGGGAAAGGAGACAGTAGGTGCGGGTAGAAGCTGCTCTAATTGTGGTGGAGGCAGGTTTATTGCAGATTGTAGGCTTTTATAATAGGTGTTTTTTTCTGGCTGATTTTGTAGGTTTTCAATGTGGAGGAGAGTCTAAACTTTTGGGGTAGCAAATTTCATAGTATGAGGGAAGCACAGAAGAAATCTTGGAAACAATTGTGAAAGGAAGAGATTAGAGGGGAGCAGAGAAGTCGTTTTTGTAAGGATCAGAAATTGGGTTAGCTTAGAGATGTAGAATACTCCAAGATAAAAGCCCAAGGGACACATCATTTGTTGGAGCTTTGTAGGCACCTACATTCTCACTACAAATAGGACCATATCAGAGAAACCACTGAGTTCCTCAAGTTCCCCAGGGAATCTAGTCTCACTGATGGCAGTCATAACAGTATTTTTCAAAAATTACCATTCATTAAGAATGGATCAGATCATTAAAAAAAAAATTGTAACATATTGTAACACAAGACAGTGTAAGTATATTTCTTGTGATGTTTCACTTTAGTGATGGAACTGATTCCAAGGTATACAACTCCATTTGTTAATTTAGTTAAGCTACAAATACTTGTTATCGGTGAACTCAATCTCTGAACATTAGAGAAGGAAATGACTAGAACTAACTGCACCGTTAAATTGTAATCCATCAATTCTGTTTATCTATAAGGAAATTTCTTTTGGAACGAAGCATTGCTCACTTTGAGTGATAGGACCCCCTAAAGAGATTCTAGTTGCATTTTGAATGGCTGAAGTTCTAAGTTAATAGATTGATGTAATAAGATGTGGTGTAATAATCTTTAAGCACCCCCTTAAATGTGGCATTGGAATGCGGAGTCAATAAAACAGCATTTTAAATACTGATTAAGGGTGATGCGTCTTGCTGTTTAACCGTTTTTGCAAAGCATTCATCTAACTGGGAATAACATCTGAAATTCCCCAAAGCATTTCTCATGGTTGTTTGTTGAATATTTTGTACAGGCATATTATGTCATCATTGTAGAGATATAGCAAAGTTTAACTTGACTTTTAATGTGTCAAGATGACTTTCTGTGCCAGTTTATTTGCCCTTTCAATGGTTTTTCAATGTGTTTTATTTTGCTAAGGAGAAATAACAATAGATTTTCAATGGCTTAAAAGGGTTATACCAAAATGGCAAGTTATCCCCTGTCCGCAAGATAGGGGATATCTTGCTGATCAGTGGGGATCTGACTGCTGAGACCTCTGCCAATCTCAAAAATGGGGAACCGGTGTTTCCCTTTGCCTCTCACTGCAGGGTCACTCCTGACATTAGCATCAATGGAGCATTGGCCGAGCATGCGCGATTAGTGCTCCACTCATTTCAATATGGCTGACCAAAATAGTTCAGCAGTCACATTGAAAATAAATTCTGTGTCAGCGCGCTTGCATGACCAGCACTCCATTTTGTCTCCACCTCACTTTGGGGAGTTCAGTAAGCACACAGTCAAAAGGACGAGGAAAATGGCACCCCGTTTTGGTGGGCATCTCAGTAGTGAAGTCCGGACCGATCAGCAAGTTATACCCTATTCCATGGATAGGGAATAACTTATGATTTTGGTACAAGTTCTTTAAAATACAATAATTTACTGCGGAAAGTTATCACAGTCAAGTTAAACTTTGTTACATCAGCAAGTGCTCAAAATTTGGCAATAGTATTTTATTGCAGCAATAAATCTAAACAAAAAGAGCCTAAGCAAATTTGCAAGTATTCTTGATTAAAGAGGATTTCGTGGACTAAATTATTGATGACCTGTCCTCAGGATAGGTCATGAATAGTTGATCAGCAGTTGTCTGCTGCTTGGGATCCCAGTGAATCAGCTGATTGAACTGACAGCAGCGCTCGGATAAGTGCCGTGGCCATTTCAGTCCATACCAGACACAGCGCAGTACATTATGTAGTGGCTGTGCCTGATATAGCAGCTCAATCCTAGTCACTGGAATGGGACTGAGCTGCTTTAGGCCATGTGATTGATAAATGTGACATTGGATGCCTGAGAAGAGGCCACAGTGCCACAACCTCCTTGATCGTAAGGAAACCTCAGTTGAGTGGCGAACCCCCCCGATCAACTATTGATGACTTATACAGAGTCTAAGTCACCAATACTTTAAAAATAATCTACCCCTTTGAGTCTAGAGATTTTTGTGTCTCCATGCTAACAGACTACAACCACATTTAGTGTAGTCTAGAGTTGAGCGAACATACTCTGCCGAGCTTGATGCTCGTTTGAGTATTAGCGTACTCAATGGTGCTCGTTACTCAAACGAGCATCACGCCGTGTTCGATCCCGCCCCAGTTTTTGGCTCCTCCCCGCTGTGACGTGCCTGTTTTAGCCCCTCCCTGCCGGGACGCAGCACGCACGTCAATGGCAATTTTTTTTTGGCAGGAAGGCGGAGAGAGAGAGAGAGAAAGAGAGTGAGAGAGAGAGAGGGAGAGGGAGAGAGAAAGAGAGAGAGAGAGAGAGGGAGAGGGAGAGAGAAAGAGAGAGAGAGAGAGAGAGAGAGAGAGAGAGAACACACAAACCAAGAAAAAAAGAAAAAAAGCTCAGGACCCGGCGTCCCACATTCAAAAATGTTCGAGTCTCCTATTGTAGTCAATGGGGTTCGTTACTCGAGTAGAGCTCTCTAATTTTACGAAAAGCTTGACTCGAATAATGCGGACCCGAGCACTTGGGTGCTCGCTCATCTCTAGTGTAGTCTGATTCTGCAATGCTACCCCCTTCTATTTGCTACCTTTTATAATATCTCTAGGAGCAAGAAGAATGGAGTAACATACAACTGTGTTCGTGATTGAGCATTCGGGTCTTCATAGAAGCTGTCTATACTTTTCATTTAAGACAATTTGCAAAATTGCTTCATTTTCCATTTTAGATGCACTAGAGCTATAAACTGGATTTGGTATCAAATATTGAATATCTTCAATAGAGATTTGTTGCAAGTTTTATCAAGGCTTTTAGAGTACTTGTCAATTAACAAAAGAAGGCAAACATAGAAGAGAAATCAATGATTAATGTTCAGTATGCAGGGGAACAGGCAGCGCCGTGGCTTTGTTAGTGATGGATATCATGGTGGTGTTTTTGTCATTATGTCCTTACGTGCTCTATCTTTCACACTGAAAACTGCTAGGAACACAAGATTTGCTGTGAGATATCATAGAACTCTGCAGCTCTTACAAAACAGATAGCAGAACATGAAACCGAGAAAACCGTAGGGCCAAAGCACCAAGGATGATACTGTTGCTTCGCGGGAATGATGGCGATATCCTTTTCACAGGCTGCTTAAAATGTATTAGGTTTCTTATTGTACTCCAAATAAATAAATTGACCTTAATCTCTAATCATGATTGCCCATGTAGCTAATGGAAGGATTAAAAGAAATTAAGCCCTTCTGCCAAGAGGCCTGCTTTATGGGCTTCAGAAGAATACATTTAGCACACTGCATAATAGATTATTGATGTTCTTCCATAAATGATTATATATTGAGGTCTTTTTAATTAAAGGAATGAAGCAGGTCAAACTTTTTATATGAAATAGCAAGTGAAGGAGTGTTTTATGCTCATTACCACAACCACCATGGTCAAATTCTCTTTTATATTGCATTTTAAAAACACATTTTTAATGAAAACCTTATTGAACACATCGTTATAGTTAATTATCAATATTTTAAAAAGACCCTTTACGACTGACCTGTCTGTCTTAGTAAACACTTGTGTCCCCATGAAATAACAATTGAGGAATATCTTTTGCTTTAAAGGGGTATTCTGGAATTTTTCCAACTAATGACCTCTCTACATGAGTCCCGTGTGGCGCAAAGTGCTAAGCTCTTGCTCATGACCTGAAGGTTGGGAGTTAAGGTAGCCGGCTCAAGGCCTTCCATGCTTCCGAGGTTGGTTAAATGAGTACCCAGCTTGTTAGGGGGTTATAAGTTGGTGCTATTGTCCTCTAGATAGGTTATCATTAGTTGATGGACAGGAATCTACCATCCTGGCATCCCTGTCCATCAGCTGATGTCCATGGAGTGGAAGTGGGAGCACTGGCTTCACTCGCATTGAGATCAGTGGGAGCCCCGCACTTCTTTTGCACCTCCTGCCCCTGTTGTAGGCAGGACTGGATGTCTTATCCTGATCATGAAGTTGGACAGAAAGTGCAATAGAAGTGTGGCACTTGCTCCCCTGACCGCTTGTGATGATGTAAGTAGGCTGGAGGATCAGCTGATGGGATTGTGAATGGCCGAGGATAGATCATCAGCTGGAACAAGGCTGAATTACACCATTAATTATAAGTTGTACTGTGCCTAGATGGTAATAGGAGATGACAAAAGACAGATATAAATTACAATCACCACAACATTACTAGGAAACAGATGTACAAATACCAAGGAATCAGCATAATGTACACCAGGAAGACTTGTTATCAGAACTCCACCATTCAGAGGAATAACTGTCACCCTCTGAGAGGAGGGACTAGAATATATGCACTACAATAATAGCTGATTGGCTGGCTCAGAGAACCACCTTCTTGCCGACCAATCAAGACGCACATCAGCAGATGGCTGTTCACTCATTGGTGCTCATGACAGGGCACATGCTCCAATGGCAGGGTCACATGGGCTGGACTGACCTTGTAATGTCAGCCTGGATGCACAGTGGTAGTATCACAGCTGGCACACCATGGCAACCAGAAACTATAGCAACACACCCTCTACTGTTAACACCCAGTTGTCAGTTTATTCATAAGTCATTGACAACAAAAGAACGGCACGATGCAGAATTCTAAAAAAAAATGGCTACAAAGGTATTTACTAGAGAATAAATCTATTTATTAAAACAGGCATGTTAGCAGAGTTGACAGGTCGTCCTTAAAGGAAACATGTCATGTTGAATGTGGCAGCTAAACCGAAAGCAGTACAGCTCCACCACTGCAGTGGGGAACACCAGTGATAATTGCCATGTGCAAATCACATAATAGCCCGAAACAGTACTATTCTTTGTGTAAATACATGGCAGCTTATTCTGAAAAGTCAGCTGAAAAGTCAAATAGACTTTAAGTAACTTTTATCTCTCTGCTCCTATTCGTATCAATATCCTGAATGTCTTGGAATTTGGTCTATTTTTATTCCATGACATTTTTCTTACACTTATTGAAACTGAATTTTAGAGATATGATGAATTGTGAACAGTTTTACGGGTCATCACTTATATTCCATAGAGAACTTATGTCACTGACTAATCAGTGAATGTAGGCTATAAAAACATGTGGTTCTAGAGTTTATTAGTATGCTTCTATCTATCTATCTAATTAATTATCTATCTATCTATCTATCTATCTATCTCCTATCTATCTATCTATCTATCTATCTATCTATCTATCTTCTATCTATCTATCTCCTATCTATCTATCTATCTATCTATCTATCTATCTATCTATCATCTATCTATTTCATATCTATCTATCTCATATCTATCTATCATCTATCTATCTATCTATCGCATATCTATCTATCTATCTCATATCTATCTATCTCATATCTATCTATCTATATCTATCTTCTATCCATCTATCTATCTATCTATCTATCTATCTCATATCTATCTATCTATCTCATATCTATTTATCTATCTATCTATCTATCTATCTATCTATCTATCTATCTATCTATCTATCTATCCCATATCTATCTATCTATCCCATATCTATCTATCTATCTATCTATCTATCTATCTCATATCTATCTATCTATCTATCTATCTATCTATCTATCTATCTATCTATCTATCTATCCATCTATCTATCTCATATCTATCTACTGTATCTATCTGGACAGGCATATATTTTTTTTCGAGAAATACAACCTTTAAATAACTTATTATCTCCTATCTGACATGATTGAAATTCTACAGTCTATTAAATATTAACGTTATTCATTTAAATGTTATATTACACCCTTTGGGCTACTTCTTGTGCACACAGAAACAGATATTGCAATTATCCCATGACCAATTCTATCTCTTTATGTTACCACCTGACAAAGGTCTGAAAATAATATGTATTACGCGCCAAAGAAATTAATGAAGTGATCTTAATAAATCTGTGAAGTGGTCCTCACAGGATGATAAGTTTTCCTTTACTGCAGGTTATTTTTCACTAGAGTTAAGAAACATAGTTGTGAAGATGTGTTAATTAGATTTTAATGAAAATAGCAACAAATACATCTATCAATCTATCTATCTATATCATATCTATCTATGTATCTCCTATCTATCTATCTATCTATCTCGTATCTATCTATATATCATTTCTATCTATGTATCTATCTATCTATCTATCTATCTATCTATCTATCTATCTATCTCATATCTATCTATCTATCTATCTATCTATCTATCTATCTATCTCATATCTATCTCCTATCTATGTATCTATTTATCTCATATCTATCTACCTATCTATCTATCTATCCATCTATCCATCTATCTATCTCATATCTATCTATCTATCTATCTATCTATCTATCTATCTATCTATCTATCTATCTATCCATCTATCCATCTATCTATCTCATATCTATCTATCTATCTATCTATCTATCTATCTATCTATCTATCTATCTATCTATCTATCTCATATCTATCTCCTATCTATCTATCTATCTATCTCATATCTATCTCCTATCTATGTATCTATTTATCTCATATCTATCTACCTATCTCTCATTATATACCTTCAAATATGTATAGAAGAAATTTGTAAATCCAATTACTTTCTGAAGTAAAAAAAAAAAAAATTGGTGAAAGGGGATTTATTCTAAAAGCATTCCATTGCTCAACTGCCCAATGGCCATGCTACTTGCACCATCCTAAATGGACTGGTGCATCTTCTTTGAGAGAACTCACTGGGCATTTGCAGGATGAATGTAGGGAAATATTAACTGAAGTGTATTAAACATTAAGGCCCATTTAGACACAACGATTATTGCTTAAAAGTCGCTCAAAAGCCATAACTTGAGCCATAACCGTTGCATCTAAACGTGTGGCCATCGTGCACTTTTCGTGCACTATTCGTTCAAGCTAAAAGTCAGTGATGACTCTTATCAGCGCCGCACTCTGAGTTCTGAGCGGGATGCCGGTGATAGCTTTCTTTCAGCTGGTATCCTGCTTGGACTTCTCAGCGGGACACCAGCGGGACACCAGCTGAAAGCTCTGAGAACAAAGCAGCTGTTTGCATATATAAAGCAACTGCTGTTCTCTAAACTGCCAGTGGTGTCCCGCACCGCCTGCATTTAACTCTTAAGTACCTAATTAGCTACTTAAGAGTTATGCAAAGATGATCAGTCAAAACTTGCACTCAAGCTGTCGTTTGAGCGATTTTTGAGCGATCATTTTTCAGTGTAAGTGGGCCTTTAGGGCTTAGTCACACGGGGGCATCGGCGCCCGTGTTACTGCAGGAAGGAGACGGCCGTACCTCAAGCCGGATGTCTCTCTGCAGCGCCGGGAGAAAGAACATGTGATCGGCTTCATTGCCGGTCATGTGTTCTATCTTCAGCGCTGCAGAGAGACGTCCGTCTTGAGGTACGGCCGTCTTGCTCCTGTAGTGAGGCCTTCGTCACACGGCTGCATCGGCGCCTGTGTAGGGTGCCGATGCGCCCGTGTGACTGAGCCCTTAGTAGAAAGTATGCCACGGAGGGTATCTGATGTCATTAGGGTCAAAGAAAACCCCACTAAGTATTAACCTATGGAAATAAATATTACTTTGTATTATTGCTCAGGGGTTCTATTACTTTGATAGTGTAATGCAATGCCTAATTAGCAAGAGAACTACCTGATAGTTCAGCAGAGACTGTTTGTGCATCTACAGTATGTCAGAACCTCCAAAAAGTAGAAATTTCCACTTGCACTATTCTTGTCCAGAGCATGCTAGATTCTCCGAATGTGATATTATTAGTAATAAGTCTAGTAATTATCTACTGTGTAATATTGTGTTCGGAAGAATCAGAAGACAAATAAGAAACCCCGTTTATTTCTTTTCCAGTTATTTTCTCCAAATAATATGATTATCGCTTGGAAACAATTAAACATGATTCCATTTGAAGGCAGTAATTGTTTTCCTCTGTTAATTTGTGGATTATTTAGAAGCTTAGTAAAAAATTGCTTCTCTTTATGGCTTAGAAAGCAGCAGTTTTTTGTTTCATTAAGAAAGGATACTGAAGAAGATCCTTTGGATTTTTCGATGCAGTTTGGTTCAGCTTTTTCCTTTGGGGTATCTCATTTCATTCTGCAAAGAATACACAGAGCTGTGGGCTGCAATCCAGACATCTATAATGCATAACCGCTCAGCAGCGATTTCTTTTTCCAAAATCTGATACTACCCCGTGATATCACATAGGCAACGCGCAAACTTGGAAAAACTGGAGGTAAAAGCTGGCACATTTGTCCCAGTCCCGTGTGTATTGGCATCCGGATTGTTTTTGATGTCTTAGCACAGTTGAAAAGAAAACTGCGCTGGGTCAGATGTACAAGGTTGTTTGTTGATATGTCAAGAGATGCACAACTAAAAGGGAAAAAAATGTTCTTACATATAAAGTACTACATGGAGTCTCTATGGATTATACCCCATGCTCTGTGATGATTTCTGAAGACTTTTTCATAATCCCCTTTAAAGGAAATTCAGAGTCTTTGATATCTAAAAACTAATTAGATCTGTTTTTAGAATTAACAGCATGTGGGATTTGCTTACAGAAGGAAACATTGCAGCAGAACATTCTTCAAATTGCAATGGACAATCATGGCTTCTGTGGTAGCCATGGGCATAACTATAGGGGATTCAGGGAATGCGGTTGTACCCGGGCCCAGCAGCCTTAGGGGCTCCATAAGGCCTCTCTTCTCCATATAGTAAGTCCAGTACTATGAATAAAGCATTATAGTTGGGGGCACAATTACAGATTTTGCATTGGGGCTCAGAAGCTCCAAGTGGTACTATTGTACCTTGTCACCACCGGAAGCTAGGGGCTGACAGCCTTAGCTGCAGTAGACACCCCTTGTCATGCCCCTAGCTTCCCATTGGCTCATGGAATAGCACCAACTTTGTTAAAACCCCGTGTGCAAGACACTGCGGCTGGATGGAGGACGAAGGGGGAGACCGAGACCGGGTGTCAGCGGCGCAATGGAGGGTGACTGCGGCCACACCAAGGACACTGACAGCGGAGCTGGGGGGCCCATGGGCGGAGATACTGTGGCTCCCACAGTGAGACAGAGAGTGTGGCCAGTGGCGCGGCTGCACAGAAACAGATTGTGCAGCGGTGATGTGGTTCCTGGGCTGAGGGGCCGACTGGGATTCTGAGCACTGCTCACTCTCACTCTCCCCGTCCGCCTTGGAGCACTGCCACTGTGTCGAGGCTCGACCGGGACTCCTCACAACACTGGTGAGTGGCAGACGCTCACTGTCCCTGTCCACCTTGCAGCGCTGCCACTGTGTCGGGATACACAGTGTGCTGCTCGCTCCCCTGGGCGTTACCGCTGCATCTTGTCTCCCAATCGGCATCTAGGGGCATGACAGGGGCGTTCACTCCTGCTAACACCTGTCCCACCACTAGCTTTCAGTGGTGACATGATACTACAGTACCGCTTCAAGTTATGCCTCTGGTGGTAGCCATTGGTTGGTTAGGTTTTTTTTTGATGTCCCCAACTGTGAAATAGTTTCTGTCATTTTTCTTTTTCCTATTACAGTACATCTATCCTAATTTAAGGAAAAGACAATCTAAGGCATTGTAAGCTTCAACAGTACTATTCAACATTGTCACATTCTGCAGTCAAAAATTTTTGAACTAGAGCCACCTAGCGCTAAAATCAATATCAGCCTTTGCGTTAAAAAATATATGGTACAAATCTATTTATTATACTTCACTTATATATAGATTATATAGCTGTTTCAAATAGCCTTCTCTAGCATTGTAATCTTAAATGGGTTGACCACTTTTGGGGTATTCTTTATAAAATGCCTGGGAATGTGTATTTTTGGACTTAATAGTAGAGGCAAGCCCCTATCCCGGCTTTCTAAGCCTCCTGTAACCCTTGTAAGGCGCTTCTGTCCATAAAATAGCTGCATGTTGAGAGGCATATGACAACACATCATCATGTCTGTTCCTTTGAAACATAGTGGACTTGTTACCAACGTCAAGTACGTCTTCGTACACAGATCAAAGTGACACTGTGTTTCAATGGAGGTGTAGGGATGTGTTGGTCACATGCCTCTTCGTATGCAGCCATCTGATGTATGGCTAAAAAGGAAATAAAAACAGCACTCTATAAGGCAGATGGCGATGACCAAGATTATAGAAGCAAAGGATAGTCTTACCTGATGTGGTTATGCAATTGTACGACACATAGCGTCTGTCAGTAAAATAGTACCCTTCCGAAAATGGATCCGTAGATAGCCACCATGTCTCAGATCAGTATTGTGGATGGGAAATTGGAGATAATTGATGAGCTCGACAGCAGACCCCAGGAATTGCACAAAACACCTTTATTTGGAAACACATTTCTACGTGTATCCGTACCTTCATCTGGCACTTAACCTGTTATTTTTTTTTTCCATTTTCTTCCCTGTTTTCCAAAAACATTTTTATTTGGCAATGGTTAATAGCCAGATGAAGTTGTCAAGAAGCACAGAAAGGCATTGTCAAATAACGGTGTTTTCTGAAATTCTTGGGGTCTCCTATCCAGCATGCCACCATCTTCCTACCTACACTGCTGATCTAATGCATGGAACTGCCATCCACAAGGGACAGAAGGCTGGCTGAGCGGGGAAGTATGTGTGTGTGTTGGGGGGACTACTAAGGACATTGGAACACATTTTTAATGATTGACTTATTTAGTGAATACATAAACACACTTCTTCTTCTTCATCTTCTTCTTTCTGTTCTTTTTCTTCTTCTTCTTTCTGTTCTTTTTCTTCAACTAAGATGACCTAAGAGTGTTATACAGGGCATTTGTGGCTCTTAGGCCTTAGTCAGACGGGAGTTTTTTCGTGCGATTTGCGGATCGCATGACGGATGCGCATTCGCAAATTGCATGAGGCCTTAGTCACACGGGCGTTTTTTCCCGCGATTTGCGGATCGCATGACGGATGCGCATCCGCAAATCGCGTGACCGGGGCCCAAAAATCTGCTCCTAGCCGCTTTTCATTAGAAACGGGCCGGAGCTGTCCAGCGCATTGCATTCAATGGAGCCGGCAATACAGCCGGCTCCATTGAAAGCAATGCGCTGCGGGCGAGCGCGGGATGAATTGTCAGGAAGGGCTTAAATATATAAGCCCTTCCCTGCAATTCATCCTAAAATGTGTTAAAATGAAAAAAAATTGTATACTCACCTTTCCGCTGCAGCCGGAGTCCAGCCGCGGCCGCTGTCAGTTCTCCTGAACTGCTTCTCGGCACTATTCAGCCGGCGGGGCTTTAAAATCCCCACCTGCTGAATGATCTGCCTCTGATTGGTCACAGCCCTGACCAATCAGAGGCCGGTTTTCACACTCAGCGCTGAGCCAATCAGGGGAAACTCTGACTCACACCCCCTTCACACCCACTGCAGGCCGGCCGTGCTGAACTCCGTCTGCCGGGACAAGGTGAGTATATATATTTTTTTTAATTTAACACATTTCTGGATGAATTGCAGGGAAGGACTTATATATTTAAGCCCTTCCCGACAATTCATCCCGCGCACGCCGGCAGCCCATTGCTTTCAATGGACAAACATCGTTCTTCTCTGCCACAGCTGTTACAGCTGTGGCAGAGAAGAATGATTTGTCTTCTATATGTTCTCAATGGGGTCGGCGCTGCTGCCGCCGGCCCCATTGAGCACATATAGAGAAGAGAATAGGAATCGCAGATCACAGATAGATGCGATCTGCGATTTCTGTTCTATAATTTATCGGACGAGCGCATAAAAAGCGCTCATGTGTCCGATACCATTGCAAAGCAATGGTTTTATAAAATCGGCCGACGCATGCGCAAATCGCGGCATAAAACGCCCGTGTGACTAAGGCCTTAGACAGTATTATACTCCAATTTTAGGTGTATTTGCATCGGCGAAGTTCCAAACTAATTAGATTGAACCAAATTCTGTAAATCTGCAGTACCAAACTTTTGAAAAGTTCGCTCATCACTACTAGTTACACGTTGCATTCTACGCTCTTCATGTTTGTGGCTCAAGGCAACTGGACATGTCACTCAATAGGTAAAGGCTGGGGTTTGGCAAACAGACTTCCCTTAACCATCTGGGGCAAATAAGAAACTTAGACATGCTAATACATCATAAACAGCTAAATTGTGATGAGAGGATTAGGTAATGATGTGAAATATACAATGAGAATGGAAAAACAGAGAAAAACAGAAGGAATGCAACAGGAATCATTATTCACAAAGCCACTTCCAATGTTTCCGATGGGAAAAGGAACTGCAACCCTTCGCTCCCATAAATATGTCAGCAGTTCTTCCTTAACCATAAATGTGGATAGAGTGATTTATCTCCAGGAAGATATACAATGCTCTACACGTCAATGGCTCGTGTATATAACAATAAGTGTAGCTATTGTGATTTATATTCCAAAAGGTACATCAGGTTACATTTTCTGGTAGCGTTTTTCTGAATTACAGCCCGGAGATTGTGATAACTACCCCACTCTTCCATTTTAGTTGAGCTACTAAACATTTCCATGTTATTCAGGTCATCTTTCCTGCCGTATGACTTCACCTTTACAATACAGATCCATTCATTTACTATGCATAATAAATGGTATTTTCCTGCGGCGTACATAAGATTGAGTGAATATTGGAACCAGGATATTAGGTGGTGCACAGTTTGTACGTGTCATACTTCAGATGTATGAGGTAGGCTCCAGAGCAGATATGTTTAGAGCTGTCACTTATTCCTCTTTGGGCGATTTGTTTTGACTGGGCCGACTGTAGAGAACGAGCTTCCTGGCTGACATATTGCAGACTTCCATCTATTTCAAATGCGTCTTTTATGGAGACAATCAGCAGATATTAGTCATGTCAAATTAAGAAAGCGAAAAAAAACAGAGGCGCCATTTGTATCTTCATTCTTCAACATTTTTAAGCTTACTTTGTCAAGAGAAAGAATACAAAGTCTGCTCCATCCATGCCATTACTCTAAGCTACAGTATTGATATTGGCATATTTCTTCTTCTTCACCGTCTCCTTGTTTTCCTTCTCTTTCTCCCGTATTAGGCCCAATGCACACGGACGGATTTTTGCTGCAGAATTCACGGCCAGACGCCCACCGCGAATTCCGCAGCAATGTCCGTCCATAGCAGGCAATCTAAAATGATTCTCCACGCACACTAGCGGAATTGACTTGTGATTTCCGCTCGTGGAGGAAGAATCGCAGCATGCTCTATTTTTGTGCAAGACTCGCTTCCATTGCAACTGTCCCTCCCATGGTGATTCCGAAATGTCAATTTTGTAATTGCCGCAGATCCATGTCATGCTCTGCACTGAGCATGTGCGGTGGTGTGCCACCCAGAACATCTGTAGTACATCCGAGACAGGTACGTGTGGGTCACTGGCTGACACAGGGTCGGATTTTGCTGTGAGATCTCGCAGACGGAATCTGATGTGGCTGTGTGCATGCGGCCTTATATGTATTAGTTGATTTGGCTTATTATTGTTATGTAGTAATAATAATCACTAAATATAATAATATAATTACAAAACAAATTCCCCAAAAGTTTGGACACTGTAAAATGTAAAGAAAAAAAAGAATGCAATGATCTGGAATTCTTATATAACCAGATTTTATTCAGAATGGAACATATATCAGAAGTAGAGATGAGCGAGTATACTCGCTAAAGGCAAGTGCTCGAGCGAGCATTGCCTTTAGCGAGTACCTGCCCGCTCGAGACCAAAGGTTCGGGTGGCGGCGCAGGGGAGCGGTGAGTAGCGGCAGTCAGCAGGAGGGAGCGGGGGGGGGGAGAGAGGGAGAGAGAGATCTCCCCTCCGTTCCGCCCTGCTCTCCCCCGCAGCTCCCTGCCCGCCGCCGGCACCCGAACCTTTGGTCTCGAGCGGGCAGGTACTCGCTAAAGGCAATGCTCGCTCAAGCAATTGCCTTTAGCGAGTATACTCGCTCATCTCTAATCAGAAGTTTTCCATTTCATTAAAAAAAATACCTCATTTAGAAATTGAGGGAAGCAACACATCTCACAAAAGTTGCGCCGGAGCCGTGTCTACTATTGCGTAGCTTCTCCTCTTCTTTTTACAACAGTCTATAAACGTCTGGAAAGTGAGGAGACCAATTGCAGGAGTTTGGGGAGAGGAATGTTGTTCTGTTCTTGGCTGATGTAGGATCCTAGCTGCGCAACAGTTCCGGGTCGTCTTTTTGTTTCGTAATGCGCCAAAAGTTTTCTATTGGCAAAAAGTCTAGACCTCAGGCGCCCCGTTCAGCACCGGAACTCTTCTTCTGCAAGGCAGTACTGTTGTGATGGATGCAGTATGGGGTTTAGCATTGTCTTGCTGAGATATGCAAGGCTTTCCATGAAAGAGACGTTGTCTCGGTGGGAGCATAGAAACTCTGACCCATATCACGCTTCCATCTCTGCGATTTTGCTGAAAATCGCTTTGCTGAACGTGTGATTTTCACGCATGTTTTTCACACTTAAGAAAATTGCATGTATTTTCAATTTGAAAACGTAAAAATTGCACTTGTATGAAACTCACTTATACATGCGAGCACAATGTGAATGCAATGTGATTTTTTTCTCACCTATTGGAAGCAAGATTTCTGCGGCCTTGAATAGAACATGCCGTAAACTTTTGGTAAGAGAGAAAAACCACCCATTGCAAATAATGAGGTCCATTTGCTTGTGAGTTATGGGCATCTTGTAATGTGCAAAACTCGCACCAGAATATCTGCCGTGTAAATACAGCCTTTGTGGGAGACAAAAAAAGAAGACCCTATTTTCTAATTTCATATTGTCCCTGTTAGGCCTCGGTCAGACGACCGTTTTTTGCCGCGATTTGCAGATCGCATGACGGATGCGCATCCGCAAATCGCATAAGCGGGCCGACGATTCGGCAGAAAATCTGCAGCTAGCAGCGTTTTTGGCGAAACAGGCCCGATCAAAGGAGCGCTGTCCAACCCATTGAAATTCAATGGAGTTGGCAATACAGCCGGCTCCATTGAAAGCAATGGGCTGCCGGCGAGCGCGGGATGAATTTTCGGGAAGGGCTTAAAAATATAAGCCCTTCCCTGAAAAACATCCAAAAATGTGATAAAATAAAAAATATATATATACTCACCTTGTCCCTGCAGCCGGAGTTCAGCCGCGGCCGGCCGGCAGTTCTCCTGAACTGCTCTGTGTAGTATTCAGCAGCCGGGGATTTAAAATCCCCGCCTGCTGAATGAGCTGCCTCTGATTGGTCACAGTGTCACCAATCAGAGGCAGCTCTCACTCACCCATTCATGAATGGGTGAGTGAGTGCTGCCTCTGATTGGCTGAGCGCAGGGACCAATCAGAGGCAGCTCTCAGCTGTCATTCAATAGAGAAAAGCTGCAACGGAATGCCGGCGGCTGAACCGCTTCAAAACCCATGGCGAAATGCTGTGCGTTTTGAATCTGTGTCTGTCCCATGGAAATCTCTCGGTGCGGCCAAGCCACGCAATTTCCGTGGGATTTTCATCCTTTGGGAACCCATCCTAATAGCTGTTCTGTACATATTTCATAGCTTTCGGCCCACAAAATTGAATAGAAAACTCAGATTAAGACGATGGCAAATCCTGGTTGAATAAGAAATGTATTAACCTAGAGTCACACTGTTTAATTATTGCTTTTCCCACGCATAGAATATTCTAACCTTTCATTAAAAAGTACAAATAAAAAAAAAAGCAAAAACATAGTATAAACAAATGTTGTCTAACAATGGTAATATATCAAACTGTCTTCCAAAAATAAATGACTTTATAACCAGGCTGCATAAAGTAAATTGGATTTTGAGCCTTTTGTGTTCATTTCTTGTAGCCTTAGAAATCGAAGCAACGGAGCTGGTCCCTTTTGTTGTAATTAAGAGTGAGGGATTGAGAAATGTGCCTTCTATTGACTTCAGAGCTCACAAGAAGCTACCTTGAAAAATAATTTAATAGTTTCTAAATGTCATTAAAGCTTCGACATGTTTGATAAATTAGACTTTTTATTTCGGAGCATTATAGTGTAGTCTCATTTGCGAGAGGTCATTCTAATGTGCAGCGGCTAACCAGAATGCATTGATGCAATGTAAACAAAATAATTGTACTGTCTATTGCCACCAAGGTCCCGCAGGAATGGGAGTGTTAATAAGGTCTTGTTAAATCTGCTTGTACTCATTTGTGGATGCACAGTCTATTCCTGTGTAGCCAATATTCCCATCGGACGCCATAGTTGACTGAACTAGGTCTACTTTTACAAAGTTTAATTCCTTCCAATGTAAATTTAGAAATTGCAATTCTCTGACAATATGTTGCGAGACCTATGCCGTGTCATTAACACAGTCACACTTAGCTTCTCCAAACACTTATTCATTAGTGACTTCACACATCAGGGTCCTCCAGTCACTTCCATTTCTGGATGGTTGAAAATTATGCCGCAAGCTGGATAAATGATACACCTGCACAAAAACTCTAAAAGAAAAAAACTGCTAGCGGTGTACTTAACCCTTTCCAATCCACTGTCTGATGTCTTAAGACATTATGATTTAAGGCCGCACAGCTCCGATGTTGGAAAACATCCGTCTGGGTTCTCTTACTGTATATTGCCAGCCTTTCTGCTGTTGAAGCCTATCCAACGTGTCAGCTCATGCAGTACTGGTTTTAGCCAGCATATAGCGCCGTTGTGTAAGGGCAGAAAAAGAGTAAGCCTCCTAGGAAAACCAGGATAGAAATTGGATTGGAAAGGGTTAAGACCTCTTTCATAGGGGTGACAGCGAAATTGGCGCTACAAAATCGCAGCAATTTTGTAGCAACAGTGATGCATTTTCTGGTGGAAAATCAGAAATTATTGCTGCCTGTGAAGAACCTATCAACAGCCAGCGTGTTGTGGAGCTGGATTTATGAATTAGCGGTATTGATTGGCCGAGTTAAAAGTCCAGCCTCCATGATACTCTGGCTGTTCATTGGTTGTTCAGCCGCTGCTCAGCCAATTAATGCAGCACTGGATCAACCAATCACAACCATTGCATTGGTTTATTGAGTACTGCATTGATTGGCTGAGCAATGCTGGATGAACCAATCACAGCCATCGCTTCCTGGTGGGGAGATGAATGAATCGCGCAACCAGGAAGTGATCTTTTCTGGGTGAACGAGGACTGCAGGACACCCAGCGGAGCTTTGGAGAGCAGTGGGGGGACCCGGACCAAGCCTTTTAGGTAAGTATTACTATTTTTTTTGGAGAACATGGAGTGGCTTATTTTCTAATGCTAAAGTCGTATCACCTTACACAAAAATGGGATTTTTTGTGTTGCGATGCAAAAAAGGCTCCATAGGAAAGCATGGGCTACAAAAAAATTGCAAATAGCGGCAACCTAGAGCATGCCGTGATTTTTTTTCAAGATAGCATCAGAGAAAATAGCGCTAATGTGAAGGAACTCAGTGGAAAGCATGAGGTTCACATACATGCATTTTCTCGCATGTATCACGGCAAAATCTTACAATTTTGTCGCCCATGTGAAAGCAGCCTAAAAAAGAAGAAACTCTCAATCACAACTTGGAAACTTGAATTCCAGTATGGAATGAAACATTGAATAATATTTCCTGTTTCTATACTAGCAACTCAATTATTTCTGCTCCTTAGGCCCAGACACCTAGCGTATTTAGGGTCATGTGGTGTCTGTGTTAATTCACTTGCCCACACCGCTCCATTATAGCCTAAGGGGCTACTCAGATTGATGCAATTTTTCACACTGACCGGTGGTTTACATAAAAAAACTTATGAATAACCTATTCTTGTCAATGTCATGGACATGAAATTCGACATGCTGATGTGTAAATCGGATAGCACAAGAAAAGATGCGAGTTGTGTCCAAGTGTCTCAGACACAACCTGATCACACAGAGAATCTGCACCCTGTCTTATACTGGTCAATTACTATTATGATTTTGTCATTAGCCATAGATTGCAACAATATTTGCACTGATTTCATTCATCTAGATCACTGAGTACAACCACTCTGCTATCTCTGGAAGTTCTGTAGAAATGAATAGAGTAGTATTGTGCATGCATTACTACCGTTCTATTTATTTGAGAACACTCGAGACCTCAGTTCTTATGATCGGTGGTGGTCCAAGTGGAAGGACCCTTACTGATTAGATACTAATTGCCTAACCCATGAATAGGTGATAAGTTCTTTCCATGGAACAACTCTTGTCCCACTTCTAGAGTTTTGCTGCAGGAAGCAGACAGCTCTGTACATTGCATAGTGGCCCATGTTAGTATTGCAGGCTGGGTCCCATTCAGTTCATAAGGACTTAGCTACCTTACACTACCAATTTGGGCCACAGCATAATGTAAGGAGTTGTCTGCTCCCAGCAGCAAAACAACTAGAAGAAGGACAACAGTTTTAAGAAAGACCCTGCCCAAAAGAGCTTAAAATATATACATCATTTACAGCCAAAGTACAGATTTTTGAAGGGAATGTATCATCTACATTTTTAAAATTTGTTTTAATTTTCTCATTTACATTTTTTAAATGATACTTTCTGTACAAGACTATAGAAATTGCCATCTTGTCTGAACTACAGTTATCACCATTTAGATATATGCTTTGAAGCAGCCTTTTGGGTCAAAGACACAATGGACAGGGGACACCCACTGATTTCCATGGGGGACTATTCTAGGCATGCTCTGTGAACTGTGTAGAGGTCATTATGCAGAGAGGGGGAGGAGGTGAGCTGTTACCCTCATTTTTTGTGAATGGCGGAACCGGTATTATCTACATATAGGTGCTATCTTTCATTGTAATCCTGTGCATGGTGATAATGCTGCTGGAAAGCTTTTTTTTTTTTACAGAACAGGTAGTTTTAGCTTATTATTTTATGGAATATTGTTGACTAGAATGGCCGAATACTTGGAATTGTGAAAATGAGAATATAGCCCAGCCAACCTATCAGCTGGGCTAGAAACGAAGGAAGATGTTCATCTCCGGTGGCCAGCAATAAATGAGACCATGCATACACTAGCCGGTGCATCACATATTCCGGAGCTGATGTTGGGACATCAAACCCGTACCAGCACTTGTAATCAGGACGTCACAGCACTGTCGGCAATGTGACACGTGTATTCAGAAATTAGGTAACAATAGACCCCCATGTTTACTCAATATTGAGCTTCACATCTCAGATCTCTCAATAACTTTCATTGACTCGAACATCAACTGAAACAATTTGACTCGTGATATTGGATATTGTTTGTCAGTGACTCAGCATGTCCTCCTATTAGAGACATTGTCTTTCTGACAAGCATAGATTTAGATGTATTATAAGTGTATCAATAATAGCTTTCAGATATGAGGATATGAGTTATTATTTTCAGTGCATGTATTATAGAATCCCTGTAGGTGATAATATTGATGGGAAAACATTCTAGCGAGAGAGTAATTATTCATGTGGTCACTAATTTGCAGGAAATGATTTTTTTTTACTGTAAAGAAACATTTGTAAACAATAACAAATTAAGCAGTAATAAATCACATGCAAAATGAATAAAGATCGAGCATTGATTTTTCTTTTCCAGTTTTTTTAATATCTATTATACTAGTCATTTTATGAAAACTTTTTCATAGTTAGAAGACAACTTTATATTAGTTCCATTGGACGAAAATACATCATTCTGAATAGTTACAATCCCAGGATTAATGTATAGCTTTCTACTATAAAGACTGGGAATATATTGTAAGCAATGATATACCGTGCTTGGCACAGATGTAGACATTATTATCAGGTGTATTCTGATTACTCGATTTACAGCATTGAAGTACATTGTAGGTAATTACTGTATCATAATATGTTAAATGTTAGGTTAAGGTTTGCAACATTTGTATTTAAGGGTTGACCACCTTGGACAACCCATTTTTGTTTAAAGGCTATGCAAACGTGTGTGCATCAAAAATCAATACATTTTGTGCAAATCTTACTAAGTCCCTGCAGAAATAAAATGATGCACTTAACAGTTGTTTCCCCATTGAGTTTCCCTTCTCATGCTTTTAAAAAGCCTCATATCTGCTTTTGCAGGTTCTCCTATATTAAAGTTTCTGGGTCATGGGAATTCCCAGCACTAATGAGCTGGTCTCATCAGCACAAGCTCAGCTCTTCCAGAAGCCGTGTAGCATAACCACGCCCACTCAATACTACACAGCTATCTCTCATCCTCTCTCTGATTATCTGCTAGTACTGTTTTCCCTCCCTGCTGCTAAGAGCATAAAATTTACTCAGAATGAATTACAGCCCTTTGTAATAGTAGTTTTCTATGCTCTCTGTCCTTTTGATTTCCTCAACCATCCCCGTGCACCATCATACAGCCCTCTGTAATAGCTCAGTGGAAAGGCAATGAATGGATCTTCACAACAGGGGAGCTGGCTAGGGGAAGAGCTGCAATACAATTTATCAGTTTAGACTTTAAACTAACATAGTTTGTCTGCTAAGATGTCAGTCCTCCAGTCTGCAGTGCCTCAATCAAAGAAGAAGAACTTTTTAATGAACACCAGTAAGAAAGTCTTTATTTCGAAAAAGACATGGAGTGCAAAGGTGTATATATACTTTAAAAGGGCTACCAATCAATGGTAGAATCTGACAGTAAGTGTTCAATTTCTCAACAACATTACCATAGAAGAAATTAAGCATTAGGCTAGTATTACACAGCAAATTGTATCACTAACATGAAGATCACAATGTCACATTAGGACTAGAGATGGGCGAGCGTACTCGGTCACGCCCCTTTTTCGCCCGAGCGCCGCGATTTTCGAGTACTTCCGTACTCGGGCGAAAAGATTCGGGGGGCGCCGTGGGTGAGTGGGGGGTTGCAGCGGGGAGTGGGGGGAAGAGGGAGAGAGAGAGGGCTCCCCCCTGTTCCCCGCTGCTACCCCCTGCTCCGCCACGCCTCCCCCCGCCCACCGGCGCCCCCCGAATCTTTTCACCCGAGTACGGAAGTACTCAAAAATCGCGGTGCTCGATCGAGTAATTACTCGAAATGAGTAGGTTCGCTCATCTCTAACTAGTACACTACAACTAATGATTGTCAATGTGGTCACAACCCGACATGCAACCCCTCGCGACTGTGAAACGCCTGTTGCAAGAAATCCAAACCTGCTGAATTTTTGGTTCAGGGTCACATTTCACATGTGGCATTTCTACCATAGACAATAACGTAAAACGCATGGAGCTGTCACTTACTTGCGACATGTCTGCAATTTTGTGGGGGGATTTAACAGTTAAATAGCATCTCTAAAATAGTCACTTTACAGCAATTTATAGACAAATATTGCACATTTTTTGGTAATCAACTAGTCTGAGATTTATGGTTGTGTAACATAGTAACACAGTGTGTAAGGCTAGCTCAGCCTATTACCCCCCAATCTTGATCCAGAAGAAGGCAAAAACCCCAATGAGGTAGAAGCCAATTTTTCTCATTTTTTGGGGAAAAAAGTCCTTTTCAACTCTAATCTGGCAATCAGAATAAATATTGGATCACGGATCCTTCTTAAAAATTCACTGACTATGATATGTAACATGGACTATAGCATGTGATATTGTTACAGTCAAGAAAGACATCCTGGCCCTTCTTGAAGTCTTTTAGCAAGTTCACCATCAACACGTCCTCAGAGTTCCATGGTCTCACTGCTTTTACAGTAAAGAACCCCTTTCTATGTTGATGTAGAAACCTTCTTTCCTCTAGACGTAGAGTGTGCCCCCTTTTTACAGTATAGCCCTAGCCTTATAAGATATCAACTGAAATTAATTGAATGGCCATATTAGCCCTCTCTATGAGCACAAAATTTCCTTCCACTTCAAAGATACATTTTTTTTTCTATTTTTTTATTTCTTCTAGGCAATATTTTCATCTATTAACAATAGAATAGCTTGCAGAGGCCAGGATAAATAATACATAGTGATGCATTGTAGTGTAGCATGTGTCCTTTCAGCATACAGTAGACGTTTGGATATTTCACATAATGACTATAATTAGGTGTTAATCCTCAGTTGATTAAACTCATTTATTTAATTTGTTCAGTGACTGGTTCATTTTGTTTAAGCTTTCTCCCTAAAATATTCACTTTTCAAGTTACATTTATAGAGTTCTTTAAAGTAGTATTAAACAAACAATTATTGACGGCGTAAATTTAAAAGAAGATGTTGGGGCTTATTTATTATTCTTTGGATCCCAGAATTCTGGAATCCAAAAGTCACAATTTTTGCGCATGCACCGGTTTTAGGGGGCATGCTCGTATTTGTCCCATCACCTTTACTAGCTGGCATAGATTATACTTAAAAACCTATTTCAGTTCCTAGCTGGTGTAGGTTTTTCATCTAAGTTAGGTGATAACAGTCTGATCAGTGGGGGTCTTTGCATTGAGACCCCCCACCGATTCCAAGAACAAGGGTCCCATGTCCCACTTTTGTAGTCAATGGGATGTGGCATCTCCCACCGGCAGTGTCATCAGGTCAAATGGAGCACCAGCTGCACATCGGTGGCCACCGCTCCATTCATTGCAGTGGTAATGAGGGAAACAACCAAGTACAGAGCGCACGACTATCTTCATCTGCACGATTGCAATGAATGAATGAATGAAGCTGCATCATGAATATGCAGCCACAGTTCCATTAAAGTCTCCTCCACATTGCAGGGGGTATAATGAGCCCACAGTGAGGAGGATAGGGAAAAGAGGACATCTGTTCTCAGGATCGTTGGGGGTCTTTTTGTGTTAGATGATAAAAGTCTATAAGGTACAACACCTTCAAGTTAGATTGACCCTCTGGGCCTGGAGAAACAAGGATGGCAATACCAGCTTCTCTGACTGCCTGCAGCACACTGTGCATTAGCATGCATCATCAGTCTAAAGGCCCTAGAGGCCACGATTATTGCTAAAAATTCGTTCAAATGGCGAAAAGTGAGTAATAATCATTACGTGTAAACGCAGGCAGTCGTGCAATATTTGTTCGCTTGTAATTTGCCGCTGGTTTTTAGCCCACATAAAAACCATCATCAACCTGCTCAAAATTCATTCTATTTGAATGAAATTCATCCTGTCTTTTGAGCGGCTTGCCGATTTCAGGGGGAAGTGTTTGTTTGCCTTTCATACACAATGAGTACATTGTTTACTCACGCCCAATGAAATCCTGCTGTCCAGATAATTCCTCCCATAATCACCCACCCACCCAAGCAAACAAATAATACTGAGTTTACTTTACCTAATGAGGGAAAAAGAGATGATTCAAGCCATCATCTTATGTGTAATTGTATGCAAAAATGTTGTCAATTCGTTCAGTCTTTCAGCAATTTTAGCATTAATCATTGCATTTAAAAGTGCCTACACTTGCTTTGATTAACTAGTGCTGTTCACCTAAGCAGCACTGGCCAGTCAGTGCAGCAAGCAGTGTCTTAGACTACAGATGCACAGTGTACATCAAGTAGCTAGAGTAGCGCTGCAGCCATCCTAGTTTCTATACACCGGGAGTGTCGCTTTAAACAGAACTTGCCTGGACTTCAACTGGTGGTGAATCTCAGACATCACCATGTTAGTCAGCTTCCAGTAGGAACATCTTGAGAAGCCTCGGTCCATACAATCTCTTCCTATTCATGCTATGTGGGCTTGTTTTAGAACCCAAGAAAAACAATGTAGCTTTAGCATATACATGAACAGGAATAGTTTAAGCATGTATCATGCTGAGTTATGTGTTGTGTATTGAGAGGTAGATTAAAAGTTACTGTAGGTTTTAGTCTTCTCTGCTCGTATCTCTTTGGATGAGTTGGCGAAGGCCATTTCAGTTGGATCTGCAGGACATTGCTTTTCCAAATAGTACTGGCATGAGTGGTGGCAATGACTGCAGGATTTTCAATCCCTGTATATGGCTTATTGTATTCAGGAAGAAGTCTGAACACGTCCCTCCTTATATGTGTTTCGGCCAATCAATACAGAGCTGGATGAACCAATGTGATGGCTGTGGTTAGTTTATCCAGCACTGCATTGACTGGCTGAGCAGCAGTGGAAGAACCAATCAAGATGAGTTGGCGAAGGCCATTTCAGTTGGATCCGCAGGATGTTGCTTTCCTAATAGTACTGGCATGAGTGGTGGCAATGATTGCAGGATTTTCAAGCTCTGCATATGGCTTATTGTATTGAGGAAGAAGTCAGAACACTTCTCTCTTTATATGTGTCTCGGTGGCTGCCATAGGCTCAATAAACACTCCCTTTGACATTTCCTATTGAAACTATTTTCTTCCACAGAAATAGTAAACTGTTATTTTAATCTAATTAACCTTTAGCAATGTCCTCTGGGTCCATTTGAAGTGCACCAGCAATACTTGTACAACAGGATGCAGAGCAAATACCAAGATAAACATTCGACAACTCTAAAGTAGTTTTCCTATGGCTTTTCTTGAGCACTGCACTTCTTATTTAAGTGGTAGGGTATATATCAGTATTGTCTAGAGTATTCTTCCAGAAGAGATTTCAATTTTTTTTAGCAATTACATAACTGCATACTACAGAATTGCAAAAACAAATTATTGAAATGTTTGGGTTGACACAAAATTATAGTTGCTATACAAAAAAAAAAAAAAGCACACTAGAAATAATTTTGTGTGTATACATGTAATATAAACCGAGATGAAATATTGATTTCTGAAGGAAAATAGAACTTTTACCATAAATTGCTATAAAATGTCTGCAGCCAGAGAGCTGTTTAATATGTGGTTCAGAGGAGAGTTGTGGTGTTTTGCTTGAAAAATAAGTGGTGTATAGAGAGGAAAAACGTAACTGTTTATCTAAAATATTGAACATCGACAAAAATATATATCTTAGGGTGGCTATTAGAGATGAGCGAGTACACTCGCTAAAGGCAATTGCTCAAGCGAGCATTGCCTTTAGCGAGTATCTCCCCCGCTCGAGACAGAAGGTTCGGGTGCCGGCACGGGGGAGCGGTGAGTAGCGGCTGTCAGCAGGAGGGAGCGGGGGGGGGGAGAGAGGGAGAGAGAGATCTCCCCTCCGTTCCGCCACGCTCTCCCCCGCAGCTCCGTGCCCGCTGCCGGCACCCGAACCCTCTGCCTCGAGCGGGGGAGATACTCGCTAAAGGCAATGCTCGCTCGAGCTATTGCCTTTAGCGAGTATACTCGCTCATCTATAATTGTTTAAATAAGATGATAATTATTGAACCCACAGCTATTTTTAGGTGAGCTGCAACAAAGTGACTAGTGAAGGAATTCTCACTTGTCACCCGGTTGATGGCCATCAAGGGACTATTCGAGCAATAGTTGTCTCATGTAAAGTCACCCTTACTGTTCACCAATCTGACACTGAGTAGCGAATAGGAAGCAGCTTAGTTACTTCCAAGTCATTATGTGTAAGACTCTACTTCACATCAGCCTTCCTGTGAACATACATTGCCTTTGTGTAGACATACATCTGTAGGCCGAAGACTTGGCTTGACAAAGGGTTTTACAGAAGAATGGGCAAAGGAATGGCAAACATAACAGTTGTTCTTTATTGGACATAGAATATGGTCATAATAGTAACATCAGTAAGGCACCATATTCAATGTTAGAAGGCCAGTATGGCGAAATTGCAGGGGTAGTATATTCCGTGATGGATACTTGCATTATTGGTCATGTTTCAATGGCCCTGGCAAACTAGATATGAGTGGTATTGCCCTTATGTTGCTACTAGAGATGAGCGAGCATGCTCGGATAATGCAGTTACTCAAGCAAATGAGCGAGCATGCTCGGATAATGCAGTTACTCAAGCAAATGAGCGAGCATGCTCGGATAATGCAGTTACTCAAGCAAGCATCACCTGAGTAGCCTTGAAAAAGGTTGTATATATAATTTTTCTGGTGAGCCAGTAATGGTATTACCATTACAGTATATAAACAGTAAATGTGGTATATATATCACGTTCCCTGAAAATAAGACCCTGTCTCATATAAATGTTTGCCCTTAAAGACTTACTAAGTCTTATTTTCGAGGGAGGTCTTATTATACTTACCTAGCAGGCTTGGTCTAGGTCCATCCCACTGCTCTCCACAGCTCCGACGTGCTTCCCGCTCATACAACATCACTTCCTGGTTACAGGATTCATAAACCCCGCCTCTATGAAGCAATGGCTGTGATTTGTTCTTCAATCACTGCTTAGCCAATCAATACAGAGCTGGATGAACCAATGCGATGGCTGTGACTAGTTTATCCAGCACTGCATTGACTGGCTGAGCAGCAGTGGAAGAACCAATCAACAGCCATCACGTTGTAGAGACAGGATTTATGAATTAGCTGAGTCACTGCCAATCACAGCCATCATGTTGGTTCATCCAGCACTGCATTGATCACCTCAGCAGCGGATAAAGAACCAATCACAGCCATTGCTTCCTGGAAACGGGATTTATGAATCCCGTAACCAGGAAGTGATGTACGAGTGTCTGATGACTCCTTGAATTGCACCAAACCTCTAGATAGCAGCGGGAGGGACCTGGACCGAGCCTGATAGGTAATGTACTCTTTTTTTAATGTATTGTAACAGGGCTTATTTTCAGAGTAGGGCTTATTTATAGGAAAACAGGATATTGATGCCTGATGTAGAGGTCCAAGTGACCTCATAAGCTTGTGTATATTATTTTTCTAGTTAGGTAATACAGTAGTCACCTCTATAATACTTTGTCTTTTTTGTACAAGCTCATTTAACATCACATTAAGTAAAGATATGTCATTGCATCCCAGTCCACTGGATGTGAAAATGAGCTTCCCTGATTCATACACCGAATTAATGAACAATTCAAACAGTGTGAATATAGCTTTAACATTTTAGTTAAAAATGGTTAATTGGAACGAAAGTATCTTTCGTGTTTTTACGCTAATGAAATACATTTTCAATCATTTCGATTTGCCTAATCACTTTTCTGGGAGACCTACCAGCAGGTTGCCTACTACAGCACCAGAATATCTAGTTAATCCACGAAGTATAATGTCCCTTCATGCTATATCTTAGAACATTTATTTTTTTTTCTCCTAGCACAGACATGATTGAAATTTTAGTGAAGAAATAAAAAAAAAGATATTGTGAAATCCACCAGGGAACGGAGAGAGGGGAAAATGCTGGCACAGTACATGTGATCTAAGTATTTCTAAGGATTCTGCCACAAATCACTTTATCAAGAAAAAAGATTTGAGATGTGTGCTTTAGATAAAGAAAGTTTAAAAAATAGCCGAGACAAGCAGAAATGTGATAATACTGCATATAGATGACAGCACAAAGGAATGGGAAAAGCTCTGGAAGATAAAAAGTCGAATTGACTCATAACAACTTTTAACTACCTACCGAGAATTCTTACCTCGTTACCGCTGACCCATTAAAACCAGACATGTTGGCTTTGTCTCATTGTCTTATCCATAGATGTCATAGGAATTGGAACTATATATTAGAACTTTTCACCCTTTTCAAGTGATGCTCATGCTTTACAGGGAGTAACTTTAGGATGTGAAGAAGTATCAGTTCTATCCTAGACTTGGAATCTGAGGAACCCTAAAGATCTCTCTGCCATCTAAGAAGACATTAGTGTAAGAAATGGTGTGTATCCAAAGGACTTGCAACAGATGTAACGTTAGACCACGGCATCTGCTCTCAAGCAGTATTCCCACTAGTCAGTTCTTGGGAATGTTAGCATTTGCATGTGTTGTTAAAAGAACATAAGTGCTGTTTCATGTGCAAAGGATATTATGCTTGTTCACAGTAGCGTCATAGTTTTACTCTTAAGGGGGGCTTTACATGGGATTATGCACAATTGTGCGCAAAAAAAAAAAATTGCACCTGAAAAGCTACTGAAATTACCTTATACGTGAAAATATAAGTCTTGACCTATCTGTGGTTGCGCAATAGCATCCATAGACTCAGATGGGAGCTTGAATAAAAGGAGGGGGGGATGGTTAAGCTGAGTTCAGCGCTCAGAAAAGAAGACGGGTGCCTGTATTTTAGACATTAGAAGTCATTGTGAGGATTTCTACCGACCCAGGGAATTCTGAACAACAGCGCATTTTTTTTCAGCAACGCGCCGTTCCAGGTCGTGTGAATGCGCTAATGAAGCTGTGGACTCGATCGATCGAAATCAGACATTCATGCAATTTTTAGCAGGGTATCCGCATTTTTTTTACGTGCGTATCCGTGTATTTTCCTTAACATTTTGCGTTTGCAGTGTATATTTTTCTGGACATTGGACCCAACCGCATCCCAATTTAAATGACTATTTCACCTAATGAGTTTCAGATTTTACCCGCTGAATTGCTCAGCGCATTGCGAATCTCCTTGCACATTGCACACGCATTTGTGCAGCCCCCACAGACTGCTATGAAGACCTTTAGAACACAAGTGTGCACAAAAGTAGAATGTGCTGCGTTTTTTCCCACGCTTGCATAGTCAATGAACTCAATGGGTTCTATTCTCTGTGTATTGCTCATGCAAAAATGCGCACAAAAACACCCACGTGAATCCTCCCTAAAGGAGTCATAGTGTCATGGTGTGGCTAGTGGATGGTCGGTAGTGGCGTTGTGACATCGGCTGTAGCCCACATGATGCCCTATTTTGGCCCATGTTCATTTTCTGTCAGAGCTGGTCAGCAGGGAGTTAAATACTTCTTGCTTTTAAGTGGTTAATTGACTGTCTGGGGGTAATTAGCTGCTCAGCTAATCAGTTAGTATTATTTAGTTATCTACACCTGCTCTACTGAACAGAAGGTGCTGGTTATACTTGCTATCTTGTCTGTAGCTGCTGAGTTGGACTACGTCTTTATTAAGTTTGCTATTATTCTACATATTTATCTGGGGTGTTTGTACATTTTCCCCTGCATTAGATTAGATTTATTTTAGTGTTATCTTACGTTTACCACTATTCCTGCTGCCATCTAGGGAAAATCAGGTTTTCCCCAGGTTCCTTATGTGGGGCTGCCCTCGTCAGGGCGATCACCCTACTTATTGGCAGAGTTTTCTTGTAATAGTAGGTTTAAGGTCAGTTTATCCGCATTCCGTGTTTTGTGTTTCCTTCTACATTTTTGTGTTGTCTACATTTATACTAGTGTCTATACATTCACCCTTCTTGGGTGTGACTAGTACGTCCAAGTCGGAGGTAACTCATAGTCCCTACAGTATGACAGATTCATTATCAACCGGATTTCAACAAGTTCTGATCGATCCAATCGTCTAGTAATGGGGTCCATCAAGATTCAAGTAGGCTTGAAAAGTTGTGATGAGTGTGAACAGAACCTCAGATATTTGTTGGCAGATGTGCTGCTTGTCTTGTCAGCGCTGTCGTCTTCATTTGCTGAGACATTCATGTTATGGAAGGAATTAGCTGTGTTAGTTGTCAGCCAATTGATCTTTGACTGATAATAATGGGAAGTCTATACAGGTTAGTATGTGGCTTTAGAATTGTGCTTTAGCACTAATCACTGCAATAAATGTTCCAAACTTTAATTTGACACTTTACATACCATAGAGTGACATGGTCTGGAAGAGTAAGGCTCAGGTTCGACTTAGCGGTGGGTTGTGACACGGATGAAATAAACTTTGACATTAAATGTATATTTTAATAAAAATTACCTTTATTCGGAGCCAGCAAGTAACCAGCAAGGAATCAGCTTTTCTGAAGGAAAATCTGACCCTCAAAATCTGGCCATCTGACCCTCAAGACCCCAATAATCAGCAGAATAAAAAGTGTTTCAGCAGAAAAAGAGGATGAGTTCATACACTTTAAGCCTCGGTCACACGGGCGTTTTTTCCCGCGATTTGCGGATCGCATAACGGATGCGCATCCGCAAATCGCGGGACAGGGGCCGACAATTCGCTGAAAAAGCTGCACCTAGCAGCATTTTCAGTGAAACCGCCCACACTGCCCGCTATCCTCTGCCACAGCTCTGCCACAGCTGTGGCAGAGGAGAACGATGTTCGCCCATTGAATTCAATGGAGCCGGCAATACAGCTGGCTCCATTGAAAGCAATGGGCTGCCGGCGAGCGCGAGATGAATTTTCGGTAAGGGCTTAAAAATATAAGCCTTTCCCTGAAAACCATCCTACAATGTGTAAAAAAAAAATAAAAAAAAAAGTATACTCACCTTTTCCCTGCAGACGGAGTTCAGCCGCGTCCAGCTGGCAGTTCTCCTGAACTGCTCTGTGAAGTATTCAGCAGGCGGGGATTTAAAATCCCCGCCTGCTGAATGAGCTGTCTCTGATTGGTCACAGCCTCACCAATCAGAGGCAGCTCTCACTCACCCATTCATGAATTCATGAATGGGTGAGTGAGTGCTGCCTCTGATTGGCTGAGCACAGGGACCAATCAGGGGCAGCTCCCAGCTATTGAATGGCAGCTTCACAGATAGGCGCATTCTGCGAATTGTTGTGTCCTATACTTTATCGCACATCCGCATAAAAAGCGGACATGTGACCGATCCCATTGCGAAGCATTGGGTCTTTATATGCGCGGATCGCATGCGCAAATCGCACAAAAAAAATGCCCGTCTAACCGGGACCTTAGGGTGCATTCAGAGGAGAATCCAATGCACCAGATCGTAGGGTATATCGAAAATAGCAGCCAATGTATGCTCATGTGAAAGAGCCCTTAATGAAAGTTACACAATACTCCAAAGTGGTACCATTGGAAAATACAACTTGTCACCAAAAAGCGCTCCTATGACTATGTTAACGACTTATACCTCTTGCAATCCGACTATAAAAATCACTTGGTCCTGGAGGCACAAGTTAGGCCAGTTATTAAGTGGTTAACTAACATTTCTTATTAGGCCTCCTGGACAATGCAGAACCGGATTCCGCATGCGGAATCCTACAGCGGAATCCGGCTGTAATTAGATTGAGGATGCATTGCAGATTTGTAGGTGGATACTTCTCAGGTTGCTTGGAGACCAGGTAGTTAGGTGGGGCAAGGAACCATTGGGGTTTGCAATTTTTTTTCTGTGCCAACGATCCTCTGTACATCCAATGCGTAAAATCTCTGCGATCGTCCACAAGCATTTTACATTCATTTCCATGATGAAGAGAAGGGCTTCTGCGGCGGAAATCTGCATACAGAGTCCAGACGTGCCGTGTGCATGCGGCCTTAAAGGGGTTGTCCCGCGAAAGCAAGTGGGGGTATACACTTCTGTATGGCCATATTAATGCACTTTGTAATGTACATCGTGCATTAATTATGAACCATACAGAAGTTATTCACTTACCTGCTCCGTTGCTAGCATCCCCGTCGCCATGGTGCTGTCTAATTTCAGCGTCTAATCGCCCGATTAGACGCGCTTGCGCAGTCCAGTCTTCTCCCTTCCGAATGGGGCCGCTCGTGCCGAAGAGGTGCTCCTTGTAGCTCCGCCCCGTCACGTGTGCCGATTCCAGCCAATCAGGAGGCTGGAATCGGCAATGGAACGCACAGAGCCCACGGTGCACCATGGGAGAAGACCTGCGGTCCACCGTGGGTGAAGATCCCGGCGGCCATCTTAGCAAGGTAAGGAAGAAGTTGCCGCAGCACGGGGATTCGGGTAAGTACTATCCGTTTTTTTTTTTAACACATGCATTGGGTTTGTCTCGCGCCGAACGGGGGGCCTATTGAATAAAAAAAAAAAAACGTTTCGGCGCGGGACAACCCCTTTAAGGACTTGTCCTATAAGTGCCATAACAGTATATGGTACCTATAGGTGGAAGGTTTTCTTTAAATACATATACTGTAAATATAGCTTGACTGAATTGGTTATTTGCATATTTGTAGCAGAATGTATCAGAATGTATTTCCCTGCAGTCTTATTTACAACAAACAACACATTGTTGCATAACAAACCTCCTATAACTCCACTATGTTTTTGCTACACTATACAAATAGCAGACAAATTGCATCAGCCCCCTCCTACGGCTCTGTATATGTTACTCCATAGATGTCTATAGGAATATTTCCCCATCTGCTTCCAATATTGTGTCCACAGTAAACAGCACAACAGAATATCTGCACATTTGTATTCCATAACTAGAAATACATTTTGTCTAGCTCAATGACTTGGAAAAGCACTTTATCTAGCCCAAAAATATGTCCTTTCTTCAGTAATCCATGTTCTATTCAATAAGATAGTGACACATAATAAAGTGTTAGCCTCCGCAGCCTAACATATTCAAGATAAGCCAGGAAACATTATCGGGAAGAACCTTGTCGGAAAGATCAGGACAAGAATTGGGAATAGAACGGCATTACGGAGGAATTACTGCGCTCGGGCTAGTGGATGCTTTTTTTTTTTCTTACACAAAGATGAAGTATTTTATGTTACTAAATGTATCTAGGAGGTTCTCTAGAAATATTCCAATTTCTTTAAACTTCGCCCCAAGACAATTAAGTAACATCAATTATATTGAATTTATTGCAGAACCTCCTTTTTTATTATAATATTAAAACATTCATCACATATCTAAAGTACAAGGAAGGGGGGGGGGGGGCAAAAATGATTCGCACTCCAGTTCTATTTAGAGTTGAGCAAATATGCTCGTCCGAGCTTGATACTCGTTTGAGTATTAGCATATTCGATGGTGCTCGCTACTCGAGTGAGTACCATGCTGAGTTCGACCCCGCCTCGTTTTGACCGCTCCCCGCATTACCACTTCCTTCTGTGACGTGCCAGCGTGCGCAGGTCCACAGCAGTGTGTGGCTGGGGAAGAGAGGGGGGGAGAGGGTGGAAAAAGGGGGTGAAAAGCGGAGAGAGCGAGGCAGAGAGGGAGAGAGAGAAGAAAAAAAGCTCTGCACCAGATGGGTCAATATAAAAATGCTTGTGTCTCCCATTAACTTCAATGGGGCTCATTACTCGAATAGAGCTCTCGAATATTACCAAAAGCTCGACTCAAATAATGAGGACCTTTAAAAAGCTCTGCACCTAATTAGTGCCCGGTGTTATTGATTTCCCCGAGAAAATGCGCAGTTCATTTGCACACCACCATAGACTACTTTGGTGCCTTCAGAGCACACCACAATAGAGCATGTTGCGTAAGCGAACGTATTTGCGCATGCGCCCATGTGTATAAGCCCTCAGGCTCAAAAGACAAATCACTGCCGGCTGCACTTCCTTCGTGCAAATTACAAGTGGGGCAGCCATTTTTTTCTTGCACTGCAGTCACAAATCATCTGATGTAAAGCCTTCCAACCTGCGTAGTGACAGTGACCGACAACGGAAAATGTTTATAAGACAGTGCAGCACACAGAAAAAAAAATCTAATATAACTAGAGATGAGCGACTCCTAGGGTGTCGTCACATCGTGACACTTTCTCAGCGGACTGTTTTTGCAGGGTGGTTTGCCATTGCTTTCCCCAGTCATCTTTACCTCCCAGCAAGCTGGATACTGATTTTACCAACCTCAGAAGGATGGAAGGCTGAGTCAACCTTGAGCCGGCTACCTGAATCAATTGCAGTAGTAGTCAATTCCATCATACAGATTAGACACTTCCATCAAACAATGGAAAAGATGAGTTCAGATGCGAACATAGCCTTAGACCCAATATTTCTGGATGCTCTACATCTAATATGCTTCCACAGCTATGTATATTTTTTAACCATTCCCTTACCAAACACCCCCCCCATACCCTCCCACCCCTGCCCCTCCCCATCATCCTTCCTTACCAGGCATGGACCACTTGGACATTTATAGTCTATGGGCATTCAGAAACCGGTTAAATAACGAAAACACTCTTTAATAACAACGAATGCCCCTTGATATGTTCCTTTTTCTTCTACTAGATATCCTATTGATTTGTATTATATTAAATAACACATTTCTTATCTGAAGATTTTTCATGGAGAAAACCCTGAGATTAATAAACAGGCAGGGCTGTGATTTAGTGGCAATGCTCCCTTGTACGTACTTTGCTTTTCCCCGCTCTTCTGCTTCGCATAGGTCAAGGAACATCACTAACCGATAAAAAAGATGTTAGCACAAAGAAAAATAATAGATGCTGAATGAGTCAGTACGAAAAAGCCATGAAAAAGGTTCTTTGGCCCAGAAAATAAATACAATGCAGCAGGTCATACATCAAGGAAAAAAATTCCGGTGGCATATTTTTCAATATCCTGACTGCGTCTGGACTGAATTACAAGAAGTTTGTTTTATGGGCCTGAATGAGATTGTATTCAGTCTCCTCTTGTGTTGGATTGTGAACGGTTAGAGACTAGATAAAGAAGGACCGTTAATAAGAGATAATGGAATATGGCGTCACATTCCGGGAGGACTCAAGAAAAAATATATCATAGGGCCTATTGTCATCTAAACTTATTCGGAGAGGTGTGACATGGAGCTCATCATCTCCAGCGCTAAATCTGTAATAAGACCCGTTGCCTAAAATGTACGTTTTTTTAATTCTAGTGACTTCTTCTATACCAGAGGGGCCTTTGGGTCTTCTTAGGGCTTAGGTGTGTCTGCTTCCTTTGCGGACACTGAGGCTAGTTCCACACGAATGATTGCGATTTTGCCGTGAGAAAATCACGACAAAATCGCATCTTTTTTCCCACGATTTCGCAGGTTTCCTGCACATTTTCATTGCGCAATTTTGCATTGATTTTTTTTTAGTGAAAGTCGATAACACTAATGTTGAAAGCGCTTTGCATCGCAATGTTGCGTTGTGATTAGAGATGAGCGAGTATACTCGCTAAAGGCAATTGCTTGAGCGAGCATTGCCCTTAGCGAGTACCTGCCCGCTCGAGAAAAAAGGTTTGGGTGCAGGCGGGCAGGGAGCTGCTGAGGAGAGCGGGGCAGAACGGAGAGGAGATCTCTCTCTCCCTCTCTCCCCCCGCTCCCTCCTGCTGACTGCCGCTACTCACTGCTCCCCCGCACCGGCACCCGAACCTTTCGTCTCGAGCGGGCAGGTACTCGCTAAGGGCAATGCTCGCTCGAGCAATTGCCTTTAGCGAGTATACTTGCTCATCTCTAGCTGTGATAAAAAGGAGGCTCCATAGGGAAACATGGGAGATAAAAAATATCGCAGAAAGATAGAGCATTTTTTGCTCTCTCAACATCGATGGTAGTTTCAAACGGGTGACAAAATGCACGGCACTTATGCAAGGTAAGAGTGAGTGAAAACGCAGAATTTTGAAACTAATGATTTTCAATGATTTCTTTCATATCTGCGATGTTGTGATAAAAAAATCGCAACATATCCTATCTTTCTGCGTTTTGCCTTTTTCATCTCCCATGTTTCCCTATGGAGCCTGCTTTTTGTCGCACCACAAAGCACGAACTTGTGATTTTCATGCAATGCAATGCGTTTTAAACATTTGAAAGTCCTAAAAAGTTTCCCATAGAAGAACTGCTACCTGTTTACACGGACTGATTTGTCATTCAGTTTTTATGCATGCAGAAACTGATCGAATAGGGAGATGAAACAATACTTTTGCATCGCCACCTATTGGAAGGCAGCATTCCTGCAGGTCAATTCCCAGTCACTGTTACAAGGCTTGTATAAAGAGTCTAACATTGACTTGCAGGAAGCTGCCTTCCAATAGGTGGCACTACAGAGGTATTGTTCCATCTCACTTATTTGCATATTACCCAGATAAGCATAAAAAGGCCTGATAAGTCTCCTCACTCACCTTGCAGGTGCCCTTCCTAAGGAGAAAATATAGCGTTCCTGAAACCGATCGACAAACAAATTTATCATTCGCCATTCAGTAGTGCATGTATTTAGACTGAACGATAATCGTTCACATTTTTGCTGAGCACGGAAATTTGAACCATTACTTGGCCCATGTAAAAGGGCCCTAAGGCCGGCTTCGCATGAGCAAATGCGTGCATATGAGCGCTACGTTTTTGCCGAATGGATGATGTTTTTTTGTGCGCGTATTGGCGTATTTTACTGTACTTTTTGCGCCTGTAAGGTATGTTTATTTTCTCGCTGCAAACAAAGACGTATCGAATGAAATGTCTAATGAGCTCCAGATGTGTTCTGGTCACCTACTAGAAGTTTTGATGGTGCAAATTTTTCACGCACCTGAAAATCACCCCTGTGAATGAATGCATTGGAATCCAATGCTTCACATGGTCACGATTTACGGTCGCCGTTTTATCGCGGCAAAATAGTCACTCATGTGAATAAGGCCTTAGGCATGCTCAGCTGTTCCAACAGCTGTCTAGAGGCCCATTTACACTGAGCGATGATCGCTCAAACGACATTTTGAGTGACAGCTTTGAACAATCATTTTGCATAAACTATTAAGTAGCTACTTAATAGCTTATTAGTGTGCAAATGAAGCCTTTAGCTGAAAGCAGTTAATAGCCCTAGGGCTCTTATCTGCATTCAGCTCCTTTGTTCTCCAACGGGAAACAATGCTATCAACACTCCCCATGGAGAACTCCTGATAAGCCTGAACGACGATTTTAGGTTGGCCTGAATTTAATGATCAGCTAGCAGTGCCCGAAAAGTGAACGATGGCCGTGCGTTTAGATGCAACGATTATCGCTCAAACGATCGCTTTTTATAGCGTTTTGAGTGATCAGTGCTCTGCGTAAATGGGCCTTAAGTCTATGATCAGCTTTATTTCTCACTGTTAGGCAAGATAAATGGCGCACAGGTGAACTTCAGAAATATGTTACATATAGGCATATTTTATTATACCAATGCTGTAAAACATTGGATTTCCTTCTCTAAAACTGCCAAGGGAGACTATTTTTTCGGCTGGTGATTGTCACATGTTTGCTCATCTCTGTAATTTTCCATTTTCGATGCCTGGGTGGTTCCTTTTAAATGATCACAGTCATTTGCCCATCTTTTTTCAGCATGTACATGGCGGATTTATGACTCAATGTTCACTTAAAGACATCAAAGAACAAAAAAAGGAAAGAGATTGTCCGCAGTTATTTTCCAGGTGGGATGTAAGATCCAAAGATTAGGTCTGAAGCAATTTCTCGAGGGACTTTGTCATTTTAATTTATCACTTTTTTGTGAAGAAATCAGCTGGCGCACAATTATATGCTGCGCTGAGCCTTTAACTTGCCATTCTCTGAATGTGTTGTGTTTTGTAGCCGCTATCTGGAGATTACTTTATTTTATGATAGTAATGATTGGGAGCATGAATGTGTCACAAGGAGTTTCAAGTGAAGACTTTGAAGCATCGTTGTTTGTTAGTTTGGTCTCCATTAGATGATGCATAAGTGGAGCAACAACATGTAGGGCAGTGCAGTGTGAAAGTTGGAAGGGACCTGGGGACTTGATATGTTTTACATTGATAACATCTGACCATAGACAAGAGTCTTTGCAGTCAATCCTTGTGTCTACCTCGTTGCACATAATTTGCATTACATTATTGACCTTGGTGAGGACAACTTGGTTCGAAGTAGAACAAAAAACAACCATCAAAGGACTTTTTTATAACTTTTTTATAACTTTTAGGACTTGAAAATAGATATATAGATATTTGCGGGCGCAAATAAACAAAATGCAGCATATTCTATTTTGGAGCACATTTGTGCACCAAAGGCACCATAGAAGTCTATGAGGGGGGGGGGGGGGGGGTGCACAAATGCATGGCCGATACCTACGCAATTTTGTGGGGAAACTAAAACATCTGGTACTATTTAGGCTGCATAGCCTGTTAAATCGCAGCAGAGGTGTATCCTTGTCAGCACGAAAAGTACAGAAAAATGCGTAAATATGTGCATGATAGTGCAACCTTCACTGTGCAAAAAGTCATGCTATCGCATGCATTTTTGTGCTTACGCTCATGCAAAGCCGCCTTAAATGTGTGTCTGATCTTGCCAGTGACTCCAAGTTCACTTCTGCAGCTCAGTCAAGATAAGTCTATCTGGTGTTTTACTTATTATTTGGGGTGTTTCATATTTATTCACCTGTGTATCTGTGGTTTTTATCGAACCTTTGCCACAATCTCTGTGACAATCTAGAGAAAGTCAAGGTTACTCCAGGTTTTTAATGTGGGGTTGCCCTTATCAGGGCGAGCCCTCTGCTGTTAGGTAGGGTGTCACGTCTCCTACCTATTTTTCATCTGTGAACTACAGAACTGCAAACAGTACTCATGGACAGACTTAAAGCAACAGGCAGCATCAGCGGCAGATTTTTGCATAAAAAGGAACTTTAATCCATTATGGTTCCAATAGCATATATAAATGGAATTCACAGCATTTCACAGCCTAGGCTTGAGAAAGGTCCGACATGGATTGAAACATCGTCGCTGCTGTACTGCTGTGAATTCCTTTTATGTATGCCATTGGAACCATAATGGATTAAAGTTCCTTTTTATGCAACAATCTGCCGTTGATGCTGCCTTTTACTTTATGGACTATCTGGCAAATGGACTAGGCTTGAATCCAGCCTGCTGAGGCTTGACATCACTGAGGCTTGGATTGTCGTAAAACGCTTGCCCTTTTTATTGAGAGCTGCTGTGTATCTATGCTTTGTGACATAAAGCAACAACTAACAAACACCCAAAACACTCACTTTGCATACCTGCATACATAACCAGATGGAATAGATACAGTACAAGGTATTAGTTCATATTTTGGCCAAGACACTTAAGCCCACGAGCCCGCCGACAAGGGTCCTCGTTGTCTCATTGCTCTCTATTCTCACAAGACAACTTGCACATGAAACCAGCCTGCATGCAGGGTGATTGTTCCAATAGGGACGGCCCCACGCTGGAACCTACGGACCTAACTTGCCCTGGATGGAAAAACGATCCAAAGCAGAATAAGACACAGTTCACACCAAAACACTAGGGATCGCATGCAACAGAACTGTTCATACCTCATGTCTGGTGACCTGCGCAGACCCGCAGAACACATCACTGTTCACACACATATCCAGCCACCTGCACAGACACACAAAACACATCATGCATGAAAGCAATACCCCAAGGTTTAGGAAAACCAGCATTATCTACCCAGATGGGCTGGTATATATTACAACAGACCAGTGGAATTAGCTGGCTGGAGAACTCCACACCCAGCCAGCTCAATTATTCCACACCTGTGAAGGTGTAGAAAAAACAGGTCCCATCAGTACAACCTAACATAAGGTTTCCTATTATTGCAAGGTTAGTGTCAGATTCCTTGTTCCCTATTTTTTCACATTTCCTTCTACTATTTTGTGTTCTCCACGTTTGTACTAAGTGTGTATATACCGATCCTTTTAGGACACAGACATAAAATGTAGTAAATCATTACATTGTTAGCATTAAATGCATGTAAAGTATTTAAAAAAAAATGAATAGCTTTATGAATATAAATGAGAACAATTTCTCCATTTTTCAGTATTTTGTCTTCCTGTGGTTCTTTCTCATAGAAATGTTTATTCTTTGTTTAGCATGAATATTAATCAGCTCTGCTAAAATGGCGAGCAGCTCGTTTTCCCTGTGTGGCATTCTACAATGATTCCTCAAATCGCTAAGAGATTGTAAGCTTGACCTTTCATTATAAATTTGCATTTTAAACCCTTAAAAGGTGGACTGCGGGGAGCTCGATTATATCTACAACACATAAAACCATCCAAACTATTGCATCTTTTTAATGTGGGCACATGGAAATTGTAGATGGGAAATATAATTAAAAAGGTAAATTCAATTAATCAAGGGGAGTTTGCGGCACATTGAGAAGCAGGTGTTTGATTGTCCACCGAGATATTTATATGCATTAAAAGTACTCAACATCTCACTGTCGGAGGGCAATCAAAAGCATTCTCACTCTCATTTACATCATTTAAGTGCTACACGTCGGGATAGCCTGACCATTGTAATGAATAATTAGTGCTATGATATAAACACTGTTAATAATGTAGATGCTTAGCAAATTCTTCATATACTAACCACATACACATACTTTATGCTGCAAAATTATATAGATAGACAGAGAAGAAGTCTGAACTAAAGTGAAGGGGGCAAAAAGAGATTGCAAGACTGTATAAGTTATTTTCACATCAATGTTCAGGGAAGAATATTGACTGCCATCTTGTAGGAAAGGAGGGGGTGGAGCAAACCCAATGGTAATGGAGGCTTTGGTCCCAGATGAATGTCTAGAGAGCAAAAATGCATTAGAATGTGAAGAATGAATGAACTGTGAAGGTGCTGCTAACCAGGAGAGCCCTCCAAAGGTGGGCATGACAGATGTGTGAAGAACTATGGAAAGAAAAGACGGGTAGATAGGTGCAACTCTCCAGAAAACGTGGTGGGACGGTAGGATGTATTACCCAACTTCTCTTTTTTTATAGATATATTAAAAAGGCAGGATAGGATATACATTTCGGTGGTTATCCGCTCTTCAGTCAAGCTGGGTGGGACATCACTTCTGGGACTACGGGATATGGTACCCAAAAGTGCTGGTGGTACCAGTGATGGAGCTGGAGACAGCTGGAGTGTCATCTTGACATACAGCCACCCCACCACCACCTTGAAAAAAGCTCATAGCGCTGTTGCTGTTCTTTATAGGGTTTAGATAGATTATCCTATCTGCATAACTTCTTTTTTTATATATGCAATACCATTTATGGCATATGGATGTTTTAGAGCAAGTCCACTAAGCCAAAGCAGGGAACTCCTTCAATGAGCTACTCCTTCCTATATGACTGGCACAACCACATATAGCAGCTGCCCATTCATTTGAACAAGTGCCATGTAATACTATGTTCCTCTTACTGTCAATAACAGTTGATGCCCATTGTTTCAGATGATAGACCTGTGAATATGATTAGCTAATTGCTAACAGGCTTGCATTAAAGTGACTCTAGGGCACAAATTATTCCATCACCGGAGCTGGGGAGCATTATCACCTGCTTCACTCATCTTCTGACATTGTAACACAAATCTGCCATTTTTGGGTACCTCTTTGCTCTTCTGGGGTGACCACACTGCTTCTCTGCCAACGCAATGCACATAGCGAATTGGTAGTGCATAAGATATTAAATGGTGCTCTCTGATTGGCCAACCCTGCTGCTCACATGAGCAGTGCTGGCCAATCTAAAAGCAACATGAAGTGTCTTAGACTACTGATGCATGATATACACTAGGTAATGAGAGGAGCACTGCTACCATCTTGGTAGACCTAAGAGAGATCTTCAGTAAAATGGCATAAACAAAGGACAGCAGGTAATATTACTCTCACATCCTCAAATCCTACTCCTCAAATTCTCTCCCCAAGACTGAAGGGTTACTTTAAGACCGTGGTGTCAAACTCATTTTCACCAAGGGCCAGATCAGCCTTATGGTTGCCCTCAAAGGTCGGATTGTAATTGCTACACTGTAAATCATAATACTGACCCAATAGTGGCTCTGGTAGTAATAGTGAGCCCCATAGTGATCCCAATAAAAATAGTGACCCTCAGTATTAGTGCTCTGATAGTGGCCCCAATAGTAATACTGTCCCCTATAGTAGCTCCTTTAGTAATAGTGCCGCCACAGTGAATCCAATAGTAATAGTGAACCCCATAGTGGTCCCAGTAACAATAGTGACTCCCATGGTGGCTCAAGAAGTAATGGTGTTCTCCATAGTAACCCCAGTAGTAATAATGACCCCCAATAGTGGCCTTAGTAGTAATAGTGCTATCATAGTAGCCTCAATAGAAAGGATACCCTATATTGGTGACCCCGGCAGTTATAGTGCCCCTTATGGTGGGTCCAGTAGTAATTGTGTCCCCTGTATTGGCCCCAGTAGTAATAAATGATCTCAATAGTAGTCCTAGTAGTAATAGCGACCCTGTGTTAGCCTCTGGCTGACTGGCATCCCTACAGGCATCCCTACAACATTCCACTTACCCAACCTGCAGCTCCGGTCTGGCAGCGGCCATGGCAGTGCATAGTCTGTGACCGCTGACCTCTTATCACAGCACCTGCGCTGTGTACAGGATGGCGCATGCAGACACCGAGAGGGACAGGTCAGCAGTCACAGCCTCAGCACTTCTACCGCCAGACTGTTGCTGCAGACTGGGTGAGTGGAATGACCATCAGGCTGCTGCATGGCAGAAAAGAACAACTGGGTAATATGCCACCCACCTCCCTGGTCCCAGAAAAGAATTTTGACCCCAAACCAGAAGGTGGCTTTAACTCCTGGTGATGTGTCTCAGTGGTAATTAACAATACCCAGCCAGCCAGGGTTCTGGACTTTACCCACAGCTAACATCTTCATATAAAATGCGTGTTCTCCTTGAGTCTTTGTGTTTCTTCCAATGTGGTTTGGTTTCCTATGGAATTAGTGTTGTGCATTATACTATACAGGACTTTATGTGTACCATGCTGCCAAATATGATGAATGTATAATGTACAATGGCAATGTACATAAATGGAAAATAACCAGTACATAATAGTGAATGATTGCAGGTAATACAAGATACGTCATGATCATCAACATGGTGGCAGGTCATGATTTGTCTACAAGGACAGTTGGGTTATCTTGGTTGTGTCCTGAACCATTTTATCTAGCATACACAGAGCAAAATTCTAGACGATTTGGACATTTCACTATCTATAATTTACAATCTTATTGCACACACTTGTTGTACCTTCTACCGATCCCTCGATGTTTTATGACATATCTACCCTTGACCACGCACTTGGCTTCCCGACTCTCATTCTGTGTCATAGTGATATATGGTAGATAGACATCACTAGATAGTTTTCACCTGTTGTCATGCAAACCCATGCAGGTCACTCCTCTGGTGATTCATTTGCCATTAGATGTTTCCTAAAAGGTAGCTATAAATCACCTTTTTATTTCTGCTATCAGTACATCCACAAAAAGGTGACTTAGCCAAGGAAATTCGACTTAATTATTTTCAAGGAGAGCATTTCATAAGGACATTGCTACTGAGTAGCTATAATGACAACTGTGGGTCACGTCACATTATTTTCCTCAGGTAAAGGTATATTCTCCTCTGAGACTGAAATTCTCAGATACGAATGTGAAGATACAAGTCTTTAAGGCCTAAATCATGTTCACACTGTATTATTTGGTGTGTTATTTGCTAGAAAAGCTAAAAGCTTCCCTAAACAAGGTCAGTCAAAGAGAAGTTCACATTGTGTGAAAGTTAAACAAGAAAAACTTGAGGAAAATCCACAACTTTCCCTTTTCCGATGAGCTTTGCCGGTATGAACAGTAATTAGAGCCAACTTTGGTCCTCATTAATAATCATTATGGAATCAAGGAGTATGTAATTAGCAGAAATTAGTTACATTGTTTATTGATTGCCAAGCTAAAAGAGAACGATGGAAGGCTCTAAAAGATTATCAATAACGCATCGAAGTCTGAAAGCATGCTTACAGTCGAAATCTTGCTTGTCATGGCGGCTATACTGTGCCTGGATAGGCTTAATTATATTGAAGTGCTTCAGACTTTTTTTTAGTGATATTTACTCTTTGACATGAGTTAATTAACTTTTAGGGAATTTTCGCATCCTGTCCCTGCACCATCAAGCAGAATATGAAGTACTCTGTGTCTTTTAGAGATATTTCTAAATGCTTTATTCATCTATATCTGCTAACGAGATGGTCAATTATATCACATGCTGTACAAAGCTTACCTGTCATATAGAACCCTGCTTATTTACAGAAGAAATTAGGGCCAGTTTCACACTGGCGACAAAATAGCGCGATTTTCTTGCGATGTGACAGTGCTACAAATCTCATGTATGTGAAGCCCATGCTTTCCATTGGGTTCCTTCACATTAGTGATGTTTGTAGGCTACTACATTGTTTTGTGGCCCATGTTTTCCTATGGAGCATTCCTTTTTGTTGTATAGCACGCAAACGCAGTTTTCGTGCAGTGCGTCGCAACTTTTACAGTAGGAAATCCTACTGTCAAAGTCATAACCTAAGCCCTTGCTGCATTTAAAAAAAGACACAATACATTACTTATCAGGTGCTGTCCGCTCTGCCGCACGTCTCCTCGCAGGTCCCCGACACACATGTTGGTAGTTTTCCCTCTGCGCTTCCTGATCAGGGGTTCAAAATCTTCACCTCTAGGAAGCGCTGGCTGTGAATGGTTCTCGAGCGCCACGGCTCAGCTAATCACAGCAGTGCTCGATGAGCCAATCACAGCCATCGCATTGAATGGCTGTGATTGGTTCATCGAGTGCTGGCTCTGATTAGCTGAGCCATGGTGCTTGAGAACCAATCACAGCCAGCGCTTCCTGGGGGCAGGAATTTTGAACCCCTGATCAGGGAGCGTGGGAAAACTACAAGCAAGTGTGTAAGGGACCTGCGAGGAGACGTGCGGCAGAGCGGACAGCGCCTGATAGGTGATGTATTGTGTTTTGTTTTTTAATGCAGGAAGGGCTTATTTTTGGAGTAAGGCTTATATTTCAAGCCCCCTTGAAAATCCTGGCAAAAGAGTGCTACAAAGATGTAGCATGCAACCAAAACCCTGCACACCTGTAGTGACCAATAGCAGCACGATTTTGCAGAAGATCATTTAGCTATTGGATGCTGTGGGTGGGTGTAGCTTTCTCACTGATTGACTTCAGCAAAGCTAATACATGTCTAATAGTGAAACGTTGACTGTTTCCGTGGGATACCAGCGGAACTTTTGAAATAAAAAAAATGAAAATACAAAAACATTTACACCTGCAGAAAAAGTATGAACTAACAAAAATATATGGATCTGTAAACATTAATAAATCTGCATTAACCCTTTACAATCCACTGTCTGACATCTAAAGACATTCTGATTGAAGGCTGTACAGCTTGCGATGTCGGAAGACGTCCGGCAAGAAATTCTTACTGTATATTACTGGCCGCTCTGTTGTCGGGGGCCTCTCCAGCATGTCCAATACCGCAGTACTGGCTGTAGCCAGCAGGTGGCGCCATTGTATAATGGCAGAAAGAGAAAGCCCCCTAGGAAAAACCTGAATCCAAAATTGGATTGCAAAGGGTTAAATGTAATTATAAAACAACAGCTAAAGGAGGCAGCACATATTACCCACATGCAAAACACACCAAGAAAGATTACGCAACTTTTTATGCAAATTTTAATTGTGCAATGACATTAAGAAAGGGAATATGCTTTGTTCTTGGCTTGTTCTACTCTCTCAAGCTGTTAAGTATTTTCTTCCACTTGCCAAAATGGCATCATTTTCTGGGAAAGCTGACATGCATTTAATATATGGACCTCCACTAAAGCTCCTACATACTGTAGGTAACCATCCAGCTCTTCCGAACTCATGAACAACAAATCTGTCTAGTTTCACAGAGATACATTCTCCACCATTGTATGACAGTGCGGACTCTATTTTTTTGGCACATAGACCTGTTAAAAATGCATAGAGTATAAATAAAGATTTTTATGAAATCTGTAAACTGGTAAAATTAAGCTTTAGAGACAATTGCATCAACTAATCTAGTCTATTGTAGTTATGGTAGAAGGTCATCGCTTTCAAATTGAAGGTAGAGAACATAACATGTAGTTATTCCACTGAAAAGAAAGCCGGAGGTCTACCATCATGCATTTGAATGTACACTTTGTACAACTTGTAAATTACAAGGCTAATATGCTACAAAAAAGAAACAATGTAAAATGTTGTATTGTTATATATGTGACCTTGCTGGATCGGAGAGAAATGCAGCGATTATTCGTGGAGTTGTCCGATACTCCCTCAATGACATTAGTGGGTGATGGAGATGTTACATCCATGCAGAGTTTATCCAACATGGGCTTAAATAAAAATGTTCATAAAGGACTAATATACTGGGTCAGAAATGCTATATTTGCTCCTTCAGGAGAGCACCTAGAACGTGAGTGATTGAGGAGACTTATAAGGCCATTCATGCTCCTCTGGGTAATATGCAAATAAGGGAGATGGAACAATACCTCTGCAGTGCCACTCATTGGCAGGCAGCATTCCTACTAGTTAATGTTAGACTCTTTATACAAGCCTTGTAACAATGACTGGGAATTGAAAGTCAAGCCAGAATCCATACAAAGACAGCTGTTTAGGGGTGTTTACCCCTCATCAGTGTGTAGTAGGTTTCTGGCTTGGCTGGATTCTGTGTATGGATTCTGGCTTGGCTTTCAATTCACAGTCATTGTTACAAGGCTTGTATAAAGAGTCTAACATTGGCTTGCCGCAATGCTGCCTTCCAATAGGTGGCTCTGCAGAGATATTGATCCATCTCACTTATTTGCACGGGAGCAATATACTAAAAACCAGATAGACAAAACAGATACACTTTACTAGGTATAAATGAGGTTAACACAAATATAAAGAAACATAAATACAGGGAATTAAAAGAAACTGACCCTAAGCACAGAAAATTCTTACATAGAACAACAACAAAAAATACTTCACAACTTCAATCCTCTGATGATCCAGCTCACCAATAGTCCCCACTGGTCCTTGTTTACAAGCTACCAGAACATGATTGTTGCAGTCAATCTGTGAGCTCAGCAGTAACATACCATACTACTACCATGTTTCCATGAAAATAAGACCTACCCCTAAAAATAAGCCCTGCACTGATTTTCGGGGTCTTGAAGTATACGCCCTACCTCGAAAATAAGCCCTGGCTACACTATGTAAATTAAAAAAAAGAAATACATTGCCTATCAGACGCAGTCTGGGTCCCTTCTGCAGGTCTCCGGAGCTCCGGCAGGCTTGCTTGCAGTTCTCAGCCACCGACATTAGATCGCTTGCTGGTAACTGGATTTATAAACCCTGCCTCCAGCAAGTGATGGCTCTGATTGGTTCTTGATCACCATGGCTTAGCCAATGCAATGCCTGTGATTGGAGACCAGCGAGCGGGACCTAGACGGCGACTGCTAGGTAAGTGTAATAAGACATTCCCAGAAAATATGCATCTTTTGGGGCAAAAATTATTGTAAGACAGGGTCTTATTTTTGGGGAAACATGCTAGCATCATTGCTCAGCACAGAGCCACAATGACAGCAAGTATGGCACTACACCACTGAGTCTAGTGATATGGCATGGCTCAGTACAGCTACAGTATGATAGACCATTGGAACATCTCCAATGGATGGCCAGCAGATCGAAGACGTGAGTTGTGTGTTTATTGATTTTATAACATTTGCAGTTCCTTTCATTTTATTTGCTTTTCCATGTACAGGATAATCCTTTTGATGCAGAATATTTCCTTAAGTCCCCTTTCTTAGAATTTCCTGTGTATTAGGCACTAATGTATACATGACCTTCGTACTTAACACAATCTTTTTGCACAGTGTAGAAAAGTATTTTAAATTTGTGTTTTAATTCTTGCAAATTACTTGCCAGAAGAACACTAGAAGCATCTAAACAGTAAGTAATTGCTTATGATAATGAGCGCAAACTAATTTGCTAGGGTATGTTAATATTCAAAACACTCTCTTAAAAGGACGACTCTTCCCTGAATACAACCATCTTATTTAAATTCTGTCTTTAAATTGCATTGTTACAACAAAGAGAACAATTACACAACAAATTCTCTGAAAGTAAGGAGGTATTAAAGGAAATAGAAAACAATATTGTATTAATGGAAAACAGGGCGAAAGGAGGTTCTGGCATTTAAGTGGATGCAAGTCTTTAGGTGTTTGCATGTTTCATATGGTAATGTACTGAGACAAAATCCTTACAACTCCTTTACCCTCTATAAAACTCAAGTTGACTTCTACCAAATGGTCGCTTATCTAGAGACACCCATCTACAGTAGGAGCGCATTGACTTCCTTTGGCCATTTAAACCATAGCAAGTCGTCATGGCATAGATTCCACTAGGTCCTGCAGACAGGAAGCTTCTTGCAGTTGCCACAAACTAGATGGGGGTACTGACATGCTTCCAATACCTGACAGGAAGGGTTAATCAATTCATGCTTCTTGCACCAAATTCGGACACGTCCATTGCATGGTGCAACAGAATACAAAGCAAATATCAAACTCAATGATGGTAAAAAAAAGAAACAACTGGAACTCTATATATTACACAAAGCATTACCCTAAATCACATGTCAAACTCATGGCCCACGGGGGCACGTAATTTTATTTGGCCCATGAGGGATGGATGAAGAAGAGCCTCTAATAGGTTGAAAAGTCTTGAGTAGTGCGGAGAAGACGCTCTGGTGCACTGTGGCCTCATTTGTGGCCTACGGCTGCCACAAGCGCTGCGAAATAAGTTGGCGCTATACAAATAAAGATTATTATTATATCTTGGTCCAACATTGCGATGTCAGGTGCATGCAGATTGAGAGCTGGGGCTGTTACTGCAGCCCCCAAAGACTTTGGTGTGCGCTGCAATGTCTGCTTCTCCTACTGAGCCTATCCTGCAGTACAGCAGAGCTGGTACATTCTGGCTGGTCCTTGCTACTATCCTGCAGAGGGTTGACTGCTCTTGCCTACCTGTCAATATCATGTGAGCTTACTGCACGGAACAGAGAGAACACTGCTGTTATACTGCTGCTTGGGTCAGGAGGGGTGTTGTGTCTCCTTGAGGAGATCACCCAAAAAGTGTGTGGAGACACCTAGGGGGTGAGTGGGTCGGGGGATGGTATAGTCTCTCTGCAAGGAGAGCACCCAGAAAGGGTGTGGGGACACCTAAAAGGTGAGTGGGGAGACTTATAAAGCCATGCAAGCTCCTCTGGGTAATTTATGCAATTAAGGAAGATAGAAAAACACCTCTGCAGCGCCACCTATTGGATAATAACAATCATTGTTAAGACTTGTCACATTAATTTAAAGGGATGCTGCCATCCAATGCATTTTTCTATCTTCCTTATTTGCATATACTGCTGCTTAACCCAGTAAATAAGGGCTCTGCCCTAGAGAATTTTTTGGGAACCTTTACTGGGTTCTGCCAACTCCCATAATTTTTTTCCTTTCTTTGACTACCTGGCAGTTTAGAGTCCAGTGTCTTTGTTGGGGGACTTGTTCACCAATCTTTCTGTTTTCCTGGCCCCTCCTTTTAATCTATTCTTTAAAATGCAGTCTTACAATTACAAATGGCCTTTCGAAGGCAACCATAATGCGGATGTGGCTCGTTATAACTGCTTTATGTGGCAGAATTAAACACAACATGGATTAGTAGAATGCCCAAATATAAAAATATGAATAATACATCATAAATACAACAAATAACAAATGACTATTGTTGGTATAACTGACACTAAAGTGCTAGTGTAATGAAATGCTCTGTAGATTCTATATGTAACACTAAACACCAGATGTGGATCAGAGCAAAATCTAAAGAAATCACAATATGTGCATAATATTAATCCATGTGGACAGAAGCGAGGGAGTTGGAGTCCACCCCAATACGTACTTTGGACCAACCTTCTTCAGGCAGTGGTGCCATAGTGTCGAACAGGACCAATGGAAACAACACAAACTCTTGGGTAAAGCATATTAATTAATAACTTACCACTCATTGCTAGCATCACACTTGGAAATAGAAGCATATCACAGGATGTGGAATGGGCGAGTGTTATGGTGTCCCATTTTTTAAATATATGATATTATTTTGAAAAGCCATTATTTTATCATAGCTTGTTCTGCATTAGTTGTGTGTAGGTGTAGACAGCTATGGCACTGGAACTGGTCATTTGCTTTTATAGCCCTAAGGAATGTTGAGTTGTGCATTTAGACATATTAGTTTGAGAACCAATGTTGTATTTGCTGCAATTTGCTTGACTGTGAAGTACCTCTTCATCAGAATGATTCCTGACATCCTCCTCTGACCCCTTTCATTGGCAAATTGTTTATTTCTACAGGATTGCCTTTCACTAATGTTTTTTAGACTCTCCATACCATTGCAAGAGAAAACTTCACAAAGTTGGCAGTGGAATATTGGCCTGGGCTCATGTAGCACCAATCACCTGGTGTCTTTTAGTGCCACTGGATCATTGGCTTTTCCCATTGTAATATAGATTCACACTCAAACTGATTAATAGAAAACTTGCTCACTCGATTGTATGCTACACTCTTGGGTTATGGGTATCATTTCCATACAAGGAATTATAAAAAAAAAACTTGTTGGGGCATCTAGGAAGTCTAGGAACTCAATTTTGGGATTCTCCAAGCCAGTGAATATTTAGAGTCAAGGATTCATGGTTCTACATTGGGTGTTGAGTGGAACCAACAGGTCATTAGTCCAGATACAAGCTCTGCTACCCCCATTTACTTTTATGTTGGGTAGTGGAATTTCCGCCCCCATAAAAAATATACAGAACATACAATATGGCTGCTCGCAGTTGTTGATTGACTGTTATAGTGTAAAACTTGAAAGATGCTCTTTGTAATGAGGAATATTCTATGTGCTGTACTGGAGTTCAGCTTGAATGAGGCAATAAATGAGCAGTCACTGGAGATATATAAATCATGCAATTTTTTGCTCATAGACATCTGGGATTTCAATACACAGTACATTGCAGATTTTGGAAGCACAGATTTTGCCATTTTACATTCAGAGCACATTGGGCGAATGTGAAAACTTAATCTTTGGCAAAAAAATGGACCCAGAAGGGTGCCACAGAAAATGACACCATCGGAAATCTGTTCTTGCATTGATAACATTTCAAGAAGAAACAAAAGATTCAGTCAGAGGAAGTTATTTTATTAGTAGATTATACAATATATTCAGTTATAGTCTTTGGATTTTGCAACCTTAATCTTATGACTATTAATCAGATATTCTATGAAACTATGATCATGGAAGAAAGAGTCCCTGGTTCACATTTTTTGTGGAAAACTTACCGGATGTGAGCAAAATGGATGGAAGATACAAAAAGAGTTAAATTATACCTACTAAGAGATAACAGTCTAGTTGCAGTTCAGGCAGCAGTCCCATGAAATAGAGTAGGCTTACTGAGTGCCAATACCAAGATAGTAACCCTCCAGTCTGCGATACGATGCATATACAATGGGGGGGGGGGGGGGGGGGTATGGGGGTATGGAAGGGTTGCCACACTACTGCTACTGAGCCTGATTAGGAGGTTATACCCAAAACAGTCACTACTAACAATTGGGACATGTAACAATAAAGTATACAGTAAGAAGTTCACCTCCAATATGGAGTTCTGCACTTTGTATATGGTAAGAGATAGCAGTGACAGAGGGAAGGTACTTTTACACGGAGCAACTATCAATCATATAGTTACACAAAAATGTCAGTGGAGTGTATGTATAATATATAGGAAGAATACCCTGCCGGACGTCTCCCGACATCGGAGCTATACAGGCTTCAATCAGAATGTTGGAAGATGTCAGACAGTAGATTGGAAAGGGTTAAGAAATATAAATGTAAATACTTCGTTAGGAGGTTTTTGACCTACCTAGCACTGAGCGGGGACCCCTATGAATGGGGGGTTACATGCTCAGCACCTGTAGTCCTGATGCACTTGTAAGACAATGGACATCACTCCTGGTTCTGTGGTGATCCAAGGATTCAGGTGGCAATGAGAGGAACCCCAACACTGATACGTGAAGGAGTAATAGACCCAAAGAAAGAAGAGAACTGCCTAAGCAGTAAAAACCTTCACACTCTCGACTTCTTGCCAATACATATAATTTATTTCCCCAACAGGGGTATACGACAAACACAACAAAAAACACTTAAAAAGAGTAGCCAGTGTGTGGACAGAGGGGAGCTCTCCTCCACCACTTGGCGATAAATCATGGATGCAACGCATTTCTGTGCTCAAATGGCGCCTTTCTCAAGCATGTGGGGTTTTTTGTGTTTGTCGTATACCCCTGCTGGGGAAATAAATTCTATGTATTGGCAAGAAGTCGAGAGCACGGAGGTTTTTACTGCTTAGGCAGTTCTCTTCTTTCTTTGCTTTTACACAGAGCCACGATTGTTCACTATTTGTTTGCCAAGATATTGTACATAGAAGGGATCTCCATGTAAGTTTGTTTGGAAGTCGTTCAAGTACTAATGGCTGTGACTTTACACCAGGTCACTTTTGATCAACCAGCCACTATTTTTCAAGTGGGCCGAAACTAAATGACAGGAAAGTGAATCATCGCTCATGGTTCTGTTGGTTGCCATGTTTACGCGGAATGACCATCACATGCATCCTCACTTTCAAGCAATTATATAGATGATAGTAGTAGCATGTGAAACCACTCCTAGGTGGGGTGCGCATGAGTGAAATTCCAACAGAGTTGTTGTGTGGACCCTCCACACAGAATTTCCGTGGCATTTACAGCAGCAGCAATGTGGATGAGTTTTTGAAAATCTCATCCACAAACTGCGGAAAGTGACTCGTGCAAAATAAAATCCCGTGGCATGTCACTTTTATCACTGTCTCCACTGCGGAATTCGCAATGAAACCCACTTCAAAACCCGCACAAAATGGTGCGCGTTTGGGGGCAGGCTTTCCGCAGCTCATCTACTGCAGAATGCCCGCTACGGACATTCAGCTGGAAATCAGCCCCGTGTAGTCACACCCTAAGGAGTTCCATTGATTTTTAGATAGAGGTTGCAGTCGTGGTTAAAAAAAATTAAATGGTTGGATTTATAATGGTTCTTCACAGATAAACACCAGTAGAGAGCCATGCTTGCAGTTACAAGTGCCGTCCACTACACGGAGGTTGGCGTGGAGGTTTCTATCCAAATACACATAGGTCAGAATGGAAGCCTCCACGCTGACCTCCTTATAGTGGCCGGTGCTTGTAACTGTAGGCATGGCTTCCATTGATTTCAATGAGAGCCGTGCCTGCAGTTACAAGCACCGACCACTACACGAAGAGGTTTCCGCTCCAGCCTCTGTGTATTTGCGGTGTGACAGCATGTTCCCGCTTAGCTGATTGGTCGGGGTTCCGAGCAACGGACCCTGGCCAATAAGCTATTGATAACCTATCATGAAGATAGGCAATTAATAGTATTTCCCTGGAAAGCCCCTTTAATGTATTTAAACATAATAAAATGTACGACAAGTTATATGATACCAGTGAGATGGAAATTTTAGAATGCCGCTTCTGATTGTAGTTAGAAAAAAAGGGAACGGCATGAAAGTGTTAGATTTTGAAACAGTTGAGAAGTAGGAGGCTGCGCTGCCGGTTCCCTACGGTACATTGGGGTTAAACTTTTTTGTGTCAGCTAAAAGTCAAACGTAGAATACATAATTACCTGTTTTCTCCTAAATTGCAACACTACTGCTTCCCTGAGTGTTTTAACTTTCAAGTATTGCAGCAATAGCGCAGAACAATGTTCCTGATGCCAAGAAATGTAGAGAGCTGTCTACCTTTTGTATGCCAGACCCCAGTTTGAATTCTAGTTGTCACTTAATCATGGAATAATAAAAGTCTCCCCGTACCGCTGAAGCAATCAGTATGTGAATGTCACAGAAGCTAGTGGAGGCAAGCGAGAAAATTGTGCCAGCCGAAACCTCTCACAAATGTAAGGGGAATAATCAAAGCATGGGTGAGGGGTGAACAATGTTAATTCTGGATTTGAAGCCGATACTTATAATGATGAGGATGAGGATGATGGAACAATGTTAAAGTAGCCTTTAAAAAATAAAGTGTAGTGTAAAAATAAGAGAAAGTCATCTGTTCACGCAGAGATTGTAATGCAGAATCCTTTTCAACTCCTTTGTACAGTTTGTGAGAAAAAAAAAAAATCACAGTATGGTGTCCATAGCTAATTTAGACTCTTCAGTGGTTCAGTCGGTGAGAAGAATACCAATGACTAACAATTAATGGGCGTGGATGCAGCATATTCAATGGGCCTTTTGGAAAACAAAAAACACAAATGTAGCAAACTTTACTGTAGCTTGACACTTAACTCCTTCAATTCACAGTTGTAGCAAACTTTAACCTTACTTTTTTCAATGGCTTCTTGCTGTATTAAAGGGGTCTTCCAAGATATATATATATATATATATATATATATAGAGAGAGAGAGAGAGAGAGAGAGAGAGAGAGACCGAGAGAGAGACAGAGAGAGAGAGACCGAGAGAGAGAGAGAGACCGAGAGAGATCCCTGCCCATGCCCAAAAGTAGTAAAGCATAACAAGTCTATACTCTTACTCACCCATTCCGGCTCCCTGCAGTCAATCTGTTGATGTGATGTCACAGACTGATGCAGTCAATCAGTGATCTCACCATTTAACTTCTGAGGTCTGTGATTGGCTGTAGCAACTTGTAATATCCCACAAATAGGCTGACTGCACAAATCCAGTGGGGATAACACAGGTAGACCGCTAGAGCTGCCAGGAGCCTGGACGGGTGAGTATTGGCTGCTTTATCATTTTTAGTCATGAGCAGCTTTTTTGGCTCATTTGTTTTCTTTTTAAATGTAACTTGGAAAACTTCTTTTAGTGTCGATTGAAGGTTTGCTGCAACTATGCATCTAAAGTAATAAGGGTCAAGCTAACATTCGCTACATCTGCATGTATCCTTTTGGCCTAATATGTCATATACAGATGTGGCAGAATCATCCTTAAAGGATGGTATGCCATATTTGTAGTGCAAACCTCCAGGCACTGCTATACTACATAGATATATGTAGATACAAATGCATAGAGCAGCCGCTGCTGTTCAGTTTGAAGAGCTTATGTGCTGCACAAGTAGCACAATGGTGCCAAACTGCAACTCATCAAATTTGACATAGGCCGCTTTCAGACATACAAAGTTTAACATCATATTGTGTCCATACTTTTGCCTCCGTATTGATATCGTTTTCTCTTGGCCAAATACAGATCCAAATTTGTCCAGAAGAAAATAAAACCAATGACAGACAATACAAAGGCAAATACAGATCAATTACTAATAAAATACTGATGACATACAGTTTTAATGTTATCTGTATTATGGATCTGTATTCAGACTTGCACAATACACTCATCTGAAACTGGCACTAAGATAGGGAATGGCATAAAAAAAAAATAAAACATCCATTACTTGCCCTCTCACTGTACCTGCGGTTCAGCAGTGCTGACCCGGGTCCCTCCAACTGTCCTTGCGGAAACAAAAGGCAGTGATGTTGCATTCACCATTCACATGACTGCTTCAGCCAAGTTGTGATTGGCTCAAAACAATGATTAAATTGGACCCCCCATTCTAGTGTGGAGTTTTGCCACTAAGGGCAAATGGCTCAAGTGTTTCTTGCTTTTCATCTCCCATGGCCCAATTCCTCCCCCTCTTGTTTGCTAACATATACAGCACGTTCTTGCTACTTAACAGCAAAGGTGATCAAAATGAAGGAAACCAGCTGAAATTGGCGCTGCGCCTAAGAACACTGTCAGTTATACTGCATTCAAAATGAAATTCACATTTCAGCCCAGAGGTGTAACTTAAAGTTCTTGGGCCCCAATGCAAAATGTGTAGCGGGTCCCCTTATTATAATGTTTTATTACTAGTACTAGGCTACCTATATAGAGAAGAGAGGCCTTATGGGCCCCCTAAAGCTCCTGGGCCCGGGTGCAACCGCACCCCCTGTACCCACTATAGTTACGCCCCTGTTTCAGCCCCAAAATGGGGTCTACCTCAGGCAACCAAAGTCCACATCCCAGCTTTGAAATGCATAGGGATACATCCGGCAGCATATTTGCCGGTGCTCTAAGGAACAGCACCTATTTCAGCCAATTTCCTTCATTTTGGTTGCATATGCAGTTTGGAACTCTGGGAAAAGCTCTTCCGGTTGACTAGAATAAAGGCTGGCAGCTCCTATCCATGAAAAACTGGTTGGGCCATTTGGTCCTTCTCCATGGTATGATTATCGTTCAATCATTGGATCATGGTAGGCTGAAAGAAAATCATTCAGCGTAAACATGCCCAACGGTTGAACGGCAAATTACAATGTGTCTGTTTATCATTCGTTGTATATATTGTGCAGGCATAAAAATCATTGTTCAGTCATTGGGTAGTCGTTATTTGTAAAAAAAAACTGATTGTTCTTGCTCTTTTTACCTAAGACCCCTCTAATAGTAAAGGTGATAAGACCAAGCAAGACTTCACTCTTCCCCTCTCTCCAATGGCTCCGTAGGAGTTACATGGTCTGTTTATTGGGTATAGACACTCTTGTTTGTATCTTTTCCGTTCTTCCCTCATATGTATCCAGAATGCAATGATATTATGCATAGTGAATACACTGACAATGGGTTTCGGTAGTTAGAATACTGCAAACAAATTTTTATAGACCTATAGGGTTCATATTTCTAAGTCTGTTCTCATGCTCTCGTTGAGAGTTTTAGCTATCTTTTCATGGGTGTCTAAAAGTAATGCATTCTAAATTGAACAGAAGTAGACCACTCTGTATGTAATTAGAGCAATGTAAGAGTGCACAATACAGATTGGCATCCATTTAGAGAATTAGACAGCAATCAGAGATGTGAATGTGCTACCATGCTGTCCGGCATTGCAAAGATACAATGAACGAAATGACAGTGAAGCCTTGAGCAATGCTTTGTGCTGGTGACATTACATAGACAATGAGTTGCTACTCTGTGTGAACTTTTACTGTATTTACTGGAATTTGACAATTTTAAAGGGTTAGTTCTAGAAAGTCCTTGATACAATGAGTGGTGGGAATGACCACGCCAGGACCCTCTTTGATATTCTTTAAAGTTCTAATTCTCGTATATCACTAAAACTCTAAGCAAAGCCTATTACCACTTTTATCCAGGTTCTGGATGCGTTTTTTTTCAGGTTAGTTTTGTGATGAGTTTGTCTTAGTCTAAGAAATAAGGAATATTATGGGTATTACCAGTAAGGGTTTATTTCATGATCTCTCTGGCTTTTTACCATGATTAGTATGTTGAGCAAACTGAAACAGTCAAGCTTTTTTTGGGTCAAATTTTGCTAAAAGTCTAGTTCAGCAAGAACCCAAAACTTGGATCATTCGTCTTGGCTGAACCCATTAATAGAAGAAAAAGGAAAAAGATGGAGAAGGATAAAGAAGAAGGGAAAAGAATATTTCATCTTATGTTTCTTCCCTGTTCTTCCTTTTTCCTTTTTTTCCCTCTACTTTTTCATTCTTCTTCTTTCCCCTCCTCTTCCTTCTTATTTTTATGTTTTTAATTTTTCTTTATTAACTTTGTCTTAAAACCAGCTCAAAAGTACTTAGAGTACTCTCCATTAAAGCTAGTGAGATGGTAGGACATAATATCCAACTTCTCTTTTATTAAATGGATTAAAACCCAACATAAGATATGCCTTCGGGGGGAACCTTCCCATCAGTCAAGCTGGGAAGGACATCACTCTTGGAACTGAAGGGATATGGATCCCAAAAGTGCTGGTGATACCAGTAGCAGAGAAGACTGTGTATATTCATTAATCCATTTACTAAAAGAGAAGTTGAATATTACATCCTGCCATCTCACTACCTTTATTGGAGAGTTTCACCAAGATACCAGGTTTTTTTTGCTCTCACATATGTAGTGTGCTCTCCATTGGTGGGTATTTCTAGTTAGTACCACCTCCATTATCTATCAGATTTTTGCAACCCACTCTAAGGCTTTGGGGTTTTGGATATTCATCTGAGATCCAAGCCTTAAATACCATTGGGTTTGCTCCACACCATTTCTTTCTCCCAAAAGATGCACTTCTAGGTGACCTAATAGTGTTATACATGGCTTTTAGACTGTGTTATACACCAGTTTTAGGGGTATTAGTCAAGTTTTGGTACAGTTTAAACAAATTTGGGCAAACCAAACTTTTTGCCCAAATTCGGCTAATCGGTCAAACCAAACTATTCAAAGTTTGCTCATCACTATCCATGATCAACTGTTCTCACCAAGGGAAGCTGCTGCAGGAAAAAATCTAATACATGTCAAATGTAATATTACATGTTACATTGTTCATAAGGTTGAACAAATGCATAGTTCTATTAAGTGTAACCTATAACTCTATTGAATGATAATAAAAGGGTTGCCCCATGAAAAGCAGTTATCCCTTATCCACAGGATAGGATTGCATAAAATTGCTTATTTCAAGTGTTGGCAATCCCCACGTGTCCCATTGAAATGAATGGAGCAGTAGCATGCATATGTAACCACTGTTTTGTTCACATGGGAACCTTTGGGAACCCTATTGATTGGTGGGGGTCCCTGCAGTCAAACTCCACTCATCAGATAGCTGTTCCGTATCCTTTGGCTATGGTATAACCTTTTTTAATGGAACAACCTCTTTAAAGGTGTTTCCTAGCACTAAACTATTCATGATCTGTCCTTAGAATAAGTCATTAATAGTTAGTTGCCGGGGGGTTCACCACTTGGGACCCCAACGATCAGCTGATTTAAGTGGCCGCAGTGCTCGGGTGTGATGCGGCCTCTTCTTTGCCATGTGAGATCATATTCATTGGTCACATAGCCTGATAGAAGCTCAGACCCATTAAAGTTAATGGGACTTTGTTGCCATGCCAGACACAGCCACTATGGAATGTAAACGCTCTATGGTTGGTATTGACTGGAGTGACAGCAGCACTAACCCAAGCGCCAATGCATTTCAGTCAGTTGATCAGAGGGAACCCAAGCGGTGGATCCCTGCAGATCAACTTTTGAGGACTTAACCTGAGGCTAGATCATCAGTAGTATAGTGCAGGACAACCCTTTTAAATCAATGCAGTGCATCAATGGGAAGGGTTGAACCGAGTTTTTCCCCATGACATTATATGCCTAAAGAGTTTTCTTTACTATCCTTAAGACAGACTATGCATATTCGATCGGTGGGACTCTGACATTCTGTAGAATATGGAAAGAAGTTTTTATGGCTCCAACAGAGCCGGTTCATGCCATTAGATGCTCAGAACATTCTTTCTAGAAATTCTCCAAACCCACCCCCACCCCCCGTTCCATTTTAATATATTTGCCTCAATCCTTTGGAAAATGAACAATAATACTGCATAATTTAATCATTTAAATGTTATTTCAGTCATTTCTAGGTAATACCTCAATTTAAATGCTGGATAATTTAAATCAAATGAGGAACTTATTGACTTTCATATAGAATCAAATCAACAATGCTGTTTAATGGAGCAGATATAGCTGTATGCTCATTTTCTCAATCCAGTTGTGATTTCAATTGTACTTTCTTGCATTTGCAAGGAAATCATGTGTATGCAATGCTTGAAGGCATAAACCAAATATATGAAATGGTTCAGTGCTATACATTGCATCATTCAGATGCAGACCAAAACTTCATACAGTGCCCTTAATGCAACCACAGAGATCACAAAAAGACAAATCATGACCAGGTAGTGACCAGTCCAGTTATATTGTGCATTGTTTTCAGTTTTGTGAAGGTCCTACACCTATTGTACATTACCAAGAGTCCATTAATAGTAGATCTTTGGGGTTCTACCACCCATGACCACGGACAGCGTGCTGTTTATGCTCATTCACTGAGCTGATTTCTGCAGGAAGCAGACAGCTCTGTTCCTACTACAGTGGCCATGCTTGGTATTGCAGGCAACATTTCCATTGAAATGAATGTTAGACTAAGCTGCCTGCATCTTGCAGACCTCATCTCAGTTCATGAGCACATTGGTCTGACAAGCAGCTGATTAAGGTGGTCCCAGATGACAACCCCCCACTAATTTACTCTTGGTAATGTGCCCTAAGGGTAGGCTAACAGTAGTTTACAACTGGACAACCCTTTATAGAGCTATAGCAAGCAGATGTCTCACAAGCAGTGAATGAGCTCTATGTGAATGAGCTCCTTTGTAGAGCTTATTCTCTATTGCATAATTAATAGGTGATTTAAGGGTGTTATCATGTTTTAAAATCCAGCAAAAATAATTTTGGTATCCCAAGACAAAAAATAGGACCATTAAACTACCTCATACATAAAATTTCTAAAAAGCGTCTGGACTGAAACACTATAGTTTTTAAAGGGTTAACAAAGGACCATGAATACTTTTAAGCAAACTGAACTTGTAGAATCCTATTTGGGGTCAAGCTTTGCTAAAAGTTTGATTTGGCATGAAACATGTTTCTATTGGTTTGGTTCACTCAACACTAGTCCTGACCACAGCCTAAGAGCCCTAGAGTGTTATTCCTGGCTTTCCAAGTGTTATACTAGGTTTTTATGGCTCTTTGACTGTCTTATACATAATAATATAATAATAATCTTTATTTATATAGTGCCAACATATTACTCAGTGCTTACAAAACAGGGGAGAACAGATACAAAAGACAAAGATACAAAAATCACAGTTACATAGTAATCAATTGATGGAAACAGTAGAGGTGACGGTTCTGCTCCAATGAGCTTACATACTACAATAGGGTGATACAGAAGGTAAAGGGGCTGGAAATGTGCACGGTATGGCGAGGTGGAGAGTGTGGGTTGCTATACACAGAGACAGAGGTCAGACTTAAGCCGTGTAGTGGTTGAAATGGTATGACTGCAGGTGGCTATTCGTGGTGGCCAGCAGGGTTGCAGTCGGTAGGACAGGGAGCATGTTATCAGGGGGAGTACCAAGGGGTTTGGTTTAGGAGATGTGGTATGCCTCCCTGAAGAGCTGCATTTTAAGAGCACGCCTGAAGTTTAGTGAGTCAGGGATTGCCCGGATAGTTTTGAGTAGCGCGTTTCAGAGGACCGGTGCTGCTCTGGAGAAGTCTTGGAGGCAGGAATGAGAGGTTCAAATTAAAGATACACTTAATTTGATTTCGTTAATGGAGCGGAGGGCACAGGCTGGGTGGTGGATTGAGATGAGTGAAGCAATATAGGGTTACGCGGTGCTATGGAGAGCTTTATGGATGAATGTAGTGATTTTGAATTGAATTCTATATTATATTAGGAGCTTCAGTGAATTTCTGGTTGATTTCAAACCAACTTGGACCAAACCAAACATTTTTGCAAAAGTTCATTTGAACAGCCAAACCAGACTTTTCAAAGGTTCGTTACTCATGAACAAAACTTTCAATATCTACTTAAAAGGGCTGTCTGGGATTAGAAAAAAAAAATCTGTTGTTCTCTCTAGAAACGGCACCGCTCTTGCCCATGAGCTACAGCACAGCTCGCGGACACGACTGGAGGTAAAAAGCAGCCGCGTGATTTTTCAAATCATTTAATAGCAGTTATTTGTTTTATCCAACAAACTTCACCCTAAGCCATTGTCTTCAGTTGGATTGGAAAAAGCCTCAAAAGACACAATGTAACTATATTTTTTATATTGGTTACCTTGTTTCTATTGTGGAATAGATGTGTTTTTGTTTTGCCCGTTTATTTGTATGAGAATTATGCATCCCGAGCCAGTAATATCCGCTCTTCACTGAGGGATCCAGCACTGCTTTACAGTCCCTATAAAACTCTTACACCAGACATGTTTTCCAAGATTGATTTTACTGTGTAAAACATACACAGACATAAATATACAGATGAATGTCCTCCCAAACAATCAAGAAAACTACTTCTTTTTTATCGTTTCATAGGCAACTTTAGCAATAAAAATATGTTAGATGGCACCGTATTATTACAGGCATTGAAAATCTGACATTTCAATTGACAATTCCATTTCCACTTTTTTCCGTGCTTCAAATAGTAAATACTTGCTTATATTCCAATTTAAAATGTTATTTTTTTTTTTCTTTTTAAAGATGTTATTTCTTCTACTTCTGTGGTTTTTGATGCTCTGCAATTTTTTATTATTATTATTTCTTTTCCATCTGGAAGTGCATATCTATCATTATTTTATCAGGCTTTATATAAATGGCACCTTGTCATGTGCTAAAAAATTTATTCGGGAATTTTGCAGCCAAGCGAAGCGCGTTGGGTTGAAATGAGAAACTTTCACTCCTCTTGTATTGACAGTTTTAATTTCGATTTTGATCTGCGTTTTATCAGAAGGCTTTCTTATCTGTCAGGGAGGGAGAAGAGATTAACATTTTTTTTTACATAAAGCAAATGGCAGCTAAGACAGTCATTTCATGTTTGTACCCTGACTGTTCAGTGAATTTTTTTTTTTTTTTGCATTTGTAAATCCGTATTTTTCTGTTTTCGCAGTGTGCTGAATCGGTGAGATAATTAATCAATAATCTGTTAATTGACTGTCGTTTCACAGTGCACTACACTAGAATGACAAATAATGGGCTTCAATGAAAACTAACCATTCTGCATAGAAAATTGATGATACGTTGACGAATGTATGGTTTATGCTTTGTTTTACATGAAAGATGCTGTCAGAGTAATGAAGGGGAAGCGTTTATATTAAAAAATATCCAAAAAGTCAGTAGATGGGAAAATATTGCTAGCTAACGCTAAGGTGGCTCAGATAGATGATAAGATGTAGTTATATGTACTTGGTCTTTTGATTCGGGGTGCCCCAAGCATATCAGATCATATTACCCAGGCACTGGGTTTGATCCAATATTGAATAGGTTGTGCCAAGTTATAAAGTTATCCTCTATCTACCCTATCTGACCACTGAGGCCATTGAGTTCAAGTGCTAACGCTAAGGTGGTTCATATCGATGAGAAGCTGTAGTTATATGTACTTGGTCTTTTGATTTGGGTTGTCCAAATGATATAAGATCATATTACCCAGGCTCTGGGTTTGATCCAATATTAAATAGGTTGTGCCAAGTTATAAAGTTATCCTCTATCTACCCTATCTGACCACTGAGGCCATTGAGTTCAAGTGCTAATGCTAAGGTGGTTCAGATCGATGAGAAGCTGTAGTTATATGTACTTGGTCTTTTGATTCGGATTGCCCCAATCATATCAGATCATATTACCCAGGCACTGGGTTTGATCCAATATTAAATAGCTTGTGCCAAGTTATAAAATTATCCTCTATCTACCCAATCTGACCACTGGGGCCATTGAGTTCAAGCGCTTAAAACTCTCTCGGGCATTGTCATTGAAGTGAATGGAGTGTCTGCGCGTCTACACAACTTCTGTTTCATTGGGACCAACCGGACTCCTATTCTTGAGATTGGTGTTGGTTCCTGCTGATAGACCTCCACTGATCATAAAGTTATCCCATATCCTGTGGATAGGGGATGACTTCATTACTTGACACAACCCCTTTAAAGGTAACATTAAGTAGTTTTCAATTATTTCAATAAGAGCCGTGCCTGCAGTTGCAAGCGCTGGCCACCACACATAGGTTGGCGCGGAGGTTTCCGCTCCGCCCTCTGTGTTATTGCAGCACTGACAGCATGCTCCCACACAGCTGATCTTTCAGGGTCCTGAGCGGCGGACCCTGGCCGGTCAACTATTTATGACCTATCCTGATGATAGGTCATCAGTAGTATTTCACTGGAAAACCCCTTTAACTGTCAGACAGAATGTTACTGGCCATTGCATAGAAAAAATGCAGACATTTACTAGGTCACAACTTGCAACATTTCTTGGCCCTCTGTATGTCAATGGATCTTCTGCAAGTTGCTTTGCGTTTCCTTTGGATGACATGACTATCACCAATCAATCATCTCCACCTCTCTCCAATGGACTGTGATTTTCACACCGCCTGTGACATCCATACTGCTGGAGAGATCACAGTCTGTCACCTTTCCTGGAAACTTTCCTGTATTTTAGATTGTCCATACACTTTAACTACCGGTAGCTATCAGAAGATCTTGCATTTGCTGTGAATGTAGAAAGGAAAGAAATATGCTATGAGTTGAAATCTAACTGCTCGATCCTTATGGTTCCTGACATCTGCCATTGGGGGAGAGTCAGGATGCTGCTATATACATTAGATGATTGGCCAGTCCTACGAAAATTGGCAGATTTGAATGATCTAGATAAAATCTGTATATGGCTACCCTCAGACATGCATTTTTGGTTCTCCAGTATCTTGCTGTTATGTTACAGACAGTACCATGACACTTGGGTTGGGTGGGCTAGTCTGGGATGACTTCAGCATGGCAGCCCCAGACCATGTGATGTGCTGGACAATGCATTTGTGGTGTCATTCTGTGCTGAACATTGAATAAGTAAGTAACTTCTCTCACTGGTGCCAGTGCTGATAGGCTGGCTGTGTTTTCTTTCAGCCCAGTCAACCTATCAGTCTCCATATTAAAGTAATAAAACCAGCCACTTAGTACAAGGGGCACCAGTTATACATTCTGTGTGCTGGTCATATACTCTGCCAGTGAATTCTATATCATAGTGCTCAGTGGTTCTGTGCTCAGAAGTTCTGGTTTTGTGTTAAGCTCTGTGCTTTGAACCAAAATATTAAGTGGATTGGCATTCAGTGGTCAGAGTCATCAGTCCCCTCTGAAATGGTTGGTAGCTCCTCTCCTATAACAGGGTCACCCTTTTCATGGCAGGTGCTCCACCTGAGAGGTTGGTCCAGTTAGGTCGGTCCTGGTATATTTGGAAGCCATTGCCAGTTATTAGTTGTAGACTATTAAGCATTCTAAGATGATAGCATTTATCCTGCTTATCTGTCAACCGGTGGGTCCAATGTTCGGCACTAGAATTTGTCACCTCTGATTATACGGACCTGTGGTATCAAATATGCAGACGATAGATGTAGTCTGTAATTTGGCATATTTGCCTATGTGATTATTGAGGATCAATAATACGATCCACTGTCAATTAAGTTGGTGAATTATTCAGACAAGTTAATTATAAAGCAGTCCCTCTAAAATATGCCAGACTACCATCATCCAATCTAATAGTACGAGAATTGTAGCAGACAACGCATTCAAGCAAAGATCTACTGACAGATTACAAGTGTCCTTACAAATTCTTACTTTGTTTAGTAGATCACCAATGATATTATCCAAACCTTTCAGCATTTAAATTCTGAGGTTTTCCATCCTTGATGGCTAAACATAATGTTATGCAGCTAAATTGTTTGTACAAGCGGTAGATAATGGTATAAAGTGGCACCACATAGCAGTTGCTTAGCAACTAACACTGCTTTTCTATTAATTTTCCTTCTATAGATATCGTATATTGAGGTAGGTTAATTATGCAAACCTTATTTTATTATTTTAGTTACAATGTACAGAGTGTTTTTAATAAACATCATTAAAATACTCGAAATTATAATTATAAACCTGTCACTATGACCTCTATTACATGACATCAGTAAATTAAGGTGCCAGTTTAATGTAAGTTATACTGTTACTTTTATTGATTGTAATTGCATCCTCAAACCCGCCCCTCCCGAAGTACAGTACCATGTGATACACCATTTGACTCACTTGAACCAGGTCTCATCTCAGACCCCTATGGGGAGCTTTGGGGGCTGTTCAATGGATGTACATTTTTGTATCCTCCCCTATAACTATATTAAACTATTGTAGTGATATTGTTAGTTCAGTTGGTCTTCCCTAATGACAGTTTTCCTTTAAATAATAATAATCTTAATTTACATAGCAGCGGTGTGTTCTGCAGTGATTTACAAATTGGGGAAAACATAATAGGTCATAACATAGAGTAATAAACCAAGGCACATCTTGAACAATAGGGTTGAGGGTCCTGCTTGAAAGAGCTTACAGACTGTAAGCAAGAATACACATAGGGTACTAGATATATATGCATAAAGCAGTGTGAGTTGATCACCAGCCGTGTTTGTGCATAAACAGATAAGAGGTGCAGTGGGGTGAGTGGGGGATGCTGTGGAAAGAAGGGGGTCAGGCTTCCAAGGGAGAGTTTGAAGTGGGGTAGATGAAGAAGGGTTTGAAGTAGGAAATATAGTAGGTCTTCATAAAAAGGTGTGTTTTTAGGGTATGCTTAAATCTGTGGGCATTGGGAATTAACCTGATTAGGGTAGCGCAATCAAGAGAACTATTACAGCTCAGGAAAAATCTTGGAGGTGAAAGGCTCAGATTAGAGAGGAATTTAATCTAAGGGCCTTAGCAGTGCAAAGATCACAGGTAGCGCAGTAGACATAGATGAGGGAGGAGATATAGTGTGGCACATCATTTTCAAGGACCTCATGAATGAGAATGTTGACTTTAAATGGTATTCTATATGTGACAGGCAAGTAGTGCAGTGACTGGCATAGAATGGAGGCATCAATGTAACGACTTCACAAAAAGATGAGCCTGGCTGCTACATTTAGGATGGATTGGAGAGGAGAGAGCTTAGTGAGTAGAAGGTTGATCAGTAGCGTATTGCAGTAATCAAGCTGAGAGTGGATAAGGGCCACAATACGAGTTTTTGCTGTTTCTACAGCGAGGAAAGAGCAGATTCCGAAGATGTTTTGGAGGTGTAGGTGACATAAGCAAGCAAGTGACTGAATATGGGGAGTGAAGGCTTTAAAGGTCAGAATCAAACTTGATCCCAAGACAGTGGATGTGCTGCTGAGGACTTATGGTGGTACCACAGACTGAGATTGAGATATCAGGTTTAGGTCGATCGGGAGATGGTGGAAGCGCAAGAAGTCCAGTTTTGGAGAGTTTCAGTGTTAGATAGAGAGACAACATATTGTTAGAAAAAGAGGACAAGCAATCATTGGCGTTTTGTAGAAGCAGAGGTGTAATGTCACAAGAAGAAGTATATAATTGGATGTCGTCAGCGTAAAGATGGTATTGAAACCCAAGTCTATTGAGAGTGTGCCCAATCGGGGCGGTGTAGATGAAATAGAAAAGAGGACCAAGGACCAAACCCTGAGAAACCTCAGCAGCAAGGGGAAGAAGATTAGAAGTAAAGCTGGCAAATGATACCCAGAATGAGTGGCTAGAAAATTAGGAGAAAAACCATGGAAGCTCAGTATCTACAAGACTGATAGAGCATAGCACATTGAGGAGAATTTGGTGATCTACTGTGTAGAGCACCGCAGAGAAATCTAGTAGCATCAGTAGAGATTAGTCACTATTCGATTTGGCTATGAGAAGATCATTTGACACTTTAGCAAGAGTGATTTCTGTAGAATGTAGAGAACAAAAACCAGGCTATAAGGAATCAAGGGGAGAGTTACCTGAGGGGTAGCTTATTAAAGAGAGTAGAGCAGGGGTTCCTGGAATCTGGAGATGAAGAAGAGATTAGAGATGGGTTGGTAGTTGGCAGCACAATTCAAATCAAGAGATGGTTTATTTAGTAATGGGGATATGACAGCATCTTTAAAGGAGGAGGTAAAGAAACCAGTAGAACAAGACAGACTGAATATCGTTGAGGTGACTGATGACAGCCGAGGAAGACACTTAAGCAGGTGGGAGGGAATAAGGTCAGTAATGTTGGTAGGAAGGTAAAAAGAAGAGAGGAGTCTGAAGACTTCTTCTATTGATGAGTCAAATGTTGAGAGTAAACTAGAGGGGTGCAGGAGAGAAGGGGATCGAAGCTAATTGAGGATTGTGAAATTATTTCCTGCTGGAAGTTGGCAATTTTCTCTTTGAAATAAACCGCCAGATCAGAGTCGTAACTTGAAGCTTTTGGGCCCTGGTGCAAAACCTGTAATAGGGCCCCCAACTATAATGCTTTATTCATAGTACTGGGCTCCGTATATGGAGAAGTGAGGCCTTATGGGCCCCCTAAGGCTCCTGGGCCCGGGTGCAACCGCATCCCCTGTACCCCCTATAGTTATGCCCCTGCGCCCGATCCATCATAGGGGGCTGTATTTAAATGTGAAGATGAAGTAGTAATTATTTATACAGCAGAGCTAAATTAGTTGTATGAATGAGATTGAAATCTTAATTTGGCCAACTTGTCATGAGATTTGTGTGTTATCCGTCTATTTTACATAGGAATAATGGCCCTTGAACTTAAGGGCTCATTGACACGGGTATATTTTCACTGTGTATGAAGGCTACTTCACATTGCCGTGTTTAAGCCCCTTTATGCGGGCGTGATAATCACAGCCACATAACGGGACGAAACAAAACTATCGGGATTATTGACCATTATTAGTACAGGCCAGAAAAGAAAGGACTTACCCAATCTTTCCTGCACATAGTATTAACTACATGTGGGAAAGATAGGACAGGATGTATCTTCCCACAGTTTTTTTTAAACTCCCATGCACTAGTGCAGAGTTTGGGGAAAAAAAACATTAATGCACAACTATGTTTCTTAGTTGCCCATGTGGCCATGTGTTTTCGGTCTTACACACGTGTATATCGTACGCATACGCGATGAAAAGAGTCAATGAAGGTAAATGGATTTTCATTGATCTATTCACACTTGTGTTTAGTTATGTCATGCGTGTAAGAAAATTCACAGCGTGCTCTAATTTATCGTGTTCTACATACATAAGAGCCCTATTGTTCTCTATGGGTGTGTATGATATACAATGCGTACACAATGCCAACGCAAGTACTAGCATAGCCATTGCATTTTTCGTGCATGTTGCTAGGAAACATATTAAAAAAACACAGGAAGAACATCATTCTAGGCTTTTTCCCTGCTGCGTTTTCTTTGCGCGTGTAGCATACGCATATGCGATCATACGCAGGAAAAATTAAAGGGGTATGCAATTGAAATGCTGCGATATTTTACACATATGTCCGTGTGAACGAGCCTTAACTCAAAAAAGTTGCAGAAACTATGCAGTATAACCTTAGAGAAATAAATTACAACTATAGCTCCGCTTCCTCTCTCTATATTGTACAGTATGACTTTTACTTCCCATAGTTTGGTATTACATAAGCAGCAACAAGGACTCCATGTTCCTTTCTACGGTCTCTATGGAGGCAACTCTGCCACAAAGTTTTGTCCCAATGCACAAACTATATAACCTTGGTTAGATAAATAACAGCTAGAACTCGGCTTTAGCCTTATCTACAATGTATTATGATTTTACTCTTCATGGTTTTGTCACTCTTGGCATTAAGCTGCATGGGGTTTATGTAATAAATATTATTTTATTTGACTAAGTTCCTATTTTATTCTCTTATTACATGTTAAAAAAACTATTAATGTCTCTTAATGAAATGTATCTTTTTATTTAAAAACTTTTTTATTTATCCAGTGTTATCAATGGACGTAATAACTATGCAGGTTTATGGCTATCAAGATAATTATAGACCAGCAGGGAAGTGGGCTGTCAGATTGCAATTCACCCATGTATTGTAAATGTCGTGTTCTGCACATATGGTTGAGAGTGACCTCTGTGTTATCCCTTCTGCTCTAATTCCTTGTACTCATCAATTTTCTTTTCCTCCCTGATCCATACACTTGTCACCTTTGCCCATAAGAGCATATTTCAGAGGAACATAAGCCTGTCTAGGCAAGGAAACTGTAAAACTTCATCTGCTCACTACTGTACTTTATTTCGTAGGGAACATAGATTAAAGGGAAATAGTCCACCAACCAAATATCTTACTTTATGGTGTAAACAATCTTCTTGTTACTTTTTGTTCTTAAATGTTAGAATTAAAGGGAACATGTCACCATTTTTAGCAATGTAAACGAATAGCAGCGCAACAATTCTGAAGAGTCGGTCTTTCACACATATTATGCTATGGATAAAGGCATACCTTAGCATTAGTGGTTTGAAAGACTCCCTGTGCAACATGTAAATGAGACTGAGCAGTCCAGTGGGTGGCCCATACCATCTCAACTAGCTGTATGTTTTGCCAAAACTCCGCCCTCTTGCCTCCTCTGACATGGGTAAGTGTCTGATTGGTTGACTAATGGCACATGTGCAGATAATCTGTCCCATTTGTGGGCAGAATTGAGGTGCATATCTGCATATGCACCGGTATCCAACCTCTGAGTGTAGGCCAAAGACTTCAACATGCAGCTAGCAGAGGTGATCCGATCCACCCACTGGACCGCTTTGCCTCATTTACATTCAGGACCGGAAACTTTCAAACCGCTAATACCAAGGTATCATTTTATCCACAGTGATAGTAAAATAAGTTTTGAAAAGCCAGACTTTTCATGATTGTTGCAATACTATGGGTTTACTGTGCTAAAAAATGATGACAGGTTCCCTTTAAGGTCTTAAAAGTTGGAGAAACAATATAACCATGTACACAACTATGCATATATCTTTACAGCTCGTTTTAAGACTATAGAACATAGCGCTTGGAATATGAGTGATATGGAATAATTGGTAATATACTTCCCATATGCGTATGAAACAAGGTATTAGTTGGAAGCCACCCTGCTGGGTTCAGGAATAGGCCAAAGGGGTACACTGTTACGCATAATGTGTCAAGATATGACTAGTAGGACCAATACTACTACAATGGCCAATACTATTGTTGTTGTTGTTGTTGTTAGCCATTTAGTTGTTCACGACCCTCGTTGACCCTAAAGGCGAGCTCCCTCCATGTTTTTTGGTTTTGCACTGCTTCTTTCAGTTGTGTGATATCCATGCCAGTATCAACTCTCACATTGTGTCCTTTGGCAACCAGGTCTTTTTCTGCCACTGATCTGTCCAGGCATTATAGATTTTTCGAGTGACTCTGCTTGCATTATATGGCCAAAATACGTGAGTCTGAGTCCGGTCATCTTGCCCTCCAGTGATATATCAGGTCTTATACGATTTAGGACTTGTTTGTTATTCTCGCTGTTCAGGGCATACGCAGCAGCTTTATTAGGACCAATAAATCACTACTGTCTGATTTTTAAATGTGTCTGGCAGCTTTCAGACTTTTTCCTGACAGATCAGGTCATGGAAAAAAGTATCAGAAATGTTAAATTTCAATGTCTGATCCTTTTAACTAGATGCAGGGCAAGACAGTAAATGACAGAATACCCCTTCACTCCTCAATTGGACCCACCACAAAGTGGTGCACCAGCCCCGGAAAGGGCAACCTCCCTGCTTGTACATCGTAAAGTCCTAGGTCAGAGAGAAACTAGGACAACTAAACAAAGAGCTCAATACAAACACAGGGAAAGTAGATACAACAGACATAGAAAAACGACTCAGAATGCCAAATCCACTAACACTACCAACACAAGACAGTGTAAGTCAGTGCAAACCATACATGACCAGTAGACAAGATGTATAACCAGCACTCTCTGCAAGGAGGAGCCAGTTAAAATAGCATATGGATTTTACTGACTGGGCTGACAATCGTCCCAGGCAGCCCACCAGCCAAACAACTCCAATAAGGTTACTGACTGGCTGATTGGGTTATCGGTCATCACAGCCCGCTCATTAGCTAAGCAGCAGTTAATGTTTAACCCTTGAAGCCCATGACTGAAGTAAACATGTATGTGCTGGCATGTGCGTCACGAGATCCAGGGCGGAAGTCATAACGCCCCCCCCGAACTCGATCTCAAGTCCCGGAAGACAGCGGCTCCATGACAAATGCATTTTCTTTCTTATGGCTGTGTTTGCTGGGGGGGCTGGCATAGGTCAAAGACTGCTTTAATACCCCCTAACCCAAATAAAAAGCCAACACCGCTTCCTAAAAACACTTCTGCAAAAGTAAGCATGGAAATCCAGTACATTATGACATTTAAATTCTCATTTTTACAGACGACCCGACCTTTGTTTCTGTTCTACTCTATGTATCTTGTAAGTACCGTAGTTGGACAGCTGTAATGAAGATGCATGAGGTAGACGCGGTCTTCATATAGGTAATGCTGGTGGAAAGGATTAAACATTTAGTGAACTCTTTGGCTTATTATGTAATGATCAACTCTGTGTCTCAGGCTCAGCCTATACTAAATGAAGATGTCGAATACATTACATTATTAGATATCATAACAGATATCATCATCCATAGCTTTGTATAAGGAAAGAACAAAATGGTGTCGGGCTTGTTTCATTTGCCTAAACTCGTTGTCTTTGCACAATGATGGCAGTTTGCCTGAAAAGTAGATTCAGATTGCCCTAGTGTTATGTTCTGTATCTAGGGAGCTGGTACTTATTGATCCATTGGGTCTGTCAGCGTTTCAGGTCACTTGGCTCCGAGCCTGATTTCTTCTCTTGACTTTGAGATTCGTGCTGTATGAGCTGACTGCTAATAGTCTTGCTTTTCTTACCCGACTTCAGACAAAGAAGCATACAAAGCACATGAAGTAACTCATTCTCATTGGTTTTAGATTGGTGTATATGTTTTATCAAAATGTATGTGGAATTTGTGAAATTTGTTCTTTTGTATGCAATATGTCTACGCTGCAATGAGTCAAAAGGTTTGCATGTTACAAAGGAATCATGACAGATCTATGGGCTTGTTCGCACTGAAGTGTAAGATTTAAGACATAACTGTTGGTTCTATAACTAAAGCCAGTGAGTCGCATAACAAATAATAAAATAATTGCTGTAATTACTTAAAGTGACAAAAGTCACTAAAAGTGAACCTACACTTTAAGGCCTCGGTCAGACGACCGTTTTTTGCCGCGATTTGCGGATCGCATGACGGATGCGCATCCGCAAATCGCGTGACCAGGGCCGACGATTCGCCGAAAAATCTGCACCTAGCAGCTATTAAATGACAGCTGAGAGCTGCCCCTGATTGGTCCCTGCACTCAGCCAATCAGAGGCAGCACTCACTCACCCATTCATGAATTCATGAATGGGTGAGTGAGTGCTGCCTCTGATTGGTGAGGGCTGTGACCAATAAGAGGCAGCCCATTCAGCAGTTGGGGATTTTAAATCCCCGCCTGCTGAATACTACACAGAGCAGTTCAGGAAAACTGCCGGCCGGCCGTGGCTGAACTCCGGCTGCAGGGAAAAGGTGAGTATAATTTTTTTATTTTTACACATTTCAGGATGCTTTTCAGGGAAGGGCTTATATTTTTAAGCCCTTCCCGAAAATTCATCCCGCGCTCGCCGGCAGCCCATTGCTTTCAATGGAGCTGGCTGTATTGCCGGCTCCATTGAATTCAATGGGCGAACAGCGGACAGCACTCCTTTGATCGGGACTGTTTCGCTGAAACGCTGCTAGGTGCAGATTTTTCAGCGAATCGTCGGCCCCGGTCACGCGATTTTCGGATGCGCATCCGTTATGCGATCCGCAAGTCGCGCGAAAAAAACGCCCGTCTGACCGAGGCCTTAATGGTAAATTTCATCGAAATGTGTCTTCAGACATCTCATAGAGATCTTTTAAAACATGAAATAGGTAAAGGGTGATGTAAACATAAAGACTTAGCCACAATAAAATAAATAGGACATACACAAAAAATATCTCCATCATATGAAGGATTTATCCCAGTGAGATTTGTTTAATATTTCACAACATGTAAAATATTGCAATGGATATTCTCATTACCTTACATGTACATTTCTTCTGGGATGATAATGAAGAAAAACTTCTTTAGGAGGCATTTTTTTTAACTTAAAGGCATGTATTATTAGCTGAAAAACATTTTTACAATAGAGTTTTATTAACAATTTTGCACTGTTTAGCTGCTGAAGTGTTACATCCATGTAGGGCTCAAGTGCTGCGACCCACACAAACATCACCAATACGTAAAACCTTGACGCGATTAGTGTCCACAATCGACCAACATATACATGAAATAAGACACTGACATATGGCAGGCACCAAGGAGTAGGAACGCTCCCCCTAACCAGCTTCGGTTGGCAGACCCTGCCTAAAAGTTGGGTGATTGTCCTGATAAGGACAGACCTACGTGCAGAACGTAGGAAACCTAGCCTGGCTCTAGTTGAAGGATAGGGAAGGATATATAGAAGATGAAAATACTACATATATATAACAGAATTAGGCTGAGGCGAATTTACCTCACAGTAAAAGTAACACCACTGGTACTTACCTTTAGAAGAACATTGTCACAACTGACATCTCAAGCAGAAAAATAACCAGCACTCATGTACAATAGGCAAAATAGAGAAAAAATTTCTGAATTCGTAAAGGATTCTGGCTTAAAGGTAAAGAAATTCCATGGGGTGGAAGGTATTGGGAATTGAAAACCAAGACAGAATACCATACACAGACAGCTGTTTTGGAGTGGTTGCCCCTCATCAGTGTGTGGTAGGCTGTGTTTGCTTCTCAGCAGTGATGAGAAGTGTTTGCCCTTCATCAGTGATGAGAGATGTTTACCCCTCATCACTGATGAGGGGCAAATACCCCCTGAAACAGCTGCCTGTGTATGGATTCTAGCTTCGATTTAAATTCCCAATCTTTGTTAAGACCTCTATAAAGGGTCGGACATTGATTTGCAGGAATGCTCCATCTAATAGGTGGCGCTGCACTGGTAATGTTCCATCTTCCTTATTTGCATAGAACTAATGTCTTGGCCCCACTTGGTTCCACTTCCTGATTGTGGCCAGCGTAACATGAAGTTTTTATGTATCACAGTATACAGCAAGCTGAAGAATGCTGCTCACAGTGAAATCCATCAGTGAGCTCATCTGACAACTCATTCCTTCTCTCACCACTCATGAACAATCTTCTAAGCTTATTTATGACCGGATCAAAGTTTATCTTTGTTTGGTCATAAATCACTTTATTCGATCATTCTGGAGAGGAGAGAAAAGGGGCTGAAGACTTGGGCCATCAAAAGGGCTCCCTGATGGATTTGACTGTGAACAGCTTTCTGCAGCTTGCTATGCAGCGTGAAACATAGAAGCTGCAGAAGCCAAACAGTGCACAATTTTTAGTAAAACAACAAAGCTTATTTTAGCCAAAATTTACATACAAAATACCCCTGAAGTGTTCATAGACTTTAAGTTATGTACTGATATCTTTTTCATATGTACAGTGCCCTAGAATTAATGCTACTTTAACCCTCTCCAATACACTGTCTGATGTCTAAAGACATTCTGATTGAAGGCTGTACTGGTTCTGATGTCGGAAGACGTCCGGCGGGGTATTCTTACTGTATATTACTGGCCACTCTGTTGTCGGGGGCCTCTCCAGCATGCCCAATACCGCAGTACTGGCTCTAGGCAGCAGATGGCGCCATTGTATAATGGCAGAAAGAGAAAACCCCCTAGGAATCCCTGAATCCAAAATTGGATTGCAAAGGGTTAAGATAAATAAAAATAATAATTATGAAAGCCTTTGCCCCAGTTTTGAAATTTGCATGTCGCATAAGTTTCAACCTATTGATAGAATGCTATTAATTTGACAAGTAAGGATCTATCAAGAGGACTGTATCAGCAATCCCAACTGCCTTTGGTACGGCTCTAAGAATTTAATTTCTAACACAGTGTGTACAATAGAGTACTATCATTTTTATATTGAAGGTGCTCTATCTGTCTGAGCTCACAGACCTCCTTCGGGGTTATTGTCTGGCATGCTTGTGTGTTTGCAGATGAATTTAGGTAGACTCTATGGGGCTATGCTACAGAAGAAATTCTGACATAACACAAACTTCGTTTTTTTTCTCCAGATACAGTGTCCCTGTATGCATTAGGTAAAATATACAGAGTTCCCAGTTTAGCAATTTCACCACCCTAAACTACTGTAAGACGTATGCATTACCGCTACAAATCCAAGCCCGGCTACAAAGTTCTCTGACTATATGAGATTATAATTTAATCCCTCATTTACTTGTCTATGGCAAGTGCGGCACTACTAAATCCCTTTCAAATCAGAGACAGGGACCATTTATTTCTAGGCAACTGCCTTGAAAGCATATTGGATTTTTAACACAGTCAGATATTCAATGCATTCTTCACCTTACATTAAACACAGTTTGCCTAGCACATGGGCATGAATTGTAATTGTGAAGGAACCACTGGTTTTGTTTTACTAACATGAACAATAGTTTACCAACTGGGAATGATTGATACAAAATAGCAATGCAAAAAACAGAAGATGGGAAGTTGTTTAAAATTTACAGATCTGCCGAATACTGAATTACTAGGAAGAGCCAAGACTATACCGTTGCATTTGGTTGATTTATACAATTGTAGGGCAGGAAATGTTCACTTCATTCTGTTAGGATTTGTCATTGGCATAATATGAAAGGAACACTAAACATAAGTCTATGTTGTCTACAAGCGTACTTTTGGAAAGATCAGTTTGTTTGGTCCGAATTAGTTCGAACTGAACTGAAAGTCCACTAAAAGCCCTAAAACTGGTTCATAACACTCTCTAAGAGTCATAAAAGCCCTGTTTAACATACTGAAAGTGTTATACAGAATGGAAAAGTAGATTGCCAAGCGCATCAATCACTTTGTCCTTTAGAAGGGAATAGGGTTGTGGTCGAGCATGCGCACCCCCGCTCCATTCACATGAATCATTCAGGTACACCTTTCTTGGGATCACTAGGGATCCCAGTGGTCAAAACATGACTGATCAAACTTGTATTCCCTATGGTTTGAGCATAGATATGTCTTTAGTAATGTTGAGTGAACCAAACCAGGAGAACCCTGTTTTGAATCAAACTTTGCAAAAAGTTTGATTCAGCATGAACTGAACCAAACTTTTAGCAAAGTCCTACCAGAAACAGAACTCTTGTGGTTTGGTTCGCTCAACACTAGTCCTAAACAATGGTATATAAAATGATCTAAAAGCCATACAATCCATGTATAACATTCTGAAAATGCTATAAAAGGCTTTTATGGCTTTTAGACAGTGTTATACACCAGTTTTGATAAGCTTCCTGTTCGGTTCACATTAATTCTTGCAAAAGTTAGACAAACCAGCTAAACTGAATTTTTGAAAAGTTCACTTATCACTTGTTTCTAGTGGTAAAACTCCTTAAAGGGGTTCGGTCATTGAAAAAAAAAAAAATCTTTACTCACCTATTCCTCCTCAGGCAGTCTACTTAATCTTCTCCACACTGATCTTCACCTGTCCACTGCAGTCCTCCTGGGTCACCTCACCTCCAGCTGGCTGATTCTTCTGCTTCCTGTGACGTTATATACAGTCATAGGCAGTCGCCTTCCTGCCCGGCAATGTATGCTTCGTTACTAGTTCACAGCCTAGCAGGAAGTGCCAAGCTATTGCGGAGACTGCCATGCCCGCTGTCTCTGCAATAGATCAGCATTCCTTCCTAGCTCATGAACGCTATGTCACAGACATGTGACCTTCACTGACCTGCAAGAAGGAGAATGAGATGAATGAACGCTTCATAACAAGGAGAAGAGGATCTGGTCAGCTTGCAGTGAGCTGACCCGGGGGACTGAAGTAGATCAGTGGGTAGGAGATGTGGTAAGGAGTCTGTCTGGGGAGGAATAGGTCAGTGTAATTTTTTTTTTTTTTTTAATGACAAAACCCTTTTAAACTAAATTCATTAAACGTTAAAGGTGGACAAATCTGTATATCTACATTTGTGAATATTATGTGATAACTATACCAATAGGTCACCTACAGCATATTAAGATTGAGTGGCCCTTTAACTTTTGCAAATTTAATCTTTGGTTCTAGTAAATTATTCATTGTCTTACAATTGCCTTCATTTGCATTCCAATAATGATGGCGTCACAAAACATATAAGCATATATCAGAAGATATGTAAAGGGCGAATTCCCCTTTAACATTTCAGAGCTTCAGAATGTATTAACAGTAGAGATGAGCGAACGTACTCGGATAAGCACTACTCGTCCGAGTAATGTGCTTTATCCGAGTACCGCTGTACTCGTCCTGAAAGATTCGGGACGCGCTGCGGAGCGGGGAGCTGCAGGGGAGAGCGGGGAGGAACGCAGGGGAGATCTTTCTCTCCTTCTCTCCCGCCTGCTCTGCCCCGCTCCCCGCTGCGACTCACCTGTCAGCAGCGGAGCGCCCCGAATCTTTCAGGACGAGCACAGCGGTACTCGGATAAAGCACATTACTCGGACGAGTAGTGCCTATCCGAGTACGTTCGCTCATCTCTAATTAACAGGTATCAGTTATTGTCTCAGTGCACAAAATATTTGCATCCCATTGCTGGATATATAGCACATTGATATTGCAATGGGAAAGATCACTGCATTAGAAAGAAATTATTCTGGGGTCTCACAGTTGAATTAAGATAAATAGTAGAATTTAGAAAATTAGGAACACAGTGAGAGAATAGGAGCTAATTAAAATATAATTGATATAATGCTAAAGATGAATGTAATATAACAATAAAGAGAAAAGCAGTCGATGGAATAAAAACATCAGAAAGGAGAAAATATCCATCCAGATAAATGTTTCCTTTGCTGCTGAATTTATCAAGGTTCTTGGTTCCAAACAGCCCTATGTCAGATCAAAGAGGATATATTGCTAAGTATTGCTATGGCAACTCTCTTTAATTATGTGTCCTAGCAAGAGTGAAGAAACAAAATGGAGTGACAAGTGATGGGTTGATGTAGGGTAAATCTATTTGAAAATAAGGAAGCATGAAGTGTAGTTGTCAAGCTCTTAGAGAGACATGGAATGGAGAAAAACAATGGATATAAAGTTTGCTGTATTCGATGATCTATTAATGACCTCACATTTTCTTTATAGAATTTTAGCTTTTTTTTTCTAAATTTAACGCACAGATTTGTAATTTTACGAGTGCATGCACTTATAAAACACATTCATGGAAGATTCCATGGATATTCATGTAAGTCAAATCTTGTCAATAGCTCTACACAGGTCCATTTTGATATACAGATGTGTCCACCCTTAATTTCTACATATTTTGTTAGCGACTCCAATTTGTCATAATTGAAATTCAATACATTATCACAAGTTGGTACCAAAAGCTTTGACAGGATGCAGGACATATCACAACCAGAAAGACTCATAGACATAGACATCTCCTGAAAAGGTATGTTGAAATCATGTTATTCTTCAAAGCTGGCCATCTCACACCACACATCTCAGTATACAGTATACCAAGCCAAGAGTAAAGGTAAAGAATAGTGATTGATGAACTTTTCAAAAGTTCAGTTCAGCCAGTTCGCTAAACTTTTGGAAAAAGTTTGTTTTTTTCTCTTTTATGGAACTTGGACAGTGTTATACATTAGTGTTCAGGAATAGTTTTGAGTGAACCAAACAAGTAAAACCCTGTTTTGGGGACATCTTTGCTAAAAGTTCTGTTTAGGCTTATGCCTAACCAAACATTTAACAACGTTCGACATGAAATATGGTTCCACTTGTTTGATTTGTTCAACACTAGTAAGGAAAAACGCATCTCTATTTAAGCGTATTCTAAACCAACTGTTACACTAGTAGTGAGCAAAAGTCGGAATTAGTTGTGGAAGCAATAGATCACTGGTGTTACTATAGGGGATGTAGGGGATGTGGTTGCATCTGGGCCCAGGAGTCTTAGAGGGGCCCATAAGGCCTCTCTTCTCTATATAGGGAGCCCAGTACTATGAATAAAGCATTATAGTTGGGGGACCTGTTACAGGTTTTGCATTGGGACCCAGGAGCTTAAAGTTACGCCTCTGCATTAAGGGGTTAAGAGAAGTTGGGGGGCCCCAAGATAAATTTTTGCACCTGGGCCCATGAGCCTTTATCTATGTCACCATAGTCTGAATTCTAGTTAATGATACTATAGTTTGGGCATCACAAGATCCTTCACTTATGTGCAATTCATAAAGAATTATCCTATGTGTTATTATATATATATATATATATATATATATATATATATATATATATATATATATGTAAGATGTGATTTTGGACGCTTTGGAATAAAATGTGATGTTTGAAGTAATTATTTTATAGGTATTTGAGTTATTTTGGCTACAACACGTTTCTAATGATACAGTAGGCATCATGAAAAGTACTAAATCTAAGCACTCTTGCCTCAATTTCTTTGGAAAATGGGTATATGTCACTTTGGAAATCCCCTTTTCAATTGACGGTAAACTCCATCTGGTGTGGTAAGCTCCATCTGGTGATTGAATACTGTTGTGGAATATCTTGATGAAATAAAGATAGCATGAATGCAAATTTGAACATTATTTCATGTGAGGTTCATATTATGTCTGTCTAGAAAAGTTCTCCGTCATTGTATCATTTTTGGCATATTTAAAGATGGTCCTTAAAGTATTATTGGCAATGTAACATTTTATCTTAAAGGTGAATGGAATATTGTATATTCATGTTTGGTCTTCTCTTGTCATATCAGTTATTTAATGTATATGTCTTTTCTTTTATTTTCTTCCGCAGCTGGGACAACATACATCTTTAGTAAAGGAGGAGGACAAATAACGTACACATGGCCACCGAATGATCGGCCCAGCACACGTGCAGACAGACTGGCTATAGGTTTTAGCACTGTACAAAAAGAAGCAGTATTGGTTCGGGTGGACAGCTCTTCGGGACTGGGTGATTATTTAGAGCTGCACATTGTAAGTAGTACTTTCTTATTTTTCCATATTAACTGTATTATAATGGCATATACTTTGGAAACAAATTGCAGGTCTTTAACTGTTTACAATCTCAAATGATATTCATTAGATTATTTGCTAATAATTTGCATTATTTAAATAACTATTAGCATTTGTAATTTACAGTAAAACCTCTTTGAGGTGACCATCCAGCATTGAATTGAAAAATGGTCATCTAGAGAGGTTGTGCCCTAAAAGACAACGGGCAGTATGCATAGTATTAGACAGAACTGAAATCAGTCACAGTCAGCTGGGATGGGATTCCGATTTCTAACAACTGGTGAAAAATTTGTACCGACGGCCCTAAAAGTGGCCACCCCTCCTTTTTTACACTTGCGCCCCCATTGATGAACAAAGTAGATTATTTTTTCTTGGACATACAATTGATTTCTTGAATTTATACCATTTTTGCCTTTTATGTATGTTATAATCTGCAGTTAAAAAAACTTGTCCAGTGGTATATTGAATTTAATTTTTTTGAGAAAAAGGGAACACTGACTAAAAGGAGTAGACCGAATGCTTAATATCTCCTCATACAGTACATAACTTAATAGATGGCCAAACATCGTATCGAGAAAATGGCCAATTTTCTTTCCATCTTTATAATGCATAACAACAAGGTAAGTCCTATTTTAGAGGTTTTTTTCTGCTTGAACATCTACTGGTGTTCAGACTTATTAAAGAGGAAACTGATTTATTGTATGTTGGGATCCCAAAGTACAACTTGGAAATTTCACTGTTCTAACTTTTCAGAACATTTTTTGTTTATTTTTCAATCCAGTTTACTTTGAAGGTTTTGTACATTTTTATCTCTCCCGAAAGGGATTCTAGTGTTGGTCCCTGGGATAATCTTCCAACATAAAATAAAAAACAGTTTGCTTAAAACTTGGAAAGCATAGAAAGGCATAGATCACATATTTTGGCATGTCTCTTTCCTTCAAGCCATTGTAGGTAATAGGTAGGTACCTTGACAACTCACGGTGATACTGATCTACGTTATGTTTAGGGTTTATTTCAAGAAATGTGTATGAGATGTGCTTTAGAAATCTATAAAAGGGATGTCTTAAAATAAAGCATTCAGTGCGTGTAATGTCAGGCCAGAACATTTCTAAAGAGAGTTTACCATTGAAGATACCTTCAAGTATTGTCTTGAGATTAAAGGATACATCACATTCAGTTGAGTTCCATGTATTGGCCTCTTCTCTGTAAATTAGGTTAGGCTGGTGACCACACACAATGAGATGACTCATCAATATCTTTAAATCTCTTTCCATCCTTAAGGGCATTGTATATATTATTAAAGAGTAATTTGAATAAGGAAATTTCAGTGGGACCGGATGACTCTCATATTTGTATGAGAGCTTCCTGTTGTCATTTGTTGGGAGAAAGGATTGGGCACATTGAATATCAGCTCCAAATCTGTTTGCTCTTCCTGGAAACAAGCTGCTGCTAGAGCTGTCTGGCTGTAAATTTCTCCACTTTAGTCATGGAAAGCACATGAATGCTCAACTGATCCAATCGTTCAGAGAATTGGAGAACTACTTTAGCTGTCGGCCAAATGAGCTGTCCCCTACTGTTATGCTTTATCATCATGTGGTAATGACAGCACACATAGAAGTGTTGTATTTCCTGTTTACTATCATAGTTTGGAGCAGCATCCTAGTATCTGGGACTCAAGCGGCAAAAGGGCATGAGAGTGGCTCTTGCAGCCTCTCTACTGTAGGCTACTGCCCACATAGTACCTACATACTGTAGCACATATAGGGTAGACATACATTGCTGTGTAAAAGTTTTAGGCAGTTGTAGAAAAGATGCTGTAAAGTAAAAAGGCTTTCAAAAATAGAAGCTTTTACAGGTTTTTGGTCAATTAACAAAATGCAAAATGAATGAAGAAAAGAGAAATCTAAATCAAATCAATATTTAGTGTGCCTACCCTTTGCCTTCAAGACAGAATCTGTTCTTCTAGATACTCTTGCACAGTTTTTGAAGTAACTTGACAAGGAGGTTGTTCCACACATCCTGGAGAACTAACCACGGATCTTCTATGGATGTTGGCTTGCTCAAATCCTTTGGTTTCTTCATGTAATCCCAGACCGACTCGATGATGTTGAGATCGGGGCTCTGTTGAGGCCATATCATCACTTTCAGGACTCCCTGTTCTTCTTCAAGCTGAAGATAGTTCATTGGCTGTATGTTTGAGGTTGTAGTCCCGCTGCAGAAAAAAATTGGGGTCAATCAGATGCCATCTATTTTTGTAAAAAAAAAACAACTTACTTTGCAGCATTTTTACCACACCTGCCCCAAACTTTTACCCAGTACTGTATACTCAGCTAAGGGGTTCTGTCTACAGCAATGTTATGGGTCTCCTCATTTGTGTGCTCCTTCCTACACAAAATGCCAAAACTTGAAAACTGAATGGTATTCCATTGAATCTGGTCGCATTGCGGTAACACTTTCCTAATAAAAAGTTTCATCATGATAACAACAAAAAGTTAAATATTTGTAAAACAAGAAGTTTTATACTTTTCATTCTTGTACATCACATACGGTCTCCGATATTATTTATATTTCTAGTATGATTGCATGAATATCAAGCGATGATAGCAGAGTCGTAACCTTGATGGTTGATTTGCTGTTTGACATGTGTAATAAATGAATTTTCTATTATGCATATCTTTGCAAAGAATGCTCCGGTGATATTTTGTTGGACAGTTTTTGATCCAAGACTGTGTTTGTTCCTGGAACTTGGCATTAAATTACTGATGCATATAGTAATTCAGTTTTGTGAAAAGAAATGGCTGTGGATCAAGAAATTCTACCTCTAGGTCATCTAAGTGTATGTGTAAATCAATACTACTAAAGCAAATAGAACTTATGAAGAAAGCTATAGGGATCCCTTCAAGGCTGAATTATTTGTATTCATCTCTGAGATAACTAATGTGTTCACTGCATAATATTAGTCATTGCATTGATACTCTGGCCCAATTTCTTATACTATAGCAGGTAAGGGACATTGTTATATTTTTGGACAGTGGGATGAATAATTGGACAATGAACACTTAGCTGGATCTGTTACATATTCCTCTGGTCCATTTAGCATCTGCTCTTTAAATCGTAATTGTATAGGTCTTCTCTGGTTTCTTAACCCAATCCTACAAAAGCAATTATCAATTCTACACACACTTATCTTTGTTATATGTTTTTCTGCTATTTGATATTGTAAGCTGCTATTACTAATCTTCATTAAAGTGGTTATCCCATGCAAGCATTTATCACCAATTCAAAGCATAGGGATCTTAATGAAGTGGTGGTCGCACATGCACTGTGCTGCTCCATTGAATGTCTATGCAATTGAGTACAGCACTCAGCTATCTTGGTTAGTGATCATGGGAGTCCCAGCACTGGATAGGTGATAGATGATTGGTGTCAAATGATGCACTTTAATGACCATTCTATTAAATGGATGGAACCTGGTTGGTATGATCTCCTTATTTATGAGTCTCCGAATCTAATTCTTCTCTAATAAAAAATGGTTGTATTATTGTGTGCAGCCTTTCATAGTGATATTTGATAAATCCAAAAATTAATAAAAAATGTCAAGGCAGGCCCATAAGATTTGTAATCTTAGGGGGCATGAAACAGAAGATAATGAGCTACAATGGGACAAAAAAGTCTTCAGACTCTTTCTCTTTTTTTTTACATTTTAGTGTTTTGTGGCCTTATACAAATAAAAAAAGAAAGAAATCAAGTTTTCCCCCATCATTCTGCACTCAATACAACATAATGACAAAGTCAAAACAGAAAATTAGAAATCTTTGTAAATTTAAAAAAAAAAATGCTAATATTTTGCATTGGCATGGATAATCAGACCCTTTGGTATAACACTTGAAATTTAGCTCTGGGGGCCCATTTATCTTCACCATCTTTAAGATGTTTTCACACCTTGACTGGAGTTCACCTGTGGTAAATCCCATTAATTATACGTTAATTTAAAAGACAAACCCCTGTACATATAAGGTCTCATAGCTCTCAATGCATATCAGAGTCAAAATCAAGTCATGAGGAGGAAAGAACTGGCTGTAGAGCTCAGAGATAGGATTATGTAGAGGCACAGATCTGGAGAAGGCTACAAAATAAGTATGCTGCACTAAAAGTTCCCAAAAGCACAGTAGTATCCATAATTCCTAAATAGAAGACATTTGGATCAACCAGGACTCTTACTAGAACTGTTTGACCCAACAAACTAAGTAATTTTGAGAGTAAGGCCTTGGTAAGAGAGATGACCAAGAACTCAATGGTCATTCTGACTGAGCTCCAAACATCCTGTGTGCAGATTGGAGAAATTTCCAGAAAGTCAACCATCACTAAAGGACTCAGACTTTGAGAAACAAGGTTCTCTGGTCTATTGAAACCACGGATGAACTTTTTGGCCTCAATTCTAAGCATTATAGCTGGAGGAAATCAGGCACTGCTTATCACCTGCCCAATACCATCCCTACAGTTAAGTATGGTAGTGGCGGCATTATGCTGTGTGGGAAGGGGGGGGTGCAGTGTCTGGAACAGGTAGACTGGTCAGGGTTAATGGAAAGCAAATGGTGCAAAGTACAGAGATATTCTTAATGAAAAGCTGATCCTGAGTGCAAGGGACCTCAGACTGGGCAGAATGTTCACCTTACAACAAGACAATGACCCTAAGCACTCAGTCAAGACAACACAGAAGTAGCTTAGGGAGAGCTCTGTAAATGTCCTTGAGTGGCTGAGCCAGAGCTCTGACTGGAACGCAATCGAATATTTATGGAGAGACCTGAAAATGGCTGTCCACAGGCAGTCCTTATCCAACCTGACAGATTGAAAAGATTTGCAGAGAAGAAGGCATTCAATTCCCAGTTCCAGGTGTAGAAACCTTGTTGCATCATTTTCAAGAAGAACATTCTAACATTCTGTTTTCACTTTGTCATTATGAGGTATTGAGTGCAGAATGATGGAGTAAAAAGTCGATTTTGTTTTTGTTAATTTGCACAAGGCCATATCTTAACAAAATGTAAAAAAGGGAAAAGGTTGTTGGACCAACTGTATGTATTGTTGTACTTTAAATGAGGAAAATAAGAATTAAATAACATACATTTTACATTTATGAACATTTTACCACTAATAGTAGAAACAAAGGAAACAAACAAATGAGTAGTAAAAATCCAATTGGAAGTTATACTGAGCAAAGTCTACTTTGACACTGGTGGCTTTACTACCAGTTGCCTGTTTTATGACCGTACTTTAGGGGTGGTGGTGAACAAACTTTTGAAAAGTTCGGCCAGTTTACCAAACTTTTACAAAAAGTTTGGTTCGGTCTGAATTAGTTCAAGCTAAATCCCCTAAAACTGGTGTATATCATTGTCTAAGAGACACAAAAGCCCTGTATAATACTCTGAGAGTGTTATGTAGGGCTTTTATGGCTCTTACACAGTGTCATACATCATTGTTGAGGACTAATGTTGGGGAAACCAAACCAATACGTAGTACCCTGTTTCTGGTAAAACTTTGCTAAAAAACTCTGTTTGAGTTTATGCTGAACCTAACTTTTAGCAAGGTTCGAAATGAAACAAGGTTCTATTGGTTTGGTTCGCTTAACACTATCCATAAGTCAAGTTTTGGCAATATTTTATAGACCTAGTGTCAACAGCTTGTGCTATGGTTCCGACATATCTAGTTTCAGTGTGAGATTTCGGGTGGTATCATTGGCACATGAGAGTAAACTGCCAACTTATAAAGGAGAAATGCAAAAGGAGACTTGGGAGCCATATATGTGGCTTTGCACCTAGATTTGCACCATTTAGGACTTTGATATTAATAAGTGTGTGCAAATTGTGTAATTGTGTCAATTCCCAGTAAACCATGCCTATGTAATTTTCAGATTTTGTGGAGGAAAGCAATGACAATTTTGCAGAGTTTTGGTGTAGGCCATTATTTGCGACAATATTTGACACAATTTAAACCAAAAACTGGTGCACACCACCAAGGAGTTTCCCGCATACATTATTTTTTAACCACTTAGGATACATAAAACTAATAAAAGAATCAGTACTCACTGATCCCTTGCCACTCCTTTCCAATGTTTCTTGGGTTCCTCTCTGTTCTGTACTTTCTGGTCCCTTCTGACATAGTCATGTGACCCCTGCAGCCAATCACTTTCAACAATGGTGACCCATTACAGATGGTGAATTGCTGCGGTATTCACATGTCTGTGTTGACAGGAACTAGGGAGTACAGAAACTGGCGGAAGACTTAGAAAATGATCGGATGGGAATACCCAAGGATCAGTATGGTGAGTATTCTACTTTGAACCATTCTGAGTATCTTTGTAAATGTTAAAGCGGCCAACTCCTTTAATAAATGTGGGCCATTTTATTAGGAGAAACTGGAAAAACTTTTTTAAAGCATACCATACATCATCTATTTTCTATAAGATACCTTGCTAAAGGGAAGATAATAGATGCATTTGTGTTCATTAAAGTCTGCTAATGAACCCAGGAGGCTCATATATTTTTCCTTCCGGCTGTTCAGTCATTTTCTACAGAAACTATCGTCTCTGTAGTATTTAGAAAGAACTCTATCTGTATATAGATGGTTTTTATGCATTTGCTCCTATGGTGTAGCTTCACTAATACAGTTTCATTCTCCTAACACAGTGCCCTCCAACCATAGCTTGGAAGCCACATGTGGTTTTTAAGTCTCCTGGATGTGTTTCTCCAGCTGTTGGCAGCTGCAGATAATATTATGTACTAATAACACCACCAGAGCTGGCAGATCTGTCTAGTTCCACATACTATTTGAAAACTTTATTAGAAATTTGCATAAAGATACCGTATTGAATGTAACAGGAGCCCCCAATTATTGCATCTAACTTATGCTGCAGTACTAGTTTGCTACAGCCCCATGTGCTTTTGCAACCTTTGCATCTCCTATTATGCCCTTGATTTTATTGGCATGCTTTGATAATAAGCTACCTTGGGAGTTTGTTCAGAACACTCTTGTTCCCAATAACTGCTTTTTATGCAATTGTCTTACATTATTATGGTTTTTTTGTTAAAGGGATTTTGTACTAACCACTCCAATGCACTGCCAGTCCAGCAGTCCCATCTTCCCAAATGGTCATTATTTACTTGGCTCCAACATTGACATTCCATATACACTTATGACCATTGTAGCCAATCATTGGCCCCACCAGTAGTGTTGAGTGAACCAAACTACTAAAACCCTTTTTCAGGTCGAACTCTGTGCAAAGCTAAGTTTGGCAGAAACCCAAACCAAGCCTTTAGAGAAATTGTACTCAAAACATAGTTGTACTGCTTTGGTCCACTCAACACTAGTCCTGAACAGTGGTGCATAACACTGCCTAGGAGCTATAAAACCCTCTATGATAGTCTCAGAACGTTACATAGGTGTTTTATTGTTTTATTATATACCAGTTGTCAGGGCTTTGGTGCTCTTATGGTTCAGTTCAAACTAATTCGAACTGAAGTAGACTTTTTGCAAAAGTATGACGCCCTGGCTGAACCAAACTTTTCAAAAATTTGCTCTTCACTACTTAGCAGTATACAAATAGAGACCACTCAGGTCAAGTGATTGGCTGCAGAAGTCACATGTGTATATGAGCATGTTCACCATTCTAGTTTGTGAACAAAGACCAGCAATGAGGATGGGAGCAGTAGCAGGGGATTGGTGAGAAAATAGAGCAGTGACTGTAACTTAGTATAATGTTTTTACCATTTCCTGCCATCTCCCCAATTGCTCAATATCTTGGAAATCTCCTTTAAAATGGTTTTACTAAGATTACACAGGATATGGGATAATTTGCTGATGAGTAGGGGTCTCTAGCTGTCACTGTGTGGGTCACTTCTCCTCCCAGAGTAACATCAGAATGAATGGAGTTCTGGCTGAGTATGCTGGATTGGCATTCCATTCATTTCAATGGGCTGACAGTAATACCCAAGCACTTGCCACTCGGACATTTCCACAGTCCCATTGAAAGTGAATTCGCGACCAGCGATTCATTTACAGGTATGGTTCCTTGAATATTGAGATCATAGCAATCATGAAAACTAGGGAGCAAATGGTGGAATTTAAAAATCAGTATGTAATACCAAGACCAAATTAATATCAAGGGAAGAGAACCCTATTGCCACATTGTACAATAATGCTTAAACACCCTCAGAAGGGGATTTTGACAAAAGATGTAGAGTAGCTAACAGGCTGGTCAAGTATATTTTCCTGAGATAATCTCAAAGCTCTCAGTATTTTGACTGTTATATTGGTAAAAAGATACATTTATAAGGTAGAGGGTTTTTTTTCCCATGGTAACCCTTAGTTTTCAAATGCATTTCTTGAGATCCTTGAGTAGCTGAGGTTGCATTGAAATAATAGCTATATCCATTGCATAATTTATAAGTGTAGAAGTTCAACTAATTTCATTTTTTTTAATGTACTTTTTCTATTCGTGTTTTTTTTTATACTGATTTATACTTCTACTTGATTGAATGCGCTTAGTGCAGAAAATGCACAAATCCACAAGCTGCTGAAGTTTCCATTATCGCTAACATAAAATATATAAAAAGCATGGAAACAGGTTAAAAATAAATATCAGACTTGTTCACATGCCACAAACGGTTATAGATTATTCTGTGGATTATTGTACTTTCAATTTCTCTAATCCCCATTTTCCTTATCAACATGATTTATCAGCTTGAAATGCAAACTCAGCATTTCAAAAATATGAATTCGAGCAAGGTTCAGAATGGCCTAAAGTTTTATCTCTTGGAATGTACCAGAGTGTGTTGGATTTGTGAACCTGCTTGTACAAACATATGGTTCCTTTTGATAAATGGTAGAGCAACGAATACATAGTTTTACTTGTAAATAGATATTATGGGTCAAAAGTGTCTGTCAGTCAATGAGATCATAGACCAAAAATATAAGTTTACCACTGGCTATGTTCATACTACCATAAGGGTCCATTGCATTAACCCTTTCCAATCCAATTTGTATCCTGGTTTTCCTAGGGGGCTTACTCTTTTTCTGCTGTTATACAATGGCGCTATATACTGGCTAAAGCCAGTACTGCAGGAGATGACACGTTGGATAGGCTCCGACAGCAGAGAGGCTGGCAATATACAGTAAGAGAACCCGGACGGATGTCTTCCAACATCGGAGCTGTACAGCCTTGAATCGTAATGTCTTTAGAGGTCAGACAGTGGATTGGAAAGGGTTAAGCTTCTGTTGCTTTTTTCATGGCCACTATAGTCTGTTGCAAATGGCCCACTAAGGCAAACCTTTTCTTTTAATTATTACTATTTTTTATATACTTTTTACACTTACGTCATATAGGTGGAAATTTATTTAGACTAGCATTTTATGTGCCAGTCCAAAGTGCCCTAGAGTGAAGTGTGCTTCATTTACTAAAAGGTGTATGCTACTTCATAAATTTTGGGCATGTCTGACCAGGTGATGCGCCAGAATGTGAAATCTATAGCTGGTGTAGATATCCACTATCATTTATGACAGTTTCTAATTACAGCAGTTTTGGAATGTAGCAGACCAAGCACCTTTTTGTGAGGTGAAACTTAGTATATAGAAAAGGGTCACGCAAGTATAAAAAAAAGGTGAATAAGTTGCAACTTTTTGCACAAGTAGTAAAAGTTCCAAAATTTGAAATTTTTTTATGCCATATGACTGATGCAAGTTAAAATAATTCCCTGGTCATTTTGTTATAGATATTGCAGCATAATTGCTATCAGGGTTGTGTCAGAATTCTGGAATAAGTTGCACCTTCTTTTTGGTGCAAATCAGTTAAGAAGAATTTACTATTGATTTGTGCGAAGAAAAAAAAAGCAGCAGATGTTTAGCCCTACTAGGCATTTTTTAAAGTATCTACAAAAGAAGGGCATGGTTCGAGTTGCATTAGACAGATTTAGCAATTGAGATGTTTTAAGAAGGCTCAAGATTTTTGAGCAGCCTCACTTCACTAGATGGGTGGCACAAGAAATGTAGAACATCTCTAGACATATTTAATGATCTGAAAAAAATATCAACCGCATGCAACATTATTATAAATTGGTGTACTTGCCAGAAAGTGTGACATGCCAGAAAAGTGGTATCTAAAATTACTCTAATCATAACTTCCATTGTCTATAATATGTTTTATGATCTATTTTAGGCTGCACAGTAGTTGGCTGATGTAATTCTTAGATATTTACCTTTATAATTCATTTTAATATGATTTCTATTTACATTTAGGTACAAATCACATGTGTGTGATACATTTTCTAATGATGTCTGCTACATCCTGAATTTGTAGGTCACAGGTGCCAGTGACTCTTTAGGACTTCTTAGCACTGATTTTGCTTGGAAGGTGGTCAAGAAGTAACCCCATACAACAAACAGGGCACAGTCTTTTAATAAATTAGAGAAATGCCATGTTTTGTGATTCTTTAAGCATTTCAGGGTCATAAACCTGTCTTATGAAACCAACTCACATCCATACCGTGGAACCCCTAAGATCTAGGCTTTGGGACTGATATTCAGTTGGATGACAAAATGCAGTTTTATAATACTAAAGAAACCTTAAAATAACAAGGATATGGAAAACTGAAAACAATACAATTAAAGTAGTTTTCTGGCTTATAAAACCCATTATTGAATACTCTATTGGAGAGCTCTTAGTTAATAAAAGGGTCTTGTGTTCTGTTGATTGACCATTTATCTAGAGCAGAACGTACCAATCACATCCATGCATTACACAGAAAACTCAGTAATTTCAATACTTATGATGGTTGGTAGGGCACTGTTTCTTCTTGTGGAGAACCCTAAGTAGGCATATGGAGACATTTTGGTATCTTCATGAAAGGCCCAAGGTCGGCACCTTTCACAGACATCACCAATACGTTAGACCAATACATAATTAATGTCCTCTATAGACATATATAATGTCAACAAAATGTGGGAAACTCCAAATAGGGTATACAACGGTAACAGGAATACGGGGATGGGAAAGTCATCTCTCGAACTTTGGTGGGGTGGACCTTGCCTAGAAGCTGAACGATCACTTCGATAGGGGTGGCCCCACATCGGTAACCTAGGGGGCCTAATCTGTGCCTAGGTGGAGGATAGTAAATATGTATAATGCAGATGGAAAATTCACTTTCACAAAAACAATGTATATCATAGTATTTGGTAGAAGTGAATATGCCCCACACAGAACAAATAGCCACAGGTACTTATCTGATAGGAGTTCGCTGGCTCACCAAACACATTAAGCAGGACATTAACTGGCACTGGTTAATTGGCCTCTGCACTCTGGGTAATTGGCCAACTAGTGAAAACATCTCCCTGTTGACCAATCAGTCCATACACCACAGAAGATGTTGTAGCAAGGTGGTGAAGAAGGCCACATTATACACTGAGCACAATGAAAGATTTCTGACAGATGATACCTCAAGGAAACTTCTGCAGTGACAGGAACAAGACAACTATTCATACTTAGCCCTGAATGACAGGGTGCATGACGTGACACAACCCTGGCTACAAATCATGACTGCAGCTGGCATGCCACTAAACTTATAAGCCATGCACTGCTCCTCTGAGAAATTTGGTATGCAAATAAGAGATGGTATAATGCCTCTGCAGTGCCACCTATTGGAAGGCAGCTTCAGTATAAGCCAATGTTCAACCTTCAAACAGACCTTGTGACATACGTACAAATCTTTCCCTTAGGTCTCTTTACATGGGTGTCGATTTCACGCAGAATAGGCACGTGAAAAAATTGTGCCTGCTAGAACCAATGGATTCTTCTAGAAACATTCAGTTGAAGAAATTTTATACGTGCAAAAAACTCGCACCTTAAAAAGATAGTATATGTGTGACTGCAATGCGCGTGTCTAAGGTCCGTACTGCGTGAAAAGATAGGACCTGACCTACCTTTGGTGCGTGATGCGCAGGAGTTTCCATAGACTCCTATGGAAGCTGGATAACACCAGCACGCAGCTCCCGATCGTGTGAATGTGCAATTTCACAGTCAATTAAACTCAGTACTTAATTGTGGGAAATCGTCCATTCACTCGACTTTTAGTGCAGTTTAGCCGTGATTTTTTTACGCACCTATTCTGCACTAAAACCAAGTTCATGTGAAAGGTCCTTATGAAAAGGTTCTCCTTTAGCTCATATCATGAGTCATGTTCCAAGGTCTGACCATGACTTATAGGAAAACTACCTTCTAATAGGTGTCCCGGAGGCATTATACCATAGTCCATTTACATACCAACGATTACTATGTAATGTTTATTTTCACCTGTAGGGGCACTGCAGGGAAATCGAACACTTCTTGCAAGGTTCCTCCACAGATTACTGATGTCTGTGGGGAAGTGGGGCACCCCTGATCAGATTATTGTACGAAAGAGATAACCTATTTAATTCTAGTTAGTGTATATTTAATATTGCATAATATAAACTGCAAATATTGGGAAGGGAGTAAAGTAAAATTGGTACCTCTAGGCAAAAGCACATTACCCACAAGTAATTTAATATTTATTATCTAATAATATCCTAAGAGGTGCCAAATGTGGGTTCTACATAAAGCTCTGCAACAGATTTTTGTCTCTCTTTAGGGGATACTGTACTCATATAATTAACAGTGTCTGTTTTAACAGAAGTTTTACATGCAAAACGGAAAAGATGGAATGATTTATTTTACTAGAATTACTATTTATCAGCATGTGTATCCAAGAGAGTTTTAAAAACATCACGAGTTCTAAGAAACAATTTAGCCACAAAAAATTACCTTCTCTATCATGCAATTTCCTGCAGACAATCTGTAACACAAAAAGGCGAAAAATGTGACAGCATGGTGTAAGTGTAACATACACTTAGCGTAAATGAATGAAAAATAATGAATAGCCAGATTCGGTAAATTGGCCGACTAATATTTATAAGACGTGCAGTGAGAATGTATGCAGTAATGCTTAACATTAGTTAATTACGGCTAACATTCAGGGAGATTGCTGAAATACAAAAGCAATGAATAAAATGGCCATAAAATATGAAAGGTCACTCAGAAGCAATGCTACAGAACATGTCCTTGTAGAATGGTGGCTGCTGTGAAGACGATAAGCGCAGTATGCAGCCAACAATCCATAGGGGCTTGTATTAAGACGTTAAGTAGTATTGTTTCGGACTTTGTAGGTTAGGAGTAACATAGGAACACAGTGTAAAGTGATCTGAATGGCAGATTTAGGATGAGGACACAGAATGGGAATACATCAACTTTTCCTATTTCCTCAGGGCATTTGTATCAAAGCTGTTTCAAGAAAATAATACTAATTGGATTTAAAGGGGATCTCTGACCCTACAGAAAGTGGTGGCCTTATGCTTAGAATAGGCCATCAGCATCAGATCAATGGTGTCCAACTATTGGCACCTCGCTGATGATCTACTCAGCAAGTGCTGCATCCACTTCATTGCTTATCAGACACGATTCTATACTTTTTGCTTTCCCTAGATATAGCCTAGTTACTTAAATGGAACTGAGCTTCTCTGATCTGTAATACCAGACTTAGCCTCTCCCAACTTATAGAGCTGTGCCTGGCAAACAATAAGAGTACAGAAAACTCGTTGAGCGTCACAGCTCTTTTAGTTAATGGATCATGGGGTAGCAAAAAGTCCGACCACCTCGGATCTTATATTAATGGCCTATCCTAAGGACAGACCATTAATTTGGTAGGACTGAAGTATCCATTAGTGAAAGTTTTTAAATTCCTATTAAATGACCAGGAATGCAACAAAGTTATATTCTACCCTTAAAAGTTTGCAGATCACCTTGTTACTTGGCTGTTCTGACAACTCAATACCTTTTCTCTATCTTTCAGCACCTTTCTTTGAGTTATATAAATCGAGTAATTTATAATATCTGAATGACAGTCAAGAATCTAGATGAGTGTACTTCAAAATGTTTCTCTCTCGTTGCTGTAAAGCTGCAACTCCCACCATGCCCTGACAGCCTCGTGTTTTTCAATTATGCTGGGATTTGTAAGTTTACAACAGCAAAGAGACATAGGTTGAAGACCACTCATCTAGAGAGAAGGTTCTCAGCCAGATGACCTAATATGTAGACCATACATATATTAATACAGAAGTACTTGTGTTGAAACCTTGGGAAAATAACATAAAAATGGATAAACCCTAACAGCTGCACCTCTTTATGGTGCCTAATACTTGCCACATTAAAGGGTCATCTGGTTCTCCAGTAGGCCAAGTAACCCTAGAAAGGGCAGTTATTAGTAAACATAATTTTTTGGGCTTTTTATATTACCATCAGTCATAAAGCTTTCATAACCTATGTATCTAACCTCAACACTAGTGTTCAGAGAACGGAACCAGTAGCTACCTGCTTTGGATAGAACTTTGGTAAAAGTTTTGTTTGGTGTGAACCAAAACCAACCTTTTAGCAAAAGTTCTACCCAAAACAGGGTTCTACTGGTTTTGTTCGCTCAACACTAGTACTGAACAATGGTGTATAGCACTGTCTAAGAGCAATAAAAGCCCAGTATGACACTCTCAAAGTGTTATACAAAGCTTTCATGGCTCTTAGACAGTATTATACACCATTTTTAGGAGTTTAGGTGAACATCTAGTGCGGTTTCAACTAATTTTTTACAAAACGACACTTTTTGCAATAGTTAGGTTTCCCAACAAAAGCAAACTTTTCAAAAGTCGCTTATCACTTAAAATTAACATTAATCATAAAGCTTCTCTTATGAGCCACTGCATCTAGTCTTGCCACCTTTAATGATTAACATCACCTACTCCTTGGGGCATAGCAGTATAATATATTCCCTTCAATGGGAGAGGCAAGCCACCGCTTGAGTTTTGGCCTTCAATCTGACCACCGCCACATTCCCCCCATGTTTTTGTTGATTTGCTGTAGTTTACTCTAATGTACCAAATTCATGATTAGGCTAATTGACTTCCTATAAAATTGTTTATAGTATGAACTCTTAAGGTAGGGAGATTAGCTTGTGAGTCGCATTGGGACTGTGACCTAGTGGTTATGTTCTCCATACATTGCTGCAGAATATGTTCTCACTATATAAAGAATGAGGAATTAAAATAAAAAAAGTTCCTACCAGGAAAAGGTCGATAAAATAAATGATCTTGCAGTATGCAATGAATTACAGAGGTTTGAAAATCAAATGCCATTCTAGTAGTGTTTGTTGGCAGTGGCCCAGACTGAATATCATCTTACATTTTACAGAAATTATCAGCAGAATGGTTCCCAAGAGAACTATGCTGTCCAGAATATTGCAGAAAGCTTAAGACTCATTGAGCTTTTCTTTTCATTCTTGTCTTTACCTACAGTTTCTTTTACAAAACTAGTAGGTTTAATTGTGTCCGCTAAATGGGCCCAGATTTTTCAATTTAGGCAACACCATTAATTCCTTCAATGGTCTGAATATGTCTCAAAACAGTCAGAATCATAGGGCTTTGATTGTTTTTGTGTCATATAATAAACTGCATACATGTCAAACTATCTTCTGGCAGGATCCTAAGATAATGGTGGAAAATTTTATATACATGCCGTGTTGCTGTTGCTCCCACAACAAGCAAGATTGATATTAACAATACTACTATATTAAGAAATTGCTATTGATTAGTGTTGAACGAACTGAATTGGTAGAACACTGTTTCAGGTCGAACTCAGCTAAAAGTTTGGTTTGGCATGAACCTGAACTGAGTTATTAGCAAAGTTTAATCCGAAAGAGGGTTGTACTGGTTCAGTTCGCTCAACACTAGTCCTGAACACTGGTGTATAACACTGTCTAAGACTTATGAAAGCCCTGTATAACACTCAGTTTTGGGGATTTTGGTGAGCTTCTGGTTTGGTTTGGACCTAATTGAATTTTTTGCAATTTTTCACTCATCTCTACTATTAATAATTTTTTTTAAAGGTACTTCAACACATATAATCTATAAGTTACAAAACCTGGATAGAAAAGTAATTTTGAGCCTCCATTACCTCAGAAAAAAAGTGCTACTTACCTGGGATACCATTTTGCTGTCGATAGCTATTATAGGTGAACATGTGACCCCCTCCCTTTACCATTGATCATTCATTGAATATACTTTTATGAATGATTATAGATTTTAATAGTGTCTCTTAGAAGCACTGACCATATTCACATCCTTATAACATGTTATACACCAGGCTTCTCTCTATATAGTATGGTTATGGCCTGATTCTTGCTTTTAACCAACGATTATCAACATCTCTCAGCCAAGTACCACATATTGAAATAAAGTATATCAATTAACCCCAAAGACTGTAGTTAAGCTGTGAGCAGTACAAGTAGCCCTTAGAGAAATGACATGGTTTCCCTAGGGTATACATACCACAAGTTGAGAACCTACCGTAGGTTGTAACTAAAGGGTTTTTTAACGTAAAAATGGTTTCTTTGCCTTCAACCGGTCTCTAAGAATCTGCAGACTTTAAATGTCCAGGTGGCCCATGCCCGGTAATGATAGAGGATAAAGCCGCTGGTCCGAAAGTGGTTAAAAAAAAGCTCTGGTCTACTCACTTATAGATAGGTGCTGCATCAGTCAAATGCATTATTTTGTCGTTGTCATCACCAGTTGTGTGAATATGTCCACACAAGCCATTGATTGCTAGTTATTGGTAATAACTACCTTTATTCTATGTCAATTGGCTGAACATGCCCCCAGTGGTTGGTGTATCATACCAACATGTGACCAAAATACATCCCCCTCTTCGTATGACTGCTCTTTGTCATTTTCTTTTGGAAATGTTTGGAGAGTGCTGTGTAGATGGAAAAAAGAGGAAGGAGGTGTTAACACTGCATGGAAAGAAAGGAGGTGTTTAGGCTAAATAAAAAAAAGCAAGATCTTCAAGTGACCTACCGGCATTACCGGCCTGAAGTTGAGGAAGAGTTCAATGACCAGTAGTAAAAATGGTGTATCAGTGCTTCTTAGCGATGCAGAAAAAAAATCACTGCCAATATGATACAATATTTCTACTTACGTTAGGCCACTATCACTGCTAAAAAAAAGTAGAAACCTAAAATAGCTTTTATTAAATTATTTAAAAACTTCAAGTGGCCAAATACACAGAAATAATAATCTATTTATCCATGAAAAATGTATTTCAGTACTCGGACCCAGAATATCTTAGCTCAGTTGGATAACCATTCAATCAGATGAATCACAAGCACCAAAAACTGTTAAAGCAATCAATGTAGCTCTATAATAATCTCTAAACAGCTCTATGATATTCCTGGGTCTAGATGAGGTATATGCCATGGAAAAAACGGCCCTGTACTGGAACCTGTCCCTAAACGCTGATACAGCAAGCAGGATAGGCAACAATCTGGTTACCCCCCCTTGTACCATCTTACGAATGCAGCACTCATCCATAAAGGAGTACTCTACAATGGTTATTTTAACAGTTTCCAATCCAATTTGTATCCTGGTTTTCCTAGGGGGCTTACTCTTTTTCTGCTGTTATACAACAGCGCTATCTGCTGGCCAAAGCCAGTACTGCATGAGATGACACATTGTGTAGGCTCCGACAGCAGAGAGGCTGGCAATATACAGTAAGAGAAACCTGAAGGACATCTTCCAACATCGGAGCTGTACAGCCTTAAATCATAGTGTCTTTAGACGTCAGACAGTGGATTGGAAAGGGTTAAAGCCACAAAACAAATTCCATCTGGAAAATATCTTTAACAATCCATCTATATTCACCAACCTTATAGTTTTCTATGTAGAAAAGATAAGTTAAAAAAAATCAATTAATCAACCAAACAATTTATCTGTCTTCCCTAGAGGTGTCTGACATCTACTCATCCCTCCTCTCCTCATAGACAGGAATAGGCATGTTTGGTCATGTTAATTGGTTGACTGGTAGTGTTAATGGTTTGTTTTCTTAAATGGATAGTTTGCCATTTTATTTCACCGATAACCTATCCTCCGGATAGGTCACCAATAGTTGATGAACAGGGGTCCACCACTCAGCTGAACGTCTCGCCCGCGGGACGGATATTGTCATAAGAGTAGCCATGCTACTACAGCGCTTCTTGCTCCTCTCCCGGTCAAGACTGGATGTGACGTCCTGACAAGTAGAGAAGCAGGAAGTGCCGTAGCAGCGCTGCTCTCCCATTGGTTAAATTGGGAGTGAAGCCTGTGCCCATACTTCTTCTCCTGTCTGCTTATGACAACATCTGGCCAGCTTCATTCTACAGTTTTATGTTCATCCTTCATATGACCTAATGCGGCTAGTTGTGGCTCTACCATGCTCTCAGGTTCAGTATTGATCCCACTAAGATATCTCGATGACAAGCTCTGTTGGGACAGCATCGAGAACGTCAGTCAGCAAACACAGCATTAGGCAAGTTTTGTTTTTCATCTCCGACCTGAAAAATAAAATGATCAGAAAATCTTTCATTCTTTATATAGTGAAGGGACCAGTACATAATAACAATTACTCCGTGATAATGGTAAGGCAATAACAATGCCAGGAACAGTACAGTATAAATAAATATGCCCTTTATTGCCGCTCTGTCAAGGTGAAGAGAAAAACACCTTTCGTTGCAGCAATGAAATTAGTTACATAAATATTGCATGCATTTAGATGTTACGGTTGGCTGGAACTTAACCTATTATATTGTACATTAATTGTTTTGAATAATGGAACAAACTGGGGAAAGTCATGAAAGTTAAAACACTGATCAATGGGAATTCATAAATGGGTTTCCAGCATAGACTGCTAGAAGTAATAATCTCACATTCAGCGCTTTAGATTAATGTTAGAGATAAAAACCTGTGTAACAGAACCTGTCAGTCGTAGTCTCTGTCTTCTTACATTGAAGCTGTAAAGGGATAAATCGTGCTTTGAAAATAAAAATAAAATATATATATATATAATAATAACAACAACAATATATATCTTAGCCTGATATGGTGCAGTTTGTTATCAAAACAACTCTGCCCTGATAGGACAGTGACTGCACCAATCACAGCAGGGCTTTCATTTTACCTTAGCGTTATAAGTAGAGATGAGCGAGTATACTCGCTAAAGGCAATTGCTCGAGCGAGCATTGCCTTTAACGAGTATTTCCCTGCTCGAGACGGAGGGTTCGGGTGCCGGCGCGGGGGAGCGGTGAGTAGCGGCAGTCAGCAGGAGGGAGCGGGGGGGAGAGAGGGAGAGAGAGATCCCGCTCTCCCCCGCAGCTCCCTGCCTGCTGCCGGCACCTGAACCTTCCTTCTCGAGCGGGGAGATACCAAGGGAGATTTTCTTTTAGATAGATTTTATAAGAGTAGCGCTGGCCTATTTTTCCTTGACCCACCCTGTAGATACTATGGTGATGATGAGTGAATGTAAGCAAGCATAATTAACCATACTAAATGTTTTACAAATTCACAGATTTTTACGATCATGCTCTTACAGAGTTCTCAGTCCCAACTAGAGATGAGCGAGCATGTTCAATTAAGCCTGATGCTCGATTGAGCATTGATATTGTCGAGTAACTGATTACTGAACCGAGTACCTCTCTCTCTCTCCGAATGGTGTTCGGTTGAGTAATCAGTTACTCGACAATATCAATGCTCAATCGAGCACCAGGCTTAAACAAGCATGCTTGCTCATCTCTAGTCCCAACTCATAGAGGGGGGTCATACTCTATGATGTACATATGCTCTAATAGTGAACATGAACAGAGGTTGTGTTCTTAGCTCAACCCCTTTCAAGAGTCCCGTGTGGTGCAGAGTGCTAAGGCAGCAGAAATGCAGTCCTAGCTCTCACTCACAACCTGAAGGTTGCGAGTTCAATCCTTGCGTGGTTCCGGTAACCGGCTCAAGGTTGACCCATCCTTCCAAGGTCGGGGAAATGAGTACCCAGCTTGCTTGAAAGCGCTGCGGAATAAGTTGGCGCTCTACAAATAAAAAGATTTATCTATTTTTACCCGTTTGTGATCACCATAACTATTTTTCCTTATTCCCTTACATATATGCTTCTTTAGACTTCCGTATTCCTCTTGTATCACACTGTTTGTTTGCTCATTTTTCTCGTAGTTGTATGTGTTCTCCTATATTCCCTTTTTATACCTTTTTGCATTTCTTCTGGTTCTCCGAAGGGAACATGACCTGACCTGCAATGCCGTATTACTAAAATATCTTTACATGCATATTTGAAAACTAGATTTCTTTTTTTTTTCTCCTTTGGAATTTATTACCACTACCAAACAATCATGGTGCATATTCATTACTAAAATGTGATTCAGTGTATAAGAACAATGGTCTATTAGCAAAAAAGCAATATCCACAGGATGGTGAATTACCAACAGTAAATAGTTATTATGTATGAATAGAATTGCATGTGGCTTATTATGTCTGCAGGCTTCTATTCTCTCCCTTTTCTTTATTTTACTCATTATAGGTTATACAGTACAGTAGTAAAGAATAGCTGCAGTTCCCATGGTATTTTTCAAGCTATATTTTCCTACGGAAAAATTATAATGCCATGTAATATGGAGATTCTATGTATAGAGCCTCTTAGCAAAGATGTTTAATTCCTCCTTGATAAGGTCTACAGAATCGTCTTCAGTCTTCACCAGTTTATAAATGGACACTACTTGTCTTCAAAATAAACCCGCTCAGTTGATTCAAGAATATAGAACTAATTGGTCTGGTAATATGATTTCCTAAAAAGAATACATTATGTTACTTATTTAACCCCTTAGAACTGGTTTAGTCATCCATTAGCGCGACCGGTTGCTGATTGGCCTTGAATGAATAATAGTCATGTTTAATAACTAAATTATGCTTTAAAACCAACAAATGTAACATGTTTCGAGGTTCACAGACCTCTTCATCAGACAGCTGGGTGAATCTGAGGCATTATGTTCAGGATCTAGGTCTCAGATAGAAAGGAATTGAAAGCTGGATAGCCAGCATGGGATTCCTGGCGGCTGAGCTTTTATCAGATTTTAAATCTGGCAGAAGCTACAACTCACCCGCTTTTACATTCTTGGCTGCCAGGAACTTAATGCTGGCTATCCGGCTTTCAGTTCCTTTCTATCTGGGACAAATATGCTGAACATAATGCCTCATGTTCACTCAGCTGTCTGATGAAGAGGTCTGAAAACCTCAAAACGCGTTACATTTCCTGGTTATAAATGAAGCCTAATTTCATTGTTATACATCATTGACTTTGTTACTCATTTAAGCACAATCAGCAGCAGGTTATGTCAGAATGGTAAAGTTTCTTGCTTCTCTTTATCACTTGACTATATGCTAACTTGATCGTTGGTCAACCAGTGTAGTTCGACGGTAGAACCTCCCACTGTCCTTGTGCACACCTCTCAAATTTCCAGCATGCCAGTGCGCCATCCACATCTGGTTTCCTCTTTTTTGGGACACTCTGCCTGTGCTTTATTTTGTTTCTCAATCCATTAGGCAATAGGAAAGCTGAGTTATATGGATGCAGGCTTACAGCTAAACTGAAGAGCTGGCTAGTTGAGCAGAAGACTTTTCGGCTATCAAGTAACACAGTAGATAAGGAAGTATGTACCAATCAAGCAGACCATGCTACTTTGTGGTCCATGAAGAGGGGGGGGGGGCAGCAATGTTTGGTTCCTCTCCTTCTGCTGCTGGGTGTGTGGAATTGGTGCTGTTCTGCAGCACATCCACACCAGAACAGCTAAGTGAATACATGTACCAGAACAAAGCTCTTAACATAAATACAGAACCAGAACCAAGCTCACTAGATAAATACAACACCATAAGCATGCTCAATATATATGTACCGTTCCAGAACCAGACTCATTATATAAATATAGCACCAGTATGAAGCTTAGTACATAAATACAGCACTAGAACCAAGTTGTGCTGTATGTTATGAGTTTAGTTCTGGCACTGTACATAAATACAGCACCAGAACTAAACTCATAACATACAGCATAAACCAACCTCAGAACATAGGTAATACCAGAGCTAAGCTCATCACACAAGCACAGCCCTAGAACCAAGTTCATAGCATAAATGTAGCAGTAGAACTAAGTGAATGTTGGAGTGCCGAAGGGCTGACAGTGGCACTTCAGAACATCAGATGGAAAGAGGCAGAACCAAGAGGAGGTTGTTTCATGCTGCTCCACAAGACACTGCGATAATGAGGAAGATGATCATCTAGCCAGGTAATTCTAAGGGGGCAATCACCCCTAGCCTATATCCGACTTGTGCCTCATCTACAATATAGTGGCTGGCCCCCTGTATGACCACATGGGTCACACATAGCCCGGGTTTGTCATGGACATCTCTCTCCAATGTAGTGGTTCCCAACCAGTGGCTCAAAGGCCACATATGGCTGGCAACCTACAGCTTTATGGCTCATGATAGGAGCCCTCAGTTTTGGTCGTATGTACAGGTAACAATATCACATCCACACAGTTTGTATTGGAGGCATATTCTAACCCTTGATTAGTGCATATTAGAGATGAGCGAGCACGTTCGTTTAAGGCTGATGCTTGAGGGAGCATCGGTCTTTTCGAGTAACTGTTTACTCGTCTGAGCAAATGCGTGGGGGGAGGGCGGCGGCGGAGGAGCCGGGGGAAGGTGAAAGAGCTCTCTCACCCCCGCTCACCCCCGCCACCCCCCCCCCCCCACACACACATTTCCTTGGACGAGTAACAATTACTCGAAAAGACCGATGCTCTCTCTCGAGCATCAGCTTTAAACTTTTTGTTATTTAGTGGTTATTTTCCCACTTAAGATGAATATGGCTTACAAAGTATACAAAAGGTTATGGACCTCTTGTCTACAGGTTAATTGTTTTCAGAACTCCCATAGACTGTAATACATGTAGCAAAGAAATGAGACGTGCCACTGTGGAGGAAGATTATGTAAAGTGGTAAAAGGAAAAAAGGCTGGTACTGCGTTAGCCAGTAGAACAAAATGTAGCTGTTCTCAGCAAGAGAAACAAAGTAGATATGATACCTTTTAATGGCTAACAAACAGAAAGAATGTTACAGCACGATTTTAAAACTACTTTGGTTTCATTATCAGGCTTTAATAGGATATATCTTAAGAAGTATATTATATATATATAGATAGATATTAACATAATAACATTCATATGTTCTATATTGTGTACCAAATTGCTCAGCCACAGGTAACTTGGTCTTTCTTTCTTTAATTGCATGGCAATGAGATTTCATCCTTGCTTTAAATTTATGCTCTCTTTCCCCAACATACAGTAAAACCCCCCAATCGGACATTTAGTGCACAGAATCAGGTACACAACATTGAATGTAGAGCATGGTATACACCTTTTATACAGTAGGTATCATTAGTATCATGCTCACCTGAGTTGGTGGTGAACATGTACGACACTGTAAGCGTAATATATGTAGGTTGACCTGGACAGTCACCAAGCACGATCTTTATGAATGGAAGACCTGTCAGGGACCTAAGTCCCATTTACACGCAAAGATGATTGCTCAAAATTCATTCAAAGATAGGGAGAATGACAGTTTGAGCAATCATTTTCTATAAGCTGCTAATGGGCACTAAAGCCCATTAGTAGCTTATTAGCTTCATTTGCATGTAAATGAGCCTCCCTGCAGATAGGAGCAGACGGTCTGTTATCTGCATACAACAACTTTGTTCTAAAAACAATGTTATCAGCTCCCGTGGAGAATCACAGTGTGCGGTCCCTGCTATCAGTTGCCCAGCCAATGATGGATTTTAAACTCAGCAAAAAATCATCGTTCGGCCAAAAAGCAAATGATGGTAGCATTTACTTGCAATGATTATCGCTCAAAAGATGTTGTTTGAGCGAATTTTGAGCGATAATCGTCCCGTGTAAATGGGGCTTTAGACAATAGTGGATAGAAAGGATCATCAGCGATACCAGCACTGTCAACACGACCTCACAAAATATGCTTGAAAAATATTTCCTTTGTTAGTTATACCACACATATAGTATACTAAAACCAATAAATAATATATTCTTCAACCATCTTGTAATGTCCTGTTGACAGTTCCAGTATCATTGATGAACCTATCTATTCACCATTGTCTGAAAATACTGTAATGAAGACATTAGCATGCATGTTTGGCCTGATTTGCCTTCTTCTTCATTTCTTAGCCACTTTGATTTTCTGAATGAGAGTCAAAGAACTTTCTCCTATTTGACATTTATGACTAGCGATGAACAAATTTTTGAAAAGTTCAGTCCGGCTGGTTTGCTGAACTTTTGCAAAAAAGTTCAGTTCAGTGAAAATTAGTTAGACTGCAATCTGCAATCTCACCCAAAGCCCTAAAACTGATGTATAACACTGTGTAAGACATGAAAAAGCCCTGCTCAACATCCTGAGAGGTTCTTATGGCCCTTAGACAGTGTTATACACCAGTATTCAGAAATATTGTTGAGCAAGCTGAACCATTAGAACCCTGCCTCATGTAGAACTTTACTAAAAGCTCAGTTCAGGTTGTGCTAAACCGAACATTAAGCAAAGTTCAACCCAAAACAGAGTGCTACTAAGTTTGGCTCGCTCAACACTATTTATGTTGTTGTTGTAGTTAGCTGTTTAGTCATTTACGACCCTTGGCCACCCTAAAAGTGAGCTCCCTCCAAGTTTTTCGCTGCTTCTTTCAGTTGTGTGATATCCATGCCAGTATCAGCTTTGACAGTATCAGCCACCGTGTCCTTCGGTGGCCAGGTCTTCTTTTGCCGCTAATCTGTTCAAGCAATATAGATTTTTCAAGTGACTCTGCTCATATTACATGGCCAAAATACGTGAGTCTGAGTCCGGTCATCTTCCCCTTCAGTAATATATCAGGTCTTATACGATTCAGGACTTCTCTGTTACTCTTGTTCTACGGGGTATTTATTTATAACATGTTCTAAGTCTAACATCATAAATACCTGCAGTGTTTAATTATTTTTTACTGCTGTGGAGCAGATAGAGATATGTATCTACCAGACACCTGCATATTGGAGGGGTTACAATTGAATTGGAACGCTAAAATCCAACATGTCCGATCTATGTTTTCCCATAAGGCGAAATCGGGGATCCTCTCCATTTCTCATAGTCACTAAATTGAAACACATCCAATATCTACGAGCAGCGTTATTTTTTGTTAACATATCTGGCATAGCAGGCATCTACAATATCTACAATAACTATTACAAACATTCTGACTAATATAACCCTGCCAAGACTTGAATATAACACCATGTTGGTATACTTTATTCAATTACATCATGTGTCTTGTCAAGTTTTATTTTCCTTACTATCATTTCTATTTATGCCATTGCTAATCGTACCAGTAACTCATTTAATGTTTATTTTAATTCAAGGTTTATTAGCCAGGACTAACTTTTAATGGCAGTCATTGAACTTGTGCACTCGGTGGAATAACTTCTTAATATCCAGCAGACGTTGGTCAACCTGTCATAAAACTCCGGGCCTGGCCATTATTCTTCACCCTTTCATTTTTTCAAAGTCGTTTGAGTTTCCCTGTCACTACTCTTGCTGTCAAGCCTTGCACCAACTTTCCCTTTTTCACACTACATTAGGTCCTTTCCTAATTGATTCTACCACTAGTTGTCATTGGGGCAAGGTTATGCGGCTTCTGTCACATTTTTTTTCGCTTTAGCTTCTATGTATTGTTTCTTTGACCTAAGCCAACAAGTTGAGAGCACAGATGTAGCAGGTTTTACTGCATAATTTATTACACAACATGTGTGCCCGGTTTTTCGCAAATGAAGTGACACTTGTTTCCCTTGTTTATAGTAGTATGATATCATTGAGAGTTTTTGAACTGTAAAACAATATTAACATTGCAGTAAAAAAAAAAAAATTCTATTAACTTTAGGCCTTATTCACATGGGTGAGAGCAGTTTCTCTCTCTGACTGATTTCACTGTGAGTTTATGTGTGTTTTATATCAGTTTCTTTTTTTTTTAACATATGAGTGTCATCCAAGTGTAATCTGTTTTTCATGCTCAATGATGGCATTTTAAACTTCCATTGAAGTCAATAAGTGTGTTTTTCACGCTCCTGTTCTATTTAAAGGGGTTGTCCCGCGCCGAAACGGGGGTTTTTTTTTTCAACCCCCCCCCCCCCGTTCGGCGCGAGACAACCCCGATGCAGGGGTTAAAAAAGAACACCGCACAGCGCTTACCTGAATCCCCGCGCTTCGGTGACTTCTTACTTACCTGGTGAAGATGGCCGCCGGGATCTTCACCCACGGTGGACCGCAGGGCTTCTGTGCGGTCCATTGCCGATTCCAGCCTCCTGATTGGCTGGAATCGGCACGTGATGGGGCGGAGCTACACGGAGCCTGCATCATGCACGAGCGGCCCCATTGAGAAAAGAAGAAGACCCGGACTGCGCAAGCGCGTCTAATTTGGCCATTAGACGCCGAAAATTAGACGGGCTCCATGGAAACGAGGACGCTAGCAACGGAGCAGGTAAGTGAAAAACTTCTTATAACTTCTGTATGGCTCATAATTAATGCACAATGTACATTACATGGCCATACAGAAGTGTATAGACCCACTTGCTGCCGCGGGACAACCCCTTTAAGTGTCAGCAAATACCATAGTAAATCTTTCCCTGCTATTATAAGGGAACCCTGGCTATATCAAGCACCCTCCCCCTAAGGAGGATGCCTACATTTTTGTTCTTTTGGGTTAGCATAAAGGGGCTGTCTGAGTTAAGGAAACCTCTGTTACAGAGTCCCCCATAGTATAAAATAAATTAGCAGTTGCTCATCTCTCTCCGCTCGTCCCCCGCCGCTGACTCCGGTCTCCTTTGTTTGTTTATAGGCTGCTTTAACATCCTGTTAACCTGCTGTAGCAACCAATGGCATGCTCAGCCATGATCACTGAGTGCTGTCATTGGCTGCTGCAGCTTGTTTGTAGAGGGGCTCAGCCTGCAAAGTAATGTCACAGGGAGACTGGAACCAGCGGCGGAGGACGAGCGGAGAGCAACTGCTGATTTATTTTAAGGCATGGGGCACCTGGTGAAAGAGCTTTCCTTAACTTGGAGAACAACTTTAAGTTGCTCTCTTGTATGTTCTGACTTTCTGGTTCCTTACTTTGGCTATTTCTGACTTTGCCGCATTCTCCAGTCCTGACTTGGCTTGTTGTATGACCATTCTCCTGTCTGCAGCGTGCTCTGGCTTGTTGTAATGTGCTGGACCCATTCCATGTGTCCCGACCTCCGACTTGTTCTTCATTCTGAAGTTATGCTCCATGTCCCAACCCAGATTGATCTGACTATATCTCTGTTCACACGCTCAGGTACTGTGCTCTGGTCTATTGTAGCATCCGTTGCCGCATTACTGGGATCACTTCCAGAGTAACAACCTGGGGACTACGGAGTGAAGTCCAAATCCCTTTTGGTGGGGTTAAAGGGTAAAGACCAGGGTTCCTTAGGTGTTGCCTTTGACTTTGCCCAAAGTCAAACCAGTGTGTGGCACAGCAAATCCACATCTGTTGACCTTGATAGATTAATTATTTTATCCCGTACCAAAGAAGTTAGTTTTAGGGAAGAGATGTGATGACAGGTTCCATTTTAGAGCAGAACATTACACTATGTATGTATTTGACATAGCTCAGTGCACACATTAAAGGGTTTGTATAAGATTACGAAAAAAGGTCAGGTTTTTTTTTTTTCGTTTTCCAGAAGCAACTGTCTAATATTGCAATACCGGACAAATCCTATAAAAAGAGAGGCGCTGTTTCTGAAAAAAATTCAGATTTTTTTTTTCCAATATCATATGCACCTTTAATTACATGATGCACATATCATATACATATAAACAAGATCATTCTAAAGAGTTAAATGACTAATTCAGGCCTTCTCCGTCTATGAGGTTTATCCTATTGCTAAAATATCAGTTTTCTCCAGTCAAATTCACAGCTATTTATCCTGTGATACATTTAAGGTGGGATTACCAGTACTTAGGTACAAGAAATCATTACGGTATCATTTATAATTTCACAATGGTGCTAATCTTATTCAGAGCCTATCTCCTCTCAGACAGCAGCAGTGTGAAAGATTCCAGCATTTATGACTATTGTCTGTTTTACCTTGGCTAATGCTTAATAAATTCTAGAAGATGTGCTATCAAGCACTCTGTAATCATAGATGCCCGATTCTTGGTAGCCATTTAAATAGCATAAGTCCTGAACCCAAGGGGGTAGCGCATGAAAGAAGAGTGACTCACACTTTCCCTGAAGTCTTCTGATTCCTTTGTTCAGAGGGGGGGGAATAAAAACAAAAAAAGCAAAAAGCGTAAAAAAATATAAAAGTAAGCAGCTAACACAAACACCTTTAATGCTATGTTTTTAGGTGACATTATCTTTCCAGGCATCATTTTCTAATGGTGCGACGGTTGGTGATGCATTAAATTGAGATATACCCCACGTAGACCATTTTCTTCCTAAGTTTACGGCCAGATCCCCATTTGTGTATCTGTGTACAGAGATCATCTGTGTAATCGGTGGCTGACAACCTCACAGCCATGTGGTAAATGACTACCTTGTGTGAGTAAGAAGTAGGAGAATACAAAAAGAAGGGAAAAACAAAATAATGTCTGCATTTACAGTCATTTTGTTCAATGTGGGGTGACTAATTGACTCAAATTTGATAGTTGCTACACAATGATAAGAGGAGAACTTAATGTGTAGTTAGCTGTAAAATCCAGTGACTGGAAGAAGAAGAAGAAGTCAATATACCGTACTGTACAAAAGTTTTAGGCAGATGTGGAAAAAATGCTGTAAAGTAAAAATGCTTGTAAATATCAAAGGGTTAATAGTTTATTGCTGCCAATTAATAAAGTGCAAAGTGAATGAACCAAAGGGAAATCTTACTCAAATCAATATGTGGTGTGACCCTCAAAGGGTGGGGTGGGGATAACATCTCTCCTTAGGAGACTTATAAGGCCATCCATGCTCCTCTGGATAATATGCAAATGAGAAAGAATACCTCTGCAGCGTTACCTCTTGGATGGTAGCATTCCTTCAAATCAATGCTTGGCCCTTTATACAGGTCTGTAGAGCAATGATTGGGAATTGAAAACCAAGCCAGAATCAATACACAGACAGCTGTTTCAGAGTTTTTGCCCCTGATCACTGCTTTTGGTGACCACATAGAACAATCCATATTCCATCGTGTAAACAAGTTATGATTATTATTATTAGTAGTAGTTACTGTTGAGGGAAATGAAACAGGTCAACCATCTTTCAGGTCAAACTTTGGTAAAAGTTTGGGACGGCACAAACCCAAACCTCATGCAGTTCATCTCGGTCGAACCTACTGAAATGGCTTCTTCTTTCCTTTTCCTCCTTTTCCTATTCCTGTTTCTCCTTTCTTGTTCTCTTTTCCACTTGGTGGAGTCCCAGTTCGGTTTGAACTAATTTGGGTTGAATATTTTTGCCCAAATTCGGTGAACCGACCAAACCAATTTTTTTTTTAAAGAACTCATTCACCTGCGGACCACTGGTCCTTGTGTTTTCTAGGACATGCTGTATTCTCTTCAGTCTGCACAATGTTGGGTGATACACTGGGGTAGATTTAGTAAGTTAGTCTGATATACAGATAGCACAAGGATAGGAGGTATTCTGAAGATGCATCAAATCTATAAGTATCTTACACTGTTTGATAGATTTGGCCCGTCTTTGGAACACATTAGACTCAGTTGCCTTCTTTACACCTCTTGGGCGGTATGGTTTAGAAATTTTTGTTTATCTAAAAGCTAGCGCATTTTATGACTTAGTGCTAAATCTATCACATTTTATTACTGTTCAAATCTGTCCCCTCTTTTCATTTCTGTAAAATTTCTAGCCTAACAATATGTGAACATCTGGTCTTTTTGGCGCAAATCATTACTAAATTTGTCAAAAACGAGTTTTACAACATTTGTTGCAACTAGCGTGGGTATACTAGCAGAACAGGAATAGTAAATCTGCCCCAATGTTTCTTGGAGAGCAGTTGTATTTACCAAAACAGAATGCTTTTTTATAGCCAGGTGACCTCATTATGGGAGGGATATGCCTTTAACATTTTCTAACCTCCTCCATACATCTAAGTGGTTGGCAGAAGGAGAGGACTTCTACTGTTATCCAATTACTTCTCCCTGCAATGTGATCACATGTTGCTGTGCAGTTTTCACATCAACCTTAGACCTAGTGAGGGCCTTCAAGCTTGCTATCTTAATATACCTATTAGACCCTTCCACTGGAAAGGTGTAATAGGCTGAAAGCACAATACAAAAGTATTGCAGTGTATTGAAAACACAATGCCAAAGTATTGCAGTGCATTGCTCAAGCGATCGAATGATCAAGTACCAATAAGGCTCTTGTCTATCTAAGAAAAGAAAACGATAACCATTGCACCATATGTCTCCACCCCCATCATTAGTGTATGGATTGTTACAAATAGACGAATTGTAGCAAGACTTACAGTATATATTTAAGCAGGACTTTCTGGTGTGCAATGTAGCTACTTAATTGCAAAGCTCTGTGCACATACCTGTGTGTTGTCCTGCTTGACAAGTAATAATTCTTGTACGCTGTAGCGCCAGGGGAGAATAGAGTTGTTTGGTGCCGTGTTTTTTTTTTTCCCTTTCTCTCAGTGGAACGATTCAGAGAGTGCTCCTTGTGCTATTTTCCAATCTTCTAATTGCTTTTGTCTGGAAGGAACACCTGATACATAAGCCAAGGCTAAAATAAGATGGCTCAGGACCTAATATTTTCTGGAGATCACAAAGATGATCGTTAAAATGTACTTAATTCCGGCATTTTTTCATATTTATTGTTTAGATTGAAGACTAAATGGTGGATGTTGAATGTTTTAATTGATATTTAATGATATTGCTTTTTTTATGGCCATGGTCATGCTATTATCCTGGTATGTAATGTATGTGATTGTGTTTATCTAATTGTTTCATGAGAATGTGAACAGAAACACTCGTCAAGGTTAGGATCATAACTGGCAGCTTTATAACATTTAAATCACGGAGTTGTGAGGCTTTTAAATGTTCTACTTGGAAGAGGCTGCTTTGGAAATAAAGAACTGTATGTTATGTTCAGTAAGAAGATTTAGCTAAAATAGCAAATGCATTGTCAGTGTGTAGTAGTGCGAACTGGGAAAGTACGTGTTACCATGGTCTGCAATTGTCAATGATTCCTAGATTTTTAAGCCTTGTCCAGTGTTGGTTAAATGGATATACCAGTGACATTGTTATAGATTAGTAGCTCACCTATGGGTGTCCAACTGCTAGGACCCCCAAAATAAAAATAAATCTTGTTATTTGTATAGGGGCAACTTATTCCACAACGCTTACAGGTAATTTATTTATTACCACAACCCCCCCCCCCCAAGCTGGGTTCTCATTTTGCCGACCTCGGAAGGATGGAAGGCTGAGTCAACTTTGATCCGGCTTCCTGAACTATGCAGGTATTTAACTCACAACCTTCAGGTCGTGAGCAAGAGCTTAGGACTGTATTTCTGCTGCCTTAGCATTCTGTGCCTCTGTGTCCTCCAAGAGACTGGAAAAATGGATAGAGCGGCAGTGCACAGACTCGGCCACTGCTCCATTTATTTCAATGAAAGAGACGGAGATTGACGAGCGCTTGTACTCAGAACTTTTTGGCACTCCCATTAAAATGAATGGAGCAGTGGTTGAGTATGGATGCTGCTGCTCCATTTATTTTTCCAGTCTCTTAGGTAAAACAGGGCTCTCATTATAGTGATCTGTAGGGGGCCCAGAGGAATTTGTGGATCCTGAAGGAACCCATTATAGTCAACGGGTTTTGATAGCTGTTGTTGGTTTCCCTTATTTTGACAGATTCACTAGTCATTTTGTTTTAGCTATTCTCTTGCATAATGTGAACTGGGCTGAGTTCTGAGCAGAGATTTAGACTACAGGTGACATCTGATTGTGAACATCACTGGCCAATCCCAAAACAGCATGATGTGCTGCAGACTATCAATGCACAATGTGCAACTGGCATTAAGAGCAAAAGTGCTGCCAAAGACCAAAGAAAGGATGGAAACTGGTGAGTCCGGGGGAGAACTGGGGGAGAGGGTGACAGTGTTCCCTTTTCCAGGGGAACACATTTTGTCCCCAGGACCAAAGGATTTAATTAAGGCCCAGGATTCCTGGGGATATACCTACCGTATGTGAAGCATATGCCAAATTTTGTAAAGAAGTTTGGTTTGATGCAAATTAGTTTAAATCTAACCAAAAGTTCACAAAATCTTTAAAACTGGTATTAAATGTGGTGGTGATCCTTCAATGGATGTGGCTAAGTGATTAGCACTGTGGCCTTGCAGTGCTAGGTTCAAATCTGACCAGGGACAGCATCTGTATGGAGTTTTTCAAAGTCCATGCAGATGTTGTCCTACTTTAGGTTTAAACTTAAGACCCCAGTGCTATGAACCCCATCCATTGAAGGACCACCACCATGTTCAATACTAGTTTTAAGGGGGATTATGAACTTTTAGTTCAGCTGTAAAGCCAAGTGGCTAGAACTGGTCTGAACAGATTCAGCATCAGTGGGTGATAAGTCTAGTGTGGCTGCGTAGCTGCTCAGGGCACGAGCCTACCCTACATGACCATCTTGTCCTTGAGAATTTCCTGTGACACTCCCTTGGTCTCTTTGCTTCATGAGGAATAAATCAACTTTTCAACAGCATACAGGTAGAGCAGGGGCGTAACTATAGGGGATGCAGGGGATGCGGTTGCATCCAGGCCCAGGAGCCTTAGGGGGCCCATAAGGCTTCTCTTCTCCACATAGGGAGCCCAGTACTATGAATAAAGCATTTTAGTTGGGGGCCCTGTTACAGATTTTGCATTGGGGCCCAGAAGATTCAAGTTACGCCTCTGAGGTAGAGCCTCACTTCGGCATACACATGTTCCAGTAGCACATTTATCCCATCTCCAGCAGAGAGTGTAAACAACCCTCTTACTGTTATACTCTGGTTTATAGGCAACCAGGAACTAGCACATAGTGCAAGGCAACAGACACTCTTCCCCAGGTACGGAGGGCAATAAGCTTGACAGTGTAAAATGTTACAAAACAGTGAAAACTATACTTTGTTCAGCAGCACATCTCTAACATCACAGCTCATGTTTTATGACACCCCCTACATGCCTCTCCCAGTTACCAGCGCAATGGAGATAAGAGCATGTAGGGTGGGTTACAGGCTTTCCTCCCAGTTTACGGAGAGTACAAACTTAAATGTTACTGAACAGTGAATGCAATATAAATACTGTCATCCTCATCATAATCCAACACACATTCTTTAGAATAATGGATTAACTATCATTTCAGCACTAAGTAATGACATCTGCAGGCTATAATACGGTACTGCATACTTTGAGATAAATCATTTCCTGGTCTGTTCATATATTTCAAATTAAACACTTTAATATCAATAAACTGGGAAAAATTGCACGATTAAAGTATTTTACAGGAAGTGTCCAACTGCTGAGTACTTAAAAAATGAGAACCACTGAGAAGCTGCAATTCATTGTGAAGCAAAGTTGATTAGTAAAACCGTTCCATGCTTTCAAAGCAGTATAGGTTACAAAATCAATTCCTATCTTGTAAATCAAAGTAGATGCAGGCAAGAAGTGATCTAAGCTAAGAAATGTCAAAAAGGCCTAAAGTTATTGATTCTAGGAGAAAAATATGGCATGTACAGGAATTGTCCCGATAATGTGGGATATATTTTTTCCTGTATAGATTTTATATTAGAGTTATAGTTTAAGGGTTTGATGGATGGAGGATTCTAAACTGCATGAGGCTTGGGCAACACTTGGTCATAAGGAGTGCACTGTCAACCGCAACAAAAATATCCATATTTATTTTCATTGCTCTTCAGATCAGAAAAGTTGTATCGACTAGTGGAAGGTTAAGAAATTAGATCTGGTATTTCGTTCTGTACTTCTAAATATGTTTTCTAATTTAGAAAAGCTATTTTCACACACCTGTTTAGGAAATTCAAAGTTGATTCGGGGGTTCCCCTATTTACGATAATCATCTATTAGGCATAACGGAGAGATCTGGAGGACCTACTCATCTGTACATTAGCAAGGACTGCCCATTGATTTAAATAAAAACTGCAATACTTCATCTGTCCTGTGGAGGCAGTGTTGAGGAATTAAACAGTTGCTTCCTGGTTCTGTCATAAGTTCCAACTGATCACTGAGATTTAATGCAGTAGGGCACACTGGGATTTATTGTGGAGGGTATCTAATTCTGTACATTGAATATGTGTAAGAATACATCTGTTTCATCTTCTTCTTAAATGCGTTGTCAAAGATTTTTTTTTATATAAAAAAAAGCTGTCCCTGCCATAAAAATACCCTAAGATTTATATACTCACCTCTCTCCGATCCCCGCTGTGTCCCACTCTGCCGCTCGGTCTTCACTCCTTGTTTGTTTGCAGACTGCAGGCCAACCTGTTTAAAGGACAGCACAGCCTGCTGTAGCCAATGACAGAGCTCAGCATTCAACAGGCTGGTCTGCAGCCTGAAAACGTGATAACTTAGGGAAGACCCAGCGTGGTGGCGGGGAACACAGCAAAGAGTGTTGAGTATAAGACTCTTTGTTATTGTTTGATGGGAGTGCCGATTTTTATAGAAAAAAAAAGATTTCAGACAACCCCTTTAAGGCATTTTTTACAATACAGTTACCTTATTAACTTGCATTATTAGAAATAGGGTACCATATGCTTTTTTTCAGTACTCGCCAATGTTTTAGAACTTGCACAAACTTCTAGATATATTCTTGTAGCAGTTTTGTACAGCAATAATTACTTGCTGGGATCCACTTGCTTCATCTCAGTGCCATTTGGCAGCCCATGGGATTTTAGTCTCTCTTCTATCTCACTGTCCTTAAAACAACTGTGCTACACACTGGCACAAAGTCTGCATGGGATTTTTATAAACTATTTCAATTTCTGTTCTTTTGAGAGATGAGAGCTCGCATTCCTTTTCATCTACCTGGTAACTAGAAACCTTAAATGGGTTGTCCATTTTTAAAGTATTCATGGCTTATAAGTCATCAATAGTAGGTTGGTGGGGTCCATTGCCCAGGCCCCCCACTGATCAGCTGGTTGCCAGGCTGACATGTTTGTGCACTGAGCTGATTTCTCCTGGAAGCAGACGGCTCCGTTTTTACTGTAGTGGCCAGGTTTGATATTACAGGCAAAGTTCCCGTTCATTTCAATGGGAACTTGGCCTGCAATACCAAGACTGGCCACTGCAGAAAGGACAAAGCTGTCTGCTTCCTTAACAATTCAGTTCAGCACATGAGTACACCGGCCCGGCAAGCAGTTAATTAGCAGAGGACCCCACCAACCTACTATTGATGACTTGTCCTGAGAATAGGCCATCAATATTTTACAACTGGACTACCCCGTTAAATTTACAGTAACGATAAAATGTTGCACAGTGAAAGAACACCATTTAACTCAATGCCCAACTTGTCTAGTCTAGGGCTAGCGAAACCCTGTTACATTTGTATAAGGTTTTGCTTTCCCCATTTTGATGCTTGCCACTTTTGGGGAAAGGGGGCATTGCTTTAGACAGTCAAAGAGATTTATTATAATCTACACCAGAAATTGGTGTAAATTTTAGCACAGATTTACTTTTCTGATGAGCAAACTGGCCAAAGATGTGCTAAACTTATTAAGAGGCATGCATTTCCAACTCTGGCATGTCTTACTTCAGTGCAGTGTTGCTAAATGCTGTTATAAGATAGCTAGTACTTGAAGGTACCCATGTAATTCAATGGGCTTATATTCTGCTTGTATTCAGTCAGAGAATGCATCAATGTGAATGGGCCGTTCGAGTTTATGAGATTGATGTTATAATATTATACAATAAGCTCCCCATTGTGGTGACTGCGAGCAGACAGAATTTTATAACTTAAAGGGGTATTCCAGGACTTTTTTATTTTTTCTATTGATGACTAATAGGTCATCAACAGATGATTGGAGGAGCCTGCTGATCAGATGATCTCCGGAGCTACTGTCATGGTGATCAGAACAGAAAGGAGAAAGCACTGATTACAGTGCAGCAGCCAGGGTTGGCACTGAAGCACAACTGCCACTGAATTCAATGGGAGCTTTGTCTGCTCTACCTACCCCTGCTGCTGCGCTATGGTCAACACTTTTTACTTCCGACACTTACTGTAGTGATAGCAGCCCCCAGAATCAGCTGATTGCATGAATCTGAATGGTGGCTCCCCACCCATCATCTATTGATGACCTGCCGATCATTACTAGAAAACATTTTTTAAAGTTCCAGGATACAACTCTAACTCTTATGTTAGTCTTATATGCAATCTATGTACCAGAGACCATTTGCAGTCTGCAGTCTCCAAGAAACATCAACTTGTAGTCTACCTTATCCAATCCCACCTCTGGCACCCTCTAGCTATGCAAGATGTTTCGGATTCTTCTTATCCTGGCCTCCGACCCTTTGAAACAAAAGTATATGACTGAACACTGCAATGATCAGTTATTCTTCCTTTCATTCACATTTAAATGGGCTTTTATGTTCAAGGGCAACTGTGATCTTAACCCAGCCTCAATAAAACTGAAGCCTTTCATTTTTCAGCGCTTTGGGAAATTAAAAGTGACTGCACTAATGTTCAATTTACTCCTTCCCTGTCAAGGTCAGATCTCATTTTCAAATCAATACCTTGGCTGATACATACAGTGCATGGAAGGCTGATTGTTTTATCACTTGCTGTTATTCAATTATTTCCCAGGTATAATCATGCAAAATAAAAATAAATGAATCTTGATCAATTCTAACATTTCACTTTAATTCATTTTATGCTTATTTTGTTTACTTGCTGATATTCCATATACTAATAAATATTGTCTTCAATTATTATACTTTTATATTTATTTCTTATATTACATCTATCTATCTATCTTCTATCTATCTATCTATCTATCTATCTATCTATCTATCTATCTATCTCATATCTATCTATCTATCTCATATCTATCTATCTATCTATCTATCTATCTATCTATCTATCTATCTATCTATCTATCTTCTATCTATCTATCTATCTATCTATCTCATATCTATCTATCTATCTATCTCATATCTATCTTTGTATCTATCTATCTCTCATATTTATCTATCTCATATCTATTTTGTTTAGTTTCATACTTACTGATATTCCATAATAATAAACTGTATATTACCTTCCCTTATTATACTTATTCCTTCGTTATAGTGCATCTATCTATCTATCTCATATCTATCTATCTATCTATCTATCTATCTATCTATCTATCTCATATCTATCTCATATCTATCTATCTATCTATCTCATATCTATCTATCTATCTATCTATCTCATATCTATCTATCTATCTATCTATCTATCTATCTATCTATCTATCTCATATCTATCTATTTCATATCTATCTTTTTATCTCATATCTATCTTTCTATCTATCTATATTTCATATCTATCTATCTTTTTCAAATCTATCTTTCTATCTCATATCTATCTATCTATCTATCTATCTATCTATCTATCTATCTATCTATCTATCTATCTATCTCATATCTATCTATCTATTCCATATCTATCTATTCCATATCTATCTATTTCATATCTATCTATCTATCCATCTCATATCTATCTATCTATCTATCTATCTATCTATCTATCTATCTATCTATCTATCTATTTATCTATCTATCTATCTATCTATCTATCTCATATCTATCTCACATCTCTCTATCTATCTATCTATCTATCTATCTATCTATCTATCTATCTATCTATCTATCTCATATCTATCTCACATCTATCTATCTAATATCTATCTATCTATCTATCTATCTATCTATCTATCTATCTATCTATCTATCTATCTATCTATCTATCCCATATCTATCTATCCATCTATCTCATATCTATCTATCCATATCTATCTATCTATCTCTCTCTCTCATATCTATCTAATCCATCACTTAATTTATCATCTAAATGCGAACTATCCATCTATTTATGTGTCTAATATCTATCTATCAATCCGTATGATTGTTTGTATTGTTTATATTTATATTATTGATTATTTAATTTCTCCATATTTGTCACTTCATTTTACAACTGTCTTCTTCCTCGCATCCTATCACCCTGACCTTGTTACAGCATTCAACCTTGAATACAAATCACAGAAATATAGAACAATGTACCCAATTTAGTTTCATAGGCACAGACCATATTTCTGCCTCTTCTTAATATGTCGTTGGTATCTGGTGTATTGTATAATTAAATGAGGTTCAATGACAGTTTTTAGTGGTAGTTTTGCATATTATGAGAAGGGTGATTTATTTTAGCAACTAATTACATGAGAGTCAAATGAAGGTCATAGAGCGCGGAGGAGGGATTCTGTTCTCTTCTTTTGTAAATGCTGTTGTGTTCATTAAATTGTTCTCTTAGACTTTGATTGAGATGATAATGAAATTACTGGAAAGTGTGTTAGTAACACAATAACATTCCTAGATGTTGCCTAAAGATCACAGCAGTAGATATGTGTAGTAGAGCTGGACTTACTAGTCATACCTTTAGCTCTAACGGGACCTTTCACAGAGGATGGTAACATACTGCAACAATGTTGCCCTTCTGCAGAATAGTTGGCACCAAAATCTATGGATTTTGAAGCAGAATTGAAAATAGCTGAATTCTAATTGCAATTCCACATCAAATTCCGAAGTTAGTTGTGTGGATTTTGGATTTCGGTGCAGAATTCCAGGAAGGCATATTGAATATTACGGCCCATCTGAAAGGTCTCTAAAGGGTTTACTGCACTACAATAATGTATCATGGATAGGTGAAATGATTGCTTGGACTGCTGTGAGTCCTAGGGATCACGGGAACGGCACACCGCAACTCCTCCCAAGTGAATGGAGTGGTTGTATGAATATGTGGCCACCAGGCTATTCACTTCTATGAGACTGATAGAAATAGTCAAGCTCTTGTTCATCTCTCTCCACAAACAATAAATGGAGTGGTGGCCGCACATGTGCTTCGCCACTCCAGTCACTCTGGAAACTTGGCAGTGCACCATTCTTGTGATCCCTGGGATTCCAGTGATTGGACCCCCAATGTTCATACATTCTCCCTCTAGAAAGGGGAGAAGTTATTTTGGTGGGATAAGCCCATTTTTAAAGAAAACATTGATGGCCTATCCATGAATAAGGCCACCAATCTTTGATTAGTATGAGTTTAACCCCCATTGACATGCAGAAAAGAAGGACAGGAGCATTACGGCCAACCCAGGGACAGCAATGTGACCCTATTCATCCTGCCAACTCTGCGGGTCCCAGGGTTCAGTCTGCCAGTAATGATATATTGATATGCTAAGGGTAGATCATCAATGTGTTTTTCCAGAAAATTCCTTTAAAGGGAATTTGGCATCCTACTAAATCACCATAAGGTAACTTATGATGCTGTTAGATGACATGACAGGGACCTGGGTGCTATATTTTTATACCTGCCCACCTCCTGATTCCCGCATAAAAATCTGAGTCCCATTGGAAGGCAGCATTCCTGCAAGTCAATGTTAGACTCTTTATACAAGCCTCGTAACAATGACTGGGAATTGAAAGCCAAGCCAGAATCCATACACAGACAGCTGTTTTGGGGTGTTTGCCCCTCATCAGTGTGCAGTAGGTTTCTGGCTTGGCTATCAAGAGGCCTGTGATGTGGGTCAGGAATGCTATCTTTTCTCCTTGGGGAGACCCGTAGAAGGTAAGTGAGTGAGGAGACTTATAAGGCTATTCAAAATAATACCTGTGAATTCAAATAAGGAGATGAAAGTTGACAAATGTAGCACATGTAGCAATTTTAAAACATAGGAGTAAAAAATATGGACACGTAAAAAGATTTATAGATTGACATTAGCTCCGTATTAAGATCCGCAAAGATGGACCAAAAACAGAGTTAAAATGCGTTTATCCAAAACCGACCTTTCTTTACCCTCAGCCCTATATAGAAGGACAGATATGGCAAACTCATCATCCCTCCCCAGAATGGCTCTGCTACATTCCAACCTCCTACCGGCATGCTTAACAGACCATTCTTAACTAGTGTAAATAAATGATTAATGGACCTAATATTAATAATGTACTCCAATGTGCTTTAATAATGAATTATGTTCAGATTAACCCTTCAGCACCTGCATATATTCTCATCTGCAGCAAGGATTAATAAACCTAATTTTACTGGATTTATTTCATCCATCCAATTATTTTGCAGGCTGTAAATATGTAATTATGTTGATTCCGGTGCGCGGTGTCTGCATCAGTAGGCAAGGGATATTGTTACTTGCGGTTAATGCCTCTTCTATTGCTATTCAGTCTCTTGCTCTCACATTAATAACAGGAATATGGCACATAAGGTAATATTAAGGGCAAATAAAATCCAGCTTCTACTGGCTGCGGCGCACGGCTTGTAAACACCTTCATATTGCTAGTTAATGACTGTAATGAGAGTCCGGGCTATGACAGTCCCGCCGTGTTCTTCATAAAAAGATGATGGATCGCCACTTTATGGAGCTTCATATTAATAATTATAATACAAAAGTTTGTGTGTTTGGACACAATGGGCTGCGGGACTATCCTACCAAAAGTACTAGGACGTCGGAGCGAGAATCAAAATGAGTATTACTAGATTGACCCAACGTTCGCTAAGCAAACATGCAATCTTTCGAAAGTGGTGGTTGTGGACTTCTAAATCTGCTTGGTTGGGTGATTATTTAGCGTCACTTTGCATTGGGAGCAGATATCTAATATAAAAAAGCCTACAGGTCTCTCTCTTTGTCTATCTTTCTCTCTGCTTGTCTGTCTTTCTCTCTGCCTGTCTGTCTCTTTCTCTCTGTTTGTCTGTCTATCCGTCTGTTTGTGGACGAGGAGGAAAAAGAGGGGTGGAGCAAAACCCATATAGTTGTGTTTGCTGTGAACAATGATACTATAAAAGTGGTAAAGAGAGTGACTTCAATAGTGGAGGTGCTGCCTGACCAGATGACGCAACACCTGGATGGGCATGATAGAGTAAGAGGATAGAACTAAGAAACTGGCAGTGGAGAAGCCGCAACACTCCAGGTTAAAGCAAATAGGAAGTGATCAAAGGTTTGGGAAACTTGTCCTTTTATTTAATAAAGTATGTGATCAGCTTATGAAAACACGTTTCGGGGATAACCCCTTCGTCAGTTCAGCTGGTGTTTAGAACATACAAGAAATTGGTGGGTCCCAAAAGGGTTAATGATTAGATCTGTTTGCCTGTAGAGTGTGGGTCAGCCAGGGCAGGAGCTGGAGAGAGCCAAGCCCTTGCACCTGGCCATTTCCATCCGCCCCAATTTTCAAATACCCTATTGGGAAATTCAGATGGAGGCTCAACTTCAGGAGCCCCTAACTATTAGGCCCCATTCACATCTGCAATATAAGCTCCTTTTGAAGCCTCTAGTGCAGATCTACTTACCAATGTACAAGAGGGCAGATAAATGCACCACCTCCCTCAACATGCAGACGGCCAAACGGCTATATGGAGGAACAATTGCACAGATGCAAGGTACTGATGAACAACCACTCACACACCTCCCACATCTAGCAGTAATAGCGCTGGTTTCCATTCTGGCTCTTCTTCCTCCTTTCTTGGGTTGCCAATGCCATACAACATCAAAAAATGGTGCATGCTTGGCAATCAATTGGGACAGTATTCCGTGGAGCGCACATGCGGGTGCCAGTTCAAACTGCACATACATGACTGTTTCCGGACCGCGCAGGCACATGCATGACAACCTGGCCAGATAATGAACGCTTTGTCACTAGTGTAGTAGCTTACATTGCCTTGGCCAGAAGTACTAGGCTCTACATGCACTCTATGTCAACGGAAGCAGTGAAAATGCCCTGCAGGGGGTTACGTGACGGCGTGCTGGACTTCCTTCCCGATTAAGCATTGGAAAGCAAGGTGCTTTGGGAAATAAGTGGGAGTGCTGGATCAGCTACAATGCTTTAGAGCGGGATCGCTCCTTTTCATATTCCGGGACTTCTCTTTGCACTTTGTGATACATTTAGCAATGATGATATATCGTTAATGAGGTCTTTATAATTGCCTAAATTGTCATATAAAGCAAAAGGTTATAAACCAGGAATTATACCTGAGCTCTACTTTATAGGGAGACTAGAACATGAAATATAATGGCTGTGGGGTGACATCGCGGTTCGGTATTTAATAAGTCTTTTTACCAATTGTCGCACGGGGAAATGCTTAGAATCTTCATACATTCCACTGTCAGTAATTTACAGCCCATGTAATGAGGCTGGATTCCCATGAGCACATGCATTTTTGCTCCCGCACTTGCGCCACATTTTTGCACATTGAGTGTTGCATATTTGCATGTGCAACAGTGTGTTTTACTGTACTCTTTGTGTGCGACCGTCATGGGCGAATGCTCTCAGCCTTTGAAATGGCCAATTAGTTTAGTGAGTTCACGATGGGCTCTATACAAATGCGCAGGAAGGTAAAGCATGCTGCAATTTTTGGGGCGTGACGGAACTGTGCACGCCAAATACATGCATGTGAGTGAAGCCAAAGAAATCAATGGGATCTATTATCTTCGTATTGTGAGTGCAAATCTTCTGAGTGCAAGTACTCATGCAAATACGTCTGTGTGAGTCCGGCCTTGGGGCTTCTTCAGAGGGCCAGGATTTTACAGCTTTATCAGCCGTGAAGATTATGGCTGTAAAAAGTGACAAATCAAAACAATCGATTCCAATGGCTTTGTTCTATCGGGGTTCTTGGACGATATTACTACGTGCGAGAAAAGTTTGTGAATTTGCGCATGCACCCATGTGTTTAGGTCCCCAGAATAAAGTTCTCTGGTTGCTCTATGAAGGGGATTCCCGATACGAACACCATGGAAAGCCTAAAGCCATTTAGTGCTTTATGCATCCGCATCTAATATAAAAAAACCTGCAGGCTTCTTCCTGCACCTCACTTTGACCCCTTTGTGTGACCTTTGGTGGCTGATTTTAGAGTCATTAGATTTGGTAAATCCTCACCACCGCTGTAAAATCATAGAATGTGAGTTTGATGCACCGAGTGACCTGTCAGGCCAGGTCAAAGTTCCTATGCTAAGTCTCTGGGCGCATAACACTAGAAAGTGAAGTGTTGCTAAGTGAATACGAGAGCAACATGAGTGGCACAAGCGGCGAGCAGTGCTAGTGGTGAGGGTGAGAGAGAGAGAAGCGGTGAGAAAGAGAAGCGTCGAGAGAGAGAAGTATCAAGAGAGAGATACAGTCATAGAGTGAGAGAGAAGCAGCGAGAGAAAACTAATGAGAGAGAGGCAGTAAGACAGAGAAGTGGTGGGAGAGAGAAGTGGCGAGAGGGAAGCGGCAAGAGAGAGAAAAGGGGCTAAGAGAGATGTGCCGAAAGAGAGAAGCAGCGAGAGAGAGACAGGCTGCATAAGAGAGAGAAGCGGTGAGAGAGATAAAAGCAAAATGAGAGAAAAGCAGCGAGAGGGAGGGAAAAGAGGCTAGAGAGAAAGAAAGAAGCAGTGAGAGAGAGGGAAAATAGGGTAGAGAGAGAGAAGCTGTAAGAGAGAGAAGCAGCAAGAGAGAGAGAGAGTAGCGGCGAGAGAGAGAGATAAAAGCATAGAGAGAGAGAAAATTGGCAAGAGAAAGAAGCAGTGAGAGAGAGAAGTGGTGAGGTAGAAGTGGCGAGAGAGAGAGAAGCGGCGAGAGAGAATCAGCAAGAAAGAAAAGGGACTAGAACGAGAGAAGCAGTGAGAGAGAGATATCTGCTCCAAATACAAAGTGGCACTCTGAACAATCACCTAACCGAGCAGATTTAAAAGTTCACAACAAGCACTTCTGCAAACATTTTATGTTCACATAGCGAACATCAGGTCAGTCTAGCGTCTTTAAACTGCATACAGATCTAGCAGAGCAGCAGCTCTTGCGATGTTTTAAAGCCCCGCTGTTATTTAAATAAGGACAGTGAGCTGATTTACTTACAGATCTATGGAAAACCACAGATGAGATGGGAATGCCATAATGAGATGGGAATGCCATAAAGCGTTAAGCCAACTGACATGTTCTCTTTCCCTCCTCATTGTGGGGTTCCTGCACTTCTCACAGTGAACAGGAGATTGCATGGAGTGGAGGTTGAGCATGCGCTGAGCCTCTGCATTCATCTTCAGTGGGATGGCCATGCGCTTGTACTCAGCTATTACCGTAAACCCTACTAAAATGAATGGAGTGGCACTGCGCATGTTCATGCATTAATACGCTCCACAGCGGCGAGCATTTTAGCGTATGTGCCCATCTGTTTAAGCCCTGAAGAAGAGATTGAATGAAGCAATGGTCGTATATCCGCGGCGCCACTCTATTTATCTTCAGACATAGTTCTAGAGATAGCTGGATGTTTGTAGTCGGCTATTTCCATTAACGCCACTGAAATGAACGGAGCGGCACTGCACATGCTTGACCGCCGCTCCATCCAACCCCTCTAACGTCTCTGTTACTGTTCTGTGACTAAAGCCAGTGAGCTGATTAACCTACAGGTCTATGGAAAACCACAGATGTGATGTCATCAGAAGTTCACCAAATAACAAACTCAGCTCTACTACATCTCTTTCCACTGTAATTGTTATAAAGTGTAATATTTTCTCTTAATCTTTATAATTATTGAATATTTCTTCCTTTCTAAGGCCGCCTGCACACACACGGATATTTTGCCGCACCGCGGATTTGCAGCAAATACCATCCATAGCATGCTATGGGAAAACGATTCTTCCTACACACGAGTGGAAATGAATTGCGGTTTCCGCTCATGGAGGGAAAATCGCAGCATACTCTATTCTTGCGCAGTATCTGCGCGGCCGGCTTCCATTCACTTCAACAATCCGCGCCTGTCCGCAATTAATTTTGCGTACAGGTTGCAGAGTCCGCATCATCTCCTAACGACAGCCGGGAAAAAATTTGAAAAAAAAAATCTGTACTGCGCATGTCCAACAGCGAGCTGTCCGTCGCGCAATACTTCTGCTGTAAGCACAGCAGACGTATCGCGTGATTATGCATCACCGCCCACCGCAGGCGTGTCATGCGCTGCACTGTGCATGCGCACCGCTTGCCAGACAGGACTCGCGCGGCGGATCCGGAGAGGTGAGTATGGAGTCTTTGTGGGGCGCCGTGTCGGACTCTGCTGCCAACACCACCATGGGCAGGAAGCCTTAGGTTTTAACCCAAAAGCGCCGAATGGACCCCATTGATTATAATCGGGTCCTTTTGCTTTCCACTTAACAGCCCAGCTTTTAGCCGGAAGAAAAATTGCTGCATTTAGCGCTTTTTCTTCCAATATTTGTGTCGGATATGCGACGAGAGTTTCCAATGCGGATGTGAAGCCACCCTTAGCCAACTAAAAGCAACTGTAGCATATTGATTACAGACCCAGCTACTGGTTCACTACATCTCCCATGATGCCTCGTAAGAATGTTAAGGGTTCTCTGCTTCAGTAAATGTAGCTGATGGAGAATTGCTTCATTTGTAATTGAAGGAAGGGATCCTACATATTGGGGGTCTTTATTCTTCTTTTCTATTTACGGTAAACTACATTTTTCCTCTTCTGTCTTCGCTATTGTTTTATGTTTTTGTATTTTCTTCTGCTTGAAATGAGTATTCTAATTCCTTGGATTGCAATCCAAAATCGTCTCTGCATCATAAGTTGACTTGTTTCCAAAGCGGAGTATGTATCAAATTTGTGTCATATCCCAGGGCAATAAGAATAACCATCCATGTCTGATTATATCAAGACTGAAGCCAGCGAGATAAAGCTGTGTAGTTCTCACTGAATTCACAGGAAATCTGAGTCCTTGAGTTGTCCCCTTCTGTCAAGTTGCTAAAAATTCTAATCAAATATTATATAAAAAGAACCTGTCACACTGAACATGTTGTCAGAGCTCTGGGCAGCAAGTTATAGAGCAGGAAGAGACGAGCAGATTGATATATAACTTTATAGGAAAAGATTTAGTGGAACTTATACTCATTTAAACCCCTGCTCTTAGGAGTCCAGTGGGCGGGACTCTTCAGTAATGGAGAAGGTTGTCAGTCATTAATAGCCCCACCCACTGGAGGTAGCAGGTGTTTAAAGGCATATAATACAAGTTGTACTTAATGTTTTTCTTAAAAACTATATATTAATCTGCTCAGCTCCTCCTGCTCTATAATATCATGCAGCTCATGTTTATCATGGCAAGTTCCCTTTAAAGCTGCTTTCACGCCTGCGTTAGGGTCAGTTCAGGGTTTCTATCTCTCTGCTCCGTTTTTGGAGGAGAGAAACTGAAATATAACCAAATGAACGGATCTGTTTTGTTCCCCATTGATTTCAAAGGGTTTTAAAAAAGGGAAAGCAAACGGACAAGCGTAAAAGGGTTGTCCAGTTGTAAACTATTGATGGTCTGTTATTTGGATAGGCCATCAATAATACATTGATGGGGGTCTGCTGCCTGGGATCCCTGCTGATCAGCTAAGTTGGTGTTCTTATGTTTTCTGCAGGAAGTACACAGCTTTGTTCCCGCTGCAGTGGACATGCTTGGTATTACAAGCAATGCTCCCATTCACTTCAGTATCTGTAATGCTAAGCCAGGCTGATTGACAGATCTCCTGTGCGGTAGACCCTGGTGATCTACTATTGATGACCTATTCAGCAGATAGGCCACTAGTGCTTTTCAACTGGACAACCCCTTTAAACCATCCTGGGCTTCAGTGGTGTTCAGGGAGCTGTTCTTTGTAGGTTTGACAAAAAATAATTTTGATTGTGACCGACTATACTGACAGCCCATTTAGTGGTATCAAATATGACAAAATACACCTGAATAGGCCTCATATCATGAATAGGTGAGAAATCTGCTTTTGGACATACAACTTAAAGTGACACCTTGCACATATTTCCGCACCCAAGAGCTTCCAAGATATGAAGCATAAAAAAATATGATTCTAGGTGACTGTCAAAATATTGACCCCCACGATATTTATTGCCCCCATGACCCGATGGGTCTGAAGATTCAGATACATATGTATATATATACATATATATATACACACATTCTAGTGACAAATGAATGTGCAACATTTCGTAAAAACCAGAGATGGTTGTTTGTTACCCCTTGGGTGATTTGTCATGGAATGACCCAAGCACTGGAGCCGGCCGTTTTGTTATTTTCAGAGTTAGGATGATGGAGCTAAACCATTTAAATCGACCGGAACCGCGGGGCCGTAGGTATGATTGTGCTCTGACACGTCAGATTTACCATTCACAAGTCTGAGAAAGCTGAGTAGCAGCAGCTTTGGGAGCCGATATGATACCGGTATCTGTACTCGTTGCATCCAAGCTTTTCCACAAATAGATACATGACAAGACGAAGAACTGAAGATCACATATTTACTGCGGTTTCAAGAAGAATGCACATACGGTTTTTGGAGAGGACGACCTTTTAATTAACTATGAGCATAAATTTAATTAAAACCACTTTTCAAATACAAACCGCTGCTTTATGCATAATTTGTAGATGATATACACAATGTAAGAACCGCCACTTACAAGAAGTCAGATTTTGATTATGTCTTTCCAGTTTATCAGAGACATCTTAGACGTGGCCACGGGATCATACATAATTGCTACAAGTGTAGTCCCTAATGCAGGTGCTTTAATAGCAAATAAATGTGCGCTAAAGGATGTTTTTGGTAAATGTAGCTTTGCGGCCATTGTTGGTTTCATTGCTGATGTGCGGTATTGTATGTAGCAGAGCTGAATGTGTTTTCCTGTTTGCATATGGATACTGTAACCTTGAATTAAAGGGTTTTCAAAAATTAAACTTTTGATAAACTTATCCTTGGGCCATCAATGACTGATCAGCGGGTGTCTGGCGCTTGAGTTCTCTACAGATCAGATGATTTAATATCCTATGGTGCTCAGGCGAGCACTGTGGCTTCTTCTCAGGCTTGCGATGTCACGTTTATTGGTCACATGGCCTGAGAGCAGTTCAGACCCATTCTAGTGAATGAGATTGAGCTGCAATACTGGAAACAGCCACTGTATAATGTATGGCACTATGCCTGGAATGTACCACTGTCACTTCAGTCAGGCAATCAGTGGGGATCCCAAGTGGCAAATCCTGGCTGATCAACTATTGATTGTCTCTTTTGAGGATAGGTCATCAATAGTTTTCTCTCGAAAAAACCCCTTTAAATTAGTTTTTAGTCTGTTATCATTAATTTGAAACCTTGCTGACTTAAGAGTTTTTTCATGTTGAGTTTGGCTCAGAATCCTTGTGTATTCAATACTGGAGATGAGCGAGTACAAAATGCTCGGGTGCTCGTTATTCAAGTCGAGCTTTTCATAATATTTGAGAGCTCTATTCGAGTAACAAACCCCATTGAAATCAATGGGAGACCCGAGCATTTCTGTATTTGACCCGCCTGGTGCCAAGCTTTTCTCTCTCTCTCTCTCTCTCTCTCTCTCTCGTAATGCGGTGAGGGGTCAAAACGGTGAGGGGTCAAAATCTGTGTGGTACTCGCTCAAATAACAAGCACCATTGAGTATGCTAATACTCGAACGAGCATCAAGTTTGGACGAGCATGTTTGCTCAACTCTATTGAATATGTGCGCACGTCCACAGCAGTATGTGGCTTGCTGGGGGAGAGAGAGAGAGAGAAAAAAAAAGCACGGCACCAGGCGGGTCAAATACAAAAATGCTCAGGTCTCCTATTGACTTCAATGGGGTTCATTACTCGAATAGAGCTCTCGAATATTACGAAAAGCTCGACTTGAATATCGAGCACCCGAGCATTTTGGTACCCGCTCATCTCTGGTCACAGTATATTTGCATCTAAACCACATCCAAAATTCACAATTAAATGCACCTGATGTGGACATTGGCCCTAAAGAGGGGCAGTCAGTTATAGGATTTGTCACAGAAAATAAAGCTATCCTCTATCCACAGGATGGGGATCAGTGGGGGTCTGACCACTGTTAACCCACTGATCATGAGAATGGGGGTCCGAAAAATCACCGAATGAGTGGTGCGGTGGTCACATACGTGCACCACCATTTTATTAATCCAGTGGGACTGCTAGAGTTAGTCAATTGCTTGAACTCCGCTTTCTGTGGCAATCCTATTGAAATTAATAAAGCTGTGGTCAAACATGAGCACCACCAGTCTATTCATTCAAAAACCTTCAGGGCCCTCTTTCTTGGGATAAGTGAAGGTCTCAGCAGTCGGGCATCCACTAGTCGAATAGTTATCTGACCCTGCCTGTGGTGGAGCACTGTGCGTACATGTCCGGGAATTTGCAGCCCATCTGCAATGTCAATTGCAGACGGGCCGCGGTTCAGTCGACTTCTATTGATTTCAATGAAAGCCATCCATGTGGGCACCACATTAAAATGGAGCATGCTGTGAATTGTTTTCTGCACCAAAACGATTCAGCTGCGGATGCCCATGTTTCCCTGTGGACGGTTTGAATTGCAGATCTTCCGCAAATCTGCCCATGGACATTGGGCTTTAAAGTGGTCCTAAAACAAAATTATGTCCTGGGATTGAAGGTGGCAATTAAGTTAACCACTGCTGCCCTTCTGATCCACCAGCTTCAGGTCCAAATTTCAGCCATCCAATATGGCTAATGCAATCTTCAGACTACCTAATCCCGATAGTGAATTGGTAGACTACTCATGCACTATAACTGCTCTCTGATTGAGTACCACCAGTCTATTCATTCAAGGATCTCTGGGGCCCCCATTCTTGGGATCAGTGGAGGTCTCAGCAGTCCAACATCCACCAATTGAATAGTTATCCCCTCTCCTATAGGCAAAAACTTTGTTTCATTGAATAAGCCTTTTAGTCCTCATGTCCAAGCTGTTACCTTTCTGATCCACCAGCTTCGGGTCCAATTTCCCGCCATCCAATATGGCCAATGCAATCTTCAGACTACCTAATCCCGAAATGGATTGGTAGACTACTCATGCACTATACCTGCTTTATGATTGTCCAGCACTGCTCAAATAATCAGAACTGGCCAATCAGAGAGCAATGCTAGGTAGCTAAAAAATTATGGCCGTCACCTTGAAACGGGATCAAACAACCGATAGATTGGATAAACATCGGCAGGGAACAACAGCCAGTCATATACCCTTTCCCTTTCCGGTCAGTGTCCCGGAGGGTCACTTGCAAATTGTTGCAAACTAATATTACCGTATATCAGTGTCAATAAATTGCATAAGGACAATTCTAATATATTCTCGCATAAACTTACAGATGATCCAATACAGCAAACACTAATCTCCGCACCGCCACATCTGACACACTCAGCTCCGCCGTACCTGACAAATTCCGTCCCAATACACCTGAAGTCATGCCGTTTCTGCTAATAAAAATATGGCCTACTTCTAGACTTGTGAATATTTGGAAGCGCTGCCCTAATTTCTCGGCGGCTTCATCCCGTGATGTATTATGTTATTTTCCACCTTGCTCTGTGTAAACCCAAGAATTCTCCTTCACCAGAGGTGTTGTTTTGTTCCTGAAAGTCCCATATTAATCTTCACTATAGGTTGATGAGTGGCTGGTATTTGGACTGCAAGCTACATGACAGGGTTATTACTTGTGACCCTTGGAGACATTAGCAAGAGGCTGCTTTCAGTCACAAACATTTGGATGGCCGACAACCCTAATTGGCTCCCTGCAGCTGTGTCTTTTGTTACTGGAAGTAATAGGAGGTGTTTCCTGCAAATTGTCAAGTGTACTCTCACGCGTTTTGCTATTCTGAAGCCGGTTCTGCGCGATGTAGCTATATATTTCGCTTGCACGCTGCTATTAGTGTCTTGGATGCATGCACAATTTGTCCTTCAGATAGAAAAGGCAGAAAGAAAGCAGATGTGAAGAGGGTAATCAGGTGTGATACACTACCTATTCAGTGCTTATCCCCTTCTGCCCAGGGATTCACGCAGAATGATGGCATGATAACGCTGGGTAACAAATAAACCGCAGTACTGGGACTTCAGGATAATTAGATTGGTGGGAACTTGTGTCTCAGTACATTCAGTGACTGGAGAGCACTCGGTATAGTATACTATCACACCGTTATAGCAGCAGCAAACCTGCAGGCGGTATACAGCGGACAGGAATTTTTAGGTCTTCACACACACAGGGGGGATTTATCTAACGGTGGCTTCACTTTTGCGCGCACTTCAACTCAACGTTTTTGCAGCAAGTCTCTTTTGTGCACGAGTCTGCGTATTTTACTATACATAACCACACCCTGATTTAAATGGTTAATTCATGTAATGAGGACCAGATTTTTCTTTTTCTGATGGAATTGCGCAGTGCTTCACCCCCTCGCGTATTGTGCACACATTTCTGCAACCAACATTGGCTTCTATAGAGACTAGAGATGAGCGAACGTACTCGGTAAAGCACTACTCGTCCGAGTAATGTGCTTTATCCGAGTACCTCCCCGCTCGTCCTGAAAGATTCGGGGAGCGCCGCGGAGCGGGGAGCTGCAGGGGAGAGCGGGGAGGAACGGAGGGGAGATCTCTCTCTCCTTCTCTCCCGCCCGCTCTCCCCTGCTCCCCGCCGCAACTCACCTGTCAGCAGCGGCTCCCGAATCTTTCAGGACGAGCAGGGAGGTACTCGGATAAAGCACATTACTCGGACGAGTAGTGCTTTACCGAGTACGTTCGCTCATCTCTAATAGAGACCCTCGATGCGAAATATGCACAAAAATAGTGCATGCTGTCATTTGCATAGAAATGTGTGCAAACCCATTGAAATCAATGCGTTCTATTCTCTGCGTATTACGCATGTAAATTTTACGCACGCAAAAACACATGCAAATACGCCCTAAGAAGCAGCCCTAACACTGTTTTTTACATGCTGGGTCTAGGGTGGCTCCAAAAATGGACACGATATTGTGACATTTTGCGCTGTGAAGGTCATGCTATTGTATGCATTTCTGCACTTTAGGGCTTATTTACATGAGCGCATATCGGCAGGCGTTTTCACGGCGGTCCGATTTACGCTTCCATCTAAGCAGTTCCTCCCCTTGCTCCCCCTCACCAGCTCTCTGCCTCTCTCCTCCACTCCGGCGTTTGCAATGGGAGGGGACGGGACAAGGGTGGAAGATAAGCTCCGCTTTGTCCTGCCCACTCCCATTGCTGGCTATGCAAACCCCTCGGAGGGGAGGAGAGAGGCAAAGAGCCAGTGAGGGGTAGGGAAGGGGGGACTGCTTAGATTGAAGCATATATCAGCCTGCCGTAAAAATGCTAGCTGATATACGCTCGTGTAAAGCAGCCCTTATACTGTACTTTCTGCGCTAAAGGGGACCGGCCACATCGGTGCAGGACACACCCGGGCCGTGATTTAAAAGGCTGTGCAGGGTAACCAGTACCCGGTGTTTTCAATTTCGTTGTAAAATTGTGCAGTTCATTACGCAATTGCATTGGGAATCCGGTTTGTATTTGGGCAGCCCCCTAGACTCCTATGATGCCTTGGGTGTGCAAATACACACCAAAATAGAGCATCTTGCGCTTATTTTTTTGCGTTTGCGAAATGCATGCGCAAAAACAATGTGCGCAGAGATTCTGTGCGCATGCACGCTCATCTGAAGCTGCCCATAGGGTTCGTACAAAACGTATGCATAGATTCTCTCGACGTAATTGTGCTATGATGGGAGTGCTCTCACCGGCTATTGAACATATCCGCGCATTCCTCCGTCCGTTTCTACGCTGCCAGACCTGTTCATTAATTAATCCCCAGTGTTATCGATAGACACCTATGGTGCCTTGGGTGCACAAATGTGCCCAAAAATAGAGCATGTTGCGCATATTTTCACATGCGCAACAACATAGCGTAAAAACATGGAATATGAGGGAACCCATTGAAAGCAATGGGTTGTACTCTCCACGGTTTGTGCAAGCTATTTTGTACAATCGCCTGTCTGCAGAAGCGCATAATGTACCTTTAAACAGGCCAATACTCATGCAAATAAACAAGCAAACAAGCAATTACGTGCGACGGTTCGCCCATGTACACACGGCCCCTGACAGGGCAGTGAGTGAGAAGTCACTCAGGACTCACGAGTCGTGGAATGACTACTGCGCAGCTTCTCGCAACAGTTTGTGGCATAAACTATAGTGAATTTGACGAGCTGTGTGCAGCCTTGCCCCTTTTAGCCAAGCCCAACCCACTTTTTCAAAAGCCATTTATGAATTCTCCTCATAGTCTCTCACCTTTTTTTTTTTTTTTTTTAAATTAAAAAATCATCTATTGCAGTGATACCAAAATTGACCACTAGATGGCTCTGTGGAAGGTCCTACTGCAGAGAACTGGTGCCTCTGCTTAGTAATTAGGAGTTAGGGACAACTATACAATAATGTTTAGTTAGAGGCCAGGTGGCCAGCTGTTGATTTCTGTACTGGTGTAATGCGGAGTGTGAAGTGTTGGGCACCATTGTGATGATACAATAAAACTGTCAAGTGCTAGATAAAGAACGTTTTTGTTGTCAAGTGACGCCAACCATCTTGCGAGGAGTGGGTGGCACTCCCGAGTTGTGATAAATCCCCTTGTGTCACAATATATATATAATCTGCCTTTTGGTGTAGTTTAAGAGTACAATCACACATTGTGGAGTAAATCTGAACCAAAATCGGCATGCGGAGTTTGGTTCGTATTTTCATTGCAGAATTCACTCTTGCAATGAATGAATGAATGAATGGATAAAACGCAGGCTCCTTAGAATACAATGGGAGATAAAAAAAAAATCGCAAAACGCAGAAAAATAGAATGTACCACGATGTTTTATCTCCTGAACATTGCATCAGTGAAAACATCACAAGTGGGAAAGAAACCATTGACATTTCTTGGTTTCATAATCTCCTTTTAACTGGCTATCACAACAGGTGAAAATAGCGTCAAAAACGCACATTTTTATCGCCCTATGTAACCACCTTCAGGGCTCGCACACACTTGCGTTTTTTTTTTTACGCGAATGTCAATGTGACCACTTAATAAAAAAAAAATACCAAAAGTTTGCACTGTGCTAACATTCTACATATATCCCGATAATCCCTCCACTAGGTGGCGCTTAGACTGGCATTACTTTATCCCAATAGGATCCCTAAATAGTTTCTCAAAATGGAGAGTAAAGCAAATCTAACTTCTAAGAGAATGTACTTTTTCCAATCTCGTTTATTTTCTCTGACAGATATTCATAGAGCAGGTGTGAACATTTCAATGGCTCGAAAAGAAAGTTAACTGCCTGCGATACAGATGCAAATTTTGTTGTGTCTCATTTGAATATGGTAGCATCTTGTTTTTTTGTAACTGTTCTTAGTTTTTCTTATCTCTCGGAGAATCGTGTGGTAGATGGCTCGACTTTACAAACGATGAGGTCTCCATTACCACAAGTCTAGTATGCATCGGAGCACGCAGAACAAAAATTGGCACCCGGAACCCTGACATATTGATGCAAACTGACACTGACATGAAAGGAGGCAATTTACATAATTTCCGAAGCTATGCCTTAGTTTCTGATGCTCGGTTCCTATCGCCTCTGGCTGTGAATTACCAGCGCTAAAATATGTAAGATGTTTCAAAGAAAAAAAATACAACGTGGAGAAATTGTTACATTTTCTTTGATTAGTTAGACGCTGCCCGTGCTTGGTAGTGGTACAGTATGGCGCCCAGTGAATCTTATCTGATTTGACTTCATAGGCTGATCTAGATGGACATATGCCTTTTTTTAGGTTAACATACTATGTTCCTTAGGTTTCATTCCCTTGAGCGCATGTACGCCACATATTCATGCCTGGGCGTATATATGGTGAAGCATTGGTTTCTAGTGCAGCCGTTCACATGGGCAAATATATGGCGTGGAAATACGCCGGCAGCGTGAAAAATAGAACATATGCACGGCCGGCACATTTACACTCAGCCAAAACATAGTTCTGGAATTATGTTTTGGCCAATATATGCCGGTGGGTCCTATAGACTCCTATAGGAGCAGGGAAAGAGAAGGGCGGGGGAGGCATTTTTGCAACGTCCAATGCTGTGAAAAGCTTACAGGTGAAGGCATCCTGAAGATTTTGGCAGAGTGAGGGTTTCCGGAGTGCGGCGTATTTTATCGCTACAAATGCTGCTTATGGTCATATGAATGGACAAGAAAACGCTGGCCGTCATCACGGAAAAATGCCCATTCAGGCGCTTATATGGAGCAGGCGTAAAAACGCCGTCGCTGTATATGCGCTCGTGGGAAAGAGCCCTGGAATGGAGAAATTCTATAGTACTAAATTTTCTATTACAATCCACCATCCGACCCCCCAAAAGAAATCCCAACAAGAAAATATAAGTTTTGGGCCAACTGAAACTTTAGAACAAGTGATCACCTTCTGCAAAAATCTTAGGGTTCTAGGGAGTTGTAATGATGATTTATCCGTTCAGTGGTTGCCCACTTTCGGTCACCTTGTGGATCGGCATACGTCATGCTTCCCTGTCTTTGGCCACTTTAGATTTTCCAGTCATGTTTTTGTCAACCTTGATTGTGTCTGGCCAGCATGTTCTTAGGCATCCTCTTCTTCTGGACCCACTGACTCTGCCGAGCATTCATGTTGTTTCGAGAGAATTGGCTCGTATGACATGACCAAACTATGAAAGCCCTTGCTTGGTGATTTTGCTTTCTATGATACGTTTGGTCTGACATGGTCTACGATCGCCTTATTTGTGACCATCTCTGTCCATGGTATGCACAGCATACGCCACCAGCACCAAAGTTCAAAGACCTCCATCCTTCTTCTGCCTACTTTCTTGAGTGTCCAGCTTTCACATATGTAGTTATTGGGAAAATGATTGCATTGATTATTCAGATCTTTGTTGTAATGCTGATGTCTTTGCTCTCCCATATCTTCGCCATTCCTTGCATTGCACTACGGCCAAGGCTGATTCTTCATTTGATTTCAGGCCCCGATGCAGTCGATCTTGGATCCAAGGAAAGTAAAATCTTGGACTGATTCAATTTCTTCATTATCGATTGTTATGCGTGGTACAACATTGCTTGCTGTTGTTTCCTTAATATTGAGATACAGTCCCATGTGTTCGCTTTCTTCCTTGACTCTTCGAACTAGGTATTCAAGGTCCTTTTCATTTTCTGCAAGTAGAGTTGCGTTGTCAGCATATCGAAGATTGTTTATGTTTCATCCACCAGTTTTCATTCCAATTGGGGATTCTTCCAGATTGCATCGCCTTATGATCATTTTGGCATACAAGTTGAACACGGCTGGGGATAGAATGCAGCCTTGTTGGACGCCTTTCTTGATTTCAAACCCATCAGTGTTACTAAAGGCAGTCTTGACTGTGGATTCTTGGTTCTCACAAAGTGATCTTATTGTATGGCTCCATAAAATCTCAGAGTTGTAGGGAATCGTTATACAGCACTCTAACTTTCATATGCCCCCAACTTAAAGGGATTTTGCCACAATGGAACATTATCCCCTATTCAGAGGATAGCTTACAGATTGGTGGGGCACTCTATCTATAGTTGTATGGTGCTACATCAGGCACCATATCATCAGGGTTATTCTCCCCCAGAAGTAATGCTTTAATGCATTAAAGGGGTTATACCATGAAAAAAGTTACCTGCTATTCACAGGAAAGGGATTAACTTTCAGATAGGTGTGGGTCTAATCGCTAGGACCCACTCTGATTCCAAGAATGGGCTTCCAATGCATCCTGAAGTGAAGTCAAGAGGGACCAGACATGAACACCACTGCCCCATGCATTTTAATGGGACCCCTGGAGAGCTTGATCTTAGCTATCTGTAGCAGACCCACTGAAGTAAATGGAGTAGTGGTGCACATGTGACTACTGCTGCCCTCACATCGGGTCACACCCAAGCCCTGTTTTTGGGATCAGTGGGCTGTCAGCAGTAGTATCCCTATTAATCTGACAATTAACCCATATGCTATCAGTTGACCTGCTGAGATTCAGACACCCACCAATTACCTATAGATGATCTATCCTGAGGATAGCAATAGTAAATATCCTGGATAACCCCTTTTAAAGCACAAATCCCTTCTTCGTAAATGCATTGCTAATGTATTAACCCCATGGTGATATGACTATCCAGTGTACAAGTACTATAAGTTGTCAATGGAATCTCTCCTTTGTTCGGTGACTTAAGAGGGGGGGGCACATTCTAATTCTAACTTTTACTGCAGATCCTTTAATACCAGAAGTAAAATATTCATGCAAAAAAGGCTTTAACACAAAAAGTCGACTATTATGCAAAAATAATCTATTAGAGCAAATGTAAAGCATTGATCTGAGACTCCTACATATACTTTAAATTGGTGTCACCCTTTAATCAATATTTTAAGGTCATTTTCATATATTTTGCTACATCGGCATCAGCAAATTTCTGAATATCTTTGCATTTCGAGCAGTGGAGAGATTTGGTTTGTAACAAATTATCAGAGGGAGCCAAGACACAGTATGCAATTCGACTGCAAAAAGTAATGTCACCTAATCCTCAGCAATAAAGCTTCAATAAATATTGAAAACTCTGCTTCAGATTTTTGACGCGTAAGTTAAGTGAATTTGACAGTGACCTTGAAAAGCCATTGCAATCAGTTTAATGCCAGTGTTTATTTGCTCATCAGCCCAGCGTAAAGTGGGTGTACAGGGACGCATGTCTCAACTCATGTAATGAAGCGAATGAAACCTTGTGTCAATGTAAAAGACAGAGTAGGGTCACTTGAGTCAATTATATCTGGTCAGTTCTCAGCCCAAGGAGTCCAAACACACACCATGAATATGGAATAGACAGTGGCTCGTACTAATAAATATAATTTAAAGTGGATTTTCTTAAATGAATGATGGGCTACCTCCCCATTCAATGCACCAAGGCTTATTATTTGTGTCTTGCAGCATTGGGGTCTATGTTTCAAATCTGATGACCAATATACTGTATGCGAAAAGCTTGCTTTTGATCTTCTTATGGTCTCGTTTTATTTTTGTGCCCTCTAAAAACATGATTAATTGGTCTGTGTATGGGTTTTCATTCATGTTTAATTGTGTTTTCCCTTTAACCCTTCCCAGTCCACTGTCTGACGTCTTCCTACATTCTGATTGAAGCTTGTACAGCTCCAATGTCAAACGACGTCCGACAGGGTATTCTTACCGTCTATTGCCAGCCACTCTGCTGTCGGAGCCTCTCTGGCCCACACACACTGGCTTTAGCCAGCAGATGGCACTGTTGTATAACAGCAAAAAGAGAAAGCCTTTTAGGAAACCCTGAATCCAAAATCAGATTGGAAAGGGTTAAATGGTTACTGTGTTTTGACACCACTTGTGCTTATAGGAAAGCCAACATGATAACTAACAAAAGTGCAAATTTCTTTTTTTTTAGCCTAAAATTATGTTTTAGTGCTGAAAATGTTCTCTAAAATACTCGGATCTAATTGTCATTTAATTTGCTGCCCACTCCTGTTGTCATGTCAAATCTGTCTCTAGTAACAGAGGTAACAAAAAGGAGAACAGTTAAAAAAAAAGTGGGGAGGATGATGACTAATGTTGTTCATATAAGTCTATATAGAGCAGAGGAGAGGGAGGAGGAGAGAGACTCACACAGATGTAGCTACAACAGCTAACTGGTAAGTGTTGCTCAGTACTTCTTAGTGTACTACTTGCTGATGTTATTGCTCTGTGTGTGCTATAGACAGGGAACAAAATCATGTGAAGTGTATGGAGTCATCATAACAGCAGACTCCACCCACCAGTTTAGAGCCAACTAAGAATTAGGGATGCAGCTTGCAGAGGAGAAAGCTGGTGATAAATGTAGGATATATTGTCCATAAATAGTTTTGTTCCTGTACAGGCACATGGCAGCTTATTCTGAAAAGTCACTTGAAATTGTGAATGACATTCTAGCAACTTTAAGAGTGGGCATATTTTTAGATAGATAGATATGAGATAGATAGATAGATATGAGAGAGATAGATATGAGAGAGATAGATAGAGAGATAGATAGATATGAGATAGATATGAGATAGATAGATAGATAGATAGATAGATAGATAGATAGATAGATAGATAGATAGATAGAGAGATAGAGAGAGAGAGAGAGAGATAGATAGATAGATAGATATGAGATAGATAGATAGATAGATAGAACAGTTAAAGCAAATATAGTCAAAAGATAAAACACATGAAGTGGGAGTGTTCTCTCATGCTGCCCATAGAAGCATATGGAGTGGAAAGGAAAGAGCAGGAAGCTACTACAGAGGAAGAGAGACTCACATTGGCATACTATCGGAGCTAATAGTAAGTGATTTATTGTGTTACAGCTACTGAAATCACATGTACACTGTTCAGTACGCCTGTTTAATGTTGTCCATGTTGTTATTTCTGTTTGCGTGCTACAAAGTGTGGGTATGCATTAAAGTGGTTTTATGGAATTGTATTACAGTTTCTCCTTAGTATAAAACAAATCACCAAAAAAATATTTCTGCCAATGTTCCTTTTCATTGGCCCAGTCTATAGTAGGAACTATCAAAGGTTGATCCAGGGATTATTCTGATTGCCTTTATGGAGTCAGGAAGGAATTTTTCCCCAATGGACTAATTGGCTTCTGCCCCTTGGGGTTTTTGCCTTCCTCTGGATCAACTAGGGGGTTGAAATAGACTGAACTAGATGGACATTGTCTTCATTCAGCCTAACATACTATGTTACTATGTATAGTGACTTTTTTACGTGATGTGTTGGATTGATGTGATGGCAACATTGAATGACTGTCACATTATACACAGGAAGCACTAGAACAATCAGTCAGTGCAGTCTTGTGAATAGTTTACAGTACTTTATGGCACTCTTGGTGACACCTCACCCTTCAGTGCATTGCTTACATAGGGCTGCAGAGTACGCAGATTGGAAAGTCAGTGCATAGTTTACTTTTTTTGGCGGGGGTGTTGGGGGGAGAAGTTGTAATTGCAGATTTAGCAAATCTCTAAATGCTCTTCCATATTCCCATTTTTCACCGGCCTTTCATTTACTTAACTATAATTTCTCTTCTCATCAATTGTCATGATAAATACTGTATATTCTTCAAGATGTCATTATCTTTCCCCATTAATCTGAATCTCTGAATATAATTTAGTTCATTTTTTTTCGACTATTGAGCCTAAGAAATGACATCAAATATGTGTTATTAAGTTCTGAGCTCATTTTGACTGAATTTATCTTACATAGTACGATCATTTGCATCCTTAATAAAGTCGTACGTCAACTGCAATTTCTCAAAGAAGACAAAGTGAATTAGATTTAACCAATGCAGTTAACTTTACTCATTGCATTATTATTATCAGTCTTTTTTTATTAGTTATAGATGAATGCCAGATCCAGAAAACTTTGTGACACAACATTGTAAAATGGTTCTAGAATGGTATTATTTAATATCCCTTAGGTCATACACCATAGACGTCTGCCATGCTGGATTTATAGCAGGTCATTGACTCAGTGGAAATTTACTATGGCAAAAGCTACAGCATTATAAGCTTCATTACACTTTATAGTTTTTTTTTTAACTAAAAGATAACTCTTACTTACACTTAAACGTGGCCTTAGAGTGAGTTGGATTTACTGTACGGAGTTTTGAGCTGTTAGGAGCCAAGCTCTAACAATACTTGCATTAATATACTCCTCTTATCTACTGTTTTCTGGCACCCAAGAATTAATAGGGTATTTTAATCCTAAAACCTTTAAACCTGTGCTGAGAGAGCTCTACGGCACATAAGAAAACACCTGTATTATAATCTATGTATTTGTTACGTTAGAAGGCACCCTGTGTGTAATTCACCCCCACCAGCACATACTGTACCAGAACCAAGCACATACAAATACAGCACGGAACTAAGCTCATCATAACATAAATACAGCATCAGAACCAAGCTCAATACTTTAGCACCAGAACCAAACTCAGTACATAAATACTGAACAAGAACTAAGCTCAAAACATAAATACAGCACCAAAACCAAGCTTAGTACACAAATACAGCACCAGAACAAAGCTAAATACACAAATACAGCATCAGAACCAAGCACATAACTTCAACACCAGAACCAAACTCAGTACATAAATACTGAACAAGAACTAAGCTCAAAACATAAAGTTAGCACCAAAACCAAGCTTAGTACACAAATATAGCACCAGAATCTAGCTAAAAACATAATAACCACATCAGAACCAAGCACATAACTTCAGCACCAGAACCAAACTCAGTACATAAATACTGAACAAGAACTAAGCTCAAAACGTAAAAGCAGCACCAAAACCAAGCTTAGTACATACATATAGCACTAGAACAAAGCTCATTACACAAATATAGCACCAGAACCAAGCTAAATACATAAATATGTAAACATATCAAAAACCAACCTCAGTACATACATACAATACCATAAACAAGCTCAAAACACAAACACAGTATGAACAAACGTCAGTAGATAGGTACAATGCGAGAACCAATTTAATAACATAGATACAGTCACTGGACCAAGAAATTTTGTTGTGGGGTTGTTAGTGGGCTAATAGTAGCACCTTGGAACATCAGATGAGAGGAGGTAAATCTAAGAGGATGATGATTTATGTAGCTCCACAAGATGTTACCACGTGGAGGAAGAAGATCATTTGGCCACATGGCCCCCACGCTACATTTGCGCCCCCCCCCCCCCTTCCTTTCCACACACACAGACACAAGCTGGTGCCCAACACCCTGTGCATGTAGCTAAGGATGGCCACAGGGGTGTAACTATAAGGGATGCAATGGATGCGGTTGCACCCGGGCCCATGAGCCTTACGGAGCCTGTAAGGCCTCAGTTTTCTATATAGGGAGCCCAGTACTATGAATAAAGCATTATAGTTGGGGGCCCTGTTACAGATTTTGCATTGGGGCCCAGAACCGTCAAGTTACGCCTCTGGACGGCCATGATTATAATTGTAGGTAGGACTCTGTTTTAGATATAACATTGGGACCCACAAGCTTCAAGTTGCACTTCTTCTGCTTTGTCTTTTCTTTACAACTGATTTACTATATAGCTGTTTCCTCGAGCTAGACAACAAAACTACAAAACCGTACTGTTCTAGTCGGCATCGACATTGAAGTATTACCGCTTCAATTGAAGTAGAGTATGATACCTTTATCTCTGTCCCACTTTTGGAATCTATAATTTTCCAGGGGAGATGTTAACATCCAACTAATCCAACCATAAATTATTTATAGTGTCAATATCCAATTCAACTTTCATCATAACCTTAGATTGCTTTGTGTGTTCAGCATGCACTGAACTTTACATTACACCCATATATCTACTTGAATTACATTATGCTCATAGGGTGGCATTATTTATTCATTTTTTGGGGGCAGACGGTTGAAGTTGTTTTACTGAATAAATTTAGGAATCGATTCCCAAAAAGGGATTGAAAGAAAATTGGCACATATATCATAACCACCACAATAGAAAGTGTTAAACTTCTTTATTATGACATTGAGTTTAAATTGTCATTTGAATACACATTTATTAACACTATCTATACTTGATTTGTCTTATTTTATAGGTTTTTATATTACTAGAACAGTAATTCGTGTGTTATGCCCTCCGTCTTCCAAACTCGGAACTAGACATAAGACATTGTATATGTTTTGCCTGAAGTGCTTCTTCAAATTTACCCATCAGAGTAAAATAGTAGAGCTACTTGGTCCATAAATTCTGTAATGAGTAATAAATCAAATGTGTCATCTGTGATGTATGCCTGGTGTGACCTGGTATTGGCTGGCTGACAATTTTTTGGAGTGAAAAATGTTGAATAGGTTTTGTAAATTCAGTGCATGTGTGTTAGAAGTTAAAGAGTTATTCCCATCTCATAAAGTGATGGCATATCAGTAGGATAAGCCATTGATATGTGACTGGTGGGGATCTTACCTCGAAGACATCTACTGATAACCAAGAATAATGGGGCTATGGTAGTAATGCAGTGCACTGAGATTCTGTGCACAATGACTGGTTGAGCATCACTGTGCAGGGAAAGATGGTGAAGAGGCTGCAGTGTTGAAACTTTACTATGGCTCCTTGATTGCTAAGGGTTCTAGAGAATAGACTCCCACTTTTCTTAAAGGGTATCAAAATGTTTGTCCATGAAAAATGAATACAAACATATCTTACTAAACTCCCATGGAAAAAGAGTATGCATTTACATTGTTTTTTCTTCATCTTCTCTGGTATTTGGAAAACCTCATACTTTGCAGAATTTTGTACATTCATGTTTCTGGCTGACCAGCACTGATCAGCTGGTCTCTCTCGTGAATGTGCACAGTTTACTTTGCCATTTCCTGTCATTTTTCAGAGGCTGTGTAGCATAACCACGCCCACTCAATACTACACAGCTATCTCTCTATCTATCTCATCCTTTCTTTGAGTAGCTGCTGATTCTGTTCCCCCTCACTGCTGATTCAAGCAGAAAATTCACCTAGTGCAGGCTAGGGAAGAGCAGGGAAACAAGATGTCAGTTTACACTGACTAACAGAATTTGCTAAGATTTCAGTCCTGTAGTGCCTTGTTGAACAATACAAGCATAAAAATCAAGCAATCACATTTTTTAATGTAAATCAATTACAAAAAGTCCTCATTTCCAAAAACAGATTCATTAAAAGAAAAAAAAAACGTACAAAGGTGTACATAGTCTTTAAAGTGATTATGTCTCCTAGCAGTATACATCGCTTTAGGAGTTGGGAATACTCCTTTAAGCCACACTCTCATTTTCATAAGTCTAGTAGTGGCTATATAACCCTTAAAAATATAGGGCCAATGTGCTCTAAAAATAAAAAAAAAATTCTTCAGACTGAATGAGCATTCAACCAAATATTTTTAACGTTATTTTACTTTTTTAGATACATATTTAAGCCTCTCTTGAATTCATCCACTGTTTTGGCTAAAACCATAGGACTATATGGCTGTACAGCTCTTCCAATAAAAAAGCCTTTTTGTCATTGGAGAAACAACCTGTTTTGACTAGTATGAGAAGATGCTATCTTGTCCTTTGAGGTGGCTAGGGGCATAGCCTGAATGTTTTTTGGTCCAAATGCAAAATCTGTGGCATGTTCCCCAAACATACCATGCCATATATGGCTATGCTGCACCATGATTAAATTGTCATTGGACACCATCAGACTTCATGACCGGTTGTTGTCGTTAGCCGGTTAGTCCTTCACGACCCCCGGCATCCATAAATGCGAGCTCCCTCCATGTTTTTCGGTTTTGCACTGCTTCTTCCAGTTGTGTGATATCCATGCCAGTATCAACTCTGACAGTATCGGCCATTGTGTTCTTTGGCGGCCGGGTCTTCTTTTGCCACTGATCTGTCCAAGCATTATAGATTTTTCTAGCGACTCTGCTCGCATTACATGGCCAAAATCCGTGATCCATGAGTCCCGTCATCTTGTCCTCCAGTGATATATCGAGTCTTATACGATTCAGGACTTCTCTGTTTGTTACTCTTGCCGTCCAGGGCATACACCCCCCCTATATTCTAGAGACAGGAGATCTGCTTTAACCTTTACAAAAAGTTACATGTTTTACCATATTTTCTAGTTAAAACTGCAGTGAATAAGAATACAAGAAACTGGAATTTTTGTAAATGATAATAGTTGATTTTGGCCACAGTAGATTTTATCTTAATTTTGGTCTAGTAAATCATGTCTGAAGCGTAGCCATTAAGCGCTAGGAAATGAGCAGTCAGACAAGAAGCACACTGTACAGATTGATTCTGGTTATGGGACAATCCTGCTGTGTGCAGTATTATTTATTAACTTCCCTGAGCAGAATGATTTCATTCAATTGATTTCATGTGTATTTATGAGAGAATATATAACATATCAGTGAGCAGTCCAGCATTATAATCAAGCTTACAGTCTATGGAGAATTTCATTGAGATTTATTGATACTGTATTTTAAATGTGAAGGATTTTTCACTGTTCAAATATTTTAGCTTGCCATGAAAATATGTCATCCAAAGCAAACACAATTTGCAATCTGTATCTGTCACTGTGTCATTTGTATGCGGGTCTGCTATTTATTATTGAAATTGCAAGCTCTTCGGTATGCCCTTGATCCGTCACAGTGATTGTAGATACTATAAAAACTTAAAGGGACTATATCACCTTTTTAAAAATATATATTTATTAACCCTTTCCATTCCACTGTCTTCCTACATTCTGATTAAAGCTTGTACAGCTCTAATGTCAGGAGACGTCCGATAGGGTGTTCTTACCGTCTATTGCCACCCACTCTGACGTCGGAGCCTCTCTGTGGCACACACATTGGCTTTAGCCAGCAGATGGCACCATTGTATAACAGCAAAAAGAAAGAGACCTTTTAGGAAACCCTCAAACCAAAATTGGATTGGAAAGGGTTAAATCCAGATAGTGAAACATTTTCCATTTCTCTAATCTGTTTTCATTTTCTAATTGTAAAATCTTTTATTCAGCTGTCTATAGATGGCTATGGGGGCGGCCATCTTTTCTGAGCTGCATTTAACAACATTTAAAGCATTTTCGAGGTATGCCTTACAGCAGCCTCATGGGCCACTCACGCAATGGAAAGGAGGGACCCATTGACTTGTATAGGAGGCTGTTCTAACAAGTGCAAAGGTAATTTTGCAGGTAGGGAGAGTAGATAGTCACAGCTTATCACCTATTGTGAATGGTGGTTCCTGTGTTATCTACATATAGATGTTCCCTTTCAGGCTAATCGTGCGTGTGATGGTATGGTTCTCTTAAACGGAACAATTATCATTCAGATTGTTGCTGGATCGTGGGAATCTGTATGATAATCGTTCAGTGTAAATGCCTGCAAGATCTGAATGAAAATTATAATTTGTGCAAATTGTGCAGGCATGAAAAAAATCTAATGACTATCTGCCTGTTCACAGTGAATTGAGGAAGAGAGGCCGGAATTATTCCCAGTCTGCTCTGCCTGCATTCACTGAGCGGTCTAAAAGTACAGTCAGCCGGTGTAAAAGGACCCTTATAGAGATGACTGCTGCAAAGTTTTCTCTACTGACTGCAAAAATATCTGCACAGAGTGGGGCTTATTTCCTAATACTGTCTAAAGGCCCTTTTACGCACAAAAATAATCTTCCAAAGGACTAAAAGATTGAAATATTTAGCAATATATTTCCGTAAAGTGTTAATGGCTTTAATAGCCATTAACACTTTATCATCTACATTTGCATGTAAAAGGACCTGCACGACATGTTTGCAGAGCCCAGTGTATATTTAAACACATGCCCAGCTGTGCAAAGAAATGCCGATACATTCCATTATTCTCCTTGCGGCTGGTATAAACATGCCGCAGGGAGAATATCCTGCAGTCTATTAAAAAATAAGCGAAATGCATTCAAATTGAATGTATTTGCTCAATCTTTCAGTGGCCGAACGATGGATTTTAAGTGAACCAAAATCCATTGCTTAAACGAAAAGAGCACGATGCCCATGTTTACATGTAACGATTATCGCTCATTTTTGGCCATTTAGACGCTAATCGTTGGGTATTAAAGGACCTTAAGAGTTAGACAGTGCAAACTTAGACTGGACAGTCTTAAAATTTATCAGTTTATCACAGTAGCTCTGCTGAGTGACACGTGTTGAATTTTAAAACTGCCTAGTCTAACTTTAGACTACATTTTTGTTGGATTACTTAACTCCAAAGTTTGTGCCAAAAAGTTGGCGCAATTCCGCAAAATTTGATCCAATTTTTATTGCAATTTAGGCCTTTCCTCTTTTTTTAGGAAGAACACTATTTTGTTGAACACAACGAAAAAAGCACCCAAAAATGTCTAAAACACATAGAAAATGGGGCGCAAAGCATAATTGATGGCTTTAAAGGGATTTTAAAGGGGATTTTCATGCAAATCCTATTGATGACCTTTCGTGAAAATAGGATCTGTCCGTGAAACCCTATAAACTGGTGATTTTGGAAATCAACTTTGAGTTTCGCCTATAAGTATCAGCCACAAACATAAACAGTATTCCAACAATGCAATATAATATGCAACAAATGTAATGCTTTATTATTATTACGAACATCAAATGAAATATTTAAAAACTGTATTACAAACTTTTTGAATGATTAGATCCTAAGTTTTTGTTGTATTGATTTCTACACTTGAGCAAGCAGAGAGGTAATAATTAAGGATGAGCGAGTATAATCGCTAAGGCACTACTCGTTCGAGTAATGTGCCTTAGACGAGTATCTCCCTGCTCATCCATAAAGATTCGTGGACAGCCGCGGCTGACAGGTGAGTCGCGGCGGGGAGAGCGGGTGGGAGAGAGGGAGAGAGAGATCTCCCCTCCATTCCTCCCCGCTCTCCCCCGCAGCTCCCCGCCCCGCGGCGGCCCCCGAATCTTTAAGGACGAGCAGGGAGATACTCATCTAAGGCACATTACTCGAACGAGTAGTGCCTTAGCGAGTATACTCGCTCATCCTTAGTAATAATCGTACAGCCCTACTAAGTTGTATTTAGCCCCAAGATTCGTCCGACGGTGACATTTGACATTGTATAAAAAGGTTCAGGTCCCATTATTAATGAACATCCCCGTTTTCCTGCTGAGCCAATAACACAATGATGAGATCTTAAATTGCAGTCAGATACAACATTTGATGTATGGGAAAGCTGGATGGCAAGACAAAAAGATGAAGATAAAATCAAAGAACTTGGGTCACATGCACATATTGACTTGTCAAGATGATCTAAACCACGCAGTGGGTGTTTTTTATTAACTCAGGAGGTCTTGTCCGGTAAAATCATCTTCTAGCTGCAGTGCGAGGCATCAGAAGTACTGTAGTATATATAAAATACAGCTAGCAGAGAGGGACTGGGCGTTAACCCTTGCTTTGAGCGCCTTCTCTAAGTGGTTCAGGATACAGTGTGTTGATGTTAGAGAAGCACAGTCACTCCGCAACATGATTCTAAATTTTTGTTTTAGATGATTGCAGCATTCTTGAAGTGCAAATTGGTTTTTAGGATATCTGCATTTATATTGAGCACTGCATTTGCTAGGAATATTCTTCGTACTTTAATTTTTAGTGGTTTCATTTGGATCCTGGTACATAAACTGTCGCCAGTGAGTAATAAGAACATTTTATTTTCCTGCAAGACTTCAATTCGATCTGTACAATGATGTGTGGCGAAAATCAGAATAATAAAGAAATCTCCAAGCTGTGTCTATGGCTTGTTGGTCTAGGAGTATGAGTCTCACTTCAGTAGGGAGAGATCTCAAACGATGTATGACCATGGCCGGTCTTTTACGTGTGACCTGTACAGTTTCATGGCATGCCGGCCACCAGCTTCTAGGGGGCACCAGGTGGATGTAGACTGGAGGCAATCACTTCCTTTAGGTCTGCCTGGTGAGGTAATGGTTATACTTGGTGTGGCAGCATTTGGTGGAGCTACATGAATCATTCTCACCCTGGTTCTGACTCTTGACCCATCTGATGTTCCAAGATGCTGCTGTCCGTCTTGCTGCACCTGTGCTATATAATTGCTACTAATTTTATATTATGTATATTGAGCATGGTTGTGGTTAGAGATGAACGAGCATGCTCGTTTAAGCATGCTGCTCGATCGAGTATCGCTATAGCCGAGTAACTGCTTACTGGACCAAACAGCATGCGGGGGGGGGGGGGGGGGGGGGGAGTGAGAGAGATTCTGGTACTGTATTTATGTTATCAGCTTGGTTCTGGTACTGTATTTATATAATGAGCTTGATTTTGGTACTGCATTTATGTTAGCAGCTTGGTTTTGAGGCTGTATTTATATTATGAGCTTGGTTGCGGTCCAGTAGCCGTATCCTATGATATGTATGATCATATGTGCTCTGCATTCCATTTTTTCTGAGTATTAAGGGCAGTAGTAGTTTATAGGCGCAAGCAATGTTAACTTCTTATACTTTATAAAAAAAATATGCTATACATGACAGTAGAATTGTCCTTTAAGGAGAATGAGTTATTTAGTTCTATTAGAATGGTACAGATGCAACTTTTAATGCCCTCACTGATCAGGCATTTGATGTTCCCATTCATTTTTTACACTGCACTCTACAGCACAGCAGCACTGTATGCCTGCTAGTGGTTACACTTGGTATTACAGCTCTGTTCCATTCACTTGGGATGAAGCTGTAGAGAATTGGAATACCAAGCACGTGTATAAATAAAGGTATGGAGTTGTGCTGGGTAAACAATGAAGGGGCTGTGGTTCTTGCTGTAGTGCTGTAGCCCCTTGAGACATCTAATTGACAGGGTGATGAGTGTTGGACTTCACTGATATAATTTAAAAGACTTGGAAAACTTCTATAAAGTATTACTTTAATTCTTCCCCTCGACTTCCTTACTACAGATGAACAGACTTTTCAAAAGTTTGATTCAGTCCAAACCAAGCCATTGTTGTTGGTGGTTCAATGGATGTAGCTCAGTGGTTGCCTTGCAGTGACGGAATCCTAGGTTCAAATTTGACCAATTAAAACATCTGAAATGTTACGCAGATCCTATCCTTTGTCAGATTTGAACCCAGGACTACAAGGAAACAGTGCTAACCGCTGAGCTACATCCATTGAAGCACTACCACCACCATTCTATACCATTCTAGAAAAGTTTGACTCGAATTCAGGATCTACAGGTTCAGGTTCCTTCATCTCTATTCCTTAAAATGCACTTTCCTGTTGAGTAAAGCCTTTTTATTTACTTTCATGGGCACAGCCATGATATATCACATTCTTATACCATGCTGTACCACTAATATAATCACATCATGAGAAAAATGAGCGTCTACAGCATAAACGACCCACAAGGTAATACAAATCAGATGGACAAATGACTGGAGATATTTTTTCCTATCAGGAGAGGTCACATGTGGCATGACTTTCTACAGTAAGGAGACCTAGATGACTAAGTGTACCTGTAGATAAATTACCTGTCCTATCACTATATTCTATGAAATATTCATCAAAAACCCAGATATCACTCATCTAGAGCTTGTCGGTTCTTAAATAGAACTGGTTAATGCGGAAAAGTGATTGAGGTTATATCATTTTGTGACACCACTAGAAGGATTGAAAGAACCCCTGTCTAACCCCATCTACTAAGGACTTTCATGCAGTAGTTAGAGACATATCTATGAGCTCTGAAAAGTCATTATTCTCCAATACAGTTGTGATAGATGCTGCGTGCTTGTACAATACTACATTATGTATAACCTTTCTTGTTTTAGATATTTTCCAAGTTATTGAAAAATTGGACAGAGAGCTAGAAATGGGTAAAAAAAAAATCTACGTTCTATTAAACGCTGTATTTATCTGCCGATCCCAATCTGTTAATCCCATTCTCTCAGCCAAAACAGCAGCAAGTGACCTGTCCATATATATATATATATATATATATATATATATATATATATATATATATATATATATATATATATATATATATATATATATATATATATATATATATATATATATATATATATATATATATATATCTGTATATATATCTATATATAGATATAGATATATGACTGCTGCAGTCAATCACTAACCTTAGCGGTCTCAAGCTATATATTGATGAGGTCAGACTTGACTGCAGCGGTCACATATGTATATAGATCATCACTCCTGCAGTCAAGTAAATAAAGACCAGCAATGAAGACAGGACTATTGGTACAGGACCAGTGGAGAATATCACTTAGTTTAGTTTTTTTTTCCCTTTTTTTTGCTTTTAACCATTTCCTTTCCTCTGCCCAAATTTTCAATGACATGACAAATCCCTTTAACCCTTTCCAATCCACTGTCTGACGTCTTAAGACATTATGATTTAAGGCTGTACAGATCCTATGTTGGAAAATGTCCTTTGGAGTTCTCTTACTGTATATTGCCAGCCTCTCTGCTGTTGGAGGCTATCCAACGACTCAACTCATGCAGTACTGGCTTTAGCCAGCATAAAGCGCCATTGTATAATGGCAAAAAAAGAGTAAGCCCCCTAGGAAAACCAGGACACAAATTGGATTGGAAAGGGTTAAGCCTTTTTAGTGATGGACTAAAGCTAAATATTTTGATTAATTGCTATGTATGGGCTTGAAAAATGTTTGTCATTTATGAAGCTTAAAGGCATTATCCACTCTGAACCAGTGGGTTTCCTGTTGATAAGCTGATCACACGATGTTCTATTACTGGAGCCCCCAAATATTGGGCACAGATGTTTGAGGGTACAGATTACCAACTGTTTAGTTTCACTGCAGTGCCTCCACAGGAAACATGAGGCATTACATAGCCCTTAAATTAATGGACTGTCCATGTGTAACATGGGCATTCCAAATCTTCAGGAGTAATAGGCACTCTTTCAGAGTCCTGAATGGTGCATTCACCTTTATTAACCAAGGAACTTCTAATAGAATATTTAGGAATAGGTTTTCTAAAGAGACAACTCCTTTAGACAAAGCATAGGTTAGCCCAGTTTTCCCATTATACAATTAAAGTCATGCAATCATTTTAAAAGTGGTTAGGGATCAATTAGAACTTAAATGGGTTAAATTATTGATGACCTGTCTTTAGGATGGGTCATTAAGAGTTGATCGGTGGTAGTCTGTTGCTTATGAACCCCACTGATCGCCCGATTGAAGGGACAGTGGCTCTTGGGTGAGTGCTACTGTCACTTCAGTCCAAGCCAGGCACAGTGCTGTAAATTGTATAGTGGCTGTTCATGGTATTGCATCTCAATTCCATTTACTTTAAAACACCTAAAGCACTGTATTGCATTAGAGGAGAAAAGGAAATAACAAACAGTGTAGAAAAACATCCTATTGTTCCCACAAGTCTTCATTATTCTCTCTTCCCTTGATATATCGAATATGCCTAATGTTGCACATAACCTAAATTAACCTTTTTACACAATTCTATATATATGCACTGCATTGTGACAATGGGGTGCCAGGCTTAACACAGCGATGCTCCTTAGGCATGAAATTAGGTTTTTGTCATAAAATGTAACAACTCCCCATTACTATTCAATTTTATGCTCCATATTCAAAACCAAAGTAAATGTTCTCAGATTTATGTATTCGGTTGCTTCAAGAAATGAATAGAATCTACTTAAAAAAATGTAAACAAATTAGATGTAATCTTAAATTGTGTAGTAAACGCCGCTCTAGCCAAGCCAAGCAAGAATTGTAATTATAGAACATTTTTCATAAAAAAAGTTGCTTAAAATCGTGTTCATATATATTTTTTTGTGTTTTTTATGTTTCTTTTCTGTGATTAATAGGCTTTGACCTTAAAAGTATGAAAAAACCTAAATAAATATATATTTTTCGAGCTAATGTCTTTGCGTGGGAAATTCTTGCGCAATTGCTATGGAACAATATGGGCCTTATTTATCAAATCTGTCCAGCAAGAACTGGGCCCTTTTACCCATCAGCAGCCAATCAGAGCTCACATATAATTTCCAAAAATTCAATTGAAAAAAATTTAATCTGAGCTCTGATTGGTCGCTTTTAACAATAAGAATCATCAGACCTTTTGACTAAAGCCAATATGGTAATCTGCTTGGAAAATGTTTTAGCCAAGCCTACTAAATGTTGAAACTGATAAATATGATTTTTCATTGGTCAGAAAAAGGTTTCGCCAATATTGATAAAGCCGTTATTTTCATGAACACCAATTAATATTCATTATTCAGCCAACATAACCCGATGGCTATTATAGGCTTGTCATAATAGTTGTCCTAAGGGCTTATTCGGATAGGCATAATTCTTATCCATGTGCTGTCCCTATGCCTATGGCTATCATAGACTTGTCACCATAATTGGCCTAAGGTCTTATTCAGGTGGGCATTATTTTTGTCCGTGTACTGTACTAATGCCTATGGCTGTTGTAGACTTATCAGCATGGTTGGCCTAAGGGCTTATACAAAGCGACGTCATTCTTGTCCATGTGCACAACAGAACTGCATAACTCACTGCACACAGACAGCACATTGACCCTTTACAGCCAACAGAGCTATTCAGATGTGTTACGTGTACATGGACCAATGGTCCAAATCAAAAAGAAAATGCACAGCATGTGCTATTCTGGTCTTGGATAATGGTCACCAATTCAAGTCAATGGTTGCACAAAAAAACATAGTGCACATAAAGAACATTCATACGTATTACTTTTTTTTTTTTTACAGATCATTGCTAGTGATGCTAGAAAAAAATTGGGCCTCCCTGCTTTTTTTTCTTGCATGCAAGAAAAATCGGCAACACACGGAAATAAGAAAATTAGCACGTTTTGCATATGGACGACTCATGGACACACACAGGTCACAACTGGTTTATTTTTTTTGTGTACCAAAATCAGACATGTTTGTCTGAGCAAGGTGAGTGAGTGCTGTCTCTGATTGGCTCAGCGCAGGAACCAATCAGGGGCAGCTCTCAGCTGTCATTCAATAGCTGAGAGCTGCCCCTGATTGGTCCTTGCACTGAACCAATCAGAGGCAGCACTCACTAACCCATTCATGAATTCATGAATGGGTGAGTAAGAGCTGCCTCTGATTGGTGAGGGCTGTGACCAATCAGAGGCAGCCAATTCAGCAGGCGGGGATTTTAAATCCCCGGCTGCTGAATACTACACAGAGCAGTTCAGGAGAACTGCCGGCCGGCCGCAGCTGAACTCCGGCTGCAGGGACATGGTGAGTATATATTTTTTTTATTTTTACACATTTTTGGATGTTTTTCAGGGAAGGGCTAATATTTTTAAGCCCTTCCCGAAAATTCATGCCGTGCTCGCCGGCAGCCCATTGCTTTCAATGGAGCCGGCTGTATTGCCGGCTCCATTGAATTCAATGGGCGAACATCGTTCTTCTCTGCCACAGCTGTTACAGCTGTGGCAGAGGAGAATGATCTTTGTAGTATATGTTCTCAATGTGGTCGGCGCTGTTGCCACTGGCCCCATTGAGTGCATATATAAAACACAAGGAATCACAGAACGCAGATAGACGCGATCTGCGATTCCTCATGTCCTATAATTTATCGGACATCCGCATAAAAATCGGCCATGTGACCGATCCCATTGTGAAGTAATGGTTCTATATATGTGCAGATCGCATGCGCAAATCGCGCAAAAAAGCGCCCGTCTAACCGAAGCCTAAAACAACAATATATACATTAAAAAAGAAAGAAACCAAAACCGATGCCAACCAAAACCGTCACTAAATACGCCCTGTAATCCAAAACCATACATGTTATATATCAAAACAAAACGAGGAACCCGTTACCATACTATATGTTAGCGTAAATACACTATTTAAAAAAATAATGGCTATAAATGTTTAAAAAAATCACTTTTTAAATTTTTACCCTCAATAAAGCTAAAAAACATAAAAAAAAGATCAGTGAAAAAAATATTAAAAAAATAGCTCTATATGTCACGGAAAAAAAACACAGCAAACATAATATTGATAGCTAAAGAAAAAAAAATAGGGCAATAAAACTACCACATGGGTAAAATCCCTAAAAAATGCCTGGTCCTTAAGGTACAAAACAGCCTGGTCCTTAAGGGGTTAAAGGTAAAATATCATTAAAGTGATAAATGATGGTCTGACCACCTATCCGCTCCATTTTGCACGTACATATATTATAAGGGAGATTTAATTTTTCTAATTGGCAGTTTCATCTGTTGCTTTTATTACGGCAATTACTAGATCTGAATACACAGCTCATACATCTCAGGGACACAGTGACAATTCAGCCAGGTATAAATATAATACAATCTAGCAATTAGAAAATGAATGGATTGAATTACATGGCTGTGGCAATGCATTAGCTTGATCAATGGGTGAAGAAGACAATAAAGAAGAGCCTTGGCATCCTCTTATTGTGCCCAACTGAATCCACCCCCCCCCCCCAATAGATCATCAACTTGCGTGTCGAATATGTACATTGAAAGTTGGCGATAACCTTGTGCGGTCTAGTGATATACTGGAACAATATGACTCTACTGAATGCAGTTCTATGTATGATGTATATAGATTTCATTATTTAGTTGGTTGTATGTGGCTAATGAAGGGTTTAGTAGGTGCGGAGCAGCTGTGGTGGCAGAATGTCTGTTTATTTATTGATGAAATTCTCTAGAGGTAATTGTGTCACGGATAGAGAAACATCTCTGCCGGAGTTAGGAAGACATGCAAGGCAAAAACAAACCCATGTGTGATACAGTATATATTAGTCTGAAACACTTGGGGATTAAGATATATCAGATGACAAGATGATGTCAACAAATATATCGGGGTTTTTTATTTGCTTGAGAAAAGGTTCCAATAGACTGAAACATTGGAATAAGGAGGTTGTTACACGCGAAGGTGTTGCCTACTTCACCTTTATTTGGACTGGAGCTTCAGATTGAGCTCCTTGGGAGACGTACACCTATATTGATTTAACCTCAGTGCTGCTTCAGTTCTTATTTTTCCAGTTTTTGATGAAGATTGGGCATCCTGATTCCCCACTTTCATCCATTTTAGTCATTCTTACAGCGGGTCCCCTGTTTCAATATTTGGGTGGTGAGGTTGGTCCAGTGCCTGCAGGTAAATAAGAGCAAGACTAGGGAAGACTTCTGACAAGTCTGGTCACTTAGTTATATCTGGAGGGAGGGAGGAAGGGAGGGAGGAAGGAAGGAAGGAAGGAAGGGAAGGAAGGGAAGGAAGGAAGGAAGGAAGGGAGAAAGAGAGGGACAGACAGGTAGGAACTATAACAGGCTGAACTAGATGGACGTTGTCTTCATTCAGCCTAGCATACTATGTTACTATGTTAGAGAGAAGAAGGAAGGAAAGGAGAAATAGAGGAACAGAGAGGAAGGAAGGAAAGGAGAAATAGAGGAACAGAGAGGAAGGAATGAAGGGAGATAGAAAGGAAGGATGAAGGAGGTAGGAAGGAGGGAGAAAGGAAGAAGAGAGAGACAGAAAGGAAAGAAGGGTGAAGGAGGTAGGAAGGGAGGGAAGGAGGAAGGAAGGCAGGGAGAGATATTTAGATATTTACACTAAGAAAAAAGAGAGACGTAGTTAAAGACAAAGAAAAGAGATACAATAGAGGTTGGTCCAGTGCCTGCAGGTAAATTAGAGCAAGACTAGGGAAGACTTCTGAGAAGTCTGGTCACTTACTTATATCTGGAGGGAGGAATGAAGGAAAGGAGGAAGGAAGGAAGGAAGGAAAGAAAGGAGAAAGAGAGGGACAGAGAGGAAGGAATGAAGGGAGAAAGAAAGGAAGGATGAAGGAGGTAGGAAAGAGGGAGGAAGGGAGAGAAAGAAAGGAAGGATGAAGGAGGTAGGAAGGTAGGGAAGGAGGAAGGAAGGCAGGAAGAGATATTTAGATATTTACACAAAGAAAAGAGGTGCAATAGAGCAAGAAAGCAAGGCAAAGGATATAGTACTTTAAGGGCTCAGTCAGACGAGCATTTTTTTTCTAGATCTACAGATGCAAAAAAAACCCCTGCAGAACGTATGTATAAAAAACCTGCAGGGAGTTTGAGGGGGGATCTTGAAATATAAGCCTTACCCCGAAAATAAGCCGTAGATGCTGGAAAAAAAAATACATCACCAAGAAGCAGTGTCTGGGGCTCCGCTGCATCTCCTCCCTGGGTCCACAGCACTGTTCTTCATCATTTTCTTCTGCCTGGGGATTTAAAAATCCCTGCCTCCTGGAAGTGCTACCTCTGATTGGCTAAGCACTTTGACCAATCACAGCCAGAATGGTTCTAGGTGATGTATTATTTTTTAAATTTTTTTCTAGCATCTAGGGCTTATTTAAGGGCTTTGGCAGTAGGATTTCATACTCTCAAAGTTGCATCGATTCGCACAAAAACCACATTTTCGGGCAAAATGCTGTCCTATTTTTTGCAGGTGCAAATTTTATTTGCTTGTAAAGAAAATGGACATGTGACCGCTTTCATTGGAAAGCATTGGTTCTAATAGAGCCGTTTTTTTCCACAGGAAAATATATATATATATATACAACAGACAGATGTATAAAACAAATCCAGAGAGAAAGACACAGGAGATATACAGAAAGTCATAGATAAATATAGAAAGACAAAAAAAAGAGAAAGAAAGAAAGAAAGAAAGAAAGTCAACATTAAATGTTGTTCTTGTCATTAGTTGTTGCAGTCTCATCGCTGGGTCCTGCCAGTTCTATGGTGAAGAAAGATGTTTCTGTAGCTTTAAAACCCTTTACTATGTAGCGATTTGGGAGCCTCAGTAACTGACTAAACCCGAGAAAACAGCTTGGCTGCTTGGTAATTCTTTTCCTGCCAACTCTTATGTCAAGTGTCATGTTAATTTATCAATCAACTTCCTTTCTCCCCTTTCACAAATATGTTGATATAACCCGCTAAAGAATTCCATTAGTTAGAAAACTCTCCGAATGAAAAGCATAATGAATGCTGTTTATAGAAGGCAGATTGATGGCTCGGAAGGATCTGGCTACTGGCCGCTATTCTACGATTAATTATTGGAGAGCGCGAGCAGCACCCTGTGCGAATACCGCTGACGCCGCTCCTGTCATGCCCATGCTGGTAGAGCGCTGCTCCCTACATCCAATGTGATATGACATTAAAATGTTTGTCCTGCCGTCTAAAGACCAAATGTTAACTTAAAGCTATAATATCATCAGACGTCTGGAAAAGATAAAACTTTATTAGAAGTGGCAGCCAACAAAATGAACAGAGATTTCAGATATCAGCGTTGCGTCTTTGTCTTTTCTCGTATTGTGCTGAAATTACCGTTCTACAGCCCTGGGAAATATTGCGTAATCCTTGTATGTTCTATTAGTAATGAGTCGGAGTTGCACATGTAGCTTGTTGGGCAGAATATAGATTTGTTTGTCATTTGGCACAATGCATCATGATATCAACATGCAGAATTGGCGGGGTTTAATAGAATTACAGGTACATTTACTGTGTTGTATAGTAGATTTCATTATGTGTGGGATGTGTTATAGACAGTATATACGGCCAAGCTTCAAAAATGCAGCAGATTTCCACCCGTCACTGAAGAAGTGGTGATGGCAAAATTGACAGAGGTGTTTAAGAGGGGACTAGACGTCTTTTTGGAACGCTACGACATTGTAGAGTATAGACATTAAAGGGGTTGTCCCGCGCCGAAACGTTTTTTCTTTTTTCCAATAGCCCCCCCTGTTCGGCGCGAGACAAACCCGATGCATGTGTTGAAAAAAAAAAACGGATAGTACTTACCCGAATCCCCGCGCTTCGGTGACTTCTTACCTACCTTGCGAAGATGGCCGCCGGGATCTTCACCCTCGGTGGACCGCAGGTCTTCTGTGCGGTCCATTGCCGATTCCAGCCTCCTGATTGGCTGGAATCGGCACACATAACGGGGCAGAGCTACGAGGAGCAGCTCTCCGGCACGAGCGGCCCCATTCAACACGGAGAAGACCGGACTGCGCAAGCGCGTCTAATCGGGTGATTAGACGCTGAAAATTAGACGGCACCATGGAGACGAGGACGCTAGCAACGGAGCAGGTAAGTGAATAACTTCTGTATGGCTCATAATTAATGCACAATGTACATTACAAAGTGCATTAATATGGCCATACAGAAGTGTATACCCCAACTTTGTTTCGCGGGACAACCCCTTTAAATAACCAGAGGGGTAGTTGATCTGGGTATCTTCCGACTGACGGTCTTCGAGTCAGGTAGGAACTTTTCAGATGTTGATCCAGGGATTATTCTGACCGCCGTTATGGAATCAGGAAGGAATTTTTTCCCCAAAAAATAAGTAATAAGTAAATTGGCTTTACTTCATTGGTTTTTTTTTTTGTCTTCCTTTGGATCAACAAGGGGGGTGGAAGCAGGCTGAACTGGATGGACATTTATCTTTGTCTTTTCAGCCTTGCATACTATGAAAGGGCTCAGTCACACTGGCGCATCGGCACCCGTACACAGGCGCCGATGCGCCCGTGTGACTGAGCCCTTCCTGCAGGAGGAAGACGGCCGTACTTCAAGACAGACAACTCCTCGCAGCGCTGAAGAAAGAACACATGATCGGCAATGAAGCCGGTCACATGTTCTTTCTCCCGACGCTGCACAGAGACCTCTGTCTTGACGGCCGTCTTCCTCCTGCAGTAACACGGGCGCCGATGCGCCCGTGTGACCGAGCCCTTGCTATGTATGTCATAGCTCACCAACACTTTTTGTGGCATATTTCTTTGTAAAGCAGCATCCACTTTTTTGATAACTTGCAAGTGTTGGAAAAAAAAGCTTTGGGCCTTAGTAAATATAATGCTCAGTCTGGACTCCATTCTTTTCAATGCAGTTGCTCCAAAAAAGTGGCATAGTTGCATTGACCGCAATGCCTTATTATGATGCCCATATTTACACACGGGCGATTTCCACACTGAGTTCTGTCAAAATTGCCAAGCTGGCCAGTACTTTCATGTCAAAAATGACATTGATGATTTTTTGCCCTTGTTCAAGTTAGAAAATTCTCTACAAGGCTTATTTTTTGTCATTCTCCTTTCAGAATTGCCCATTATTTGCAATAGGAGCATAAAAAAACGTATCACAACGCATAGCATGCGATTTGCATGCAATTTTTATGTAAGTGGGGCTTCACACGATCGCAAAAATCTATGTGCACAATGGGCAGTAGAATGGGTTCACTCAATGATTTCAATGGGCTCATTGGGGACTAATTAAAGCTGCACAGCCTCTTAAATCACAGCTCGGGTGTGTCCCGGGCCCATGTGAACGGTCCCCAGCAGCACAGAAGGTACAGTAAAATTCACAGCTGGTATCACATGCATTTTTGTTCTGATGCCGATGTGAAGCTCTCCTTAAAGGCAATGGCGATATAGGGGCGTGAATTACGGCCCGATATCGCCCTCGCAAACCTTCTGAAAACCTCTTGATGAGAGGCGTCTTCACATGGAAACAGCCGCGCATCCCTGCAGGGGTTCCCTTCATCCGCGCCTTACCTGTGACAAGGGAATGCCATGTTCTCCCATTGTTTTCAATGGGGCCCACACTGCTGCTGCTTCTGGCCCCATTGATACAATGGGCGATATCACAAAAAGAAAGGAGATGCTGGGATTTGTTTTTCATGCAGCATCGCAGAAGTGAAATCAAACCATTGGAAATCATTAGTTTCATAATCATGCGTTTTCACTCACTCTGCCCTAAGTGTGATACGCTTGTAACTCCGATTGCTATGGGGGCACATGAAAATATAAATCAAGAACTGCAGAGGAAAAACTTGCAATAAAAAATCCCCTTGTAAAACATGCATGAGAATCACATGGAAACATGATCATCGCACACGCATGACAATCGCAGGGAAAACAGTTAGATTTTCCCTGACCTACATCGCACTCAGCCATGTAAATACACCTTAGGGCTTAGTCAGACGGGCGCATCGGCACCCGTACACAGGCGCCGATGCGCCCATGTGACTGAGCCCTTACTGCAGGAAGAAGACGGCCGTACTTCAAGACGGACGACTCCCCGCAGCGCTGAAGAAAGAACACATGACCGGCAATGAAGCCGCTCACATGTTCTTTCTCCCGGCGCTGCAGAGAGACATCCGTCTTGAAGTACGGTCGTCCTCTCCCTGCAGTAACATGGGAGCCGATGCGCCCATGTGACTAAGCCCTTAAAGCGATTCTCTGGTTTCAGGATGAAATTATGTTCAGTAGCAGAAGGAAGTAGAGGGTATATTACTTACGGTAGTTGTTCTCTACTGCGTTCCAATCCGCTAGTTCCGCACCCTATTTTTGGCTGTCCAAGCAATTTTCTGGCTATCTAATGCACACTGTGCACTGACTGCTCTCTGATTGGACATTGCAGATCACATGAGCAACTCTGGCCAGCAAGACAGCAGGTATATTTATGGCCAAAAACAGGAGTCAGAACCGGTGGATTGCAAGGATGGCAAAGTAGAACAACTGCAGATAATAGACCCCCTTCTCCTCCGGTATCAGGACCGAAACCAGAGGGTCACTTCAAATAACATAAATTAGTCCTGCTACATCTGAATAGAGGTTTACTACAGAAATACGGTAAAATAATAATACGAGTTTGTCTTTAGGTTACACAATAATTACACTGTAATATGCCAATTTACTGCACCGTAAAAGTGTTGTAAATGTCACCCACCTCACATCCTCATGAAAATAGAAGAAAACTGTACTTGGCAGTAAAAGACTGAGGGAGTATTAATTGGAAGTGCCTGGGAGTCGTTTCATAAATCACATTAGATACTAAACTCTAATGAGAACTTTCTAAGCAGCAAATAAACCACATAAAAATCTTATCAATATAAATCAAATTAAATGATAATTAATACTTAAAGGAAACTTTGGTTTAAGACAAAAAATACATCACAGGTTTTATTTTAATTTTAATAGTTAGGATTACAGTGAGGGTGATGAATGAGTGGAACAGGTTGCCATGGGAGGTGGGGAGTTCTCCTTCAATGGAAGTGTTCAAACAGAGGCTGGACAAATATCTGTCTGGGATGACTTAGTAAATCCTGCACTGAGCAGGGGGTTGGACCCGATGACCCTGGAGGTCCCTTCCAACTCTACTATTCTATGATTGTAGAAACAGTTCTACTTATTGTTTTACAGTGAGTTTGCAGATGTGGGAATACACATACGGGTGAGTGCAATGTACATCTGAGAAAATATGACCTACAGGACACCGCACTCTGTTTTGGTGTGATTTTTCTGTGATTGCAGTGCATTTCAGCTTAAGGCCTCATTCACATGAGCCTCGTTTTCCCACTGGTCACACACACCATAAAATCATGATAATGAAGAATAGTCGTGATCGAGTCCCGCGACTAATTAGCGTTTTCTCATCCATTCACACTGGCGTACCGCTGGAAAAATACAGAATGTCTTTTGTTAGCTTAAATAAAGCCAGCTGTCTTCTTTTCCGAGCACAGGTCGCAGGTAAACAACCCTCCCCCCACTTCCCTTTTTTTTCAACTCTCATAGGAGTCTATGGGAGCTTCCTGCGTTTTTCATCAAAAAAACCTGAAAACAGTCGTCGATTTGAAGTTTTGATTGTGCAATTTTTTTCACGTGCCTGAAAATCGCCCATGTGAACAAATACATTGAAATTCAATGCTTCACATGGTCACATAAAAACGCTTGTGTGAATGAGGCCTTAAAATCACAGGGCTATGTACGTGTCTTTCACATGCATGAAAAAATCACGTGTCTTCAATAGTTAAAAATAGTTAAACTCAAGTAAATAAGGATGAGCTGCAATAGCAGACACTGGCCAGGTGCAAGAGGGGCGCTGTTAATGTGGGTAAAAAATCTCATTCAGACAAGACCTTTAACAGCAGATAGTACAACCAATGCATAGTATTGCTAGATCTAGGTCTAATCATGCTTTTCAGCAGAAAGGATGGTGAAGCTATTTAATGTCCTTTCTATATATATATATATATATATATATATATATATATATATATATATATATATATATATATATATATATATATATATATATTTATATATATATTATTTTTTTTACTTTTTTTAAACTTTTTTGGGCAAAATTTCATTTAAAAGGATGAAAATGCCAGAACGCCATCTTTGAGAAGATGTTGCTATGCCCAGTTTCAGATATTCTACTTCCTTAGTCATCCTTAGCCATCCTCTATGCAAATAATTGCTGGGAAATGTTTTGTGTATAGAGATTTATTGCTTAATTATTTCAGATGATAATAAAGCGAGCGGCGAATAGACTGGCGCAGTATATTTTATCGCTAGGTGTCCTTTTGTTTATGGTCCTAGCTTATGAAGCCATTTTTTTCTTGTTAGAAATAAATGTTATGTTCTCGTCTTTTACTATATAAAATTATTCATTGAAAGCGTCACTTGATTAAATATCGCAGTGTCAATTTGACGTATAAGTCATATAAGTTCTGTATGTATTGGAAGCTAAGGCCTGTTATCTGCCATGAGCTGCGTTTGTTCGGAGTGCTGCATCCAATCTCTGGAGAGACAGCCTTCTATGCCTAGGCAGGCGATACTTCTAGCAGCAGAGTATTTGGATACAATGTAACCATTGTGAGACAATGTAACCAAATGTTGCAAACTTCATTATATTGCATAGCATTGCCCCTCTTCTAAAGTGTGATGTAGGTCAGTGAAAATCTGATCAACTTCACATTTATTGACCAGCGATTTTTCATGGATTTTCAATCATGTTCAATGCGTTTTCATGTCAAAAATGCGTGATTCGCATTGACGTACATGCTTGCGTGTTTTCACATGCGTGAAAAAAATTGCATGCAGATCCAATAGTTAAAAAAATCTTGTCGCACTCTATGCAAATCGCATGGCATGTCAGTATAAAGCTTTTATTTGTTTGTTTTGCTGATATAGCAAAAAAAATGGTAGATTCTCGAACGAGTATCACCCCAAAATAGGACATGCTGTAAATTTTTTCTTCTATCATCAAACTGTCATCCGAGAGAAAAATTGCTCATTCGAGAATCCACAAAAAACTCATGGCCTATTCCACCACATAGATGTTTAGTCCTTTTGGAGTCTTTCTACCAGCAGAGTATATGGGGTAAATGCCTACTGCTCTGTGATATATTTGTGTATGTACATGTAGGGAGGAGGGTGTTGGGCTTTTGCCCAAGGTACTGAATTGTAGAGGGTTTCAACAAGCTATTGTGCCTTGTGTCATTTTTATTGTGATAAAGTACTATGGTGTTCCCCTGAAAATAAAACCTACCTCGAAATAAGCCCTACCCTGATTTGGGGGGACGTGAAATATAAGTCCTACCCGAAAATAAGCCCTAGCTGCATTGTATTTAATTAAAAAAAAACATTACTTAGCAGGCGCAGTCCAGGTCCCTGTGATGGCTCTGATTGGTTCTTAAGCGCCGCAGCTCAGCCAGCCTATGCATCCCTCGATGAATCAATGCGATGGCTGTCATTGGTTCTTCGAGGGATGCATTAATTAGACAGGAAGCAATTTTCTGTTATTGGCTGAAGACTGCAAGCAAGCACGCTGGAGCTCTGGAGAGCAGTGAATGGACCTGGACTGAACCTGCTAGGTAAGTATAATAAGGCATCCCCCAAAAATAAGAACTAGTGACAGGGTCTTATTTTCGGGATGCATGATAATACAATAAACTGTACCTTTTCAGGCAGTACCTTCTAAATCAGCCATTAGTGACTAAGAATATATGCACAGTATGTCTGATTGATAGCACTAATTTCCATAATTTGGAAATTATAATTAGAGAATAAAGTCCATTTCTGAGTTATTGCTCTGACAAAGGTCCCATTATGCCTTGATTAGACTCTCACGGTACCAGTTTAAAGGCATTTGAAACCTAAAAATAAATTTTAAAAAATCAACAGGAAAGAACATTGTCCCCACTGTTTGTCAGACTGCGTAATTTTCTCCCTGCTCTTGAAGCAAATTGTCTTGTAGAAATTCTGCAGAGAACATAGAAATCAATTTCTGCAGCTCGTTCTCCTACAGCCAGACATGGGGAAATGAAGCAGAGGTGGGGGAGGAAGGGCAAGACTGAACTCATGTTGGCAATTATAAATGGGCCTTGGGTGGCACAGAGTGTTAAGGCAGCAGTTGCAGTCCTAAGCTCTCACTCACAACCTGAAGGTTGGGAGTTCAATCTGTGCATGGTTCAGGTAGCTGGCTCAAGGTTGACTCATCCTTCTGAGGTCAGTATAATGAGCACCCAGCTTGCTGGGGGTAATCAATAAAAAATTACCTGAAAACACTTTGGAATAAGTTGATGTTAAACAAATAACAAGTCCCTCTTCCCATATATATATATCAGTTTTGATTGCAAAAACAGACAAAATTAGATCAAATGAAAGCAGCAGGTGAGGAAAAGAATTGCTAAAAATGTGTGCATTTTCTATGTTTAGCATTTTTTAAGCTTGTTCTGAAACACTTCTATAATATATTATACAACTTATAAAATCAGAGATGTCTTTAAAGGAGTTGTCCCACTTCCAACTGCTTTGGCCAGTGGCCTAGGTTAGTACTGCAGGCTGAGTCCTATTCAAGTGAATGGAACTCAGCAGCAGTACATATTTGGGCAACTGTGCAATGAACAGAACTGTCTGTTTCCTACAACAAAACAGCTAGAAGTGGGGCCATATCTTTTAACTTTTTCACTGATTTTGTGGCCCTTACTGTACAGGAAGAGTAGTCCACTGAGCCCCCGGCGTATCCTACCTTCAGCTTGTTTGACATTTTTATCCAGAATCCCATGGAGTCCCATATCTATGTAAGCCCAAGCAGCTGCCTGCTTTTTTTAACAATAGATTTTTACTGTAATAGAGAAAAGTTTTTAACAACTGCCAGACAAAATGTAAACATTGACATATGAGTGTATTGGTTCAGGCACCAGGGTGGACCCTCAGGCGTAGCAGCTGCAGGTATGGAGAGTAGTCAGATGGAAAGCTAGGAGTCAACAACTGGTAGTCTTTGTTCAGAATACAATGGAAGAGGTGGGTAACAAAGCCAGGAGGGAAGCCAGAAGTCGGTAACAAGAAGTCTCGGTTCACAGTACAATGGATGAGGTGAGTAACATGGTCAGGAGGGAATCCAGAAGTTGGTAACAAGAAATCTCGGTTCGCAGTACTGTGGATGAGCCAGGTAACATAGTCAGGGGGGGAAGACAGAAGTCGGTATCAGGGAGTCTTGTAGCAATAGCAGGCACAATAGGACCTGGATCAAATGCTGTGGAACAGAATAATCTTGCACTGGGGGAGTGGCAGAGCAAGGCTTTTATAGGAAGTACAATCAAGACAGAGGTGGGGTCAGGAACAGGGGCCGGGACTAGGTACCTGGGATCAGGAAACATGGCTGAGAGATATGCAGGGAACTGTTCACAAGCTGGATAGCTAAGTAGTGAGAGCCACCGCTTGAAGTACAAGAGGTCCTGAATTCAAGTCCTGACAAGTTAATATCCTTATAGGCATTATGACTTAAACCGTTACAAACATAACAATATATATTTTATATAGTGTTCTGTATCTTTAAAAATAGTGAAAAAAAAATAAGTCAAATATTCTAGCATTGCTTTTTGTTATGCAGATACAATAGCAGTACTGTAGGTGTACTGTGTGTCTTTTGTGCACCCTGGAGGTGTTTTTGTCTTGCTGGTAAGTGCCCAGGGACAGCGAACATCTGTAAGCCGAGATGTACAGATGGTAGGTCTCTTTGTTCTTTAAGATATTTTCTTTTATAGTAGTTATAAAACGCATGAGCATTTTACTACAAAGTAATATTTTTACTGTAATCTTTAATTGAAGTTCCCTTAGGTGTTGCAGAATGTGAATGTGTGGTGTTATTTTTGTACCTTATTATAAGTGAAAGGAATATTTTACATGTGCTAGAAGTAAGCACGGCATAATATAAGTTACCACTTGTTATGTTTTCAACAAAATTAGGTTATTGCACCTTAGTTAAAATGTGAATTTCGCCTTTCGTGCAAATTTTCTCAGTGAATATGAAGTGTGTTGGAAAGTAAGTTTAGCTCAACAAGTTTTAAAGATAGTTTAAAATGCGTTCTCTGGATTATCTCAAATGTTTTCTCAATGTTTATTGTTAAAGGGCCACTCTGATGAAACACATTATTCGATCCCTACACCCTCACCTGATCATCACACTCAGGACATCTTCCATGTGTATTGCATTCACTTCCATGCAGTGCAGCCTCCTGATTGATACTCATCTGGATATATTATTGATTGCAGGGATAGCTTTATATGGAAAGACACTCCTTTAACCCTCTCCTCCACCCTGTGATACTATAGGAAGTAGTGGTAATTCCTGCAAATTGTCAAACTATTACAGTGCTGTGAGCACAGGGGTGGGCTTTGCTTGGCCATCAACACTCCATGATGTGATTGCACAGTGCATTTGGGTTACAAAGGTACCCATGCCTAACAATGGCTCTCAGGTTTGCTCTGTAGATACATAAGCCTTATAGGCCCAGTTAGTTACAAGACCTAATAGTCTACCAATCCAATGTAACACTGCCAGACATAGTATTTTGCAATAGCAAATTTTTGCAATATATTGTAGAAGCCAAGCTTCCTAGTGTTACTTCTGTAAGATCATTTTTTTCTGTAAGATCAGTTAGAGATCCCAAGAGTGGTAGGTAGAAGGGCAGAGAGACTTGTAATTAAGTGACCATCCTCCAGCCTTCTACCTTGTAGATCATGGAGGAACCATGGAGGTGGTGCAACATCTCAAAAATTTGGTTCAGGCGGCTTGCCGAATTTTATTTAAAAAGTTGGGTTCTGAATTAGTTTGAATCAAACAGGAAATTGAAAAAGACTCTAAAACTAATATTAAGCACTTCCAAAGAGCCCAGAAATGTTGGTGGTGGACTCCAGCATTCCAAGGCAACAGTGCTAATCACTGAGCTACATCCATTCCATCACCACCATAACCATCATTTCAGGACTCTTAGTATTCAATACTAGTTTTAGTTATTTTGTTTTTGTTTTACTTCCGGTTCAAAATGAGTCAAGACATGAAGTTTAGGTTTCAGCTAAACCAAATTTTTACAAACTTTGACTCAAATTTGGGTTCTACAGGTTCGGTTTGCTCATCTCTAACCATATGAACCAGTGTTTGCAAAAGGTAATAGAATTAAATTGTCAAATTTGAGGATGGGAGCAAATGAATAAAGTAGTAAACATTGCATAGCAGAAGTAATAATAGTAATAATCTTTATTAGAGATGAGCGAGCATACTCGTCCGAGCTTGATACTCGTTCGAGTATTAGGGTGTTCGAGATGCTCGTTACTCGTAACGAGTACCACGCGGTGTTCGGGTTACTTTTATTTTCTTCCCTGAAAAATTTGCGCGCTTTTCTGGCCAATAGAAAGACAGGGAAGGCATTACAACTTCCCCCTGCAACGTTCAAGCCCTATACCACCCCCCTGCAGTGAGTGGCTGGCGAGATTAGGTGTCACCCGAGTATTAAAATCTGCCCTTCTCTATATGCGCTCAATGGGGCCGGCGGCAGCAGCGCCGACCCCATTGAGAACATATAGAAGACAAATCATTCTTCTCTGCCACAGCTGTAACAGCTGTGGCAGAGAAGAACGATGTTTGTCCATTGAATTCAATGGAGCCGGCAATACAGCAGGTTCCACTGAATGCAATGGGCTGCCGGCGATCGCGGGATGAATTGTCGGGAAGGGCTTAAATATATAAGCCCTTCTCTGCAATTCATCCAGAAATGTGTTACAATTAAAATATATACCGGCGTATAAGGCGACCGGGCGTATAAGACGACCCCCCAACTGTCACCTTATACGCGGGGAATACAGTGGAGCAAAGAATAAAAATCATTACTCACTTCTCCTGGCGTTCTACGGTACTTCTGCAGGCTGTCGTTCCCTCCTGATCCCCGGCAGAGCATTGCTTTCTCTACGAAGGGCTTTAAATCCCCGCCTCCAGAAACACACGTGCCTTCAGCCAATCACAGCCAATGACAATGATGTCATTGAATGGCTGTGATTGGCTGAAGGCATGTGTGTTTCTGGAGGCGGGGATTTCAACCACTGCGTCCAGAAAGCAATGCTCTGCCGGGGACCAGGAGGGAGCGACAGCCTGCAGCAGCGCCGCAGAACGTCAGAAGAAGTAAGTAATGATTTTTATTCTTTGCTCCACTGTATTGCCGGCGTATAAGGTGACAGTTGGGGGGGTCGTCTTATACGCCCCGTCGCCTTATACGCCGGTATATATTTTTATTGTAACACATTTCTGGATGAATTGCAGGGAAGGGCTTATATATTTAAGCCCTTCCCGACAATTCATCCCGCAATCGCCGGCAGCCCATTGCTTTCAGTGTAACCTGCTGTATTGCTGGCTCCATTGAATTCAATGGACAAACATCGTTCTTCTCTGCCACAGCTGTTACAGCTATGGCAGAGGAGAACGATCTTTATGCTGACAGTGCGGGGGGGGGGTCCCACTCTTGCCGCTATTGTGGCTTAATAGTGGGACCTGGGAACTTGAGATGCAGCCCAACATGTAGCCCCTCGCCTGCCCTATCTGTTGCTGTGTCGTTCCCATCACTTTTTTGAATTGCCCAGATTTTCACAAACGAAAACCTTAGCGAGCATCGGCGAAATACAAAAATGCTCGGGTCGCCCATTGACTTCAATGGGGTTCGTTACTCAAAACGAACCCTCGAGCATTGCGAAAAGTTCGTCCCGAGTAATGAGCACCCGAGCATTTTGGTGCTCGCTCATCTCTAATCTTTATTTATATAGATTTCAGTACTATATACATTACTACAGGCGAGGATAGAAGTGTCTCCTCCTCACTGTCCTCCTATAGATCTCAGTACTATATGCATTACCACAGGTGAGGATAGAAGAGTCTGCTCCTCCTCACTATCCCCTTATTGATCTCAGTAAGGCGAAAGGGGGACTTTTTATTTGTATAGCGCCAACTTATTACCAACAGGTAATTTATTTCTTTATTACCCCCACCAAGCTGGGTACCCATTTTACCAACCTCAGAAGTATGGAAGGCTGAGTCAACCTTGAGTATGACAGCTATGGTTGACAAAATATGTGTTCCGTTCATACAAGCAAAAGTTTCTAGAGGGCAGCAGAATAGAAATATCATGTCTTGATATTTATGTTCTCCTTATGTTTTGCTTCTTCATATTTTATCACACAAAAGTTATTTGCCAAGCCTAATTGAAAAAAATGGATGAAGATCAGAGGGGCATTCACTCACCAAACAGCCTTGTCTGTAATGTCAAGTGCAGCAATATACATAGTGTTATATAGAAAGCCTTTGTCTACAGGATGATTAATCCAGCTAACATGACCAAGGCGATGTCTAGACAACCTCAGCTCTGTGTCCAATTGTAAGCCCCTTCAGCTCCGCAGCCATAGAAAGTTCTGAATGAATAAGTTTTGGATATTATCGTGTGCCGTCCATTCATTTCCTACCAATTTGTTCTTCCTTTGAAGACATAGAATTTGAATATCAGCAACTCTTTCCTCATAGAAGAGTTTGCCAGTCTGCTGACTTTCAAGAGCAAAATCACTTCAAAGCCTGATCAGACTATACACAGCTGTTCTCATGTTTCCACTTGATTAGTCATTGAATTTTTTTTTTTTATGTGTTTGAAAACACCAAATGGTTCGTTCCACATTCCGGCTTAGATACCACACATTTAACAAACTGAACAATCTAAACTTTTTTTTTGCTCTTGCTAATTGTTCCTTTAAATACATAGTTTTAAGAAAGCTGTTACAGTACTTTTAGGCTGTGTTCACCCTATTGCCATGACATCTTTTCCGATCAAAGCAATGGCCGTCATGACTAATCCATTGCTCAACTAGCCATACAGTTGACTTATAATGGGGTCTGTAACACTTCTAATGGTGTTCCAATATTGTTGATACAAAGCAGTGTGCAGGCAGTTTCATCACGAACACTGTAACCCAGGAGGAGTCAAAAACAATGGTCTTCATTTATTAGGGCCTCATGCCCACGGCTGTGACGGACTCCACCAGCGGGATATCACAGCGGAGTCCATCATGACACCCCCCAAAGACCTCATACTCACCTCTCTGGATGTGTGACGCGCCGCAGTGCGGGATGACGTGGCCGGCAGTGGGCGGGGACGCGTAATCAGGTGATGCTTCCGCTGTGCTACAATATAGCATGACAGACAGCTTCCATTGGCTGCACGTTTTCCCACAGCAATTAGAGCATGTCGCGGTTTCTTTCACGCTGCAGAATTCTACCGATAAAACCTAATAGCTGCGGCATAACGCCGCATGAAATGCTGCAGAAATCCGGCAATGAGCATTAGCACTAAAGCAGGCATTTTCTACACCTGTTTTGATACAAACTGTGCTAGAGTAAGATGCCATTATTATTTTAAGAGGTGCATGATCCTTAATAAGTTTGATGCATCTTGCGGAAGTCTGTATACCAGAGGTCAAATCAGTTTATATTATAAATTATGGAAAATATGTTTGACCATGGAAGGCTACACAACTCCTGCTAAGCCAAACCCACTTTTGTGGAGAAGTGCCGAGCCTGGCATAAAAAGTTGCACATTTTTTGAGCAAAATTTGTAACTGAGAAAAATTAAACAAAATCCGCTCTCCTATCTGATAGGGATTCATGGATATGGGAGGCAGACACTGCAATATTTTCAAGTAAAGAGTCCAGCATCTAGAAAGTTAAAAAATTGAGGCTTTTTTAAAGAATTTCCATAAAATCAATGGAAAAGTAGAATGGTCACTTGCACGTTTGAGGCGCCTTTAGTCATAGCACATAATCATAAAATAGAACAAGTCCAAAAATGTTCTCTCAAGAACAAACCTTATCAAAAAGGGCTTAAAGAACTTAATGACAGCCTGCAGGAAAAAAGGAAGAGGGGGGGACATGATGGAAACCATTATATATATTAGAGGATGAGAGAAGGGAGAGGAGGACATGATGGAAACCTTTATGTATGTTACAGGAGGAGAGAAGGGAGAGGAGGCACATGATGGAAACATTTATATATGCAACAGGAGGAGAGAAGGAGAGGAGGGACATGATGGAAACCATTATGTATATTAGAGGATGAAAGAAGGGAGAGGAGGACATGATGGAAACCTTTATGTATGTTACAGGAGGAGAGAAGGGAGAGGAAGACATGATGGAAACCTTTATATATGTTACATGAGGAGAGAAGGGTGAGGGGGGGGGGACATGATGGAAACCTTTATATATGTTACAGGAGGCGAGAAGGGAGAGGGGGACATGATGGAAACCTTTATATATGTTACAGGAGGAGAGAAGGGAGAGGGGGACATGATGGAAACCTTTATATATGTTACAGGAGGAGAGAAGGGAGAGGAAGACATGATGGAAACCTTTATATATGTTACATGAGGAGAGAAGGGTGAGGGGAGGACATGATGGAAACCTTTATATATGTTACAGGAGGAGAGAAGAGAGAGAGGGGACATTATGGAAACCTTTATATATGTTACAGGAGGAGAGAAGGGAGAGAAGGGACATAATGGAAACTTTATATATGTTACTGGAGGAGAGAAGGGAGAGGGAGGACAGGATGGAAACCTTTATATATGTTAGGGTACATATGAGGTTCAGGAGGAAAGCATATTAAGGGAGCTAAATATTAGAACAAGGAATAGATAATTGGAACAAATGTCCAGCAAATGTGGTTGGAAAATCAACAATAGAAGAATGCAAACTGTCTGGGATAAGCCTACATCCATTCTAAGAGAGAAATAATACAATAACAGAGTAGATTAACCATGTGGTCTCTTTCAACCATCAATCTTCTATTTTCTATGACTAGCATCAGGAAGAAGAGTTGAATCATCAATGCAGTCTATTGGACCTCCAGGAATACTTCCCTAAATTCCACATAGTGATGGATAAGAGACCAATATTTCACAATATCAATTTAAAAAGAAGCTCACAAAAGTTAAGATTTCATTCTTTTGTGTTTTGCTTAGAACAATGTTCTTATAGAAGATATCTCCTATGTGCATATCTGGGACAATATGTGCTAATGTGAGGACCCAAATGTTCTGATTAGTTTTCTTTATGTAACATAGAACATAAAATTGAATAAAGGAGAGAAATATCCAATTGGGGTTATTGGGGTTATAAAATAATTCTGAAGGTCCATGCTCTATCCATTCACAATGGATACATACACACTTTAAATTGGATCATAATCTTTGATTGTTGGCATTACCCAAGCAAATTACTCAGTTCAGCTAAGCATTCTTTTGTTTTACATAGGGACAGCAGATAAAGCCACATCTCTGAAAGTGGCTTACCTCCAGAAAAGACAAAAGGATTGGGAGTTAAAAATTCTACATGTTTGATCTTTATCACCCCAACATTAGCTGTTGGGGGAAAGCTAGGAAGTCCCCAGTCACATGCAACAGTTTTCCAGTCCCACCAAAATCAATTACTTTTGTCTAATGTACGTGAAACCCTAAAGGTTATTCCCTAATCAATCCATAAGAAAAATAGTTTATTAACAAGGTTTTGGCTCCAAAGTCAGTTCTTAATAAGGCTGTCTCCTGTTGGATCTTCTTGGCCAATTATTCGACCTTGAAGGGGAGTGGGGGGCACCAGGGAACATTCTAGTATTCCTTTGGTCCAATCCAACCATGCATCAAAGGTTATAGTGGTGAAGAGTAGATGCATAAGGACTCAGTCCAAACGAATCAAAAGCTTAGTCTTAGACAAACCTGTCTCCCATTTCTCATACAAGTGAAGGATAAACCACATCTTTACAAATATCCCCCAGCAAGTTCTATGGTCCTTGGCAAAATTACCTAAAATTAAGAAACACTTGCTGAACAAAGGCTAAGAACTTGAATTCTTCTTGGTTTTCATAGTATGGTTTTAAAGCTCAATTAAAATAATCAAATGCATTCAAGGCATAATAAACTCAATATTAAAATGGCTAAGTGGCAATTCCATTTAAGAAAAACTCTAAAAATTGCTTTACAAAAAATCCAAGGTGAAATCCTTCAGCTAATCAGATGTTAACAAGAGAAACTGCCCTGTAGTTAACTCATAATATTGCTTTTCATTCTTCCAAATGATCTGCTCTCTACTGTTTAATGGAGGATCTGGACACCCGTACTGCAGTAAAGCTTAGGTAATATTTTGGACTTTTGCTTTAATATATCTGTTAAATGTGTCATTATGAGCTGAAGCTGCCATCACATTAAACTATAAAGGGATTAAATTAAAGAAAATGTTAATAATAATTGTATCTCCGTGGCTCCAGGGAGGTTCAGCAGCCAGATTTTATGCTAGTTACACATTTATAAATGGGATTTTTTTCTCAATTATGACAACATAAAGGGGCTTATTTGTAATTGAAAATTCAACAGTTTTCTGGTCAAATGTGCTTTTCGTCATATTTACTACGCAGCTTAGGCACTTTTTTTGCTGTGTCCATCAAAGGAGCTTTCCTTTGTAAAAAAAAAAAAGGAGGCTTGGCCTAAGTTAAGCCGCAAATTTACCCAAAATGTAGCAAATTGCAACAAAATTTTGGTGCAAATTTTCGCTTAACCTAAACCAAGTAAAAGTGGTCTAAACGTAGACTAAATAGGTCTAAAATTCCACAGAGTTATCATTTAGCAGAGCTACTGCGACTACTGTGATTTAAAAGGCTATGCAGCCTAATTAGTTCCTGATGTTATCGGTTTCCCCCAATAATTGCACAGTTCATTGCACAATTTTGCAGGGATTGGGTGCGCATCTGGGCACCCCTATAAACTCTTATGATGCCTTTGGTGTGTAAATGTGCACCAAAATAGAGCATGTTGCATTTTCCTTACTGTTTTCTGATTTCCTTCTTGCCACTAGACATATAGCTCCCCTACATGGCCATATTAATACTGTCTGCCTGCAGCCTATAACATGGCCACAGTAACAATTGAAGTCCATTTATATATTTTTTTTGCAGTATGGTATAAAAAAAATTGAAGGTCCTTACTCCCGTTTTTTCGTTCAAATTTTAGGCAGGTTCACCACAGGCAGCCAAAATCTGAACTCAAAAACTATTTTTTTAAATTAACTGGAGAAGATTATTAATTTAGTATTAGGATCAATTATGACAAGTGTTACAAAATATCTCCCTTCTGGGAGATCGGATTAGTTACATTCCTTATTTCTTGATCTGGGTCCTTAAGCAGCAGTACTCTACAACATTGGTATACAAAGATCCTATCACTAAACATCTCGGATATCCGAAATAGAATTTTTTGTTTCTTTGATTTAGGCCAGTGACAGACTAGCGTATTCCTGCCACACTTATGGGCGGATCTCCCAGCCTGACCGCGGATCTCCTGAGCCGATTTTTGAGCACCATAAAGCTTGTAGTTTTGGTCAGGATACCCATTGTCAGGTTAGAACACCAGTCTCATAAATGAAGCACCAGCTTTAATATACCAATACACATTTGGGTGACAGCTATTAGTATCTCTTCCGACCCCCCCCCTCCCCCCTACATATGCATGCATAGTGCAGTTGAGCGTTCGTGTGTAGTCAGGTGAGAAAACTGCTGCCAAACTCCTCTGGCAGATACTTATCTCCTGAGAACAATAGGATTGGATAGCTGAGATTCAACATGTCAGATCCTTATCTTCCCAACATTTATCAATAGGGGAGAGTGGGAAAGCTGCCATATCCCTTAGTTGTTCGGTGGTCCTGCCAAAATCATCAGATTTGGCCAGTCTATTTGTAATACTTACTCTTAGCCTACAAATACCCTGAGTACTTGACAGGAATTTTCCATCATTGCATATGACATATCCAATGGTGACCGGATTATTTGCTACATGCCCTGAAAGAGCCACTTTGATGTAAAGAATGTACAACGAGTTAAATAAAAAAAAAACCCAAAAAGATCCTTGTAAAAAAAAAAAAAAAAATTCCAAAAATTAATGGTATTCCGTTTCTTGGTTACCAGGCTTGACTACGGTACAATACAATAAATTAAATTTTATATGCAGTGGATATAAATGTGTACATATGTGATTGCTTAATAAACACGCATGTTGTCTAAGAGATTCATCAAGCAGAACCTGCTTCTCATACTCTGCTCAAACATGGCATAACTCTCCTTGATTCAAAGGACATAAAAAACTTTAATATTTGCCTTAGCAGCTTCATTTGGAGTGGGAAAATCCCAAGAGCCAAGTTCTCTATTTTGATTAAAATCCATCAATCAGTGGTATTGGATTGTCAAACACATCCAAATATTATTATGCAACACACCTTTCTCAGATGGTTTGCCGTGCTACAGGGAAAGAGGAATAAATCTGAAAGGATATAGCCGTCTAGATTTATCAAACAGTGAAGGTACCTCTACAGTCAGTAAAATCTCCCCAAGCTATTCACTTTTATAATTAGGCTACACAGCATAATATGAGGACAGAATGTTTTCTTCTGACTCCAGAATATGTGATATCTTGACAAGTTTCAGAGACATAAGTTATTTAAGAGAAGTCATGCCCACATCTAATGTGTCTTCCTTTCGGTATTATTAATTTCATACTGGATCATCTTCAAATATGTGACTACTCATAGTGCTTTGCTATTCCGGATGTATATCTTGGAAGGCTTTAGGAAATTGCTTTGCCTTCTAGCACTACCTATTCCTTGATTCACAATTTACATGTCACTATTGTGTATGCCTTCAAGTTCTAAGTTCCCTATTGTTGGAGTAGATCACAAGCTCCATTGAGATACATAGATATGGATGTAGCCTGCTTACCTTTCAAGGGAGAAAGAAAAAGAACATTGCTTCATAGTGTAATAAGGCGTATCTAATAGAACAAAGGCTACAGGCTTTTTCTTGCACCGCACTTTGGCCCCTTTGCATGACCTTTGGTGGAGGATTTGGTGTCATTAGATTTGTTACATCCTCCTCACCACCAGTGTTAAATCATAAAATTTGAGTTTGATGTATTGAGTGACCTGTCAGGCCAGGTCAAAGTTCCTATGTTAAGTCTAATGGTGCAGTTGTGCTTTAGCCAACAGCACCGCTAGGGAGAGTCAAGTCAACAGCGCCGCTAGAGAGAGTCAAGTCAACAGCGCCGCTAGAGAGAGTCAAGTCAACAGCACCACTGGGGAGAGTCAAGCCAACAGCGCTGCTAGGGAAAGTCAAGCCAACAGCACCGCTAGGGAAAGTCAAGCCAACAGCACCGCTAGGGAGAGTCAAGCCAACAGCGCCGCTAGGGAGAGTCAAGCCTTGCTAAGCGACGTTCATATCAAGTGTTTACCAGTTTGACTGTAGCCATGTCCCCAAAACATAGAAGACCAAGTCGTGGCTGGCGAACAGTTCAAGCCGAACCCTTGGCTCTACAGCTCATTTTATGTTCAACAGAATTTTCAGCAAAATCTGTGATGTTTTTTTCCCATCCCATGTGGACAGAATAAAATCCGTAAGGAAAGAAAAGGAGCTACAAAGCCGAGATAAAATTTTATGAATAGGAGCTGTATAGGAGGTCATAAGACCTATGTACTACCATTTAAGTTAACCTTATTTCAATAGCACAGAGTGCTAAGCAGCAAAAATGCAGTCCTAAGCTTTCACTCATGTCCTGAAGGTTGCAAGTTCAATCCTTGCATGGTTCAGGTAGTCAGCTCAAGGTTGACTCATCCTTCCAAGCTCAGTAAAATGAGTACCCAGCTTCCTGGGGGGCGGTAAAATAGATGACTGGGGAAGGCAATGGCAAACCACCCTGCAAAAACGGTGGTGGTTTGCCATTGCCTTCTGCCAAGAAAATGATCAATTTTATAGTCATAACGAGAACATAACTCACACTAACAGACATATGTTGACAACTCAAAAATGTTGTGGAAAAGATCAGATCTTGGCTTTACTGCATCATTTGACATTTCCCAAAGTACATAGAAACCCATGGGATAAGGTGATGCCAGATTCCAAACTGTACAATCACATACACTGGTACAATAACTCCTACTAAGGCATCGTAGGAAGGAAAAAAAGATACCACAATCAAAGGTGCTTGTATCGATCTTGGCTGTCCTCTCTCAAATAATGGAAATTAAATTAAACCCGTAGGGAATCTTGGAGCCTGTAATTATATTTCCACTGCTGTGTCACCTGAGCAGAACATGTTCTCCGTTCTTGGTAAACCACTTATAGGCAAACTTACAATGTTTCTGTAATTTAGCTTTGCAGTAAGAGATAAATGACGTCTATATGGAAGAATAAAATATCGCCTTTGAAAATTATCTGATATCTATGAAAGTGCTAAAACAATTACAATGAACTTTATAGTTGGATTCTTATCGCTAAATATCACTTCATTAGCTTCACTTTGTAGCATCAATGTCTTGTTTTAACTTATAAATGGGATTTATTTGAAGTAAAAGCTCCCTTGAAGTAGTCTGTATATCGGAAATTTATCAAGAATACAAGTAAAATGGTTTGCTTGTGCTGAAAATACTGCAGAGTTTTGTTCTCCAGCCAAATCATCATTGGAGCTCTTGGAATTCCAGCTCTAGGCATTACAAACAATGCTGACCTTACATTAGATGGCACCCTGTGCAGTATTTTGGGGTTTTTTTTAGCCCCCTGTCATAAGAAAAAATAAAAAAAATAAAAATAAAATATATATATATATATATATATATATATATATATATTGCACATATAGGTAGTCTGCCTGTATTCTGAGTGTGCAGATAGCAGCATACCCACACTAGTGAATAAATACAACAAAAGAGCCAGGATTTTGATTTATATACAGCAGAACCAACCTCAGTACATAAATACAGCACCAGAACCAAGCTTATAACATAAATACAGCACCAGAACCAAGCTGACAGCATAAATGCAGCACCAGAACCTAGCTGACAACATAAATGCAGCACAGAATCAAGCTCAAAATATTAATCCAATACCAGAACCAAGATTATAACATAAATCCAACACCAGAACAAAGCTTATAACATAAATCCAGCACCAGAACCAAGCTCATAACATAAATCCAATACTAGAACCAAGCTGAAAACATAGATACACTACTAGAACTAACCTCAGTACATAAATGCAGCAGCAGAACCAAGCTGATAACATAAATTCAGCACCAGAACCAAGCTCAGAACATAGATGTAATACCAGAACAAAGCTCATAACATAAATACAGTAGTAGAAGTAAGATTGTGCTGCAGGGATGTCGATGGGCTGACAGTAGCATCTTGGAACGTCAGAGAGAAAGTGAAAGAGCCAGGAGGGGGGTGTTTCATGTAGTTCCACTAAACATTGCCGCATAGAGGAAGAAAATGATCTGGCCACCTGGATTTAAGGGAGCAATCGCCCCCAACCTATAGCTGCCTGGTGGACCTCGGACAAGCTGGGGGCATGATGTGCAACTGCACAAGGTGCATATAGCTAAGGGTGGCCATGCCCATATGCCCACTTGCATGTATCCACAGGCTTTGTGCCTCTCTCTTTGGTGCCTTTTCAATGGATTGAAGAGACACAGCAGCTCACAGTTTTTTACCCATAGGAGCTTCGAGCTTGCACTACTACTCACAGTCGTCAACAAAGAGTAATTATAATTACCAAAATCATAATTACCAAAAGGTTCATTAAGATTTCGTTGGAAGACTGTCATCTATTTTATGGCGTGTACGGTAGAATACAGTTTTGGGACAAAATTCCGTGGAGGGATCCATTACCTGTAGTTGGTTGTGCCAGCCGTCATTCGGTTCTGCCACTTCCTGATGCTGTCTCGGGTGGTCAAGATGGTCGCTCCCATTTCTAGACTACCTTATGATCCATAGTACTTTGGTTGGGTTAGGACTACCAATGCACTATACCTGCTCTGTGATTTGCTAGCACTACTCACATGATCAGCACTGGTCAATCACATAGCAGTGATAATTAGAAAATGGTGGCGACGCCCTTAGCCTCCCAAAAACGGCATTCTACTCTAGGTAATGCACCCCTTCCACCCTCCGGTCCCAGGACAGAATTTTGTCCCCAAACTGGAGGGTTACTTTAACTATAGCAACCATTAGTCGCCATACTTTTGGCAATGTATCAAGCAATCTAAAGTTGTCACTAGGTTCTATTCATGCTGTCAGCTGTAAGCCATTCTAAGCCTTCCCTGTTTCAGTGCTTACTGCAAAGATTATTTTGCCGCGTTTGACAATATTATTGATTTCCTGCCCAAGATTCTCATACTCTTCAGCAGATAATGTGAAGACACAAAGTTGCAAAGTCTTCTATATGTTGAATTCTGTGATCAAGCTCCATTTAAATACCTGGTATGAAATATTTCTTTACCAATTCTAAATCTAAGAAATATCGAATAAACCCATAAGAACACTTTTTACTGCTTTCCGTTTTCTTACAGATGTAGCAAAAATTAACCCAATACTGATAACGTGCTACAATAAATTATGTTATCCTAACACAACAAAAGCCATTACAAAGCCAAGAAAACGTTCTGTGCCAGTGTTTGACATGTTGAGTGTTAAAGGAGATGTCCCGAGGCAGCAAGTGGGTCTATACACTTCTGTATGGCCATAATAATGCACTTTGTAATGTACATTGTGCATTAATTATGAGCCATACAGAAGTTATAAAAAGTTTTATACTTACCTGCTCCGTTGCTAGCGTCCTCGTCTCCATGGAGCCGACTAATTTTCGCCCTCCGATGGCCAAATTAGCCGCGCTTGCGCAGTCCGGGTCTTCAGCAGTCTTCTATGGAGCCGCTCGTGCCAGAGAGCGGCTCCGTGTAGCTCCGCCCCGTCACGTGCCGATTCCAGCCAATCAGGAGGCTGGAATCGGCAGTGGACCGCACAGAAGAGCTGCGGTCCACGAAGGTAGAAGATCCCGGCGGCCATCTTCAGCAGGTGAGTATGAAGACGCCGGACCGCCGGGATTCAGGTAAGCGCTGTGCGGGTGGTTTTTTTAACCCCTGCATCGGGGTTGTCTCGCGCCGAACGGGGGGGGGGTTAAAAAAAAAAAAAACCCGTTTCGGCGCGGGACATCTCCTTTAAGTTAAACTTTGCTATATCTGCTTCTGGTACAGTCTTCTCCCCTGTTTAGGAGACAGGGATATTCATGTCAGATTATATCATAAGGAAGGAGCTTTTTTTGGAATGACAACCCCCTCGCCATATGAGCTAAAGAGTTGCAGCAACTTTCACGCCTGACTCATCCATGTAAAATCATTACATTAATGGTTATCTATTTGAATAGCCTCCAATACTACATTGGTGGCCTCCTTAAACTTTACCCAGCAATGACTGCTGATCACTAGGGATCTCACAAGACAGACCCATTTCAATCAACTAATCATTGGCCCAGCTTATTTGCATTAAAAACAACCTGTGTCCCTATACCCTATTGCAGTATATGGATATAAAAGATGTGGACCCCCCACTCGAGAACTCCATGTTTGAGAAGGAATGAAGAGCAGCTCTGTATGAGTGATTCTTATTCCAGAAAACTTGAGCCATCCTTGTGTTACAAGACTATTCTCCTCAATGGCAGTCATGTCATATTGCATATACCTGCCTGTGCTTCCCCCAGTGAAATCAATTCTTTGCCAAGAATGCTAGGAGTGAGACCAAGACAGATCCACTAATTGCCCCTAAAGCCACATTCTAAAAGAGGTTATCTCTAACGACACAGTCACTTTAAGCATTAATTACTCACTAGTGATAACTCCAGGTAGAGAATCTTGAATGAATGCAGAATATTGGTGCCACATATAGCACAAATAGTTTGCACAACCAGAGGTGACAAGTTATGGAGAGACAGGCAGGATTGAGCCAGTAGCTGATGCTACAGGTTTTTTTTTTCAAATCGACAAAGAATATAAAAATAGAGTATGATGAAGTATGGAAAACTCTACAGATACGTTTTCCAGAACCACCCGAACTAGACCTGTCCCTCAAGCACAGCACCCGCCCTGAAAATAGAAACCCCACTGTGAGAGGGAGACTGGAAACCAGTCTGACAATAACTATGCTAAGCACTAAACTTCAGAGATTAGATAACCTAGAGTACTCAATGGACAGAAACACTACTATAGAATACTGTAACAATAGAGAACCTCTACCTTTCCAATCCAATTTGTATTCTGGTTTTCCTAGGGCGCTTACTCTTTTTCTGCTGTTATACACTGGTGCTATATGCTGGCTAAAGCCAGTACTGCATGAGGTGACACATTGGATAGGCTCCAACAGCAGAGAGGCTGGCAATATACAGTAAGGGAACCCCGACGAACGTCTTCCAACATTGGAGCTGTACAGCCTTAAATCATAATGTCTTTAGTTTTTTAATGGGTTAAGATAACTTTCTGTGCCTTGATTTCAGTCACAATCAAGGTAAAATGTATTCATCTTTAATTGCCACTGATGGGCTGACTGGGTTAACAGGCAATCCAGCCAGCCTATCAGTGCTGGCCGAAGAGGAAGATGTTGCTCCCTTGGTTTCCAGTGTCAAATGATAGCGCACATGCTCTACCCGGCGCATCGCTTGGTTCAGAGTGTCATGCTGACCTCACCCAAGAGCTATCCGAAAACCCAGAAGTCATGATGCTGTGGGTGCAGTGACAATTGGATCAATAAAAATGTGTGAAAAATGTAAAATGGCATAAAGCATAACAAAGGTCAACATACCGGATTACCTAGGCCCCCTATTGCCATAAAAATGACTAGGAGGTGCTATTCACTGCACTACTATACTAACAGAATCAATTCTGATAGCACAATGGTGATGATTTGTATAACAAGTGGAGAACTCTATTCCAGCACTTGCCTGATGCACATGACGCAGAAGGAGTTAAGCATCTGTTAAACATGACATTTGAAGGTGCATTTTCATCACGACATTAGAAAATGTGTAACGTCTCGAAAGGATTGATATCTGTATGAAACTCCCACTTTGTTTGCTCATTGAAAAGAGGCTCCCAGAGGCTAATGGAAAATCCAATTCGAAGCCTGAAGTATTAATACCATGGCACCTTAGCTTTGTAGGTTATTTGGCTGTTTGGAATGGCGCCAACAAACATCTGGTTAAAGATTTTAATTAGAAAATGAGCTGAGCATAAAATTATCTTCCGTCTGAATATTTTTTCCTTCTTGGTGTCATTTTATTCTCCCCTTTTTAGGCTGTCTTAAGCCTTTTGTTCTCTCCTGTCTGTCCAATCTTTAGGAATCCGTCTTATCTCACTGCTCAGGTTGTGTGGTGGCTTTTTTACGTTTGTTCACTCTACCTGACCTTGTATAGCATATGTTCTCCATCCCTCTTCTGAAACCCCATTGTGCAGTACCTCTTTTGATTAACAGTGGTGTTGCTGGGAAGAATGTAGTAATAAGTCATATAAAATCCGGATACTTTTGTCCAAGTTCAGAATTAGCATTGCAGACTTTTATTATAGGTAAACCCAAACCTACAAAAATCGAGTAGCTGTACATTATTCTCTTTTTTGGTGAAGTTTTATTTTTGCCAAAAAGTATTGTATATCTATTCGTTTGGTCTTATTATACACATTGTTAGATTTCAAGCTCCAGTCACTCTTATAATAGACAATGGCTGTTGACAGTGCCTGCATTTGCATATTTCCTTACCGTAGTCAATACTGTATATACACAGTGAATACTTTGATCTCCATAGATTGCTGGAGAACGGCCGTATTGGTTGTGTCCTAAAATGACACATATATACAGTATAAATATCTAAGTATATAGTAGGATAAATGCGGATAGCACAAAATGTAAAAAGGAAATTCAGATAGGAAAGGCGGGAAAACTAACCCCAAATCATCTTATAAGGGAAGAACCTATATACTAGCAGACCATTAGCCCTGATGCAGGCAGCCTGATGTCAGAAACTTGGGGAGATCCTGACTCTCCCTAGATGGTGACTGAGAACCATACCAAAGGTTAGATGACACTCAATGAATAATAAAGCACAAGAGTACAGGGAAATAAATGTTCAAACACCCCAGATAAATAAGTAATTCACAAGCAGACTTATACCATGTTTCCCAAAAATAAGCTCTACCTTGATTTTTTGGGAGTTTCAGGGAGGCTTGAAATATAAGCCCTACCCTGAAAATAATCGCTAGCTGGAGTACCTTAAAAAAAAAAAAGCAATACATTACTCAGCAGACATGGTCCGGGTCCTCCTGCTGGTCTTTGGAGCTCCAAAGCACTTGCTTCAGTCCTTGGCCACCGACAGAATATCCCTCCCTTGTTACGGGATTCATAAATTCTGCCTCCAGGAAGCAATGGCTCTGCTTAGTCAATGCAGCACTCGAACTAATCACAACCATCGCATTGCTTCATTGAGACAGGATTTAAGAATCCCGTAACCAGGTAGTGATCTTCTGTCAGCGGCACGAGGACTGAAGCAAGTGTGCCGAAGCTTCGGAGACCAGCGGCAGGACCTGGACGGCACCATCCAAGTATGTATTATTAGACATGCCTAGAAAATAAGACCTAATGCCTCTTTGGGGGCAAAAATCAATATAAGACAGGGTCTTGTTTTCAGGAAAACACAGTATTAACTGAAACACGGGTCAGAACCAGGAGCCGACAAAATAACCACAACCACCTACAGACAGAGAGTAAGACAGGCCTTCCCTATGAGGAGGAGGCAAAATAAATATACACAAACTAAGGTTAATTGGCTGGCAGGAATGCCCGCCTCCCAGCCAAGCAATCAGTCCATAGGCCAGCATAGAAATGTCCTTGTTGACTTCCAGTGCTGAAATGTAAGTTAGCATGTGCCAGTGTGAGGATCATATGAGCGGGGTCTGATGCCATGATGTCACCCCAGTCTTGATCCTCATTTATGGCCAACAGACCAACACACATCTGCGTCCATCTATGTTAGGGCTTTTCTTCTCTCTATCCATTTTTGTAGCAGAAAAACTGAATTAAAATGGAAATAAATGTTTTCGTTTTTTCCAAATTAATTTTAATGGGCTTTCAAAAAGAAGCAAAGCTTTCAGTTTCTTTCCGCACTGTCTGGTCTCTGTGCCATTATTTCCTTTAAGAAAGCAGAACTCTAATGGAACAGAAGCAGACTGAAAGCCTTCCATTTGCTTTACTTTTTTTTAAACCACATTAAAGTCAATGAGGGAAAAACAAAAATATTTATTTCCAGTCTAATTCCGTGTCTCTGCTTCAAAACAGAACAGAGAGACGTAGAGTCCTAATGCAGATGGGTGCAGAAGGGAATGAACCCTTTCAGAGGAGCATCCCCAGAAAAAGGTATTCTTTGAATGGGTAGTGCATGACTCAAAGACTCAAAAACACAAAAAATTGAAGTAATCTCACCAAAAACATTTTTCATCTCTCCTTAGAATTTGTGTATGATTGCTGGTGGTCTAACCACTGGAACAATCAGGGATAACGAAAATGGCAGAACGAAAATGGCAGACCTTAAGTCCAGCTAGTGAATGGATTGGTAATGTGCATCCATGTCTAGAGCTCCATACATTTCTGTGAGGCCAAGGGAGATAGCTAAGTGCATCATTTGACTATCAGCATAGACAGTGAATGGAGCGGTAATCACTGCTGCCCCATCCAGTAAGGAAACTTTACCACTGCTTCATTCTCTTTCATCAGACTGAAGGAGATTACCAAGTGCGTGGCAATGGAAGCAAATGTAGCACATTGCTGCTCCATTCATTAGGGGCACTTGGGTTGCGCTGTTCTTTTGAACCCAACAGGTCCCAGTGGTGGGACCCCCAGAAATAACCCATTTTTCCCTCATCCTGTGGATCAATTTTAAATGTTCTTGGTACGACAATCCCATATAAAGCTCTACATTAAGCACAAAACAGTTTATAACTTTTCCTTTAAAAAAGTGTATCTAGCACACCAGTGCTCTCCAACCAGCTGCTTACCAGACTACAACTCCCGGCACACCCTGACAGTTTGTAGATTTTGAGACATGCCGCAACTAGAGAGCAACCGATTGCACACCGGAGTAATACAATGCATGTCAATGATACACCAATGTTGTCTCCTACCCACTAGAGGCAGCAGTGAGTACCATGTTATCTGCTTGCATTGGGGATAGTTAAGCAGTTGCCATCATCTCTATAGTGTATTGTCCCATTGAGGGCGTCTTCTGCTGTAGAAGAAAGAGTCAACTTCTATTCTACAAAATGGGATCGAATTTCTGATGTGTAGGTTCCTATTTTAGCTAATCTGAGAGTAACCGAGGCTTCTTAATTTGACTGTGTTTTTTTAATTTGATATTGGACAATTTTACTAGTTATGTTGAGAAGAAAAAAAATCATAAATGAAATATTTTATTTAGCAGCTTTTATTTTTGCATAATTTATGCTGATGCACTCTGTCACATCTAGCATATGTTCTGGAAGTGGGAGAATCCAGACTGCCTCCTTCTTTTAATATTTTCACCATCCTGCTTGCAAACGAAGTTCTTGTGTGAATTAATTTTGGTAAGGGATTCCAATCAGGAAGCATTGTGTAAGTGGTACGTACATTCGCTTATAGTATACAGCACATACAGTATTCTAAGGGTCCTTTTACACTGAGCAAGGAATCGTTGGAACGCTCCAACAAGTCGCTTACTTTCAATAGATGTCCATTTGGGTGTGCAGATAATCCTTTACATTTTTTGATCGTAGCTTGTTCATTCCTTTTTGTCAGGGGAATCTAGAAATGCCTGGGAAAAACTGAAAATTGTCTTTTAGCCTGCCTCCACATGAGTGGGTCGGATTCCACAAGCAGAATCTGACTCTGTGCCCAGCCAACTTGTGCATATACCTTCTTTTCTTTAATCTTCTCTTTACAGGAAAAAGCGGGTTTTAATAGCATGCTATGGGCGGAATTTGCTGCCGAATCCGGAGGTGGACGCCTGCTCCTGATTCCTCAATGCAAATTTGGCCGTTTGCAGGCGGCCTTACACGATGAACAATGATTTCTACGCCTGCGTAAAATGGACAACGAACGATAAGCAAACAAATTATTGTTCATTGTTGGCCAAATTCACAGTGTGTGATCATTAGAAATACGAGATATGGGTCGCTGGTTGATTACTTTGCAGTTTTGTCTATGCAGATCTCACATAACGTGAACAAGGTGGGCACCAACGATTCTCCAATTAACAAGGTACCATATTAAGTCTACAAAATCCTCAATACACTCACTTGTTTACCCCGTCCCTGTAGAGACTCCATTTAGATTGTCAAAAAAGTAAAATTACTGGTGTCTATTTTCATCCTTCCATATAATATGTACTGTAGGTATAAGGGCAGCTAATACTACTACCAAGCAACTACCCATAATTTAACTTCATGTACCCCATCGTACAGTGTCGGGGTAGAGGGAAGGTTGCAATGTAATATTAGCTAACTGGTCTTCCCCCTTCTTCCTCCGTCCAAATCATGGCTGCAACGTTTCGACTTTTGTTGTTATCAGGTTTTTGTCAAGCTTGACAAAGACCTGATAACAACAGAGGTTGAAACGTTGCAGCCATGATTTGGAAGGAGGAATAAAGTATTTTATCTATTTATTGCATTACTGTGCTGCCGTGGATTCTTCATTCTTCTGTGTGTACCTTATGGAACTGAAGTCCGGGTTCTGTTTGCCATTGGCTTTGCACCATTAGATCTTGCCTGAATGGGAATAAGTGAGTGCCTCTTCTACTAACTTTCTCTTGGTCTTACCCCTTAATTATTATATACACATATGACAGTTAATTAAGAGGCATATCCTCAACATAGGTCATCAATAGTTGATAAGCATAGATCTGCCACTCAGGATCTCCTCTGATCAGCTGATCCTCCAGCCCGCTATCAGTGAAGCAGAGCCTGAAGTGTAATGCATCGCTTCACTTTGATTGAAATCAGGGAGAGTGATGCCTCCTATTTCACCTCCAGGTCCTCATTGCAGTTAGATTCAGAAGTGTTTTAAAAAGAATTACACCCACTAATTTCATTGGGAGTGAAGCCATCTGGTATACTTCTGACCCTGACCATTGATGACATTGTCTATCCCCACTTCTCTGACAGTGGGCCAGAGGATCAGCTGATTGGTGGGGATTCCAAGTGACAAGCCCCAGCCGATCACTGAGTAATGACTTATCCTGAGGATTACTGTTTCTCCTTGTGGAGAGTGCCACATGAGTGTACGTAGCATTATAGGCCATGCAATGTTTCCTGGGTAAAAAATATGCAAATGAAGAGCTGTAGAATGCTTGCACAGCAGCACCTTTTGGAAGGCGCTTTGCAACCTGACTAAGGTTAAACGCCAAACCAGAGTCTTCTCCATAAGGAAAAGGCACTCATCTACAGACAGGCTATTTGGGGGATCTTTCCTCTCATTATTACAGAGTAGGGTCCTGGTTGGCTTCCTGTTTTCATATGTTTATCTCTTAGATGATAAGATAGCATGACTCATATAGATGGACACAAATAAAATTGTAGCTACTGTAATAGTTTATGAAGTTCATAGCAGTAAAGTAATAAAGCTATAAAATTATAATTACTCTTAATAGCTGAGTTGAGTTTAGATGAGCTAACATATTGCAAAAACACTTGCCATGTAAGCATAAAGAAGGGAAATAACTTTCCAAGCTACAAGCTGATTAGCCGCACTGTTATATTTGTGTCATAGTGGCGTCCCCGGGGGTCTGGGGTTACTAGAAGCATACTTTGATATTTTTTCACTTCATTTTGTGGTGCATTTTGGTTAGCATGCACCACAAATTGAAGTAATAAATATCAAAGTTCTAAAAGGGATACAGTGATCATGCTTGGAAAAGCCAAACTGCCATTCACTGGGCTTATTACATCATCACACATCCGGATTGACAGTATATGATAGGGGCACTCTGTGTGATTGGCTTAAGGACCTGGCCTGAATTGTTAGCCTTCTCTCCATTGGCCACTCAGCATGCAGCGTCTCTACCTGGTCAGTCAAATGGGAGAATTCAGCTGTCATTTAGGTGGTGCGCCTCTAGTAACTTTAAACCCCTGAGGCCTCAGTCACACGGGCGTTTTTTTCCCGCGATTTGCGGATCGCATAACAGATGCGCATCCGCAAATCGCTTGACCGGGGCCGAAAAGCATCCTGCAAATGTGTAAAAATAAAAAAAAATGTATACTCACCTTTTTTCTGCAGCCGGAGTTCAGCCGCGTCCGGCCGGCAGTTCTCCTGAACTGCTCTCTGTAGTATTCAGCCTGCTGAATGGGCTGCCTCTGATTGGTCACAGCCCTCACCAATCAGAGGCAGCTCTCACTCACCCATTCATGAATTCATGAATGGGTGAGCGAGTGCTGCCTCTGATTGGCTGAGCGCAGGGACCAATCAGGGGCAGCTCTCAGCATCTCAGCTCTCGAGTCTGCAGATCGGACCAAAAAACGCCTGTGTGACCGAGCCCTGAGGACGCCATTACATTGGTGAAACATGTTGGAGGGTGGGGGTCTATGTTTCTTTTAGCTCAAGCACACAGATCTGGCAATACTATTTAGGCAGAGTCATTAGTCTGCAGCAGTGACCAGCTTGATATCTTATATAGCTACTAGCTATGTAAGCAAGCTCTATAAAGCTCAGTATACAGCAGATTGCAGAAGCATTGAAGGATATATATTACAGATGGCTCAGCGCTCCCAGGTTTGCTAGGCAGGGGGTTGTATTTGTAATTTCTATGCCTCTTAGTATTTTAATTTAGTTCAATAAAATTAAGTTTTAATGAGGGTATTCAACCGGGGGTGTTTCTTACCCTTTAGGCAATTGTGGTGTTAATTATTGTTAATAAGCCTCAGGCACTTTTTGTATACTTTATGTACATTGATAATACACACAAATGACAATCACGGTAGCAGCAGTAATAGACACTAGGTGGTCTGCTCAGTGGCTCACTATAGCTTAATAAGCAGTACATAGACTTGACATTGCTCAGTTGAAGATGCAAATATATAGAGTCATAACAAAGTTCTTTAACCCCTTAATGACCAAGGACGTAAGGGTACGTCCTGGAGTGTCGGGGTATGTATGAAGAGAAGCCGCGGGGCGAGCTCTCTTCATACAGCACGGGCGTCAGGTGTTTATTACAACTGACACCGGTGGACAATAGATGCAATCAGCCGTGGGGCCGACCGCAGCTATTAACCCTTTAAGTGCCGCTGTCAATTCTGACAGCAGCATTTCAATCCCCCGAACGATGTTCGGGGGTCCCCTACGGCCCTCCCATGGTGAGATTGGGGGAGCCGTGCAGGTGTCATGGCAGCCGGGGCCCAGGGCTGCCTTAGCAGACTGCCTATCAAGCCATCCCCCAAGTTTTTCAGTACATTATATGGTGCATTATATAGTACCATTGCAAAATACAACTCGTCCCGCAGAAAACAAGCCCTCATACATCGAAGTCAATAGATAAATAAAGGAGTTACGATTTTTTTTTGAAGGGGGAGAGGAAAAAAATCAAAAATGGAAAATAAAAATGGGCTTGGTCCTTAGGGTGTTAAGGGATTGTCCAGCAAAAAAAAAATATTTTGAATATTGGTTGGTGCAAAAACAAAAAAGGCACATTTATGTCACTGATTCCATTTTGCTCCTGATCTGATGGTGCCTGGTCACCCATCACTCCCTACTTTTTGCTGCAACGATGACTTTGCGACACAGTGCAAATGTCCCTGTTTTGGAATGTCAGCACTGCGGCAAGATGTAGAAAGACAGAGAAAGACATTTCTACGCTTGGGACCCCCCACCCTACCCAACCTTTCCATGTGAACCAGAATGGAGAACATTTCATAACAATGGTTCTGGCTCTGAATTGACATAACCAGTCTATGCATGGCTGACCAGACACAGCCACCCCCAGCAATTAGAGAAGCCAGATCTGCAGTGATCAGTGGTCGTCTTTGTGAGAATTCAGATATGGACTAACAATAAGTACACTGCAAATACTATTGCTATACTGTAATGACAACTACCTAAAGTGCAGTTGTTTCATTCATCCCTGGACAATCAGATGGGTGGCTAGCAGCACAGACAGTTAGACAAGGCTTGATAATGATGTAGCAGAGCCAGGATGGTAACAGACGATGTAGCAGAGCCGGACAGGCTATTGTAGCGATGTTGTGCCATTAGCAGACCGATGTGCAGGTAACAGGTCCGGCAGGGCTGGGTAACAGAAGGTGCGCGAATATGCACACCTGTAAAACACGGACATGGTAACACAGCATAGGAAAACAATAGTTTTGTGCACTAATACACGCTTGTGTGAACGAGGCCTAACACATGGACACTTCACTATATTTAAAGGCAATTTCAAATCACAAAGCCATAGTAGAATTTGGGAGTACAAGTTTATAACAACCTTTGAAACGTTCAACAAAGGCCTAAATATTTCAAGAGTATTTATATGTGACTGGGAAGTATGAGAAATCTATAGCAGAGGTAACACTTTGGCCTAATGACCCCCTAACACTAATTCAGAGACCATAAAACACTCACATCCCTTATCAGTGGACTAATTAAGTATTTACTTCTCTACTCATCCTGTTCTGGTATTTTTTAAGTGCAAATTAATCACCCCATGTATGTGCCTTTTTATATGTTTGTGTGTATATATGCATGTCTCTTCAGATCTAGTCCATAAGCCTGAGGAAGAACCCAAAGGAGGTTCAAAAGCTCACTATAACATCCTGTCTTTTTGTTAGCCATTAAAAGGTATCATATCTACAAGATTATTTGGTTTCTCTTGCTGAGAACAATAACATGGACACTAAACACATGCCAGTCTGATCTGTGCTTTCCTAAGGGCTCCTGTTCGCGGGGGTAGCAATATCCCACTGCAGATCTCTGCCGCGGGAGCCACCGCCCGGGTGCAGGTGAGAGCTGATGGCTGTCCGCGCTGAGCCTATCTGACGGATAGGCTCACTCCTCACCTCTTCCCCTTTCATATTATACATAAACCTTATTACTATAACTCTGGTTTAGCTGGATGCAACATGTTTTAACTATATTATTTGCAGAAAATACATAACATGGTTAACTTTTTACAGTCTGGTGAATGAATATACCTATCCATTGGCCATGATTTTTTTCCCCTAGATGTGGAAGTTATATGGTTAATACACAGCTTTAGGTGTAAGGCTACTAATGAGGTAATCTTTATCACTAAAACAATTACATATAGATAACTAAACACGGATGTTATTACCTTTCTCTTTACCAAACTATCCGTGTAACCCATGTACCTTAAAGAGTATCGATCCATTCATCAGAAAAATTGGCTTTGTACTATGCCGATAAGTGGCCATTATCATCCTCAAACCCCAGTTTCGAGAAGAAACTCCTCTATGCCCCTTGCATAGTAAATAGAAGCTTATAAAACGATTCTCAATCTTTAACAATAAGCGAGCGTTTTCTTTTATCTCTATTGGGTAATAATGAAAACTATTTTTCTGGTCGAGTATTTTCTTTCTATTTGATCAACAATGGCAGCTGTTCATTTTCTGGCCGAGTGAATCCTGAAAACGGCAGTTACCTTGCGAGTGATGAATGCTGTATGACGCTTGACTGTCTCCATCTTCAATAGTTTAGTTCTTACCCTGACAAGAAAAGCTTTAGAGGCACCCTAGACCTACTAATAATATTTCATGGCATTGATTATTTATTGTGTTTGTGAAGCAGGTCAGAAGAACTTTTAGCTAATAAAGAGATCAGCTTTGTTGATGGAGAAAAAAACATTGTCTTCACCAAATCATAGCAGACAAAAATGTCGGGTGATAAATCCGGTGGCTTGGAAAACTGGTATTAAATTATTTTTTAAAGCCCTGAACTCCGTTTTTTATTAAAGATGAATTTTATTAAAGTATAAATGTGCAACCAAGTCAGGTTTCAAAAATTTAGGTATGTCAACTCAATAGCCATCATTCTGTTTTGGAAATAAGACTTATGTATGTTTTTAGTTATAAAAGCCAAAAAAAGCCCCCGCGCTCGTAGACTCCAGGAAAGTCAAAGGGACACAATGGTCCATATAATACAATTATGTTTTAATAATATTCAGCTATTACAACGCGTTTCGGCGATCTAAATCGCCCTCTTCAGGCATAACATAACCGTTTCACAAACATACATTTATACAAAATATCTAAACTTACATTAACACACGGACGACGCTGGTCAGGGCCATCTTGGGATCACTAACGGGATACATCACATGATCCTGAGAATGACGTGTGGGACACGTGACGATGACGTATTGGTACACGTGATCTCAAGATGGCCCCGACCAGCGGCGTCCGTGTGTTAATGTAAGTTTAGATATTTTGTATAAATGTATGTTTGTGAAACGGTTATGTTATGCCTGAAGAGGGCGATTTAGATCGCCGAAACGCGTTGTAATAGCTGAATATTAATAAAACGTAATTGTATTATATGGACCATTGTGTCCCTTTGACTTTCCCGGAGTCTACGAGCTTTTTTTGGCTTTTATAACTATTTATATGCAACAGCCAGTTCAAGGCTGTAACCCCTCTGATCGCTCTACGGTTATCCGGATCTGAGACCAAGGAACTGCTATAAAACAAGGACAAGAGGTGCTGGTGGACCCTCTAGGCAGGGGGTTTCACCGTGCACCAGGTGAGTACAACAAGTTTTCACTTAACCTGTGAAATTGTCAAGATCGAGGAGGTGCTGATTGTGTGTTTTCTATGTTTTTACGTATATTTTTGTATTTGATCTGTCATCAAGATAGATATATTTGAACTAGGGCATGCATTAGACTAGCTTACTATAACACCCATTGATTGTGTCCTCAAGCCAAGTGCAGTCAAACCCCATTGGTGCCCCTAGGCAAAGTTTTCAGTAGAGGAGTAACCTGTAGCCCTAATATAAAGCTTGTAATAAGGCACCTTGCCTACCATATGACATTATGACTACATTCAGATAATCATATGGGAGTTGTATCTGACATGACTTGTATTATACAGCACATGGACATCTGTATGATGTCCAATCCTCGCAGACAATGGACATTGCTTATTTTATTCTCATCGGTGATATAGACCAGAATGGGACATGCTGTTATTATCTTTCAAACAGAATATAGGTCCTTGTGAAAACTCACACATAGTCTCATGGGCTATAATGGGTCCATATGCTGTCTGTGAAATACATGGTCGACGCATGGACATTAAATATGGATATCTCAATAAGGCCTTAAAATACAATATGCCCTCAGAGAACAGGGCATGGGTGCGACTACTACCTTTCAAATATATCCCTGGTTTCCAGAATGTGCCCCATGAATCATGACATAATTGTGCCAAACCAAAGTTTTAGCACAGTTTGACCAAAGACAGGGTTCTACTGGGTTAGTTCACTCAACACTAGTCAATACTTTGTGGTAAGCATATTCAATGGGTTCAATTGTGTGAATAGCACAACAACACCTCAATAATATTCTGCATCTCTTAAACTTGGTTTTGAAAAACATTTTTCCGATGTAGCCCCTAATTAAGTCTCCTTTGTCCCACACATGGGGAAAATGAGCTTTTTAACTACTTTCATGAAATTTTATGGCTATATCAAAGAGTAAATTACATGAACAGCTGTGCAATTCCAACTTGGCACAAGAGAGTTGAGTTGAATTTCAATTTCCTCCAACCTGAGCTTAATGTTGATCAGCCATCTAGAGTAAAAATACAGTAAATGTGGGAAATTGTTACATACTAAGCATATTCTTTTACCTCCACTTTGTTAAGCTACTTTCACATCTGCACTTAAACCTCCATTCGGAAGGTTCTATCACAGATCTGGCACAAAATACCAGAAGAAAAAGTCCTGCATGCAGGACTTTTTCGTCCTGTAAAATGCCAGACATCTGAGTGGAAACAAAAAGGACCCCATTATAAAATAAATCTTGTTATTTGTATAGCACCAAATTATTCCACAGCACTTTCAGATACGTTTTGGTACCCCCACCAAGCTGGGTACTCATTTTACCAAGCTCAGAAGGATGCATCAACGTTGAACTAGCAACCTTCAGGTCATGAGTAAGAGCTTAGGACTGCATTTATGCTTCCTTAAAAATCTGTGCCATATGAGGCTCAGTTAGAGTCAATGGGGTCTCTTCGGTGCTGTTCAGATCCGTCATAAGATCGATCTGTTTGACCAAGGGATTCCACTTTTCTGCTCCCATAACAAAGCAGCAAAACAGAATCCCTGTCTTCTATGGCAGCACATTTATTGCCGTAGAAGACATTAGGTGTTCAGAATTGCGCTATTCTCTATAAAATACTCACTAAATATAACTTACTAAGTTAAAATAGTGCAGTGATTTTGTTACAATGTCCCGTAATAATGTATTTGGCCAATTGTTGATAAAAGGTGAAAAGTTCTTCTAGCATTTTTTCCAATGATTGAGTTATGTTATTTATTTAATATTTGTTAGTACAGCTCCAACTATATTCTACATATAAGCCGATAAACCAGTACAAGGCAAGTACTGTACATTATAAATGCATTAAACTGCATTTGAACCAAAAATAGATAAAACGGAGCATGTTCTTTTAGTACCGCAACATCAAGCTCATTTTATATGGCAGATACCATCTTCTAGTGTTCCAGGATAGCAGCGGAGGATGTGATTAATTCACAGGTTACATTTCATTCTTGCTCTGCTTTCCTCCCTGCTCTATTCACTCACTACAATGCTGTTCCCCTACCATAACACCATCATATCTTACACTATTATAGAGATGTTTGCTGTCTCCTCTTTTCTCCTCATTCCATCTGTGTATTCTTGTAGCATCCTCATTCGTAGGCGTAGGACATGCAGAGAAATATTACAGAAAAAGAAGTTTAATCCAGTAGAGTATATTAAAATGTTAGGAGTTCTAAAATCAGTTTTCCTAACCTTTTGGCTGTATTTTTTTTTACACTGATTTAAAATTATTTTCCAAAAGGACAAATGATGGTAGAAGCCAACGCCTTTGTTCCAGGGAGCTCGATTTGTTCCTATTTCGGATATGGTGTTGATTTCAATGGCATGTCAACATGAACGTGCAAATTCATGCCATCTGGCTCTTTTCACACTGATATCATAGGTTCCTTTATTACCTGAACTCTGAGAGCCTTGACGATCCATTGTAAAACCGATCCTTACAAATAATGAATCTGCCAGTGTAGGGTCGCTATCTTTCATACTTGCCCTTGTCTACTATAAACAGTCTAATTTTAAGCACTATGTGGTATATTTCCCAACCATCAGTGTCATAACTATGCCGCTCTTTGCCCCAGCTCTGCTAAACACAGGGCTGGCTCCAGGTTTGTGGGGCCCCTTGGGTGACAGAGTCATAGTGGACTCCCTTAGTAATCCATGAGTCCCAATGTGCCTCGTTCGTAATTTATAGACATCTCTATGTATTGATTTATAGGCCCTGCTGTGCTCCCTTCATAATATATAGTCCATATTGTGTCCCCCTGGTAATTAACATGCTCCCACTATGCTCCTAAGTCATTAGTAAGACTCCACTATGCCCCGTCAGTGAATTAAAATAATCAACCCATTCACTTTCATCACGCTCCTATGGTGTCCTCCAACCTCTGTCTTGGCCTCTTCTATCCAGGATCACCTGAAACCACGCAATTAGTACAATGACATCATTGTACCACCTGCTTGGCAAATAAGGCACAGGGCGCCAAAGATGTATATGCTTAATTTCCTGCAAGGCTGTTGTCATAGTCAATTGTATCCATGTCTTAAAAATGCAAATACAATTGACTTCAAAGAACAAGAATCTGATTGATTTCACCCTCAAATGGACCTCCTTTGTGGGCCTTGGCACCTGCCCAGGCTTGCCAGATGCTGATGCCAGCCCAAGCCATACAGCATGCTACCCAAATAACAGTGTCCTCTTTCTTTTGGCTCCTTCTACTTCTGCGCATGCTCAAATGCAGGTCATTTTACTGCCTGCACCTGTTCATTCGCTTCAGCACTACACAGAAGTGGACAGCGCCGAACAGAAGAAGGGAACAGCCATTGAAGTCATCACATGATAAATTGTTAAATCACATGACTGCCATCTTCATTCATATGAACAGGAGAGTACCGCGCCCAGCAGGGGGGCTTGAGATAAAGACTGTAATAAGCACAGAAGTTCTATAAAGTACCTTTAATGACATACACGTTAAAAACATGCTTGGCAAAGACTGACAGGTTCCTGCTGGTGATGGAGGAATAAATCCAACTTTTGCTATTTTTTGTAACTTTGTCCTGACATGTGTTCTTTTTAAAGTGATATTTTCATGAGCCTCATGTGGCACAGATTGTTAAGGCAGCTGAATTGCAATCCTAAGCTCTCACTCACAACCTGAAGGTTGTAAGTTCAATCACTGCATGTCTTAGGTAGCCAGCTCATGGTTGACTCATCCTTCCGAGGTTGGTAAAATGAGTAAATAAATTACCTGAAAGCGCTTTGGAATAATTATTATCCTTTCATTTCTTGATCGCTTAGTGAATTTACATAATTGATCCTGGCTTGCTATAGGAGTGGTGCTGCTGACATAGACCGTGCTATCCTTTAATTAAATGACTTAATTAAAAGTCATTTATAGTAGATTACAAATTTACCAAAAAGTGGTGAAACCATGTAACAAAATTCAATGAAAGTTAAGGATGAACATCTCTTTATACATGATCACTTTTTATGCCATAGTGTCAGCATTATATATATATATATATATATATATATATATATATATATATATATTCTCTTTTATGTTTAAAATAACTGAAGCTAACAAATAAACATGTCCCTATTGATTACATTTTAGAACAGTGTCCCTTTACATCACACATCTCTGAAAAGTCACTTTGAGCTGGAGTTGGGCTCATTAATTCAGCTAAATGTCGAATTGATGAATAGACAAGTATAAAATTATTAACCCAAGGGTCATCAGTCTGATTGGTAGCTCCTACAGGATTATATATCTTGTTTCTTGTAGATGCTGCTCACAACAACTCTGATATACCCTTCCAAACATCATCAGGATAATGAAATACCAGAAACTCTATACTGTATTTGAATCCTACATAAGTGCTGTAGCTAAAAAAACGAAAAGATATTTTTTAAGACCATTTGCAAAGTTGTTTTATTTCAGTAGCATTGAAGCCAAGCCTATTTGAATGAAGTTCAGCTCATTGCCATAGGCATGGACAAAAATGGTGTTGTTGACAGCAGACAAGTAAGTTAGGGTGGGAGTACAGTAAGTGGTGTTTAAATAAGTCAGGGCTGGTAATGGTCTGTCAGATGCATACACAAGTGGAGGAAATACTATTGATGGAAAGTTGTATTTTGTCCAATATGGCTCAGTGGTTAGCACTGTTGCCTTGTAGTGTTGGCATCCTAGGTTCAAATAGGGGCAAGGACCACATCTGCATGGAGATTGTATATTCTCCCTGTGTTGTATTTCTTCTCAATAAATGTATGCACTATATAAGGTGATTGCTATTATGAAGATATAAACACAGGAAGAGAACACCCAAATTCCATGTATGTTGTCCTTGGCCATCTTTTGGGAGGTGTACACACTGTTTTTATGATGTACACACTACAGCAAAAATGACATGATATTAAATAAAAATTATTTTAAAACTTTTTAAAACTCATTTTTACATTTTTTTTAGTCCCCATAGGGAACTTGAGCTTCAAAATTTTCACGTCCGAGCTGAGCATAATGCACACCATACCTAGAATGAATGCAAATAGAGTCTGGAGGGAAAGGATTGGGACATAGGAATGTGCATACATGCTGTACGCCATAACAAAGTGTACTACAAATCAGACTTGCGAGAAGAAATCCAACAATGACTAAGAAACGCCCAAACACTTACGTAGAATACCAACACGCATTAGCAGATGGAATAGCTAAAGTACATATGAGTTATTGGTTCAAATTTTGGCCAAGGCACTTAAGCTCATGAGCCCACAACAAGGGTCCTTGTAGTCTCCTGAGTCCCTACTATAGCAAGGCAACTTAAACCCCAGGGAAACCTGTCTGCAAGTGGGGTGATCGCCCCAATAGGGACAGGCCCATGCTGGGATCTAGGGGCTCCCAATGGATGGTAAATGGCATACATGCATAACAGGACACAGTTTACACCAACAGAAGAGGGAATCCCACCCAGAAGCTCATGCATGCAGCAACACCAAGCAAAACATGCATGACTCCAAACACCAGGGCCCTGAGAGGAATGAGGAGAAAGATAACTGACCAGCACTCTCTATCAAGAAGGGCCGGCATTTATGTACAGCAGACCGATGATGATTGGCCAACTGGAGCAATACATACTCAGCCAACACAATCATGCCACACCTGTGGAAGTGTGCTCCTGGAAACCAATAGAACTAAAGGTCCCAGGAGCACAATGTGATAGCGATTATTTGATTGCTCTTAGATATATGATCACTTAGGGAAAAGGGAGGGGCTGTTCATAATCCCTGAACTCTGATTGGGGCATTAAAATGTTAGAATTGGCATTTAGATGGTTAGCAGCTACAGTCAGCATCAGCACTCATCGTGGCTGTTGCTGATGGGTGTCAGCTGTCAAAAAAGTAGGCACTCATCCCCGAACCCCCAGAATGTAACAATATGTCTTGGAGTGTAAAGGGCTTAAAGCAGTTTTTCCAACATGGAAAAAAATATTAACAAAATAGCAATTCTCCACTCTGGTCCCTACTGAAACATGAAGCGATTATATACCATCCATAGATTACATGACCACTGCAGCTAATTGCTAACCTCAGCAGTCATGTGTGCATGAATGGCATGTGAACATGACGTCATAGCTTCATGTCTCAGTAGGGAACATAGCGGAGTATCTGTAGCACTGGACTGAAGGCAACGTGAGAGGATGAGGGTCCTTTTACACAAACCAATTAATCATTAGAATAAGCAAACAAGTCACACGTTTTCAAACAACGTCCTTCTACACATACACATAATTGTTTACATTTTTCTCCATTTTTTGTTCATCTCGTTTAGTCCATTGTTGGTCCATCAGGGAGGTCTAGAAAGTTCTGGGAATGGTTTGGGAACAAGTGAACAATCACCTTTTGCATGCAACAACTGGCAAATGATGAACGATGATTATTATGCCTGCATAAAATGAATGACCAACAATAAGCAAACGAACTCATTCCTCATTCTATCTTTGGCCATGTTTATATTGACCATTTGTTGTTAATTTTCACACCACCATTATTGCAATTTGAGGTCATTTTCCTCACCTTTGTATGAAGAATTAGAAAATAGAAAGTAAAAATGTAGCTTCATCTCAGCCATTTCTATAGAACAAAGTCAACACTTATTAAAGACTTTCGAGACTAAATATAATTAGAGACGCGGAGCCAAATTAGGGCACTTTTCATGACTTTCTTAAGTTCCGTTTTTGAAATCTCACCTTCACGTTGGGTTTCTACTTCACTAACATCTATTGAACTATAATCTCTCTCGTGCATCCCTGCTATGTGTTTTGTATAATAGTTTTTTAATTTCTTTATCATAATAGACGCTTTTATGTTCTGTTTAATTTTCTAGAACAATGAATGAAAAGCTTTAGGCAAATTTGACACCCATAGTTCATATATTCATAGCCCTGAATCCACCACATTTGTTAATGAATGCTACTGTAATCCACAGGGCTGTCTATGATGGAATGGATGTTATCTTACACACCAAACTGACACCTGCTCATTTAGATTAGGTTTTTTTGGAAGCTTAATAGCTGTTTAAATACCCAACAGGGACATGGAGACAAGGTGTCAGTTCATACAAAGGACATTAATTTATTTGTTAGCATGAAAGATCCAGCATTTTACTCCTGAATGTTATTGTCATTGTTTTAAAGGCATTGTACGGTATGCAATAGCACAGGGCTTCTCGAAATGCAAGAGAGGCTTCACCATTGAAGCAACCCTTCAATTCTTATTGAGGCTCAGATGGAGAGGATGTTTTGATAGAAGAGATCGAGCTGTAGTGGCTTTTTTTCTGGCTTGTTGAGTAAAATAATTGACTCATCTCGTTTAACGTAAATGTTATAGTGGGTTCAGGAGACCAATAAAAAGCATCTTTGCATGGACTTCAACTGCCTCAGGCATTACAGTGTTTTGGATGGTGAGGTCCTAGTAGAAAAATGTTGAGAATCCTTGCAGGAGACAATCTTTTACCATACAGCCTATTAGGACTCGTTAATCTAATGTAGGGGAGGAGGCATGTATTCTCAGTCAATAAAAAATGATCAAAATATATATGAAAAAATATTTTTCCATTACAGAATCAAGAGCCGAATCAGAGTTGAAACTTGAAGTCAACTCTGACTTGGAAACTAGAGGTGGACTTGTAACCAAGTCAAGAGACATAGCTAGAAGTCAACGCCAAGCTGGAACCAACTGATAGGACCAGAGGGTAAAACAATATGAGAATCGGAGCTAGAGAAGGCACCATAAGAGACTAGAAATATAAAAGAACCAATGACAGAGGTGTAAAGAATGCTAAAATTAAAGTAAATCTGAAGTGCCACGATTAAAGAACAGTAGTTACCATAGTAAATATCTGTTACCGCAGTTTAGGAGATAGTGGTGGCAAAACCATGCATTTTTATGCATGGACTTTATCACTACTAGTGAGTACCAAGCATCACAATGTTCTGGCTGATGAGGGCACAGTAGAAAAAAGTTGTGAATCTCTGCAGTAGATAGTCTTTTACTGGACATTCTATTAGGACACATTGTTCCAAAGTAGGGGAGGAGACATTTATTCTTTGGAAAGCCAATGTATACAACTGTCCCATTCTTAATTTAATTTTGGCTACAGCACGTGGATTATAGCACCTTTTTACCAATATACTTTTCGAAATACATTTTTTTCATTGTTCTCGAATGCAATGGTAGATGCAATAAATTTGGCACTTGACGAATAAGTTCAGTAAGTGGTTTGTAGTACAATAGTTAACATTCATCAGTAATTCTTATCATGACTGCAATGAAATTGCAATTGTGGATCCATCTGTCATTGTAGCTTGTTGTTGGGAAGATAAAAGGTTAATAGGGAGCACCATAGTAATAAAAAGATAATGAAAAAATGTCTATTTGCATGATTTCCAGAGCTCAAAACCAAATAATTCTATTCTGTCTAAAATGTTTAAATGCAGCAAATAGACATGATTTATAGCAGGGTAAAGAGCAGAAAGCATGTGGATCTGTCACCTTTCATGTTGACTGGGATATAAGTGAACATTATTGGAGAAACAGCTCTATTTTCTACATCGCTCTCATCCTTTCATGGCTAATAGTTGCATTAGCAATTTCATAAACTTCAAAATATAGAAAGCATGCTGGATGCAGAATTAACAATTGCAATTTTGTAGACTAAATGGGGCAGGGAGTTTGAGGAAACCCTGGTCTTCACCTTAGTCTATGCCAGTAGCCATAAAAGAGGAATCTCAGTTGGCATTCCTCAGGTTATGCTCCAATTAACAGTATAGGTGACTTTGGACCGGAAAAACACCCCTAGAACTGGTATTCTCAAGCAGTGTTTCTCAGCCTTCTCTGCCTTAGCAAATATACTTACGAACCAATACCTTGTGACGCCCAGTAAAAGCACTGTACTAGTAAAGAGCACGTGCCTTTTAGAGACATGGAGATATAGCATGTACCTTCTGGGGTACACCTACCACAGAGTGAGCACCTAGAATAGAATTCAGAATATCAGGCAAATAGTGTCAGGTCTAAGCATATCAGAGTCAAGTGCAAAAATCTGAGAAACTTGAAGTCAAACTACAATCCGAAGCAGGAGATTGACTGGAACCAAGTCAAGAGACATAACAAGAAGTCAATACCAGGAGGCAAAATAGAGTCTAGTGGTACAGTAGAACCATATGGTAAAGCAAAATCAAAACTGCAATTAGAGAAGTGATCATATCTAGTGTTAAGTGAACCAAAACAGTCTATTGGAAACAGTTGAACCCTGTTTCAGGTCAAACTTTGCTAAAATTTGGTTTGGCACAAACCTGAACCATGAGCAGTTTGTTGCGGCCCAACCCACTAAAATCTTCTTTTATGTTACTTAATAGTTGGTACTATTACCTTACTGTGCTGGGGTGCTAGCCTCCTAGTTTCAAATCCAACAGGAAATGGAACACATCTGCTCGGTCAAAATTGAACCTAAGACCCCAGCACTGCAAGACAACAGTACTCAACGCTGAGCCACCATGCTCCTCTGCCTTCTTCCTCCTCCGTTTTTCTCCTTTAAAGGAGAAGGAGGAAATGAAGAAAATTTAATGGCTCTTAGATAGTGTTATGTACCAGTTTTAAACGTTTTGTCAAAGTTCGAGTTCTTTTCAAGCTAATTCAGAACAGACCAAACTTTTTGCCGAAATTTGGCAAACCGGGCAAACTCAACGTTTCAAAAGTTCACTCAACACTAATCAAAGCCGGCTAGAAACAGACAATAAACAGCGATACAAGTGTAAAGGATGCTAATTTTAAATATACTTCACACACCATAATATAAAACTGATGGTCACTGATAGTATAATGCTACAGCTGAGGGGAAGCAGAAGGTGATAACATAATGCAGCTGGTAGATATACACTCTATATTACTAGGATACATATATTATAGCACTTCTTCTATCAAGTTTTGCAGCTCAATATATGCACAAGCCAAACCAAAAACAAGGTTCATTGTGTGACTAGAGAAAAAATATCATTGCAAAGGACCTCTATTAATAAACCAGAGTGAAAATGAAATGCTGAGTTAGTATTGCAGAAAGTGGGGCAGCGCGTGTTCATATCAAATTATTTTCCACCTATGTGAGTTCATTGCCTGGGCATGTTGTAGCTTTGGTTATGATGTCAACATATTGGATCTTTCTACGACAGCGGAATACAAATGTGTTCTCGGTATCTCCACCCTGGATATGGACCATATTTCATTTGTAAAATAATTCATGACCTATCCTTATGACAACCAAATAGTAATTGTGCCTGTTGTACAAATTCATAACGAGTATATGACAAATTACTTATTAGTGTTTTTATTATCAATCTCAGTACAATGGAAAGCGACCCTCTGGGTTTGGATAAACAAAGGCAGCTAGACCGCTTCTCTGACTATCTGATGCACTCTGTGCATAGTCGAATGGCATTGGCTGAGTCTTGGCCTGCGAAAAAGAAAGTTTAATGAGCACCAATCAACATCTGTGTCAATCAGCGCTTGCTACATTGTGTCGAGAACTTGCTTGTCTAAAAGAACCTTAATGCATCCAGGGATTCTGCAAGGGGCATAAATTGCAGCTCCTGTGCTCCAAAGCAAAATATGTAGCAGGGCACAAACTGTACCATATGCAATTTTACAATAGTAGTGTCTTCTTATGTGGTGGGGTTGCCTTTGGGCTCCAGGGCTTGGTGGTGACTGCCAGGGGCATAAGTATAGGGGATGCAGAGGATGCAGTTGCATCCGGGCCCGGGAGTCTTAGTGGGCCCATAAGGCCTCTCTTCTCCATTCAGGGAGCCCAGTACTATGAATAAAGTATTATAATTGGGGGTACTATTACAGGTTTGGCATTGGGGCCCAGAAGCTTCAAGTTACACCTCTGGCTAACCACTACTTCACTGGATGCCTATAAGTCCCCGGATGTAGAGGGACTGTTTTGCAACACCACAGTGGTGATAGTCCATATCCTATATTGTGCATAATGGTTAAACCTATAAAACAACCTTATTATGAAGCAAAGGATCATAAGATAAAATATGCCTGATTCACGTATTCCTATTGACATTGGATTAGTATAGGCAAGTGAACATTTATTATAATGGAATTCCTATATTATTTTCAGCATGCCATACATTTTAGCGGAAGCAGGATTCTTGCACGGTTCGCTTTTTCTTTTCAGTATTCCTTTTGCTTTGGGTATCAAGATTTTGTTTGCGAGTGATAGCCAATTATTCTATTGCAATAGATATTTCATGCAATTATATTAGCGTTTCGTGAGGTTTTCAATGGGAGGAGTTAAATTTTGTACTCTGCAGGATTATGATAAGAGGATTTATCAAAGCTTATCACAACCTTCAACTTCACATAATGCAGGAAAATGGTGAAACGTGCTGACAGATGGGTTTTGTGCATCGGCTTTCAGTAGCAGATGATGTGGTACAAAGAAAAGGTTTTATATAGATGTGTTATAGGAACAGGTTATGTCTATGCCAGACATTGCTACATACAACTTTACTTGCAGTGTTTCATCATAGTGGCTATATGGGATGTGCAGGTCATATTTATAGAATTAAAAAAATAATTTTTATGTAAAGTATCATTAATAAACTCAAAAAATGTTGATTTTTTTGACTTCATCAACTGGTTTTAAAGCAGTGCTGAATAGAATTACATTTATTGATGTCTGGCAGGGGTAGCATGTGCAAACAGAGGAATTTATGCAGGGTCCAACTTCCAAAAACTGAACAAGCAGATTTCGACTATTTCTCTCTTGTTTGCATAATATAAAATATATTAGCTATTTGTCAGCGCTGCTCCGATATCAAAGATATGATCCAAATGCTCCTGAGGAAATATCAAACTGTCTATTTAAAGGGGTTATATTACAGTTTGCTTTTAGCACCTGCTGATAAAAGTCTCATTGGCAGCGGTCTCACCACTCGCCGATACTGCAAACCGGTGCCGTATGTCGCCATCTCCTCCTCACTGTTGGCTTACTACACCCCGCAGTGAGAAGGAGATTTAATCCAGTAGTAGTTGGCATGCATGGGGCTGCCCCATTCATTTTTAATGGAACTGCTAGAGATAGCCGAGTGCTTGTTCCTCAGTTTGTCTCAGCTGCTTTTCTCACCACCATTGAAGTAAATTAAGTCTCATTGGGGCATGTGCAGCCACCTTCCCATTCACTCTTCACCTGACTATAGGAGGGTGCAGTGATCCGAAAGTGACAAGAAGTGGGTGACACGGGACCCCCGTTCTTGAGATCAAGAGTCAGCAGTGGTACAACTCTTTTAATATTACTATGTGTTTCAACCTCTGATAGAGTTCTTCGGTAGGAAGAAGAAAACTGGACAGAATATGCATATTTGTAAGCATTTATATGTCCGTTTTTTAATACCTGATGAAGACCTAGATCTGAGGTTGAAATGATTTTGAGCATATGGATTGTAGCCTTGATATAAAGGCAGTAGTTGGTGTATTTTCTTCATTCTTATGTTGTTTCCTTACTGGTTGGGTATCTTGGGAAGGATCACCTTAGTCTCGAACTTGGCTTGCTGCTTATAGTCCTCCATGACAATGATGTATCTGATGACAAATGCTAAATGGATTTGTGCCCAAGCTTAGTATGCTCAAGCTTAGCACAACTCCATCAGGTGAGAGTGCATTTTCTTTCTTCGATACATTATTTTTTATGCACATACATTACTACTACACTTAGACTGCACCCCTCCTTGACAAGGTTTCAAGGAACTATGAATGGAAAGTACTGATACTGGCAATCTCTGAAAGACTCTATAGAACTGAGAAGCTCTAGAAAGAAGTGATCCACAGATTGATACCTATTAAAATATTGTCCCACCAGTTAGTCCCTAGGTAATCTGATGAATCCGACCCTACCACATTGTATAGGGGAAGGGTGCACAATCTGTGGCCCATGATGCCATCCTGTGCAGGCCCCAACTATCCAAAGACTGACAATTTTGTCTGTGTGTGGCTACTCACATGTAGTTTACATGTCCACATCATAGAGAAGAGGAGTAGCAAGTAGTAATGATGAATGATGTAGCCATCCTTGGGTCCCCTTATATCAGGAGAATACAGACCATTAACCATTGTTTGGCACTCCAGAAAGGAGCATATGAGTGGCCACCTATTCATACACCTTTCTCCACAGTAGTGTATGGGAGTTGTGAAATGCTAGACTGTTACCATTACGCTCATGGATCAACTAGATACAAATAGCCATTATGGAAGTCTACACCTACTGAAGGAGAAAAGTTATATTTGAAAGCTCCCTATTTTGCTATATTGTTATATTTTTAGTTTATAGACCATTGGCCACACTCCAAGGATGGGGGTTAGTCCCACACTCACTGAACAGCCATTAATTAACCTTGACCAGACAAAACATATTTTATTCTGACATTCAGTTGCTGACTGTCTAAAGGTCAAGAGTAAAAGAGCACATCTGCATGTATGAATGTATCCAATAGAATGAATCTGCAAATGTTAAACATCCAATCGGGATGAGGACATGATATATACTAAAGACTCTACATGTTTAAAAACAGAATGGTCCATCCATTCTGCAAGCATTATCTTGATTTGTGCTAGAAGTTGTAATGCTCCTCGTCAGTCGTGAATAAACCTAACCCTTTGCAATCCAATTTTGGGTTCAGGGTTTCCTAGGGGTCTTTCTCTTTCTGACATTATACAATGGTGCCATCTGCTGTCTAGAGTCAGAACTGCGGTAGGTGACATGCTGGAGAGGCCTCCCAAAAACAGAGCGGCCAGTAATATACAGTAAGAATACCCTGCCGGATGTCCTCTAACATCAGAGCTGTACTGCCTTCAATCACAATGTCTTTAGACGTCAGACAGTGGATTCGAAAGGGTTAAGTCTTCCTGAAGACTTTGTCTTGTATGAGTGGGATTTCACAACACTACCACCTCCACTATAGTCAAACAAATACAGGAATCAACAATGTGAAGTAGTTACTGTTGGTAGATACTGTCCATGCCATCAGTAGTACTTAATTATAGCAGATGACAAGTTGGACCTCCACAAGTCCCCTGGTACCTGTTAAATGTATTACTAAGTAACTGCTCATGTCTAGCAAAATAGCCTGTACAAAAATACTCCATTAAGGAGTCTGAATTATTAAAGTATAATTACAAAGAATAATTAAAATCTAATAAGGAGAAACAAAAAAAACCCTGCTGTACTGTACAAGATAATAAATAATGACAATCACGCTAATATCTATGATGTTACATTTTCTTTTAAGTCCATCCATTAAGATTATTAACTATTCTAGGTGCAGACAGACATAAATGAATATTTAACAAACATACCTTTCACGGTAACAATGGTCTACCAGCGGCATCTACGACTCGATGAAATATTAATGTGAGTTCACGTGGGTCAACATTCTGACTAACTCATTTAGTCAAATGAGTTGATGCATAATGCAGGGAGCATTGTGTTAATAATGATGGTTAGAGTTCACGTGAAATAAAGAGGCTGCTTTGTACAATGAATTCAACTGTCAACACAGAGGACAAATATTTTATTGAATCTCAACATTAGTTGACTCATTACTCCACCTTTATGATTATTTGGCTTTCACGCACATTAAGGTTAATCAGCTGCTATCTTATAAGGAATATTCCCATATAGACTTTTATGGCATATGCAAAGACTATGGATATGGTGTGGGACTTGCACACCATCTTGAGTGGTGGTCCTGACCAACCAGCCATTATGGTCAGTAATTATGAGAACCGTTGAGTGTGTTGCTCTACCATATATTATTTCTGTAACTCTTGTTATCGGACCACACTGGTACCAATCTGATGACCTTGTTGCCAGGTGCCAAATTGGTAGATATGGAAGCCCGTGATAAGGAGATTTTACTAGCATTATATATCAATAGCATGAAATCACTCCATGTTATATCAAGACACTTCTCCAATGAAGTCTACTTTATTATGAACATTGCCAACTCTTATACAGAAAGAATGGGCGTATCCAAATGTTGCTTGGTACAAAGATTAGTGTTACGTAGCTTACTGTTACAAAGGTGAAAATACTTATTGATCACAAGACTTATTGACATCTACCAAATAGTCTCAAAGCTCTTAAGGCCTGTCTCAGATATAGAAATTACCTAAGTCAGGATATTGCTGTTACATTAGACAATATTTCTGCTATAGCTGTGTGTCTTCTCTGTTAACATAGCTTAGCTTTATTTAATTTTTCTGCTGACTTCTTATCTTAAAATCCTAGTTCCTGACACTACAAAGCATAGGTTTTAGTCTTCTATTTAAGGGTCAATAGTCCAATACAAGGTAAGAAACATACACTTATTTCATTCTGAAACTTAGCACTTTATATTCCATGACACTCTCATAGAGGTAAATTAATGTTACAGAAACAGCGAGCGACACTCTTCCCGCAGCTCCCAAGTTATGGAAATAGTGTATCTTACTATGCAATGCTGTTTCTGTTATTCTCCTCATGTCTATGAGAATCACAAAAACAGTAGAGCCCAGGTTCACTCAGCAATTTCCATCCTCCCTGTCACCTAGCCACCTCATAATCAGTGGTGTTCACATTGGGGTCATATTTGGCCGAGATGGGAACACCCCTTTAACCGATACTATTAATCACTCCTGAAGGTCGTCATAATGTCTATTACAGTGTTTGCTGACCTGTATATCTCCAATTGTTGTCAAATGCCAACATGCCCGAAGAGCCCTAGACTGATGTTCTATTAGAAGGACAGGGCTGAGAAGGCCAAAAACGACCTGATCGGTAAATGTGACATCAGTACTGATGGAGTCACTTTAACACCAGGGACAAAATAACGCCTAAAGTGGCAGTGTGAGATGGAAATGTTGAAGGTGGACAGTAGATTGAATAGGGGGAAAAATCATTTCAAAATATGCCTTTAAATTATGCCTGAGTCTTCAAAAAGTATTCAAAAACAGCCCAATTGTTTAATGGTTAATGCTTTGCTGTTGTTTTCACGCAGTTTGAGCTATATCAATGCAGATTTCTTGTAGATTTTCCTATTTTTCTGCTGTCTAGCTGTTAGCCTTCCACTTACAGGTGTGTAGGCTGGGGGAGTGTCCTAAGCTCACCATTCTGCCAGTACTGTACTGGTTGGGACTTCATCTCCCACACTTCCTATGCTACCTGGCATAGCCATGCTCCAATCAGCTGCAAGGCAGCATCGGAAAGCCCACCTCTCAGTTGCATGCAGTAACTTTGCTAGAATATCCAAATTTATCAACTTTAACAGGATATAAATTGTAATAGTAACCAATAACTTGTAACCACCTTTAAATGTAATCTTTATGATAACATTAAAATTAGAGATGAGCGAGTACCAAAATGCTTGGGTGCTCGTTATTCGACACAACCTTCTTGTAATGTTTGAGAGCTCTGTTAGAGTAATGAACCCCATTGAAGTCAACGGGAGACCCGACCATTTTTCAATGGACCCGGCAGACGCCGAGCTTCCCCCCCCCCTCTCTCTCTCTCTCTCTCTCTCTCTCTCTCTCTCTCTCTCTCCCCCCCCCCCGCCCCCCACCAGCCACTGCTGTAGACGTGCGCACCCTTGGCACGTCACAGCAGGAAGTGGTAGACCGGGGAGGGGCCATAAAATTTTCTCAAACTCCACGTGGTACTCGCTTGAGTAACGAGCACCATCGAGTATGCTACTACTCGAACAAGCATCAAGCTCGGACGAGTATGTTCGCTCATCTCTAATTAAAATGTATCATTATTAACTACATCTTGTTTTAAATGTGATTTTTAATATTTGATCTGTTGAAAAAAATTTGAATTTGAGTTGATTGTTGTTCTCTAGTTTTATAATGTGATACCGTGTGCAGTTGCCTATTCACCAAGTTTTCTTCGAGCACTCAATCAACACTACTGTAGGTAACATCTGAGGAGTTGTTAGCGTATCCTTTATTGATCTCTGTCGCCGTTATCTTGATCTTATGTGAGAAAGCTTATTGAAGAGAGATTGACCTGGAAGCCTTTGGGAAATATAAAAAGGATCAATAATTGATTGTTGTTTGGGATTTAGATAGAGTGGTAGACAGCAGGTCTGTGCAAGGAAAGGAACATGGTAATACATTATTGAGAATGTAGCTAACGGAAAATTCCTTATTAAGAGGTTAATTATGTTGTAAAGGGAATATTTTTTATATTAATAGAATCTTTAACTACCAGCTGGAGACAAACCGGTGCTACATAAGGGTCAGACTAGCCATCCAAAATATTGGGATAGGCTGAATGATGAAACTGGATTAGCCTAACCCAATTTTTGGAGGAGAAGGAGGATGAACCTCTTCAATGAATGTGACTCAGTGGTTACCACTGTTGCTTTGCAGTGCTTCTTGTTCTTCTGTGGTGGCTCAGTTGTTAGCACTGCTAGTTTGCAGTGAAGGAGTTTCATTGGAGAGGCACCATTATTAGTTAGAGTCCTTCTGGAGGCTAAATTTGTGATCCTGGTTTTTTACTCCAAATTCTGCTACGATTTATGAATATTTTTGGAAAATCAGGTTGGTCATTCCCAACCCCAATATTCCAACAATCACGCATCACTACTTTTTACTTTTGAGATGATTTTTCTAGGGGGACGTCACTGTATGGCAAAATATATAGTATTGCAACATGGCAGCCTTTCATAGATGCCATTTAGATAAATGGCATCTACATAATACTTGAAAGTTCACCAAAATTGCATCTATTCCCACAGAATAGCTCTTTATTTGGGCTCCTAGAAAGGATCTCAAGAGATGGACCCTCTTAACAATATCCATATGCCATAATAAATCAATGGACAAGGATAGTATGTTTTTGGAGTGTGGGATGAAGCCCACATGAACACCGAGAGAACATACAAACTCCATACAGATGTTGTCCTTGGTCAGATTTCAACTCCAGTGTTGCAAGGCAGCAGTGCTGGCTGCAGTGTCCTATAGGGTGTCTCCAAACACAGGGCATATGTTGAGGATCTGGGAGGGTAAAGTGGTCACTTGTCATGGTGGCACTTACAAGGCTCCCGCCCAGAGGGACACATGTAGCCTCAGTCAGAGCAGCGCTGGGTCTCTTCTGGACACCCCTAGGAGAGGGATCTCCAATAAACATAAGAACAGCAGATAAGGTTGACGCCACCATTCTGTTACCCACCAGAATGACCCTCGGCAGTAAATAAAGGAGCCGCAAACTGTGTAACGTACCTCAGGTTCCTGGGAAGGGTCAGGGCTTGGCAAAACTTTACTTGGAACTTTATCAGGATACAGTCAAGAATACACTGGTGCAGGTAAACAGAAGATTAGAAGTCAGGGAGGTAAATCAGGATGAAACCAGTCATGCAGTCACAGTTATCTGCTAGGAACTGCTCCTGGAAGGGGAACCCAGGATGAAACCCAGAGGAGGATAGGGGTAGGGTCACTCCACAGACACTCTCATAGAAGAGTACCTCTGCACAGTGATCTTGGTAGTCTCTTCTTGCTCACTCCCAATCTCTCTCTCTCTTATTTGTCCTCACTCACTGTTGGCTCCTGGCATTGGGGTACTCAGAAAACCTCTCTTTTTCTTCCATTCTTCACCACATGAGGGTTGAAGGTATGCCCATGTGGCTGGCACTCTTTCTCAGCAACCCAGAAGAATAGAACTAGAAGAATAACTCTCTTCCCGCTCTAAGAAACTCATACTTATAATCTCTCACATACCACATGATAGGACATAACTAGTTACATTGCAGGCATCTCACAGTCTCATGCAAACATTAACCTCTCACTTGCTACAGCTGTGCAAAACACATAACAAGATGACTAGATAACTTTGCACAGCGCCTCTACACAAGACATGACATTTATGGAGGGGCCAGAAATATACATTCTGGGCCACTACACTGGCCACTGAGCCACCAATATCCCTCCTACCTTTTCTTTCTCTTCTCCCCCTCCCCACCCTCCTCCAGAGGCTCGAGTTTGTCAGAAATCAAACATTTAGCAAAATTTGACATGAAACAGGGTTTGACTGGTTTGTTTCGCTGAACACTACTTAAAGCATACAAGCAAACAAAAGCGAACTACCTTGGTAAACATAGGAATGTTTACCTTGATGTCAGGCTTTGGTTTAATACATTATAGTGAATTTCATGTTGGTGACATGTTTACCTTCTATATCCTACTGTACAATATGAACACATCATGATATCCTCAATAAATTATACCCAGTGACCTTTTTTTTATTTATTAGAAAAGAAAATTTATGTCTCTGAACACCACAATTATTACTGTCATTTTTCTGAGAATCGTTCAATTCCTGCATATCAATGAGACAGCGACAAAAAAGGTTTTCACGCATAGAAATAATTTAGACACAGTGACTGCTATTGTAGTATGTAATTTTAGGTAATTATGTGCACTAGTAATTATACATGATTTCTTGAGTGAATTGACTTTGAATACTGATAGCTTACATATCACTTTTAACACTATTATGGATGCCGGCAAATTTCCTTTTACATCCTACAAGTTTCTCCTTTACCAAGATCTACCTATAGCCATTCACTCCAATAACCTTAGGTTATAGAATGTTTAGTTGGAGCTCTTTAAAGCTTTGCGAACAATCCCTTGCCTTATTTGTATTTACGTCTCCCTGATATATTGCATCTATTGACTCTGAGATGTTATGGGTCATAAAAAGAGTTCTCAGTGGATGCACAAACTAAGGCCGTCTGCACAGAGGCGTGGATTTGCACTGCGGAGTCTGGAGCGGGCGTCCGAGGCAAATACCGCCCATAGCATGCCATGGAAAAGCGTTTTTTTCCTGCCCACAAGCAGAAATCAACTGTGATTTCCCGCTCATGGGGTAAAATTGCAGCATGCTCTATTTTGAGCCGGATTCCATGCGGACAGCTTACATTAACCCTTTTCAATCCACTGTCTGACGTCTAACTACATTCTGATTGACGCTTGTACTGCTCCAATGTCAGAAGACGTCCGACAGGGTATTCTTACTGTCTATTGCCAGCCACTCCGCAGTCGGAGCCTCTCTGGAGCACACATACTGGCTTTAGCCAGCAGATGGCACTGTTGTATAACAGCAACAAGAGAAAGCCTTTTAGGAAACCCTGAATCCAAAATTGGATTAGAGAGGGTTAAAGTCAATGGAAGTTCTCCAACCTGTAGCCCTTCCACAATTATAATTGTGGATAGGTCGCGGGATCCGCGTCATCACCTAGCGACAGCACGGCATAATCTGTACTGCGCATGTCGGCCGGCACATCTGCAGAATAGATTATGAAGAGTGCAAACAGATACGTTGGGGTCACCAGCCAGGCACAGGGTGGGATTCCACTGCAGGGACACTCTGTGAAGATTTACATGATTTACCGAACTGATAGATAGATAGATAGATAGATAGATAGATAGATAGATAGATAGATAGATAGATAGATAGATAGATAGATAGATATGAGATAGATAGATAGAAAGAAAGAAAGAAAGAAAGAAAGATCTTACTATGCACTTATACAAAATAGGCAAAAGTTGTCACAGTGCTGACTGCAGTGCGGCAGTCCCAGACCACGTGATGCACGGATGTGGCATTCATGGTGTCATTTTGCACTGGAGACCGAAGGAGTAACATTTCCCCCTAGTGTCAGATAGGTTGTCTTTCAGCCCAATCAGTCTATCATTTTACATGATAAGCGTTTTTAAACTGACCCCCTAGTACAAGGGTTGCCAGCTACATGTCTATTGAACTGGCCATCTTGTTGTATCAGAATGTATTGTGTTTGCAGAACTCAGAGGTCCTGTGTTCAGTATTCTTTAAAGTCAGCTTCATACTAAGGTTACTTGTTCTCCATGGGTTAGTGTTTAGTACCTAGTTTCACCAGTGCACCTTGGACTGGTTCTTAATCTTTCTCCCACATTGGTGAGCAACTTGAGAGACCGGTCCAGTTTGAGCGGTTCTGGTATGCTAGTTTGATATTTCTCTGCACCTCGGTGCATTTTATTATAATATACTTTTTGCACGTTTGGAAAGTCCCAAATCATCTACCACCGCTTGTCTCCATCTTTGGACCCCGAATCTGTCACCTCCAATCATGCTAATCAGTCGTTTCACATATTACAAAAGTCTTGTGCCTCAATTCTGTCAGGACCGGCTGACTATCTTTTGAGTATGGGGGCATGTTGGCTTTCAACGCTGGATCCGTTAGTCCCTGGAGATAAATCATTGCCAGAACTGTCGAAGAATGGCTTTCTTAACGCTTTACATGGAAAATACATGAATACTTGGCCAAACTGAGCATTCAAGTGTATGGAAGCATGGGGGGATGAGGGGTTCGGGATCAACAGCTGCTGGACGAATGACAGCTATAGAAAGTGTATGGGCAACTTTAGGCTTTGCGCCAGAAAACACTCCTGGAGTATACTCCAAACATACTTGTAAGGTTGCATACCCATAGGTCTTTTTGGTCTCCACTGTTATACCATGTATTGATATACCTTTTTATTTGCTATATGAAATAGTATAACAGACTATAGTAGAGTATTCCATATAAATGTATACCATTAAAAAAAAACACATAAATGTAAGCTGCACAAGTGTATGCCTATGCAATGGGATATGTTGCAGTCTCCTGGCAGAGGTAGAATACGTATTAGAAGAATTTTTTGATTAACAATGAGCAAACCTTTAAAAAGTTTGGTGCAGCCGATTCGCTAAACTTTTTGAAAAAGTTCATTTCGGTCCAAACTAGTTTGAACCGAACTAAAAATTCACCAAAACCCCAAAAACTGGTGTATAACACCGTCTAAGAGCTATAAAAGCTCTGTAGAACAGTCTGAAAGTGTTATACATGGCTTTCATGGCTCTTGGACAGTGTTATACACCTGTGTTCAGAACTAGTGTTGAGTGAACCGATTAAGGTGTATGCCAAATAGAAGTTGTAACAAAGTTCTAACCTAAACAGCGTTCTACTGGTTTGGTTCATTTAACACTAGTCCTTATGTATACCTCTTAATGTGATGTAAACAGAGCCTTACAGCTAGTAGATTCTTTGCTACCGATGCACAGTAGATTAATATGCTCTGTTGGCAATCTTCTGTGTATCAGAGCCTCTTGATACCCATAAAGACAGATGTCCGGGTAAACGAGGATTGCATATGTTAAGATTTTCAACATGCCTAATTCTTTGTTGTGCTGAGTGGTTTTTGTCTCCCCATTGAGTGTACATGTTTACAGAAATATTGAGGGAAATAGCCATTGAGTGAACAAGTTAATAGTTACGATAAATCAAAAAGCCTACACAATGAATTTGAGTGCCAAGGAGGCAAACAGAAGGTTACAAATAACATTAAAGAGAGAATCCCTGGCATCTAACTCATATCCTACCCCCTCAGCCTTGCATTAGTACATATTAAGGAGAAGTACACACATACATATATATATATATATATATATATATATTGTAGCAACACGGGGGTTAATGAGTACACCAAATGGTCACTTTTAATTCTTTGTTAGTTTATTCATATAAGTTTTAGCAGACCATAAACGACTGGGTCTCCAGAGAAATAATAAAATTTGCAAAAGTCCTTTCAATTTAACCCTCCATAGTCCACAGGAGGATCAAGTAAGTCCACGGCTGAGGGAAACAGTAATAAGTCCGTTTGTTTTCACAGACCTGTAGTTGTCCAGAGCGCAGCTGGTCTTTAAGTCGTAGTGTCTCCAGACCCCAGTCCTAGGGCAGGCGTTCCCCAAGGGTCCAGCTGGAACAACGTAGCTCCTTATCCACAGCATCTCTCTGCTCAGATTTACCAGAAGTCTGGTCACCACACAAGTCTGGTTCTCCCAGACACACACACCTCCTCCTTAGTTCCACCTGTCCCTTTACATAGCTTGCTGGTTCAGGTGAAAGATCTGGCCTGGAGTATTATTGGACCGATCTACATCACAGAAGCTAACAACCTCAGTGACATACATCTTCCATTCCATACCATACCTATGGGGCGTTTTTCCTCTTGTCTCAGGCACCAGACTGACTGTCTGTTGCCCCCTACAGGCCACTCTCTGCAGTGCACCCCTACAAAGTTTGGTGCAACCGATTCGCTAAACTTTTTGAAAAAGTTCATTTCGGTCCAAACTAGTTTGAACCGAACTAAAAATTCACCAAAACCCCAAAAACTGGTGTATAACACCGTCTAAGAGCTATAAAAGCTCTGTAGAACAGTCTGAAAGTGTTATACATGGCTTTCATGGCTCTTGGACAGTGTTATACACCTGTGTTCAGAACTAGTGTTGAGTGAACCGATTAAGGTGTATGCCAAATAGAAGTTGTAACAAAGTTCTAACCTAAACAGCGTTCTACTGGTTTGGTTCATTTAACACTAGTCCTTATGTATACCTCTTAATGTGATGTAAACAGAGCCTTACAGCTAGTAGATTCTTTGCTACCGATGCACAGTAGATTAATATGCTCTGTTGGCAATCTTCTGTGTATCAGAGCCTCTTGATACCCATAAAGACAGATGTCCGGGTAAACGAGGATTGCATATGTTAAGATTTTCAACATGCCTAATTCTTTGTTGTGCTGAGTGGTTTTTGTCTCCCCATTGAGTGTACATGTTTACAGAAATATTGAGGGAAATAGCCATTGAGTGAACAAGTTAATAGTTACGATAAATCAAAAAGCCTACACAATGAATTTGAGTGCCAAGGAGGCAAACAGAAGGTTACAAATAACATTAAAGAGAGAATCCCTGGCATCTAACTCATATCCTACCCCCTCAGCCTTGCATTAGTACATATTAAGGAGAAGTACACACATACATATATATATATATATATTGTAGCAACACGGGGGTTAATGAGTACACCAAATGGTCACTTTTAATTCTTTGTTAGTTTATTCATATAAGTTTTAGCAGACCATAAACGACTGGGTCTCCAGAGAAATAATAAAATTTGCAAAAGTCCTTTCAATTTAACCCTCCATAGTCCACAGGAGGATCAAGTAAGTCCACGGCTGAGGGAAACAGTAATAAGTCCGTTTGTTTTCACAGACCTGTAGTTGTCCAGAGCGCAGCTGGTCTTTAAGTCGTAGTGTCTCCAGACCCCAGTCCTAGGGCAGGCGTTCCCCAAGGGTCCAGCTGGAACAACGTAGCTCCTTATCCACAGCATCTCTCTGCTCAGATTTGCCAGAAGTCTGGTCACCACACAAGTCTGGTTCTCCCAGACACACACACCTCCTCCTTAGTTCCACCTGTCCCTTTACATAGCTTGCTGGTTCAGGTGAAAGATCTGGCCTGGAGTATTATTGGACTGATCTACATCACAGAAGCTAACAACCTCAGTGACATACATCTTCCATTCCATACCATACCTATGGGGCGTTTTTCCTCTTGTCTCAGGCACCAGACTGACTGTCTGTTGCCCCCTACAGGCCACTCTCTGCAGTGCACCCCTACAAAGTTTGGTGCAGCCGATTCGCTAAACTTTTTAAAAAAGTTCATTTCGGTCCAAACTAGTTTGAACCGAACTAAAAATTCACCAAAACCCCAAAAACTGGTGTATAACACCGTCTAAGAGCTATAAAAGCTCTGTAGAACAGTCTGAAAGTGTTATACATGGCTTTCATGGCTCTTGGACAGTGTTATACACCTGTGTTCAGAACTAGTGTTGAGTGAACCGATTAAGGTGTATGCCAAATAGAAGTTGTAACAAAGTTCTAACCTAAACAGCGTTCTACTGGTTTGGTTCATTTAACACTAGTCCTTATGTATACCTCTTAATGTGATGTAAACAGAGCCTTACAGCTAGTAGATTCTTTGCTACCGATGCACAGTAGATTAATATGCTCTGTTGGCAATCTTCTGTGTATCAGAGCCTCTTGATACCCATAAAGACAGATGTCCGGGTAAACGAGGATTGCATATGTTAAGATTTTCAACATGCCTAATTCTTTGTTGTGCTGAGTGGTTTTTGTCTCCCCATTGAGTGTACATGTTTACAGAAATATTGAGGGAAATAGCCATTGAGTGAACAAGTTAATAGTTACGATAAATCAAAAAGCCTACACAATGAATTTGAGTGCCAAGGAGGCAAACAGAAGGTTACAAATGACATTAAAGAGAGAATCCCTGGCATCTAACTCATATCCTACCCCCTCAGCCTTGCATTAGTACATATTAAGGAGAAGTACACACATACATATATATATATATATATATATATATATATATATATATATATATATATTGTAGCAACACGGGGGTTAATGAGTACACCAAATGGTCACTTTTAATTCTTTGTTAGTTTATTCATATAAGTTTTAGCAGACCATAAACGACTGGGTCTCCAGAGAAATAATAAAATTTGCAAAAGTCCTTTCAATTTAACCCTCCATAGTCCACAGGAGGATCAAGTAAGTCCACGGCTGAGGGAAACAGTAATAAGTCCGTTTGTTTTCACAGACCTGTAGTTGTCCAGAGCGCAGCTGGTCTTTAAGTCGTAGTGTCTCCAGACCCCAGTCCTAGGGCAGGCGTTCCCCAAGGGTCCAGCTGGAACAACGTAGCTCCTTATCCACAGCATCTCTCTGCTCAGATTTACCAGAAGTCTGGTCACCACACAAGTCTGGTTCTCCCAGACACACACACCTCCTCCTTAGTTCCACCTGTCCCTTTACATAGCTTGCTGGTTCAGGTGAAAGATCTGGCCTGGAGTATTATTGGACCGATCTACATCACAGAAGCTAACAACCTCAGTGACATACATCTTCCATTCCATACCATACCTATGGGGCGTTTTTCCTCTTGTCTCAGGCACCAGACTGACTGTCTGTTGCCCCCTACAGGCCACTCTCTGCAGTGCACCCCTACAATATATATATATATATATATATATATATATATATATATATATATATATATATATATATCACTACAGCTTATAGCAGACGGCAGGTGAATTTTAAACAAGTTACCGTATATGATATATAATTTCTAAATTATCATACGTGGCACTTTCTAACAGTTTTCCTATAAATAACCATATTTAAAGTATGACAGATGGTACCTGAAAATAATATCATTTCTCCATATGCTTTCTACATTTTCCATTTCCTGTCAAACATAACAAAATTGTACAGTAATCATTGGCCTTATTCCAAGGTATGCTTGTTAAACTAGCGATTTATCCCACACAATATTACCGATACTCAAAAAAAGCACACTATCTGGCTAAAAAAATATTTGCAAAAATAACACATGTAATAAGTATAGAGCTGTCTGAAAAAGAGATCTAATGATTTACCATCATGATAAATTTAGTGTGAAATATTACATTTTAAATATTTATGAAATCTCTTGATTATTTTATTTAACGGTCAACGATATTTCCGGAAGTTCACATCAAGTTTGTTATTTGTCCTAATTCATCATTTTGTTTTTAAAATATTCTTGCAATCTTAAAGACTTTGTGGAAAGCATTAAAGGGGTTATCTAGTTGTAAACCGTTGATTCTCTGTGTACAGGATTAGCTACCAATATTCGATCGGCAGCCTGAACCCCCCCACTAATCAGCTGTTCACCAGGCTGGTGCATTTGTGCACTGAACTGAGTTCTGCGGGAAGCAAACAGCTCTGTACTGGCCAGTGGCCAGGCTTGGTATTACAGGACATTCACTTTTAATGTAGAAGCTCCCAGTGGGTTGATGAGATGTCACTGATGATGTCCTTGTTGGGCTTCCTATTGGATGCAGAGGCCACATGGGTAAACAACCATGTGACTCCTGCTTGCAATGTAAAACAGAAGACCAAATGTATTGAGCTGGCGGCGGTAGAGCATCGTGGCAGAGAGGAGGTGAGCGTTTTTTATTTATTTTTTTTAATTTATGAGTTTCCTTACTAATTTTTTATTATCTACCATATCTATTTATGTCACACTAGCTTTACTATTTTACAGCATTGTTCTGAAAAAGAGCTCTAAATTCTCTGCATTGTCTAAAGTTAGACTACAAGGAAAGCTTTATGACATGATTGAAATATATTTCCTCCTGAGGTTAAGCTGATGTAATGTGTCTTAGCTCTTACATTAATTCTCTATGGTCTTTTGCTTGTTACAACCCATCATTCCAGCGGTATGCATTCAATCCCACGACTGAGCAGTAGGATAAACATTTTGTATTCACCATGTCTGACCAATTCAAGCTGAGCTCATTAGATGGATAACGGCAGGCTTTAAAGCACCTATTCCTCTGGTAAAAATATAATCACATGCACAATGCTAAAGTGGCTAAACTGATTGCATTTTCAACCCTTTTTCAAAAAGGAACTTTTGTTGAAAAGAAAGAAATTTGTGAGACAGTGAATGGGACGGAATGTTCGGATTAGATAGGAAATGCATTTTTTTGCTTTATATACAGTGTAATCTAAAGCCATTTTACAAAACAACTCATAAATCCACTTACAATAGCATAGCTTCCAGGGTAAAAAATAATACAGGCATGGTGCATGCTGGAGTAGCGGTAATTTATTACATAGTAATTAGTAACATAGTAGTATGTTAGGCTGAAAGAAGACAATGTTAATCTAGCTCAGCCTGTTTCCACCCCCCCTTGTTGATCCAGAGGAAGGCAAAACAAATCCAAGAAGCAGAAGCCAATTTTGCCCATTTGGAGGGAAAATATTCCTCCCCAACTCCATAATGGCAGTCAGAATAATCCCTAGATAAGCGTTTGATAGTTCCTACCAGTCTCCAAGACTCGGATCAACAACCCCGCTGGTTATTTAGCGTCTGTATGCTGTAATATCATAGTGCTCTAAAAATACATCCAGTCCCCACTTAAATTCCTCTATGGATCTTGCCATCATCACATCCCCAGGTAGAAAGTTCGACAGTCTCACTACTCTTACAGTAAAGAACCCCCTTCTGTGTTGATGATAAAACCCTCGTTCCTCTTGATGTAGAGGATGCCCTCTTGTTACCGTTGCAGTCGTGGGTATAAACAGATCATGGGAGAGATCCTTGTATCGCCCCCTCATGTATTTATACATAGTTATTTGGTTGCCCCTTAACCGTCTTTTTTCCAGGGTCACTAATCCTGATTTTGATAGCCTCTATGGGTATTCTAGTCCATGAAAGTATGAAATTACCAGAACAATACAAAGTGCAAACAGTACAGAGTGAAAAAAGTTTTACTACTGTTTCAGATCATAAGTCTCAGGGTCTCTTTAACTGTAGAGAAAATGGTGCACATGCCCCTGGCAGCACCATTTTCAACAGTGCTTGTATCCTCTGGATGTGGATACAGTTGGAAACTTAAGGCAACGAAACATTCCTTAGGCCTCCCTCACATGAGCGTGTGTGTGTGTGTATATTATGCAAGTTGTTTTCACACAGGAGTACGCAACAAGAATGCAAGTTTTTTTTAACCTGTATGTTCACTGCATAATATGCGTGCAGTGTTTGTGTGCGTAATATGCAATGCTAATATCCCACAGACTACTATTGTGCCACTCACACAATGTGTGCAAAAAAACCTGTGGCATGTCTTATTTTGGTGTGTACATATACCCCAAGGTAGGCTTTGGGGATTAAATCTTCACAACAAGTATGCTTATACATGCATACTTATTATGTACACCCACACGAAAAAAACACTCATAATACGCACTCATATATGCCTATGTGAGTGAGGCCCCCCATTTATGAGCAGTAAGCCATGCCAGGGAGAAGGGTAGTGGAGAGTGGCACAAGGACTTAATAGAGAGGTGGAGCCCGTTTGATGGGAGCTGACAGGATGAAGCATTGGAGGTAGAGAGGTGGAATACAGTAGAATACTACAGTGTGTAAACTTGGTGAGCACAAGCTTTTATTATTCTTGAGGCACAGGAAAGTTTTGGTGGAGAGTGGGGTTTGGGGCAATGACAAGGGGAATGGCACATGGAGCTCACTCATGACACCTGTTCACTGGGTCCACCAAAGCATTAAAATGGTCCTGATACAGGTTGCATATATCAGAGGTATGCAAAACACAAATAACAGGCCCAATAGAGCACAAATAACCTTCAAAAAGAAGACATATACCAATGCTGTACAGTGTAAAAATAGTGTAAAAGAGTAGTACAGGAAGTGTACAACAAAAAAGGGTCTTCTTTTTTATTCTTCCTTCTCCTTTTTCTTCTTCTATGTCCTTCTTCTTCTTTTTCCTTCTTCTTCTTCTTCCTCCTTTTGCTTCTTCTTTTTCCTTCTTCTTCTTCCTCCTTTTGCTTCTTCCATTTCCTTCTTCTTCTTCATTTTCCTTCTTCTTCTACCTCATTTTTCTTCTTCCATTTCCTTCTTTCCAAACCTCAAGTAGGGCTGAGATGAACCACCTGAGGTTTGGGATCTCACGGGCACCAAACTTTAAGCAAAATTTCACCTCAAACAGGGTTTGACTGTTTCGATTTATTCAACACTAGTGAAGGTACCTAAACTGGGTCACATCTAAATTTTAGGTAGGTGTCTTCCAGCATTAATCATTGATTTTAATGTTTGTACAACCTGTCAGACCAATTTAAAATTAATCACAAAACTGCTGGTCAAACTCAATAGGCCTGTAGCTTTTTTTCTCTTTCTCCTACTACAGGCTATCTAAATGTGTGGCAATCTGTATTTGACATCCTATTAGCAAATTACTGTAAGCTGGTCTACAGCCTGTCCTCAAATCAGGTCCGGTCATTTGAGGTTAAGAGAAAAAGTTGTTAGAATAGAAGTTTACTATGCATAAAGGAAAATAGGTTTTTTTGCAAAAAAATGGCTTTTACAATGACATTACAAAAAAGAAAACCCTTAGCTGTGTATACATTATACTGACTGCATGACCAAACTCCCACCTATAATAAAACCACCATCGGATGAATGATGGTCCCCCTTTCAACTTTTTTAGTAAAGAACTCAAACACGATGTATGTCAAGGCAGCGAGTATTAAACAGAAATAAAATGCCAGATGTTTGTCCTGACATTTAACCAAGGTCATTAAAGACATTAATAGCGGAAAGAACAGGCTTCTAATGCACACCGCCTCCCCAATGTGTCTATTTCTATATTAAAATAGTAAGCTGAAAGGGCACTTGCGAATGCTGGAATACTTTTAAGAATTGTCTAAGGAAAATTGACGGTGTAAATTCTTATTAACAAGTCCAAGTTACATTGTTATACAATATGAAATTAAATTACAATTAACCAGAGTTGATTAAGGGTTAAATTAGGAATTCTACTAAAGATCTTGTCTCACCTTTTTGTCATTTTGATATATAAGGTAAGATTACTTTCCGTGTTGACTAAAGGGGTCGTCCCATAAAAATAAGTTATGATGACCTATTAACAGGATCCGGACAACTTGTTGACTGGCAGTGGGGCCAATCTCTGGTCCAAACGATCCCAATAATGAGGTCCTACAATGAAAACAGTGGTTATCACATGCACACTATGCTCCATTCATTTCAATGAGACTAACGGAAATAGTTGAGTGTTTGAACTTGGGCATGTGCAACTGCCTCCTTCTTTATTGTGGAATGTTCCATATCCCGTTATTGGTGAGTGTCCAAAAGTTTAGATCCCCACTGATCAGCAAGTTATCACCTATCCTGTAGTTAGGGGATAACTTGTTTTCATTGGACCAAACTTTTATGTGACAAAAATACCTTTTGGAATTATGGCCAAAAAGTTCACCCTTGGTCTCATCAAATCATAACATATTCTCCTACATACTTTTGGCAGATTTGATGCAGGTTTTGGCAAAACATAGCCACGTTTGCATGTAGTACTAGCAAAACATAGCTGGGTTTGCAACTAGTACTTGCCAGAAAATCCTGAAGCTCCTTTAATGTTGCTGTAGGCCTCTTGACAGCTTCCTGGATCAGTTTTCTTCTGGTCTTTTCATCAATTTTAGAGGGACGTCCAGTTTTGGTAATGTGCCAAATTTAATCTAGTTTTTGAAGACATCTTTACGGTGTCTCGTGGTATATGAAATGCCGTGGAGATGTTTCGGTCCTCTTCTCCTGACTGATACCTTTCAACAATTGGATTTCTTTGATGTGTTGTAAGCTTTCTACGGCTTTTGCTAACAAATGCAACTAAGAAAATGTCAGGAAAATCCTACTAGAAGAGCTGAACTTTATATGGGGAAATCAAAATCACTGTAAACAATGGCAGCGGAGTACTGACTACTACTCAATGTGAGCTTAAATGTGATTGGCCAATTCTAAAGACAATAGGGTGTTCACACGTACGCAACCACATAATTTTACTTTTGTTATGTTTATTTTTCCACCCTACAATATTTGTTTGTTTTTTAATGGGATGGAACTAATAACGGGTCATAGAATCATAGAATGGTAGAGTTGGAAGGGACCTCCAGGGTCATCGGGTCCAACCGCCTGCTCAATACTGGATTTAAATGTCAAATTAAAGGTGGAAAAAATCTGAAATGATTCATCTTTGTCAGATTTTTAACATGACAAAAACTTGGCATTGTAACAGGGGTGTGTAGACGTTTTATATCTACTGTATGTTACAAGAGGGAAGAAGGGAAATGGGAGGACATCCTAGAAACCTTTAACCCTTTCCAATCCAATGTCGGGCCTGCCCCGACATCATCATTTCCCTCCACAGCTCCGATGTCGGGACAGGCCCGACACTGCAGTGCAGAGATGCACCTGCACCCGATCATCAGACACATCGGGTGCAGATGCACTCCTGCACTGGTCCTCATCGAGGACCCCCGAGGAGAAGGCAGAAAGGGTTTTTAACTCTTTCTGCCTTCTCCTTTACACATTACATAGCGCTCAATTAGCGCTATGTAATGCACGGAGATTCCGCCCAGCGATCATGTGACCGTCGGTGTTACCTGACCCCCAGCTGTCACATGAACGCCGAGCCGGGAGCCTGCACCATGGGGAGACCTGCTTACCTGTCCGGCGTCTTCCGCATTCTCCCTTCTGCCTCCCGGCCCGGTGATCATGTGACCGCTAGGTGCCACCTGACCCCAGCAGTCACATGATCGCCGAGTCGGGAGGCAGAAGGGAGAATGCGGAAGACGCAGAACAGGTAAGCAGATCCCTCCACGGTATAGTGAGCACCTGCACCCTCCTGAACTCTGTCAGTTCAGGAGGGTGCAAGGAAAAAGTATTTTTTCTCATCCATTCTCCCCAGCTCCAATTTATTTGGAGCTAGGGAGAATGGATGAGAAAAAATAAATGGATTGGAAAGGGTTAAATATATTGAACGTATGAATAAGGTTTCAGAAGGGACGTGATATTATTAGGAGTGTAAATCCAAAAGGTAAAAAAAAATCATAAAAAATAAAGTTGAACACTAGAACAAGCGGGACAGTTCGAGATTAGTTGCGGGGATCAGAAGAAATGCCAGGAAATATTATATGACTTCAAGAGTAATAGATGCTTGGAACCACCCTCCAGCAGACGTGGTCGGAAAATCAACAATAAATGAATTAATGCCTGTGATAACATAGATCTATCCTAAGAGCGAAATAAAGGCAAAAATACAAGAGCAGAATGGATGGACCATGTGCTCTTTTTCTGCCGTTAATTTGCTATGTTTCTGTAATAGCTATTTCCAAGATAATGTGAAAGGTTGTTGGTGGAGTACATTATTTGTTAACATGTCTGTCAATGAGCTGTTAATAAATAAAATTTAAAGTGTCACTTGTAACATTTAGTAGAATTTTGGATGGATGTGAACTTTAAAGCAAAAAAAAAAAAAATTGCTGCTCTATGTTTTGCATTTGTTCTGAATTTCACTGCCTTAATGTGCTTTGAAATAAATTAAAGTGCATTAATGCAGTGTGGGGGTGGGTATTCTCATAATTATAATGTATCTATAAATTATATTAAGGTTGCTAATGTACAATTTTCTGGTTTCTACATTAAAAATATTAATTCTATTTCGTCTTTTTTTTAAACGAGACATTGTGAAACGTTAATGGTTTTCAATTTTAGGTTTAATATTCACAGTACTTATTCATCCAGACCGGTCTTACCGCTAACGGTATTGAAGGGCAGTGCTGGAAATGATTTTTCCTACTGACGTCGAGGTCTTTTATTAGTTTGACTGTTTTCATAACTCCCCTAGTATTTTATGGTTTGTAACTACACACACTGGATCATCACTCCATACAAACTGCTCCTTATACAGTCATGCTAGTAGGGGGGAGGCCCGAGGTCCCTAATTCTAGTTATTGATTAGGATCCCAGCCATTGAACTCCCAAATGATCTAATATTTATCACCTCTCCAATGGATAGGTGATAAATGTTATGGACAGGAATAGCATTTTAATGGGCTTCTGCAGCAAAACACCTTTTCCATCACTGCACCCCTCACCTGATTATTTGTCACACTTAGGTTTCCTATGTGTATTATGCTCACTCTATGTAGTGTGGCTTCTTGTCTGATACATATCAGATACTATCTTGATGTTTAGATTTCTATATCTTGCTATGCTGTGCTAGTAATCACATGATGCATCAGTACAGCATCACATGACCAACTAGAGCAAATACCATTTCTGCCTGCTGGGAGGACACTGCTATTACATTATGTATTTTAAATTTAATTAAATAACCTAAAAACTATAGACATGCAATGCGGAGGATAAACTGTCATCTTATCCATTATAACTCTGACAGAAGCCTCTGATCAGCAGTAACTGCAATAGGAGGTTATGTTTCCTCCTTGTGAAGAGTCAGTAGGATGCAGTCCACGCAGTTTCTTCACACAGAATAATGTGGTGGCAGAAAAAAACGATGTCTTGAGAGAGCAGAGTAACTCCTAGGTGGTCACACTGGCATCAAATGCCTGAACTGAGGAGAAAGAGTCTAAACATTTTCTGATAGAAAGCAAAAACATACTAAGGCAATACTAACCAATTTATTTGTACTAGAGAACAGGTTACATAAATAATGGAAAAACCATCACTGAAGTGGCACTATAAAGGGAGTGGATTTGGTGATTAGAAATACATGGAAATGCAATATATTTATGGAACTTCTAGGTGCAACTGTCAAACAGATGGAGATGGATCCACCTTGCCGCACACCGGTTTCACTGTGGGCTTACTGAGGTGGCAGCCCCTGGCGAATCCTAGTTTTCATGTTTGCCCCTTCCAAGTAGGGTGCTGGCTTTTCTGTGGGGTTCCCAAGCTGTTACACGCCCAGATAGTCCCAGTTGTGTGACTGCTGAAGCTTCACTAGGCCGAGGTGAGGTACCTGTAGAACTAAACAGGAGCAGAGAGAAGAAATTGGTTTAAAGGTCCATTTAGGCACAATGATTATCGCTCGATAATTGTTGTGTGTAAATGTGTCCATCTTTCACTTTTCTGCTGAACAATGAGTTTCAGTTTGGCATGAAATCCATAGTTTGGCAGAACAGCTGATAAGAAGGACCACACGCTGTGTTCTGTCTGGGGAGCGCTGATTACAGCTGATTACATTGTCTCAGCTGTCAGCCCCACAGCAGAACAAAGGAAATGTATTCAGGGAACAGCGGGTGGTCTGTTCTCTGAATACAGCTCATGATGGCTCACACCAAGTAGTAGTTTATGCAAAATGATCGCTCAAAAGCCATCTTTTGAGAGATCAAATTTGTATGTAAATGCTCCTTGAGGGCTTAGTCACACGGGCGCATCGCTGCCCGTTTTACTGCAGGAAGAAGACGGCCATACTTCAGGACGGACGTCTCTTGGCAGCGCCAGAAGAAAGAACATGTGACCAGCGTCATTGCTGGTCATGTGTTCTTTCTTCAGCACTGAGGGGAGTCATCCATCTTGAAGTATGGCCATCTTCTTCCTGCAGTAAGGGCTCAGTCACACGGGCACATCGGCACCCGTGTACGGGTGCCGATGCGCCCGTGTGACTAAGCCCTAAGTAAGGACTGTCAGCACAGGTGCATAAACGAGATCTAGGCTTTAGCTCAGGCATCAGATAAAAGCAGAGTCCAAGATGCATAGCCATGGTCAGACAGAAGTCAGACAAGTCAAAAAGAAGGGTCAGAACCAGGAATACACACATAACTATGAGTTTGTCACAATGGCTGTATGAGACAAATTGCTTTGGCATCCACCATTAGGCGTGGATGCCTAATATAGACATTGCAGGGAGGGGGATGAGTATTGGAAGTGTGCACTGGCCCTTTAAGAGGCATGTGCATGAACCCTACAGGCAGAACTTAGGTAGTGAGCAGAGAAAGAAGCAGCATGGTGAGCCAGGACAGAAGCATGCAGTAACATCAACTTACTTTTAGACATTTTTTTGGAGAGTTGCTTTAAAATATTTTAATTGCATTGCCAAACTTTGCCACATGGGGTGCTGTTTTAAAGTAAATATTTCCATTAGCAACACTATATTCTAGAGCTCCACGAATTGGCAGTTATACTTGGCGTAGATAAATTACTAATTTAGATATATCCATTAATGTTAGCTGCTCATGCATTCCAAAGGCTATGTTACTAAGTCACATAGACTGCCCCTTGAAAAATAACATATTTTGATATAATTATGTGTAGGTCCACTGCCCTATGCGAAAAGATTTTTTATTTCTGTAATCCGTATGAAGTAGATTGCACACCTTGATATTTCCCATATTTCTCAGGATTGCAAGGCTTAATACCTGTGTCAAGGACCAGAGTCCCAAAAGCCGAACATTATTGGCGCGAAAACCTGGAAAATATATTGAGACTAGATTAAATGATATTGCAGCGGCATATACGGTGAAAGCCGTAATAATTCGAACAAAAAACCTGAAAACATGACTTCATACCCGGTGGTCTATGAATAATCTGTACACTGTGCTGTGGGGAAAAAAAAAAGTTTGACGAAAATGTAATTTTCATGCAAAGATGGAGCAAAAAGTATCACATTCTCTCTGCATACCAACACCTAACTGAAGTGTTTTGCAATAAAACGTATGAGAACACCCTTGCTGGTATCCGAGGTGGAAATAAATGACTTAGTTCTTTCAGAGCCTAAAAATATTTTTCGGGTAAGTAATTGTCATTTCCCTGAATCGGATGGTGGGAGGTGAAATTCTTGACTGAAAATGATTACGGTTACAATATGGCTGCTCTCCTCATTAAAACAACTCCTTAGGGAGAGAGCTCTACTTGAAAAAAATTAGCCTTTGCTCCATTTTCATTTGATGGTTTTTGTGAGAGCGCTGAAAAGGCGTCCTGCAGCCTTCTGGCAAGACTTAGCCATTCTCCATTATCACCTCGGATAACAGGAGGGAAGGTACTTTTGATTCATTGTCACATTCATGCAAGTGAGGATAGAAGCTTTCCCATAAGTGTGAATAGATTTTGATAAACAAATGGGTGCTTAAATAAGACGTAGGAGCAAGTTTTCTGCAAGAGTAAAAAAAAAAAGTACGGTATCTTAAGTACAAGATACATGTTTCTTCCATAGCGTTCGAGTTCATACACATACACTTTACATGCTTACAAAGTCATACATTGCTACACAGATGCATACACATAGTTAGGGCTCAGTCACAGGGGCGCCCATGTTCTTGCACGATAAGGGCGGATCGGCGCCTGTGTGACTGAGCCCTAAGATGACCGCACTGCAGGTGCGGACAACTCTCCACACCGTCAGAAGAAAGAACACATGACAGGCTATGGGGCCGGTCATGTGTTCTTTCTTCCGGCGGTGCAGAGAGTCGTCCCCACCTGCAGTGTGGCCGTTTTATCGTGCAGGAACACGGGCAGATTGGCGCCCATGTGACTGAGCCCTTAAGTACATATAAGCATACACAAAAAAGCATTTAAACATTTGTATATATATATATATATATATATATATATATATATATACATGAACTTAAATAGATTGCTTGTTGTTAGCTGTTTAATCGTTCATGACCCTCGGCGACCCTAAAGACAAGCTCCCTCCATGTTTTTGGGTTTTTCACTGCTTCTTTCAGTTGTGTGATATCCACGCCAGTATCAGCTCTGACAGTATCGGCCATCGTGTTCTTTGGCAGGCAGGTCTTCTTTTGCCACTGATCTGTCCAAGCATTATAGGTTTTTCTAGCGACTCTGCTCGCATTACATGGCCAAAATCCGTGAGTCTGAGTCCCGTCATCTTGCCCTCCAGTGATATATCGGGTCTTACATGATTCAGGACTTCTCTGTTTGGTACTCTTGTCATCCAGGGTATACGCAGCAGCTTTCGCCAGCATCAGGGGCGTAACTATAGAGGATGCAGGGGTTGCGGTTGCACCCGGGCCCAGAAGCCCTAGGGGGCCCAAAGGCCTCTCTTCTCCATATAGGGAGCCCAGTACTATGAATAAATCATTAAAGTTGGGGGCCCTGTTACAAGTTTTGCATCGGGCCCGGGAGCTTCAAGTTACGCCTCTGGCCAGCACCATAGCTCAAACGCATCAATCCTCCTTCTATCAGCTTTTTTCACATTCCAGCTTTCACATCCATACTAGATACTTAGGGCTGCCTTAACCATAGGGCAAAGGGGGCACTAGCGCCAGCCCACTGGCAGCAGCACCACTTTTAACTGCATCCGTGTTTTTAGAACAACAATATAGTTTAAAAGTATGGCAGAGCTAAACAAAATAATACAATATATGCTTATATTTTAAGTGCCTCTGTTATTCCAGCCTCATGGTCTTGACTCACTTCCGGGGACAGCGGTTAGGACTATCTAAGCTCATGACTGCTGTGGCCAATCATCGGTCTCATAACACTGAGGCCAGTGGTTATCTGCAACAGTCACATGCAGAGGCTTAACTTGAAGCTCCCGGGCTCCGATGCAAAACTTCTAACAGGGCCCCCAACTATAATGCTTTACTCATAGTACTGGGTTCCCTATATGGAGAAGAGAGGCCTTATGGGCCCACTAAGGCTCCTGGGCCCGGGTGCAACTGCATCCCCTGCATCCTCTATAGTTATGCCCCTGGTCACATGCTTTAAAGGGCATGTGACTGCTGGAGTTGGAAGTGACAGCGAAACCAGAGTGGCCAGAGACTGTGGAGAAGTCGTACAGGGCCGTGCAGCCTGCATGGCTGTTTTTTTGCGGATGGAAAACACGTTCATTAGAATGAACCCATTGACGTTGCACGCATATATTTTACGTGCGCAAAACTGCACGCAAATACAGCTGTCTGAAGAAGCCCTTATAGAAATGATACCTTTATTGGCTTATGAAAAAAAAGGATAAATGCTTATTTACTATTGCTGTCTAAAAGCTAGACGGTGCAAACTTAAAACTCGGGGGTCGTAAAATGTACCAGATTTACCATAGCAGCTTTGTTCAGTGATAAATCTGTTGCATTTTAAGAATGTCAAGTCGAAATTTAGACCAATTATTTGTTGGCTTAAAAATTGTGCCAAAATTTTGGAGCAATTCGTGGTAATTTGCAACAATTTTGGGTGCAATTTATGCCATGCTCTTTAAAAAACAAAAAAACAAAACTGTCGGAGCGTGTCTTAAAAACACATAGTAAATGTCTTTTTCTATACGAGAGTATTTAACATCACATAGATTTTTCTGTCTAATATGGTACCACACTATTTTTAATATGTACCCATATACACCATATACAAACACAAACATACTCTACAATACAAATATGGTAAATAGACATGAATAGAATCATGTACACAAATGTATAAATAAATATCTATCTATCTATCTATCTGTTTCTCTCATATCTATCTATCTATCTATCTCATATCTATCTATCTATCTATCTCATATCTATCTATCTCATATCTTTATATCTATCTATCTATCCATCTAGCTCATATCTATATCTATCTATCTATCTATCTATCTATCTATCTATCTCATATTTATCTATCTATCTATCTCATATCTTTATATCTATCTCATATCTATTTCATATATTTATATCTATCTATCTATCTATCTCATATCTATCTATCTATCTATCTATCTATCTATCTATCTATCTATCTCATATCTATCTATCTATCTCATATATATCTATCTATCTATCTATCTATCTATCTCATCTCTATCTATCTATCTCATCTCTATCTATCTCATATCTATCTATCTATCTATCTATCTATCTCATATCTATCTATCTATCTATCTATCTCATCTCTATCTATCTCATATCTATCTATCTATCTATCTATCTATCTCATATCTATCTCATATCTATTTATCTATCTATCTATCTATCTATCTCATATCTATCTATCTATCTATCTATCTATCTCATATCTATCTATCTATCTATCTATCTCATATCTATCTATCTATCTATCTATCTATCTATCTATCTATCTATCTATCTATCTATCTCATATCTATCTATCTCATATCTTTATATCTATCTATCTATCCATCTAGCTCATATCTATATCTATCTATCTATCTATCTATCTATCTCATATCTTTATATCTATCTCATATCTATTTCATATATTTATATCTATCTATCTATCTATCTCATATCTATCTATCTATCTATCTATCTCATATCTATCTATCTATCTCATATCTATCTATCTATCTATCTATCTCATCTCTATCTATCTCATATCTATCTATCTATCTATCTCATATCTATCTATCTATCTATCTATCTCATCTCTATCTATCTCATATCTATCTATCTATCTATCTCATATCTATCTCATATCTATTTATCTATCTATCTATCTCATATCTATCTATCTATCTATCTATCTATCTATCTATCTATCTATCTATCTATCTCATATCTATCTCATCTCTATCTATCTATCTATCTATCTATCTCATATCTATCTCCTATCTATCTATCTATCTATCTATCTATCTATCTATCTATCTATCTATTTATCTATCTATCTATCTCATATCTATCTCATATCTATCTATCTATCTATCTCCTATCTATCTAGGTCATATCTATCTCATTTCATATCTTTCTTTTAATGTGTTGACTGTAAAGTAATAATAGTATCCTAAAGATCTGGATAGTAATAGTAGATACATACACTGTGACCTCTATCGTATCTAGGCATGCAGTCCACATTGATTTTTGATGATAGTCCTTTGGAGTACAGTATGAGAGTAATCCATCAGAGCGCTCAACGTGTCCAGAGACTCTGTAACTTGAAATGTTTCTACTTCAAGAGGTCTGGGAAGAGTTGTTTGATGAGGTATCCTATGTCTTCTACATAGCACTGAGCACAGCGTGTGTAATTTTCTATAAAGGGTATTGAAGAGCTCAACCGATGGTTGTGTGGAGAGGCTGTAACCAGTACTTGGAAGCAGAATTGTTTGGGGAGCAATGAATAGACTTCAGTACATCCAGACCTACTATACTTTCTGCATGACTATAATTCTTTTTTTGAGGCATTAATGGCTTTTAACTAGTGTTTTTTTTGTATTTATTGCACATTATTGTAGTTAAACACATTTACCAACACTGTTTTAAGGCAGTTTCTGCTAGTCTTACATAGATTTATATTTGTGTGCATTGGAACATAATGTAGATCCACTTGCTGTGCTGTGACAAGCAAAGTGATCCCATGAGTGCCATCCGCACTGGCACAAGACTATCAATACAGCCTCTAGTTCCAGTCAAATGACCAATTACAATCCTGTTTGCACAGTTCTTATAAGCCTGTGGTGGAATCAGCATACAACTGTGTAGAAGTTGGGTACTAAATCATAAAGTCAATTATATTTGATGCCATGATGATAGATAGAAAGAGTCCAAGTTGGATGGAAGCAGGTAATAAATCATGGATGAAATTACATAAAAACATAGAAAATGTTATATTAGCTACACACATATATAAGAGTACATAAAAAAATAGCTAACTTCAAAAGTTTTGCACTATGCTAGTTAAAAGTGTCTTCAAGGAGTTATATATTGATATCCTATCAACATCAGATTGCTGGAGGTCCACATCCCAGAACCTATCCCAATCAGCTGTTTTCAGGAGTCGGAGTGCACTGGGACTAGCAGAGCTCCATACATTTTGTAGTTACCGTGAAATTCAAGATCAGTCCAATTAAAGTAAATGGACTGAATTTGAAGTCAGTGGCATTGAGCTAGCAGTACCATTTCAGGCCCCTGCGTAATAAATGAAGCTGTGCTAATTTGGGGGCACCATGGCTGCTACAAACTCTTGATTGCCAATAGTGCCAGGAGTCGGACCACCCCTGATCTAGTCTTGTAGACCTATGCTAAATGTAGGTCATCAGTTTAAAAGTCACGGAATACCCTTCTAAAAGTCCAATCTTGTAAAAGATGTACTATACTATATCAAAAATCTAAAAAAGGTTAAAATGGTCCCTCTGCAATGAGTAGTTGAAAGTTGCTGAGACCCTGATTCATCGCCACTGCAGGGAAAATGAAGCATTACACAGCTTTTAATGAAATCAATGGGGTTTCTAGGTAATGTACAGAAATGATAGAAAAGGGAATGGTCTTTGTTGTCCCTGCCATCTGTGTCCAATAGATAAAGGTCTTCAAGGAAGGATCCCACCTATTAACTCAGCTCGCCCTAATGAGCTATTTGAAAATAGGTTTTCTAAAATAGAGTAAGTGACCCTTTAAAGAAAGCTCAGAAATGTTGTCTCTAAGCAGTCATTGGATGGGGAGCTCATCTGCTGGCCCACCCACTGGCATGGTAGGTTGGTTTCGACAAGACATCAAACAGACAGCCATGTAAATAATTGGGCTGGGTAAAGGGACCAATGGTCAGCCAATGAAGGGGTGAACATTCCTTAGTTGGCTGATCATTCAGTCCCAGTGAGCAAAAACAAAAGTTATAAGGCCAGCCTATAGGTACGAATGATCTTATTATTAATCATTTGTCCCCATAAACCTATTCTAGGTCAATGTAAAAGAAAATTAACCAGCGATGACCAAATTTGTGACAGTCAGCCCTTGTTACATCAGGCCAAAAACTCAACCAGTGTAAAAGGTCCATAATCTACAAGCCTGATCTAGTAGCCTCACTATTGGCATTAGTCTTGCTCAAAGTTACATATTTTTTTTTATAAGCATAACTTTTTATATGATTTTATAATTTTAAGGCTTAAGAGGGTCATGGCATCTCTTGACCTCTATAGACCATAAGGCCACTTTTTCTCGAAACAAAATCAAAGCTGTAAAATAAAGTAGAAAGAGACCCAAAAAATAATTCTATACCTCAGAAAGATCTACAGAGATAATGAGCAAGATGAAGAGCAAAGCAAACTGGAAATATAAGGCTTAATTAATGCACATAGTGTCACATCATGACAGTCACATCACACCTTATTGCAGCGTTGTAAAACGTCTAATAATGTCATTAAAATTAACACCATTCAGATATTTTTGGATAATTATGAGCCAGTAATGTTTTGTGTAAGCGTTAAAAACCAAGTGTATCAATGTATTCAGACTCCATTCATGAGCAATTTACCTTTATTGTACTCAGCTATTGGAAACAATGGATGAGTGACTGTCTGCGGCCCAGCGTGATGTATACCGTTCTCACACTTGTATCGATTTGCAACAAATCCTGTTGGCGTGTTCATTGTTTCAGCTTAAGAAAATAGTAGAATTAGTTTATATTAATTACTTTGTTTTGGTAAAAAGGTATAGGTATATAAAAAAGGGTTCTCTATTGTAAAATGTTCATGGACCTCAGACAGTTCCTTTTTGTTAGAAATATAGGGACCTGCATAGTGAGTGGAGAATATGGGAAAAAGGAAAACAATGAAAGGAATTGTGTCACATTGGACACTTATCCCCTTTTCACAGAATAGGGTAGAATTGTCTGAATGGTGCAGGTCTGATCAATGAAGCCCCCCAAACATGAGAACAGGGGTCCACTGTACCTCAAGTAAATGAAACTCTTAAGCATTAGAGATGAGCGAGCATGCTCGGTAAGGGCAATTAGTCGAGCGAGCATTGTCCTTAGCGAGTACCTGCCTGCTCGGAAGAAAAGATTTGGGTGCCGGCGGGGGTGAGCGGTGAGTTGCGGGAGTGAGCAGGGGGGAACGGGGGGGGAGAGAGGGAGAGAGAGATCTCCCCTCTGTTCCCCCCGCTCTCCTCTGCCGCTATCCGCCAGCACCCGAATACTTTTCTTCCGAGCAGGCAGGTACTTGCTAAGGACAATGCTCACTCGAGTAATTGCCCTTAGCGAGTATGCTCCCTCATCTCTATTAAGCATGTACATTGCTGCTTCAAGTACTGCTAGAGTTAGCCAAATAAAAGCAAACTCATTTCAATGGGCAGTTCCATTGAAATTATAGGACCAACAGCACCCATGCTCAGCTGTTGTTTCATTCATTTTGGGGTACATGGGTGGGTTGATCCCTACAATCAGAAACATACCACCTATCCTGTGGGGGGAATAAGTGTTTAACTTGCACAACCCCTTTAAGCATTACAAGATGCGCACTAACGTTAATAGGCTGTCTGTGCCTTAGATGGATAGGCTGATTCCTCCAGGAAGAGTTGCCTTATGTAACTGTTCTCCAGTCTTGATAATTGAGAATTACAACGGCTCCCATCTATTAAAGCGATTGTACAAAGATTACAAGTTATCCCCTAACCACACTGATGAGGTCCCAACTAATCTCGAGAATGGACATCCCATTTCCCATTCTGCCTGTACTGAGGGGGTTGCTCATCCCTCCACAGTTACATCAGAATGAATGGAGTGCTAATCAAGCATGCACAGTCAACTCCATTAATATCAATAAGGCTGATGGAAATACCCAAGTGAGAGCTTGCCACTTGGCTACCTCCTCATTCCAGTGAATGGAGTGCCAGCACACTTGCTTAACCAGCATTTCATCCAGTCCCCTCACTTCAAGAGGTACAGTAAGCTCACAATGAGAAGGGACACAGGACCAGCAGTAAGACCCCACCAATCCTGGTACAACTGCTTCAATTAATTAAAATTGCAAAGCTGACAGCCTCTTTTAGTCAAATGGTCAGAGATAAACAGTTTTATTTCTATTGGGTATTCCCCGATGCAGATACAGTACTGTGTGTCCTACCTGCATTCTTTAATATAGTGGTACTGTACTGAAACAATAGGCATAGCTAGCAGAATGTATACTCCCCAATGTTGGAGAAAGGCATAAAAAGTCATGGTATTTAAGGACAGGACAGGAAAGCAAACAGCATTTTTGCCTTGAGAAAGTTGATGTCAGTACTACTATAAAAGAAACAGTAACATAGTTCTGCACAACGTTTTATGGCAATGTAAAAGCACTCCACTTCTGCATTACTCTATTCCCCATACAGGTGCGAACACACATGCATAGTATGTATCTAATAAAAATGCATTTCTTACTAGGGGACTGGTGGGGAATGTGCCCCGGGTGCTAGGGTATCATTCTACATTGGCATTTAGTGCTGAGGCTAAGGGAATGCTATGCTACAGCTCATTCAGAAGAACCATTGATGGAAAACCCAATACATCTTTTTTTTTCTTTTGAATGACTTCAGTATCTTAAAAAAAGTAATAAAGTAATCTTCAAGATACATAGAAGTGTTTTATTAGAAACACAATCACCCCGTCCCCTCCAGTCTTGATTATCACTCTAACATGTTCTTTATCATGGTAATATGATTTCTTATTGCCAAAAGGCATCTGCAATCGATCATTTATCTATATTATAACCAGGTGATATATTTGGTTTGAGTGATTGATTGATGTACGGCAACTGCCATAATTGGTACACTTGTAAATTCAACTTTCCCATTTCTGTCACGTTTCAAAAGAAATTTACAGCTGGAGAAAGGTAACAAAAATCAATATTTTTTCATGACTGCTTGCAGCTATATGATGTGGCTCAGTGAGTTGGTTAGAAGTACTCATCAAATCTCTTCTGATGGCAACAAAATGGCATAAAATAGACCATTGCCGAAAGCATTATATACTGAATTAAGGTGTTCTGTCACTGATATTTTCATTTGCTTTACCTGTCTGTCTGTCTATCCATCTGCTATCAGTCTGTCTGTCTATCCTGAAGTTTCCAGAATTGTATTCCTAAGGAGTAATTTCTCAGGATACAAAGTTGATATTTTGTCACACCATCCAGTAGAAAAATATATAGATATTTTCATCGGAGATTATAGGCAACAGATGGCTGCCGGATGGCATCCATCAGTGGCATTTTTTCTTCAACATGTGAGCCTTCTTCAGCTTAATGCCACTCATCTGGATAGGGTATGTCGATCCAAGAGAAATGTTAAGGAAGGCGGTCACATGTGCATTTTTTATATGTGAATACAATCTGCACCTGTAAAAGATAGGACATGTGAGTTCCAATGCACCCAGTCATTCGATTTTTTTCTACACGCGTTGTGCGTTTCCCCCCCCCCCCCCGTGCCTATAATGTGTGAAAAATTTGCTCGTCTGACGGAGCCCTAAGAGAGTCTATAAAAGTTATGTCTAAATATGGCCATCAACCAGGGGATAAGTGAGAATTTTCTCACTATTCGTCTTTTTTTAGCTTACCTAATGGCCGTTTTACATAGGGTGATTATGGTTCAGAATCATTCAGATTCCTGCACTACCTCAGGAAAACTAAATGACGAGCCGTTCAGTGTTAACAGCAGTTGTTGTTGGACTGCTGGTCTAGCTGTAGCGATGATGTGCCGGACTCTCGACTTGGCCTCAGGGGTCATACGGGTAGTTAGTGATGTCACTGCAGCAGCACCAGAAAACAGAGACGGAAACACCGAAACAGCAGTGTTGGAATGAACTGGCCAGTTATGCTTCTAGAAAATGATACCAGACTTTAAATAAATTGGGGCACAAGGCTCAAAAAAACTCTTTAAAACTTGACAATCAAGCCTCTTTCACATGACCGTATGCGTTTTTACACTCGTCCACTTGTGGCTAAAAATTGCATGGAAGAAGAATAGCCACAATCAAGTCCCGATCTTAATTAGTGTTTTTCATCCATTCACAAGGGCGGCTGCGGCGTATTGGCAAAAAAATATGCTGCAGTGTGCGAATCCCTCGGTCGGAAGAGATCCTCAGAATGACTAGGTGAAGGTAAAGTCCGGGGTGACTCCACAGGTGATGTCACATCATGACGGTTTATTGGCAGACTGTTTTTGCAGGGTGGGTTGCCATTGCCTTCACCAGTCATCTTTTAACACCTCCCCCCCCCCCGCCCTTTCCGCAGCAAGCTGGGTACTACTAAGGCCTCATGTCCACGGGCAAAAGAAGAATTAAAATCCGCAGCAGATTTTAACTCTTCTCCTGCCCGCGGATCCGCATCCCATAGGGATGCATTGACCACCCGCGGGTAGATAAATACCCGCGGATGGTCAATAAAAGTGATTTAAAAAAAAATGGAGCATGAAAAAATCTGGACCATGCTCCATTTTCGTGTGGGTCTCCCGCGGGGACGGCTCCCGCGGGCTTCTATTGAAGCCTATGGAAGCCGTCCGGATCCGCGGGAGACAAAAATCAGATTTTACTCACCCGCTCCGTTTCTTCTCTTCACAGCGGCGCCATCTTCTCTCAGTCGCGGCCGGATCATTTTGCTTCGGGCTGGCGCGTGCGCGGGGCACGTCACCGACGTCATCCTGCGCATCCGCCGGGCCGAAGAAAGCAGATCCGGCTGCGACGCAGAGAAGATGACGCGGCAGCGAAGGAAGGATCCGGAGCGTGCGGGAGGTGAGTTAATTCTGATTTATTCTTATTTTCAGCGCTCATGTCCGCGGGGCAGGAGGGACTCGCTGCAGATTCTCCATGGAGAATCCGTAGCGGGCCTGATTTTCCCCGTGGACATGAGGCCTAATGCTTAAATAGAGGCATCTGTCATCTTTTCTCAGTAATGGACGCAACTAAACTGCATCCCCCTCCCTTTTTTTTCAGCTCCCATAGGAGTCTATGGGAGCTTCCAGCGTATCTCAAAAAAAGATAGGGCAAGACCTATCTTTTCACATGTCGTATAAAATCGGTCACCATTTTTGGTCACCCATGTGCTATTTTTCCCAGCACAATTTTTTTATGTGCCTAAAAATCGCTTACCCGAATGAATACATTGGAATCCAATGCTTCAGTTGGTCGCAAGTTTTTGACACGGCTCCAATAGCTGCATATATATGACCATGTGAATATGGCCTCCAAAAAATAGTAACATTTTTGAACATTTTCGATTTTCAGTCTGAAAAATAAAAAGGAATACTGTTCTCAAGAATTATGATCTCTCAGGAAGCTCAGCACAGTGCAAACTCTAGTTTTCTATTCAGTATATGCCTGTAAACTTAGACATAGCCCTTAAGTTATCCTAGCTGGATATTAATATATGGTAAAACTCAGGTAATTAGTAGTAATTAATGTTGTAGAAATTTCTGAATTCTTTCTCGCAGACATTTAATTAGTTACAATAGGGGAATACAATGACAGGCTGTAACCATGCTGAAGGTACATCACCCGCAGGGTCTACAGGGGAGAGGAGACAAACCTTCATTTGTCATGTCTAGTGAAGTGCTACGCAGAGAAGAAAACATGACCTGTGATTTCTGAGGATTAATACTGTTTGTACATTGGAACATTTTATTATGTTTTTAAGACAGTTTGAACAAAAATTTTTTCAGTAATAACTATTTGGGTTTTTTTCCAATCGGATACAGAATGGTAAAAGAAGGAATTACCTTGTTTAAAAAAAGATAATATAGACAAAAACCAGACTTGTTTCCAATAGCAGCCAATCGGATTTCAACTTTCATTTTGATGAAGAAGAATGGTAGGCAGAAAGAGGCCAATTGCTTGGGATAGACAATTTCTTCATTTTTCCTTTCTCTTATTTTTTTTTTCGTTTTTTATTCCATTGAGTTTGATGTTTTGTAAAAAAAAAAAGTCCGTACCGAACCCAACGTGCCACGGGAGTTGTAGATATAATGTTACCAGTGTTCATTTTTTGCCTTCAAAATGCCCGGTAGTACACAGAAATTTTGTTGCAACCCGGGTTACAAATATGCTAATAAAATTTTAAAAAATGAGCAGTAAACATGATTGTTCTTTTTGCAAAAGATGTAGAAAATACGATTTAGCTGTTTTCTATTTCTATTAGAGATGAGCAAGCGTACTCGGCCACGCCCCTTTTTCGCCCGAGCACTGCGATTTTCGAGTACTTCCGTACTCGGGCGAAAAGATTCGGGGGGCGCCGTGGGTGAGTGGGGGGTTGCAGCGGGGAGTGGGGGGGAGAGGGAGAGAGAGAGGGCTCCCCCCTGTTCCCCGCTGCTACCCCCGCTCCGCCACACCTCCCCCCGCCCCCCGGCATCCCCCGAATCTTTTCACCCGCGTACCGAAGTACTCGAAAATCGCGGTGCTCGATCGAGTAATTACTCGAAACGAGTAGGTTCGCTCATCTCTAATTTCTATCCGTTTCTGACAATCAGAAGGGTTCCCACAATGATCCCTAAACCTTCCCAGGTTTCTTAATACTTGAACACCGGCCATTATGGCAGTTCATACCACAGGAGGGCTACAGCTTCTTGGGAAATTAGAACATTGGCAAAAATATAAGTTCAAGGCTGGCAAAATAAAAAAAATTCAAGTGCTAAGTTCTTCTATGTCATTTATAAACCTAAATCAGGTCTATCTTAATGATAGGGATTGGTAGGTGACCCATGACCTTTAAAGGGGCTATCCAGAGAGATACATTTATCCTAATCTAGTGTGGGTCTAGCGGTGTCAGCATCTTCACTTCCTCCTGATTCAATGAGTTGATCACATGGTATGGACTTCTCATTGTTGGTGACTTTATCACAGGCGTTAGCTGACTGGTTCATTTCAATAACAATAGTTGATGCAGAGTTAGAGAAGACCACTGTCTTAGTTATTGAAATGAGCCAGCCAATCCCCTTCAATGATATCCCTAACAATGAGAGGTCCATACAACATAACCTCTGGATATGGAGGGGCTCGCTTCTCTGGAGCCGGACTATATTGGGGTAAGTATATCTTCTGAGATAACCCATTTAATTCTTGGGGCTTGGATCATTCTTAGTCCACTTCTTAGCATCAAATCTACTTATTAATACCATTATATGCAGACTTAAAGATACATTTTTGGGCCCTTGTAATGGAGCTTCTCAACATTCAAATATTTTTAGTACTGCCTAATCTCCTGATATTATGGGCCCCCTCGACTCCATGGAGCAGATAGGACTGTAACCTCTGCATCCGCTATAGGTATTCTCTTGCAGTAGTCCTCTGCTATAACATTTTAGCAAAACATGGCAATGGGCTCTACTCTCTGCATATTGCGTGTGCAAATTTTTTGCACGCAAACACGACCGTGTGAAGCCGCCCTTCGAGGCGGATTTGCTTGTGCCATATTTTTAGACCACATGGGAGTCTACACTAGGGGTATGCTCATACCAGGCAGATTTCTTGCAGGCATTTCTTTTCCATTCATCTGAAAGAGGTTTTTCATTAATTCATGCACAAAAACAACCTGAGGGCTTCTTAACATGAGCGCGAGCTTAAAAACGCTTGCTCATGCACACCATTTTTGCGGAGTGAAGAATGTTTTTTTTCCATTCATACTTGTGCAAATACTGAGCACATTTGTGCAGACAGTGCTCATTGACATGGGCAAAGGAATCATCCCTGCCTGATTTGAATGGCTATTAGGCCAAATTAGATGCCGGTGTTCATAGATATGCGCAGTATTTTACACATATCCGCACCCACATATGTGCACATTTGCACACCCCCATAGACTCCTATGGGGAACTTTGGTGCACAAGTCCACAAAAGAATAGAGCATGCCACTTTTTTTGTGCAAGTGAAATATGCACAAAAGGAAAAACAGTGATAATGGACAAATTAAAACAATGGTCTCTATTTTATGCGTATGGCGCGCAGAAAAATGCTCTGTCGATAAGCCCTTATTCTAATGAAAGGAACAAAGTTTTAGACTCAAAAAATTGTGATTTTATCAATTGATATTCTGGTCCTTTTACATTAGACGACTCTTGATTGCTTAGTCCTCTTTCAGATGAGCAATGTGATTTTCACCCGCCCGCATTGCGGATGAAAACTGCATAAACGATAGAAAGCTGTGACCAAGTCACAGCTAAATCTTGCATTTTCTCTCCCATTCACACGGCCGGGTGTAGCATGTAGACGCAGCAGCCCGGAATTACTTTGGCTTGGATAAATCCTTCAACTGGCTCAATATAGGCAGGTGACATAGTTTAGCAGCGCTAGCCGCTGCTAAACTCCCTCCCCCTTCCTTTCTTGGCAGCTCCCATACAAGCCTAGAGTTGGAGATCACTTCTGTCTGCCCACCTATATTCAGTGAAAACAGGCAGTTGTTCATACTCGTAGATGAATGACTGCCTGTTCACTTGGGCCAATCCTCCTATGCCTCCATGAACTAAACAATTAACAATCAAATTATTGCTCATCGTTCAGTTGCTAGCAGAATAAGTTCAGTTTTGCACAATTCAGTGACAAACTGAATGCTAATTAGTCCATGTGAAAGGGCCCTTATATATAGCATTGCTTCCGCTAACAAATTTCCTTGACACAGAATTAATAGTCAATGATGTCATTAAAATTAATTTTTATTTCAATATTTAATTTTAAGTGTCAGAACATTTCTTCTCTTTCCTTGATGCCATTTCAAGCAAATTAATATTTGCCCCAAATTCTCTTTATCTCTTATGACAATTGGGAGATTAAATCCTTCACCTTGCATCCTGCAGCCAGCACAACTTCCCTTCCGAAGAGACTACAATGACCCACACCTGTTCAGAACAGATGTCAGATGGTCAAGGTTCCTTGTTCTCCAGCATCACCCTTTCACATTCTCTATGTAAACACTGTTAGTAATCAATCATCCTCTTCAGCCCCATGCTGATTGCTGAGCTGTGAACCAGAAATTCAGATTCATCACTCGTGCCTCATACAAAGCGCTCGCTTGCCCTTTATCATGGTGGTGTAGATATGATTACAGACAAACTGTCACACTGGGGCTAACTGCTGCTCAGCACGGCAATTACAAGCACAAGCTGTCTACAGGATTTTCTCTTAAGACATCCAAGCATCTTATATTGCTATGCAGAAATAACATAACTGTGACAACTCCAACAGGCAAGTAGATTGCTTCGAAGACCAGCGATCAATAAGTAATCACTGGAAAGTTCATAAATATTGTAATGGGGTTCTGTTCCTACGACCCAAGTGGTTAGCCACAAGCCTGTAACTGGAGGTAGGGGGAGAGAGTCCTTAGTGGTTCAGTTTCTGTATGTATTATGTTCTGGTTCTGTTTTAATGGTATCAGATTGGCTCTGGTGCTGTATTTATGTTGTGAACTGGTTTTATAGTTGTTTTGATGTATTTATACTATGGGTTTGGTTCTTCGGCTGTACTTATGTTATGAGCTTGACTCTGGTACCATAATTATTCACTGAGCTGTTCTAGTGTGGATATGCTGCTACCTTGCTACATACTACACAAGCAGAATACAAGCAGACTGCTAATCCCTGCAAAATATATATCAAACTACTAATAAGCACTTGTCCGTCCGTGCGTGAGTGAGGGAGTTACATGCTCCGCCACTGATCATGTGATGGTAATGTCATCAAAGATCCTTCATCCCAAGTTAGTGAGTTACATGCTTTGCCCCGATCACATGATAGTGACATCACAGGTCCTATTCCATAGCAACTGAGGCGGCGGCGAATTTGTAGGGGATGCATAACTTACTCACTTGGGATGACCTCCAGATGAGGGACCTGTGATGATGTCACCATAATGTGATTAGGGGGAGAGCATGTAACTGACTCACTTCTGATTATCAGGGGCGGAGCAACAGTGAGTGATTCAATCTTTGCCCCTAATCACATGACAGTGACAACTTCAAAGGTCCGTCATCCCGAGTGAGTGAGTTACATGATCTGCCCCCGATCACATGACGGTGACATCATCAAAGTGTCTGTAAGCACGTGGCTGCTGTCTGGTTAGGTGTTCATTTGTATTCCATAGCAACTGAGGGGCTAGTAGGGGATGGAATACTAACAAACACCTACAGCAACCGTTTGCTTACAGGACCAGTGTGCGAGGAGTCCAGGGTCAGAAGACCAGGGGTGTGATCAGTGTGTGCAGGACTCTGCTGTGCTGCTTTTTATCCCTGTTGTATAAAGAATGTATGTAGCAGAGTTGTATGTGATGTACATGTAGCAGTGCTTTGTGTGTGTGACATGCATGTAGCAGAGCTGTGCATTGCGCCACCAGAAACACTGGTACTATATAATTTCCTAATAATTACTTGTATATATATTGGGTAAGGAGTGGTAAGAAGAATTCTACAGAGGGTACCCGCCAACCTGAGGTTAGCCCTGTCTGTTCTTTGCAAAAGGGTTTCTTAATAGATTTTAAATTTATCGTTAAAAGGGTTTTCCACATTATTTCTTGAATTCCTTTTGCTGTGCCCATAACTATATAAAAGAAATATATTCATCGTGGCCCCTATGGCATCTGACAAGTGATGTCACCCGTCGAGAACGTAACTTCCTGGTGATGCCCCGTAAAGCTGTCATGTGGGCTTCTAATGACATTCCTTTCTGGCCTTCTATTGTCTAAAGTGGTCACATGGGTAAACAACGCACGTCACTGCTGCAGCCAATGTGAACAGAAGACCAGAGGACTGGAGCTGGTGGCGGGGAGCAGCCTGCAGCAGTGTGGTGAGTATCAGTGTTGTTATTTGATGTGTGCCTCTTCTGACCACTAGAAGGTAAACCAGATAGCGCCTCAGGGTTGACATTCAGTGGAAATCAACACTATTTTGATCCTCCAATACCCGGGGGAGAGCTGCAGAAATAATTGGGGTCTCTCATAAGAGAGTGGTCCCAAAGAAATAAAATGCAAAAGAGCTATCAGCAAACAAAATTTTCTGCGCTCAATAAATAGTGTGTAACCACAAGTAGTGATCTGTCAAAGAATATATAGGAGTTACACTTACTGAGGAGGAGGGGGGTATGATGACCATGAGCCCCCTCCTTGAAGTGATGACTCCTTCAGTCTCCAAATAGATGTTTACCACACGTTTTAAAAGTGAAGCAATAGCACCTTTAATTTCAAACTTCGCTAAAATAACAGGCGACGCGTTTCAGTGCACACAGGCACCCTTCTGACCACTGACACCAATGTGTGTAATTATCAGAAAACCCCATTAATATATGTTCCAGAATTGTAGCTCAACCCGAGCAAAAATTCAACTTGCTGTACTAGCCCTGTTTTAGATGGGTTGTATAGTTTAGGAAAAATGCTTTCTCCTAAGAACAACACCCTACCTATCCTTATGTTATATGCGGTATTGCAACTCAGCACCCTTCTATTCGCCGAATTTGAGCTGCAATATGAAATGTAAGCCACTGAAAGCTGTAACATTGATACCAAAAGGAAGCAGCCATTTTTTTTAAGTATTACAACTTCTTTAAGTATCTCAGCCAAAGCTAAGGGGCATGTTGGTGGATCAGGTATCAGCGATAGCTATTTTATTGATAGATGGTGGTCCTAGGGGCGGAACTAAAATCTATTAGTCATTTATCTACTATGCTATACAATGCGGAAGAAGGAAAACCCTTTTAAGTGACTTAATTACAAATTTTACATTGGACACTACCGCCGTGTTAACAACTGCTGCAACTACTGCCACATGTGCAGAATACAGAGCAGAATTTGACTTGTCATCCAATGCAAAGTCATATGAGTGGTTATGTGACCTAGTCATGGGACTGCAATGACAATATGAACCATTTTAGTATTGCCCATTACAGCAGCCCCATTGAAAGGAATGGCAGAACGAATTAATGCCATTTCCATTCATTTCAATGGGGAAACTGGTTTTGACATACGAGTGTTTTGGGTTAAGAACTTCATCACAGAATGAATTAAACTCTTAACCCAAGGCACCACTGTAATTGTGAAAAATACAAATTTTGATATTCTCTGTTTTTTTATTGGAACTTGTCCTAAATCAACACCTAGATAAAGGTCGAAATGTTATGAATTATACAACATAACTAATATGTAAGGCCCACTTTTTAAAATTAAAATGGTATCTAAATAGGGATATGAATATTAAGCCACTATATAAAGTAGAAATGAGCGAGCGTACTCGCTAAGGCAAACTACTCGAGCGAGTAGTGCCTTATGGGAGTACCTGCCCGCTCGTCTCTAAAGATTTGGATGCCGACGGGGGAGAGAGTGAGAGAGAGATCTCCCCCCGTTTCTCCCACTGCTCCCGCCCCCCGCCGGCACCCAAATCTTTTGAGATGAGCGGGCAGGTACTCGCATAAGGCACTACTCGCTCCAGTAGTTTGCCTTAGCGAGTACGCTCGCTCATCTCTAATATAAAGTTTTATGAACTATCGCTGTATTTGAAAACTCCAGCTATGTGTCTTCTACTCAATAGCTTCCAAGGTAAAATACACAGTAAATAACAAATTTGTCAAATTAAAACTGCAAAAAGAAATAAATAATTCAGTGTGGTTTCAGACACAACTATCAAATAAGCTCTTTGCTTAAAAACATTATGTAAAATGAATGAAGAGATTAACAACTTTATTAGAGGGCAGGACATTAATGACTCATTTCAACGTGGTAACTGATTTGATGGTTGTACAAAATGAAACTATTTGTCATGGAAGAAATTGCCTTCTTTTGCCATTCGGTCAACAGTCATTAAAATTCTTTACATTTTCTGCGACTTAATCAAAATGGAATATTATACTAATTATGGGTATGGAACATTTTGAGGAATGTTTTTGGTAAACTTTTAGTGTTTTTTTTTCTAGTTGGCCACAGTTGATCGTGTCCTATTTCGAATTATACAGAAAGGCTGCAAAAAGATGGAGCTATCCTGAAAGTAATTTCTAAGAAACATGGGGTTTTGCTGCTCTTACAAAGCTCACATTGGTGATTGATAAGTGCATATGAACTGGTATTGCCCACCCAGTGAATGCCTTGGTTTTGGGGTGGGTGTTATACTGAATTCAGGAGAGAGTACTAAAAAACTGGGAAATGTCACAACCCTTTGCAACAATAAGTACAGGACCAACCTGGCTTCTCTTTCATTGATATAAAAAATAGAAAATAATGCATTTCGAGGACACAAGCCCTTCTTCAGCACTGATGCTTACACTGTAATTTGGCTGCTGAGAGTGTAGAATACTCAACATGTGTCCTTGTCTTCATTGTGGTCGCTGAGCCCTCTGGTGTCTTAAAGGATCTAGTACAGATGTACAAAAGCAGGTACCAACACTTGTTCCCAGTGTCATTTGTTGGTCTGTATACCAATAAAATGGAAGTCAGGTTGATCCTGTACTCAGTGCTTAGCATTATAAAAAGGTTGCACCATTTCCCAGTTTATTAGCACTCTCTCCTGCTCAGTATTTGGAATTACAGACAATGTTTATTTGCCATCTGAAGGTCATATAAAAATCAGATGATGACAAATGGAGGGAGGGTCTGTTATTAAGAACCATCATGATTCTCTGAAATGATGGGACTGCAAGTGTTGACCCCTTACTGTTGGATGGATTTGTCTGAATATCAAAACCTCCAACACAGTGCTTCTTTGGAGATGTCAGGTTACTTCCTGAGAGGTCCTGGTTCTTTATTAAATGTTATTGTCTCTTTGGTCTATGAAGTATAACAGGTTACAGCTCATAGACCTCCAATAATAGATAGGTGCTATGTGTTCCTTCTAAACATACCCCCAAACTGCAGAAACTACTTCTGTCAAATCAACTTTTGGTAGGTGGCACAATGTATGTATATTTACACTTAGTAAAATCTTATAGGTTAAATATCATTACAAGAATTCTTGACTATTAGAAGTCTGGAAGTGGAAACTGACTGACTATGTGCAACATGGAAGGGAAGAGTAGCCATATGGTGAGCTGCAACATACATTATGTGTTTACAGACGTACCAGAGGAAAAGCCAAACTTCACCTGCCAGAAATGCAAGTTTGCGTCTCTATTAGAGAAAAAGGTGCAATGTCTTCAGGAGAGAATAGCTACATTTAAACTCATTAAGAAAGATGATGATTTGCTTGACAGAGCAGAAGTAACTCTTCAGACTGCTGGAGGAAAATACATTTTCGGTGTACCTGTAGAAGCAGAGGAATGGAAGCATGTGACCCCAAGAAGCAGGAAGATCAGAAGACAATCAGCACTCATACTGCTCAGGAAAAGGTACCAGGCTCTGAATCAAGACAGTAACAAAGAGATACATCAAGAATTGACCTTGCCCACAAAGTCTAGTAAGCACTCAGAATCTTCCTGGATGGATGAAAAGACATGTTGTTGTGAAGAAGAAAAGAAGAGTGCTGATTGTGATGGATTCCCTACTGAAAGGAACAGAGGCAGCTGCCTGCAAACCTGACATAACCTCTCAAGAGATTGCACAAACAAATTTGTGTCTGACAGGCTGATATGCAAAACCTTTACGGAGTTATGCTATGTTAAAGTGACACTTGTCAGATTTCCAAAATTTGGCCTGGTCATTGAGGCACAAACAGGCTTGGTCACTAAGGGGTTAGTGGAGGCAAACATGTATCATAATTATACACACATATGTATATATATATATACATATGTGTGTGTATATATATATATATATATATATATATATATATATATATTTGTGTTTGTGTGTATATATATATATATATATATATATATATATATAATACACACACACATATATATATATATATATATATATATATATATATATATATATATATATGAATACATATTGTATAGCTTCATTATAAAATTATTGTGTTCCATCAGCAAAACTATTTCAGCTCCACACAGGGCATTGAGTTAAATATTCCCTGTTATTGATACAGATTGTAAATGCTTAGCGATTAAGTTATTCTTTAGTAGATATTTGGTAGGAAAATGTAATTTTGTATAGAGAAGTAATGGTGCTGAGTGGATAATAAGATTCAGCCGGCTGCTGTTTGCAGCCCTATACCATATGTCTTTTAAAACTGTTGAGATTTTGTGAGGTGGTTCCTAGGGCAATGGCGTCATGTCAGCTATATATCACTGAAATCACTGGTGAAGCGATGCAATCATAGTACATAGATCTTCAGGTACTGGTTAGGTGCTAAACAGGGTAATTTAATGAAAAAGGTGTATTAAGTCTATTGTACATGATTTATTGTTTTAATTTCTCTCAATATATATATATTTTTTCTTCAACATTGCTATTGGCTGATTTTAGTCTTTTGAATTTTAGCAAAATCTAGTTCATTTTTACACACACATTCACCCAAGGCCAATAGCAATGATGGTATTTATTGTGTTGCTTGGTATTTCAGTGCTGAAGGGGTGAATACCATACTTCACAGCAATATATTTAATTATGCATTTCTGAAAATCATTTGCGCTTTCTTAATACGAGTGATATTCCGCTGCAGGCCAAAAAGGCTTCTCACATCTGCTAGCCACTTAACATCCCCTCCTTCATTTCAAGAATCTTTCTTAATTAAATAAGAGCTTGGAGTTGTCATCTGTGAACTAGTGTCTTCAGAGGGACAAAAAAACCTTCACACTGTTTTATATATTAAGAAATTAGTTTAAGAAAGTTCGGGAAACTTTTTGAAATTGTCTAATATTTGGATTTAATCGAAAAATGAAAAATGTATATGTTAAAAATTCTAGATCGCTTACAGCAAGATAATTGATATATTTTATTTAGATAACGAGTCATTTGCTTTATATTTGTAGCTTTAAATTAATTATAATTTAATCAACTCTAAGCGATCAATTATTTTCACTTATCTTAGGAACCAAAAATTCTACAGTCAACTCTATAGGTTGGTATTTAAAAATGTTTTACAGTTAGTTTTAATATATATGGCCAATCTAAAAGAGTATATGGAGTGCTTTAAACATATTATTTAAGGTATGATATGTAGTAGGTGCTGACCCAGGGAATCATGAACATGGGGAATTTTAATAGCAAAATCACCACTACTTCATTTCTTTAGGCTAGTAGTGTTCAACTTTTCAACCATTCTGGAATAACTGACAAAGATGTTCTTGTCATGGGTAATAGAAAATGACTTCAGCACAAAGTAGTTTCATGAAATCCATAATTTTTTTATACTGAGAAGGAATCAAAAATGTTCTTCATGCATCGAGGTCTCACAGTGACTTGCTTATGGTCTGTGTTGGAGTCCTTTTCCATTACCATTGAATCTATTTGCTGCTGAAACGTTTTCCTCTTGCACCTGGTTGACTACGCCAACATTCTGTCCTAGAGATTTCATATGTTTGAGACACTATGGTGGTGACCACTCTTTTCTCTATTCTTCAGTGTTCTTCTCATAGGCAATCTCTACTACCCTCTCAATCCTTCTGTAAAAATTATATTACATTAGTCAAGTAACTGGGTCTAATGATTCAGACTCAGTAATTGTGGTCAGTACTCTAGTTACCATCACATTTTCCTGTAAGTGCTTACATTAGTCCTTTATACAGGGGGAATGGCTTTTGAGTTCATGGTAGAGTGGTGGAGATACTATGCACTGTCCACTCTATCACTCAACTTGCCCACAACTCACTTGTTACTCAGCTATTTACTTGACCTATGTGTTTAAACTCGTCAAGTGGCCAAGCTTTTCCTGACTTGCCTGTTGCTTTTAGGTACACCTAAAAGGGTTTCCCTAAGACTGTGATCCACTGTGATGCCACCAGTCATAAGAATAAGGGTTCTGCGCCCTCATTTTGCCTTATTATGTGGCATTTAAGCCATGCATCTACGCTGCATTCCATTCATTGTCTATGAGGCAAAACGCTGTTCAGGGTGGTAACTATAAGGTACAGACTTTGCCGTTGCAGTCTGGCCTTCGATCCACAAGGTACGGTAGGGAATAAAAGTCTCTTTTGAATAAATTAGGAAAACAGTACCATAAATGACATATGATTGTTGGGAGACCCTGTTATAGATTTTGACCTGGTGATTAGTACACTAGCTTCATATTATGCCTTTGGCTAAATTTGAGTCAAGGGAAACTAATGTACTCTATAGTTAACGTCATATGAATGGTACATCTTTACGGTAAGGAAAGGATTAAGGGCAGGCAGCAGTTGGAAAAGTTATTCTAATATTATCATACATCAATTGGAGAGCCTCATTTATCAAACTAGTCTAACCACAAAATTGACCTTGCCGCCCAACCAATGATATGCAACTTACATTTTTTTTTCAGAGCAGTTTAAGCACCCGAAGGTTGAGCTCTTCTTGGTTCCAATGGGCAACAAGGACAGTTTGGCTGTCAGACAACTATGATAAATTAAGCAGCGTATGTTTTCATGAATGCATCTTGATTAACTATGCAACTTGCTATAAGCATGGGGAGTCAAAGAATAATTCATATTTAGAAGCAAAGTTATTTTTCCATGATTATTATGAAGAGGAATGCATTATTTGCAAAATATTCAAGGTCAAGTCATTGAACTTTTCGGATAACTTTTCTTGTAAAAGATGATACAGCTGCTGCTATGCTATCCCGAGGGATGACATAACACTACTTCCAATTTACAAATATCATCATAAATATTTTTCTGCTTTTTTGATATTTGATTACTAGTAAAAAAAACTTAAATCATTAAAGCTATTTGCTTCGGAATTTAGCTGTTTTCAACCCTAAAATATAAAATCATTTTCTGCGAAAATCAAGTATAACATTGAAATAAAATTGATCGGAATTAGCAATATAGATTATTTTGTTGAAGACGTGACATTTTGGAACAAAAGATGAATGAATGAATGAATGAATGAATGAATAACTGGACGGATTGAGTGAGCAATGAATACACATGTTAATCTGGCAATAGAAATTGTAATAGCTGCAATTACCACATTTACTTGCTGTAATTAAGTACACATCCTCCCAACTGCCCAAAACTGGGAGCAATCTTCTATGGCATCCAACTTCTTGGGTTCAGCCTTTCTATCCTGTTCTCTCTCATAGTCATATAAGTATTGTTACTGTCACCACGACAGTTAATATAGGTCTGTTGGGAGACTAGACTTCATAGTCACTGAGGCAGGAAGCATTGTAATTCAACTATTATAGACTAGTTTGGCTTATTTAACTTTTGCAAAAAGTTTGGCTTGGTCCGCATTAGTTCAAACCTAATCGAAAGCTCACCCAAATCCCTAAAACTGGTGTATAACACTGTTGAAAAACCATAAAAGCCATGTAAAGTGAAAATGTTATACGTGGTTTTTATAGCTCTTAGACAGTGTTATATTGCAGTCTTTGGTAGTGGTGAATTGAACCAGTAAAGACCAATGCCCTAAAGAATTTCCTAAAAGCTTATTTAGGGCTCATGTCAAATGAAACTTTTAGCAAAGTTTGACCTGAAACAAGGTTCTACTGGTTTGGTCTGCTCAAAATTATTATAGATCATTAACATTTTATAGGATCCCAATGTAGAAGAAAAATTAAGGGGCTGTGGTGCTTACTGGAGTACTGCTACCCCTGTATAGTGAGTATATCTCTGTTTGACACTGTGCATTTGTTAGTGTTGCTCTGTGGTAGCAGACACAGGTATATGCATATCAATTTCACCATGATAGGTACTGTGGTAAGTGTCATTTTGATGATTGTTGGGAGTCCATGAGGTTGGAACTCATAGCAATCAGAAATTGATGGCCTATCCTAAGAATAGACTATCAATGTAAAATCCATGGAAAAGGAATGTAAATGCTTTTGTTACTTACAGAATAAGTAATGTGAATGCTATCCAAGTTTCTTAGCATAAGCATTACTTAAGGCCTTAGTCACACGGGCGTTTTTTCACGCGATTTGCGCATCGCATGACGGATGCGCATGCGCAAATCGCGTGACCGGCGCCGAAAAATCGCCCGAAAATCTGCTCCTAGCCGCGTTTCATTAGAAACGGGCCGGAGCTGTCCCGCGCATTGCATTCAATGGAGCTGGCAATACAGCCGGCTCCATTGAATGCAAGCGCTGCGGGTGAGTGTGGGATGAATTGTCGGGAAGGGGATAAATATATAACCCCTTCCCTGCAATGCATCCTGAAAAGTGAAAAAATAATAAAAAAGGATGTACTTACCTGCTCCCGGCAGCCGGAGATCCCCGCGGCCGTCCTGCAGTGGGTGTGAAGGGGGTGTGACTCAGGCTTGCCCCTGATTGGCTCAGCGCTGAGCCAATCAGAGGCAAGTCTCAGTCACACCCATTCATGAATTCATGAATGGGTGTGACTGAGATCAGCCTCTGATTGGCTCAGGCTGAGCCAATCAGGGGCAAGCCTGAGTCACAGCCCCTTCACACCCACTGCAGGACGGCCGCGGGGATCTCAGGCTGCCGGGAGCAGGTGAGTACATCCTTTTTTTTTATTTTTTCACTTTTCAGGATGCATTGCAGGGAAGGGGTTATATATTTAACCCCTTCCCGACAATTCATCCCGCGCACGCCGGCAGCCCATTGCTTTCAATGGAGTCGGCTGTATTGCCGTCTCCATTGAATTCAATGGGCAAACATCGTTCTTCTCTGCCACAGCTGTTCCAGCTGTGGCAGAGAAGAATGATTTGTCTTCTATATGTTCTCAATGGGGTCGGCGCTGCTGCCGCCGGCCCCATTGAGCGCATATAGAGAAGAGAACAGGAATCGCAGATCGCAGATAGGTGCGATCTGCAATTTCTGTTCTCTAATTTATCGGACGAGCGCATAAAAAGCGCTCATGTGTCCGATACCATTGCAAAGCAATGGTTTTAAAAAATCGCCGGACGCATGCGCATGCGCAAATCGCGGCAATAAACGCCCGTGTGACTGAGCCCTAAATATGTACATGTCTATGAAATTTGTCACCTTTAACCCTTTCCAATCCACTGTCTGACGTCTGAAGACATTATGATTTAAGGCTGTGCATCTCGGATGTTGGAAGATATCTGCTGGGGTTCTCTTATTGTATATTGCCAGCCTCTCTGCTGTTGGAGCCTATCCAACGTGTCACCTCATGCAGTACTGGCGTTAGCCAGCAGATAGCGCTGTTGTATAACGGCAGAAAAAGAGTAATCCCCCTAGGAAAACCAGGATACAAATTGGATTGGAAAAGGTTAATAGTTAAGTAGATTCTTAAGATGTTTAAAAATGCTGGAGAATGACGCAAGATGCTAGCAGTGGGCTTAAAGGAGTTTTAGAGGCAGTGCCCACTGTCAGAGCTGGGATACCTGGGGGGTTGGAGCAGAAGCTGCTGCTCCAACCCCTGTATGGTGGCTGGTGCTCATAATTGCAGGCACAGCTCTCATTGAAATCAATGGGAGCTGTGCTTGCAATTACAAGTTCCTGCCACTACACAGGGGTCAGAGCAGTTGCTTCCGCTATGACCTTCATGTATCCCGGAACTGACAGCGGGCGCTGCCTGGAAAACCCCTTTTATCTTATATTTCATTCACAGCGGTTATTATCCCTTTCAGCTCTTAAAGGTTAAAGACAAGAAATACTATTATCATGCACACTAATTCTATATATTTTGCTCATATTACAACTTCGAAAAAAATCACAAATTATAAGTCTTTAACTAATGCTGTGAACTTCTTGTCCATTTGTAAAAATGGCACACTTAATGTTGAACCCCGACTATCACCTCACGTGTGCTAATAGCACTGTAATTTCTTAAATGGGTCTCAGACATATTTAATGGAAACATTTTGATTAAGGAAGCAAAATTAACATATTGAACAATATTCCTTAATGTTGGCATTATCATGCTTTTAACTCAACTAAGTGCTTTATGTGCTATTTTTTTATTTTTAGTTTAAAGCAATTTTTATAGCGATGACTTTTTTCTTCTATTAAACTTATTATTACTGTAGTTTCCTTACTGTTACAGCAGCTATAGTTGTGAAATAAGGAAAAGGAAAATCAATTGAGGGTGTCGAATAAAAAAAGTCAATAAGTTTTTGGTATTTCATCCTAGTGGTAGGGGAGAGAGACAGAGCATTGAAAGAATAATTTTCAGCAGTAACCATTCAATTGCAAGTTAAATGTTAATATACAACCCAGTAAATAAAGGCTTAAGGGTGGCTCTACACTGGACAACTATTGTCCGAATAGTTGCTCGATGGAGAGAGGTGGCAGTGGCACACAACCGGATGATGAGTGATAATTTGTTCACTAGTTACTTTGTTTCAGCTCACCTAAAAAGCAGTCTTTGGTTGATTGTCATCTGCTGTAACGAGGCAATCATTGTCTTTCAATGACTTGCCCAATGTTCTCTCTCTCTCGGAACTTGATCAACAATTGGTCCATTTAAAAGCACGGAAAAAAACCCAGTAGTTTGTACTGTAGGCTAACAACTTGGTGTAACGACTATTTCCAGCCATTATTCCGATGGTAGTTGGCTCTTGTAAAGCTATCCTAGCTCACTAGTAGGTTTAGATGCTTCGACCACACTGTGCTGATGCCCTTAAGTAGACATTAACAATCTACCGAATAAAACCTACAGACATACTGCAGCTGGTGGAATTATTCACTAGTATGATTGTCCCCTCTGCTTCATTTTGAAATAGTGGGTTAGAAGAAAAGCCACAAAGAGTGGAGGACAGGAGAGTATTTTTTCCTTTTTATTGCACCAACATTTAAATCACTTTATGGGGTTCACAGAATGACTGTCCATTCACAAGACTGAATAGTAATTTTTGAACATTAACATAATCAAATGTAAAAGATCTCTAGCCTGCACCTACTCTGATGTATATTTAGTTGAATTTTTGTGGAGTGCTCTCCTAATTGGAATTTTTTTTAACTGAATGGTATAGTTTGAAGCTCCTAGGCCATGGTGTTCATGCCATACTAAAGGCCCATTTACATGGGACGAATGTCGGGCAAATGATGCCTGACACTCGTCCCCACATATACTCACTCTCATGCTGTTGCATGGGTACTAGTATCACTGGCTCGCTCACAGAGTGCCAGCAGGAGGATGTGGAGGCTACAGGAAATTTCACTCCTTACACTCCCCCGCCCCTCTCCATTGACCTAACTTAGGGGTCGTTCAATACTGAACGGCTGCTATTTACACTGAACGATTGTCGTTCAGCTTATCATCCATCGTTTATGCTGCATGGTCCTTCATTGAGTGCTGTGACCAATCACAGGCATCCCTCAGCTGCCATTCAATGAATGGCTGAGAGCTGCCTGTGATTGGCTGAGAGCTCAGGCAATCAGATTCAGTCCTTTCAGCAGAAGGGGATTTTACATCCCCGCCTGCTGAAAGAGCTTCAAAACAGTGCAGGGAGAAGACAGGCTAGATGTGCCTGAGTCCTGGCAGCCGAAGAGAGGTGAGTATAATTTTTTTTATTTTTAGCACATTCTAGGGATGCTTTTCAGAGCAGGGCTTATTTTTAAAGCCCTTCCCCGAAAATCCCTGCAGTGCTTGCCAGCAGCCCATTGCTTTCAATGGGACTGCAGAAGTTCCAGTCCCATTGAAAGCAATGGGAGAACATTGTGATCCGCTGTCACAGCTGTGACAGCTGTGGCAGGGGATTATTTACTCCAGGCAGTGATGAAGAAATCTTCTGCCACAGCTGTCACAGCTGTAACAGCTGTGCCGTGGGATTCTTTACTCCCCATGGGAAGTCCCCTTGTCACTGAGCACTATGACAGTGCTGTTACAATGTTCACTGACAAGCCAACTCCCCGCTGGGGAATATTGACGAGCACCATGGACCTATGGTGCATGCATGTCCTATGTTTTGCAGGTACGTGCGTTTGCATTCCTGTAAAGCACGGACATGTGAACAAACCATAGGGAACCAATGTTTCTAATAGGAGCGTGTTTTTCTGCGCACAACCATACGCACATAAACACGCTCATGTGAAGGCACCCTTATACAGTGTTAAATACGTGGCTCTTTCCATTTGCATTAGACATCTTCCCTATCCTCCATCTAGGAACCGAATAGGACCCCTAGATTTTGGACATGGGGATACCCCTATTGGGGTAATCACCTTGATTCTAGGCAGGGTCAGCCACAACAAAGTTGGTTAGGGATATCTTTCCCATTCCCACATTTCTGTTACTGCTACTTTCCCTATTTTGTGTTCCTTGCTTTTTGCTAATACATGTCTATATTTCTCCACTGCGGAGATAAACTACGTCTTGTTCTCGGGTGTTGGTGTCATCCATGGAGGGTGCCGTACATACATTCTGCACAAATATAACACTTTCATTATATTTTACCCTAATTCTAAAATAAGCAATTTGGTTTAGCATCTACTACTGAGCTAGTTAAAGTACATCATTACATGCGTATTGTAATTCTTACTCCTGCATACAGTACATGTGAGGTAACCATATCTTTAGCTGTTGAAACTCTAAAACAGCATATCTTTAAGTTCCTTCATTTGTCTGCTGCTTCAGAATTTCTATGCATAATGAAATAGAAAAAAATGAAGCTCAGTATGTGTTCTACTCACATAAGATGGAATTAGGGTATTAGTGTAATGTTGCAGAGTTGATTCATGGGAGTGTGCATGCTGAGTTTTGTATTTTATAGTGATTAACAAAAATTACAACAAAATGTTTTGTATGCCTTGGATCTTTTTTTGTAATACTTATCTGTTACATACTTAAATTTAAGAGCAAATCTGCTGCCAGCTGTAATTCAAAGTGCTTGGAATAATGTACTGTCATTGAGTTCATACAGTAGATGAAAAATACTGTTCATTATTACAGATATTCACCATGGTACCATTATAAATGTAATGATTATGGCAACGATTATGATATCAATTGCCTGTGTTCTCCTTCCATGTACCAGGCATAGTTTATTAATCAGTGGGGAAAAGTAAAGGTCCTCCTCACCCTTGAATATACAGCATTTTAAGGCCTCGGTTAGACGGGCGTTTTTTTCGCGCGATTTGCGTATCGCATGACTGATGCGCATCCGCAAATCGCGTGACCGGGGCCGAAAAATCGCCCAAAAAAAATCTGCTCCTAGCCGCGTTTCATTAGAAACGGGCCGGAGCTGTCCAGCGCATTGAATTCAATGGAGCCGGCAATACAGCTGGCTCCATTGAAAGCAATGGGCTGCCGGCGATCGCACGATTAATTTTCGGGAAGGGCTTAAAAATATAAGCCCTTCCCTGAAATTAATCCAGAAATGTGTAAAAACAAAAAAAAAATATATACTCACCTGGTCCCGGCAGACGGAGTTCAGCCGCGGCCGGCCGGCAGTTCTCCTGAACTGCTCTGAGTAGTATTCAGCAGCCGGGGATTTAAAATCCCCGCCTGCTGAATGAGCTGCCTCTGATTGGTCACAGCCTCACCAATCAGAGGCAGCTCTCACTTACCCATTCATGAATTCAGGTAGCTTTACACAGGACGATTGTCAGGTGCGTAAGGGCTTGACAGTTGTCCCAATGACTATCACTCCTGTGCTTTCACACAGGAGTGATAGTTGTTAAAGGAATGGAGCGGAGTGCCCTGGAGATCTCTTCCAGCTGCTCAGCTCCATTTTTCTTGAACAGGTAGTTGTTCATAGATGAATGAATGCCTGTTTACACAAAGCTGATAGTTGCTTGGTCGACTAAAAAGCAAGTGACTCCAACAAGAGAACAACTTTTTCCTGTGTAAAGGTATATTTAGCCATTAAGAGGGTATTCCCATTTCAGTAAGTTATCCCTTGACCGTAGGGGATAACAGAATAGGGGAAAACTTGCTGATGGGTGGAGGTCCCACTGATGGGGCTTCCACTGCTCTAAAGAAATCACACCTGGTGAGTCCTGAAATATTGAAAGTGGCGGCCATGCACAGATGTCACCACATGATTCTCTAGGACAGTTGGAGATATCCAAATCTAAGCACTCTGCAATTACTGGAAGTCCCAATGAAGTGAATGGGACTACCAGAGATTGCCAAGCGCTTGAAATTAGATACCACCCTTTAAAGTGAATGGCATAGTGGCATGCATGCACAATCACCATTGTTAAACTTGAGGGACACACTGGGAGCGATTTCCTGAGTTGGGAATATGCCTTTAATAACTTTTAATAGCTCTACCTTTCCAGATAAGTACTATGAATTCCAGTGCTTCATCTCTTGCAGGCTGTAAGCCAGTGGTCCTCAACCAATGGCTTGAGAGCCATATACGGTTTGCAAACTCCTGTTGTGTCTTGCCAGAGGAGACCTGCATTATGGTCCAATGCACTAGATGCAAAATGACATTCATAATAGCAATATTACAGATGTCTCTTAGATAGAGATGAGCGAGTATACTCGTTTTGAGTAATTACTCGATCAAGCACCGCGATTTTCGAGTACTTCAGTACTCGGGTGAAAAGTTTCGGGGGGTACCGGGGGGTGGAGGGAGGCGTGGTGACGCGGGGGGTAGCAGCGGGGAACATGGGGGAGCCCTCTCTCTATCCCTCTCCCCCCCCCCACTCCCCGCTGCTATCCCCCACTCACCCCCAGCGCCCCCCGAATCTTTTCACCCGAGTACGGAAGTACTCGAAAATCGCGGTGCTCGGGTGAAAAAGGGGCGTGGCCAAGTACGCTCGCTCATCTCTACTCTTAGACCCAAAACAGTGCAATTTAGTATTAAAATACTAGTGTCAAATTCGTAATTTGTTGTTTTTCTCCACTTAATATGTTTACATTTTTCACTTCAATGTGATACACAAAGTTGAATGTTGCTCAAAAAGCATAAAAAGTTAGGGGCCTCTGCTGTAATAGCTCATGCTTTAGTGATCCATTTACGTTGCCAATGTCTAAAATGAACTGATAGTACCATATAAAATGAGCTACTTACAGAGGCCTTTTGCTCTCACAGATTCATAGGAAATCCATTAGGAAGCATATTTTAGCATGTGCCATTGTATGCCAAATTACAAATATATATATATATATATATATATATATATATATATATATTGGAGTATTGATTTGAGGGCAGCACACAGATTTCTATGGATCAGTAATATGGAATTGTCGGGCTTCTCTGTGAAGCAATATCATTTCTCGTCTTGCAGTCTTGTGTTGTGCACGAGCCCCGAGTCAACCACTAGCCATGTAAGAATATACTATACTAAAGGGACTTCTTCAGGACATGAAATATCCTAATATTTTCAGTATTATGAAACTTAAGCTGTGTCATCAGCATGACAAAGAGACTGGAACACATGATGTCTTTTACTGTTCTCCTGCAGAATGTCTTAGTAGCCATTTTTTTTTGTCTTCTTATAGCGCAATTATTGCATGCTAATATTATGGAAAGATATGTTCTCCTTGAGCTTCTATTCAATTGTTGGCATTCATTGGTTTGTGGAGTTTACACAAAGCTTCCGAAATTGGAAATTTTCAGTCACACATGGTTTTACGCGTTTCATGAAGCAAGAAAAAGGATTTTGTTCGCTTTTGTAAATTGCGGAGACAAAGAGAAAAATACAAATTCAATCCATCAGTAAAAGTACTGTAACTGATTTAGAATATCAATTATCTATGAACAAGATGTCCCAAACTTAGTGAAATGTCAAGAGACTTGCTCTGGAAAATAAAACCCTAAGAGAAGAAAGACAGTTAGACGCGATTCACATTCTTCATAAGACAAATTCTAATTAGCGCTATATTTTCTTTTTTTTTTCAGCACCAAGGAAAAATTGGAGTCAAATTTAATGTTGGAACAGATGACATCTCAATTGAAGAAGTTAATGCAATTATTAATGATGGGAAGTATCACGTAGTACGATTTACAAGAAGTGGGGGTAATGCCACCTTGCAGGTCGACAACTTGCCTACAATAGAACGTTTTCCAGCAGGTAACAATACTTTATTTAACAAGTCATCATTTTTTCTATCTCAGCAGTTAACTATAGTAAAAAAAATAGTAAAATGATAATTATTATTATATTAGTGACAGTAGTAGACAACCATAAGCGGTGCTAAAAATGTATGACTTGTGGATAGGCTGCAACCTTTTTTTTTGGAACTGCATATTAAGTTTTTATGGCTCATGGAAAGGATTTGACAAAAGGTATAATTATGCAAAATTGGCAAGGACATTTCAAAAAAAGTTACAGAAGTTTATATCTTTTTGTTATCTACTTTTTCACAGGACTTAAAGGAATTGTCCAGTTGAAAAGTATTGATGGCCTATCAGCAGAATAAGCTATTAATAGTTGATCAGTGGGTGCCTGCCATCTGGGACACCTACCGTTCAGATGTTCCATGGGCTAGTGTGCTTTTAAACTGAGCTGATTTCTACAGGAAGCAAACAGCTCCATTTTCACAACAGTGCCCAGGTTTGGTATTGCAGGCAAAGTTCCCATTAAAGTGAAAGGGAACTTCGACTGTAATAGCAAGCCTGACCACTACAATGAGAATGAAGCTGTTTGCGTCCTGCAGAACGCAGCTCAGTGCATGAGAACAATGGTCTGATGAGCAGCTGATCTACAGGGATACTGGACAGTGGACCCTTGATGATCTACTATTGATGGCTTGTCCTAAGGATAGGCTATCTATAATTTACAACTGGAAAACCTCTTTAAGCCTCTGTTCACACTGGTATTGATGAGGTCCATCAAGGATTTCTATTGGGCTTTCCGAATAGTATAGTCTGAAGTGATATTCTTGCCATCAAAAACACTGCAAGCCTGATAGAAGGCTGTTGGGCACATTTAAAGTTAATAGGGTCCTATGAGATTTTCCAGTGTTTATTAAAAAACTAATCCAGTATATATGTTATGGCTCCAATATAAACAGAAGCCACGACACTAGTGTGAACAGAGCCTAAAGGCCGAGCGAAAGCTTGGACCAATGTATTTAATGAGTGCCCTGTGTAAACATCTCAGATCAGTTGTTGGCTGATTGCTTCTTTTATGTGCACATAAAAATACTCGTTTGTCAGCAGCACATCTCCCATGTAAGATGGAATGTGCTTCCAACAATAATGGAAATAAGTGTCTGCCCTAGCGATCATAAGTCATGAATAATTGTTCATGTGGATGTTCATCCTTCAACAATTGCCCATTGTGAAAGGTCCTTAAACAAATGCCGATTGGCTTGCTACATATCATCGATTGGTGCTCATTATTTGCAAAATACTGTATCTGCCCATGTAAAAGGATCTTAACTAGAGATGAGCGAGCACGCTCGGTAAGGTCAGTTACTCGAGCGAGCCTTGCTCATCTCGAGTAACTGCCTTCTCCTCTGAGCGTGCTCGGGGGCGCGGCGGGTGGCGTGGGGTAGTGGGGGGGGAGACAGAGAGATCTCTCTCCTTCCCCCCCTACTCCCCTCCGCTCTCCCCTTGCCGCCCCTGCCGCACCCCCGAGCACGCTCAGAGGAGACAGCAGGTGAGCAAGGCTCGCTCAAGTAACTGACCTTATCGAGCGTGCTCGCTCATCTCTAATCTTAACATATAATTCTAGCAATAATATCCTGATATTTTTCTAGGTCATTTATTGTGCATTGTAGATAGAAATGATCTGCCACTTTTTTACTCATCCTGTTGGCTATTAGCAATCACATCTCTACTTTAAAACCAAAGTTCATGATCTAAAAAGATCAAAATTGGAAATTTTCTTGAAATATCAATGGGCGCCCATGATACTGTACAAAATGACATATAGATTTGGATATACATTTTCTTAGGACACCTATATTCTAATGTTTTGGCAGATAAATTACAATGGTGTAGAAATGCCTGAGATTAACCAGTCTGCTGTCCTGCCATAACATAAGGACAGTTGAAAATGTTGGAGGCAGTGCCTAGAGACTGTTAAGGCTCAATTCCCCTTCTCTGTGGTACCCTTTGGTTCCATTGACTGCCCACCTGTCCTCCAGTGCCTCCTAGTCAAGGGGAAAAATGCTCTTTCAACTGGAGAGATCAATAGACATGCATCAGTCATAACATTAGATAGCCCTTGATATCATTTGTGAGTATTGTATAGCTTTAATGGAAATTGAAGGGTAAATGTGTAAGCAGTGAAAGAGGCATGCCCAAAAATATTAATTTATGGATTTGTACACAAAACATAATAAGTCAAATTGTATTCATATCTTATTTCTTGCTATATACCTAAATGTCATATAAGATCATTATTGAATTTGTCACTATGTGTTATTTCATATACTATTTCAATGTGATAATACATTGCCTTTATGTTATATACTTAATACTGTTTAACATGTTATAGATTATTAAAGAGTTTATAGCCTGTTGCAAAATTCAACATTTGTCAACTGCGAAAAAAAAAACTGCAAAAATTTTCCCGACCAGCTCCGTTTTCCTATGGAGGGAGTCTGGGTGCTTTTATGCCTTAGAGCTACAGTACTAAGCTTTTTTTTCAGTTTTTTTTCAATGCTGTTGTGATGTGTCAAGCCTGTTGTCTATCAGCCTTGGGCAGCGATCCTTCTCGCTTAATCTCTTCAGCCTTAGCTTAATGTTTCATGCTAATATAGCTAAGGACAGTATATGACCCGCTTTCCTTAATTTATAGAAATATACTAAATTCCATAACTTCTAGGAGCTTTGGTAAAGTTTGAACCTTCTTTCAATTAAACTGGAAATGTTGTTTGTGTTTTATAAAATTGATGTTTACAAGAATGACGTTCTAAAATAATTAGTTTTCAGAACTGAATTAATAATACTGATAGGTCGTAAAACTCTCATGGTATACTGGGCTAAGAGAATGTATCAGGTTTTTATTATTGTGATATTTAAAATATGTACTTGAAACAATATCATTATCTCTAATCTGATTATATTTTCTATTATTTTTTTTTTATTCTGTATTTCCAATTATATGTGGGTAAATATCTAACTTTAACTATCACAGTTCCTTAGATTTGCTTTAAATTACCTATATATATATATTATTTTTATTTTTTTAATTCTATCAGAAAAAAATCATTTATTTCTATGGGAAACGCGAATAGGTCTCTGTACTGGGAGAGGGAAGAGTAGCTAAGAGTAGTTAAGATACCCTCATCACATATCGTCAATGATCCAATTGTGTGCTATCTGCCTTAACCCCTTGAGTGGCACGCCCGGAAATTTTCCGGGACGAGCTCCACTGCTCATAGCGACATAGCCCGGAAGATTTCCGGGCTATGTATCACTATGGGAGCGGCAGAGCACAATGCCACAAGCTGTGACACTGTGCTCTGCCTGCACAGACCCACAGAGAACAAAGTAAGGGCTTTGAAAAACCAGCAGAAGATATTGCCGATCTGCCGGCAATCTCCTGCTTTGTTTACAGGTTGCCATACAGACCATCGGCTTGTCAGAAGCAAGCCGATGGTCTCTGTGGCAGGGAGAGCTTGGTGCTTGGCTGTCAGAGGACAGCTAGGTACCAGCTCTTACAGCAGAGATTAGAGAAAACCTCCGATCTCTGCTGTGTTAACCCTTTACATGCTGCAGTCTATGTAACTGCAGCATGTAAAGGGCTGTCACTGCAGCATGTAAAGGGCTGTCACCATCGGACCCCCGGAATGTGATCAGGGGGTCCTGATGGGTCCCTGTGGAAGTCCCCTAAAGGGACAAAAAAAAAAAAAAAAAGTAAAAAAATTATTAAAAAAAATAAATAAAAACACTTGTCTCCCTTTACTTGGTAAAAAATCAAAAATAAAATCACACATGTGGTATCCATGCGTCGTAATGATCCAGAGAAGAAAGTTAATGCATTATTTAACCCCTTAATGACATGGCCCCTTTTTTTCTTTTTTCCCCATTTCTTTTTTTCCTCCCCCCTGTTTAAAAAATCACAACTTGTCCCGCAAAAAACAAGCCCTTATATGGCCATGTCAATGAAAAATGAAAAAGTTATGGCTCTTGAGACGCAACTGCAAAATTAGTTGAAATTCAATGATTAGACCATTTTAAAAAACCTGCCCTGGTGGGCACGACAGGGTGGTAGGAAACCCGCCACTCAAGGGGTTAAAGGGGTTTTCCACTAAGGTTGGGACATAGACACAAAAATATCGATAGTGTCGATTATCGCTGAACAAACTATCGATTATTGTAAAATATCAGTGCAAAACTATCGATATTTGATATATCGACTTTTTAAAATGCTGTATAAAAATAAAACTGGTCTAGGGTTAATAAAGCAACACAATTTGGATCTTTGGGAGTGCAGAAAGATGATTGGAGGTAAACACACTGAAACAAGGAACTGCCAGCTACAAGGAAGCCAGAGGATGGCCGCTGGACTTGACGGGATGTGAGCATGGTCTCTCTGTGTGTTTGTGGGGCTGCGTGCCCTGCATTTTTTCAAGCTGCCGCTGAGGGACCAACGGTCTCCATGGCAGCTTGTAAACAATGCAGGGCCTGGTAACACGAATGCAGTATCCCGAACGCAATGGTAATTGCGTTAGATGGTCTCCTATCTTTTCTATGGACATTGTATTCGTGTTAGACGCTGAACGCACGACATGTCGCGTCTACTTTTCTGGACGTGACCTTCATGCGTTCAGCGTAGCCCTCCATCTGCATGTGGAAGTGCTTTCATTTAGAAAGCTTTGCCCACAGCCATCGCGTTAGACTCAAGCGTTCAGAGCCTCGTCTAACGCCATGAACAAACACATATGGAGAAGGGGCCTAAGACCCCACTTCTTCTGAGAGTCGTTTTGCCCGGAGCAAACCTTATTGATGGCAAAGAGTCGCCTCACACTTTCCAAAAGTTTCCAGAACTTGTTTATAAGTTCATTAGTGCCTGGAGCAAAACTCCATCCTGTACAACACAAAGGAAAGGGCAGAATGTAAAGAAAGGAAATCTGGTCACCAGACCACAAGACACGCTTCTTCTTTACAAAAATCGATATTATATCGCCTTAAACTATCGATGTTACCGATTTATCGGACATAACAATGACTATGAAAAGTATCGCCAAAGCATTACTGATATTTCGATATATCACTTTTCGATGTCCCAACCTTATTTTCCACAATGCTATTGATGATCTGTTCTCAGAATAGGTTATCAAAAGTTGATTGGCTGAGGTCCACCACTGTGGACCCCAGCCAATAATCTGTTTCCGGGACCATTGTCAGTATCGCAATACACAGGGTCAAAACGGAAGCAGTTGGCTCTGACCACTGTGTAATGGCCAGTGCTCATAATTGCAGGAGCAGCTCCCATTAAAATCAATGACATTTGTGTCTGCAATTACAAGCGCCGGCCACTACACATGGTTCAGAGCAGCAGATTCCACTCCAGCCCTGTGTTTTGCTGTGCAGACAGAGGGCACCTGATCAGCTGGAGTTCTGAGCGGCTAACCCCAGCTGATTAACTATTAATGATTTATTTTGAGAATGGGTCATCAATAGTATTTGCATGGAAAACCCCTTTAAACTTTATGGTAAAAGCAAAACACTTGGCCATAGTGAGAACTGCGTTATTTCACATAATTTTCAGGTTCTGTAGTGACATTTAATACTAAAATATCATCACATTCTTTTATAAAATGTATTTAACATAAGAGCTTACCTTAGTATAAAGGGGTTGTCTCTCGATTAAATATGGCATTACTCTATAAATATAGTACACAAGAATATATCATTAACACTTTTTAAATTGTTACTGTGTGTAGATATGGCCATTATATACTTGCTATGGTAACCAATGCTGGTTTTTCATTCCCTGTCAGAATGTCAACCTAATTTGTCCAATGTGTAAATAATAAACCCAAATATCGGATCAGAAAGGGCTCACCGTTCTGCAGCTTGATACTTCCATTGAGATGTGTTAAGGGGGTCTGATGTGGAGACTTGATAAACTGCTAGCTCACTGCTAGCTAATTTGTCCAATGCTGGAGAGAAGAAGCCTCTTCTAGTATGCTGGTTCTTATTGGCTGGCCGTTACAGTATATATAGAAGTAGCAATTATCCAGCATTCCAGGAAGTCCAAATAGAAAACTTAATTAAAGAACAATTAAAATATCCAGGATCATGTCAAAACTTGAGTGGTTACTCCAACGCGTTTCAGACTCACATGCCGTCTTTACTCGTGGCATATGTGAACTTAGTACTATCAAAGTATTTAAACAACCAATAACATTGACGAATGCCTCGGGTTTAAATAGATTTAAAGGGAACCTGTCACCTGCGTAAAGCACTAACTCATGGTGCCTGTTAGGTGAGGTGACAGGGAGCCGGGTGTCTATACAAATCTATGAGGGAGCACGTACGGTAATCTAAAAAAAGGCAGATTTTCAGCCAGCACATCGAGTTCTCAGGCAGCGCGGGAATCACGATGTGGGTGTTTATGAAAAATGCATAACTTAGTGGTGCTGTTATATTAATTGCAGTTCAGACCATTTTATGTATAAAATCATGTGAGATATGCCAATTATCTTACATTGGTTGCACCACCATAAAACTCAAAGTCAGGATAATTAAACACCTCAATGATGTGAGTAGGCAGAAGAACATAAATATTTCCACTCTAGCTCGACACTTCATCAAGTGTCACTTCCAAAGGCCCTTTTACATGCAACGATTATCACTAAAATTCATCCAAATGGCCGAAAATGAGCGATAATCGTTACATATAAATGCAGGCATCGCGCACTTTTAGTTAAACTTAAATTCCATCACTCAGCCACTGAAAGACTGAGCAAATACATTCCATTTAAATGTATTTCGTTCATCTTTCAACAGACTGCACAATGTTTTTCTCGCTGCTTGTTTACACTTGCCAGGAGGAGAACAATGCAATCTGCTGGCAACCAGGAGGAGAACAATGCAATGTGCAGGAAGCTGTTTACACAGCTGGGTGTGTGTTTAAACACACACTGGGCTCAGCAAACAACTCCTGGAGGTCCTTTTACATGCAAATGAAGATGATACAGTGTTCATGGCCATTAAACTTTATGCAAATAGATCGCTAGATCTTTTAATCTTTCAGTCATTTGAAAGATTAACCTTGTGTGTAAAAGGGCCTTCAGACATCTAAAAGTAGCAGCCCTTGAAAAAGTTACAAAATCCAAATGGGTAGGTGATTTGCTTAGGATGTTGTTGAATCACATTGGATTCTCCACTTGTGCCTCACAATTTAAATCTGAAAAATGAGGTTATGCTACATTACTAGTGTATATATTAGACACTATACAGTAGATTGATTTTGTCTTGTTTTTGGAATTAGATGAATGGTATAATTATTTGTGCTGTTTTTGTACTATATTGGGCATCGTTCAGAAGAGCTTTTTTTGCGCACAAACAGATACGCAAAAAGATCACGTTTATTAGAAGCAATGGGTTCCTATTAGGGATGAGCGAGTATACTCGCTAAGGCACTACTCGCTCGAGTAATGTGCCTTAGCCGAGTATCTCCCGCTCGTCCCGAAAGATTCGGGTGCCGCCGCGGGGAGCTGCGGGGGAGAGCAGAGAGGAACGGAGGGGAGATCTCTCTCTCCCTCTCTCCCCCCCGCTCCCCGCCGCAACTCACCTGTCAGCTGCGGCGGCCCCCAAATCTTTCGGGACGAGCAGGGAGATACTCAGCTAAGGCACATTACTCGAGCGAGTAGTGCCTTAGCGAGTATACTCACTCATCCCTAGTTCCTATTGAAGCGTTTACATGAATAATTTTTAAACGCACAAAATACTCACAGCAACAAAAGATAGGACGTGTGCGGCTATGATGCACGTATCTAAGCTGCGTGCTGCGAGAAAAGATAGGACCTCACTAATCTTTGGTGCGTGTTAGTTCTCATTGACTCCTACGGGAGCTGGATTAACACACAGCACTCACCACGGATCGTGTTAACAAGCAAATTATGCGCAAATGAAGATCGCGCCTTCTGCTTCGGTCACATGGTTTTTCCACACACGAGTGGCAATCTTTTTGCACGGCTATTTGTGCGGAAAGAAAACGCGCATCTGAACAAGGCCCTTAAAAATATTTTAGATTTACTATATTATTTTAACTTGTTCTTATATTAAATTGTTTTATTATGTTACTATGAGTGCTTGATAATGGTTACTTCTATATGCGCTATTTGCAGCGGCTCTGGGTGAATCCATGCACCGGAAATTCCGTGTTGCTGCTAGCTGGAGACTTCTTTCTTTCCTGGCCTGTACACTACCAAAATCATTATGCCATCTGTATGGAAGAGGGTTCAAGGCATTGGACTGAGCTCTTGAGCGTGTTTGACCACCGTCACTGAATACGGTTAAACATCTTTGAGAGAACTACCCTGAATTGTATGGAATAACGGTCTTATAGGGGTTAAAGAAGGTGACTGATATGCATAATATATGGTGGAACTAAAAAAAAGTCACTGGAAATATCGTCTGGATAAGGGGTGGTTTTGTTAAAGAAATGGTCTTTTGGAGAGGTTTGACTATATATTACTGTAGGTGGATATCCTAAGGGAGAAACAAAAAAATACCAGAGACTAACATAAAAAGCATGTAACAAAATTATGTAGACAAAGAGCAATTTTTTTTAATTGTTCACATTAAAAATGGCTCTTTTTTATATGTTCTAACACAGTATTTTTAACAATAGGCTATTTTCTAACACTAGATTCTGTTTTAGAAGTCGTATATTGCATTGATTACTCAGTGGGCAATTGATTAAAAACATAGTATAACTAAACATAAAGAAGTGTCTAAAATAAGGATTATGTACAATTGCATTTTTAACAAACTAGATTAAAAAGTCTTAAAAAAGAGGTTGTGCCAAGACAGGAAGTTATCCTTTATGGACAGGAAATGGGTTACTTACTGATCAGTGGGAGTAAAACCACTTGGACCATCACCGATTCTGAAAATAGGGCTCCAAAGGACCCTGTGTGAATGGTTGAACATGTGTGTTGCCTCTCCATTCATTTCTGTGGGAGCACTGAAGATTGCGTAAAGGGGTTTTCCAAGGAAATACTATTGATGACCTATCATTAGGATAGGTCATCAATAGTTGATCGTCCGAGGTCCATCGCTTGGGACACCGACTGATCATCTGAGCTGGCACATGTTGTGAGCGCCGCAAATACACAGAGGTTGGAGTGGAAGCCTCCACACTGATCTCTGTGTAGTGACCAACGCTTGTAACTGCAGGCATGGCTCCCATTGATTTCAATGAGAGCCGTTCCTGCAGTTACAAGCACCGGCCACTACATGGGAGGTTGACCCGAAGACTTCTGCTTCAAATACACAGAGGTTGGAGAGGAAGCCTCCATGCCAACATCCATTTAGTGGCCAGTGCTTGTAATGGCTCAACTGATCAGTGGGGGTCCCAAGCGACGAACCCCAGCCGATCAACTATTGATGACCTATCCTGATGATAGGTCATCAAGAGTATTTCCCTCGAAAACCCCTTTAAACTTGGCAAAATTTGATGTTCTTATTGACTAGAGTAGCAGTGAACATATGCAACCATGGCTTAAATCATACAGTGACTTTTGATACTTCTGTTCTCAGGATTGGTCGGGGTCTCTATGGTTGTTCAGCAATGTCAAAAAGTTATTCCCTATACTGTGGTTATGGAATAACTTTCAGTCTTCGCCCATTTATTTCTCTAGATGTATATTTATGCTTTCTGCAGATTTCTGTAGGCATCTAAAGTTTTTGTAACATGTAAACTAGATAAACAAGTTACTATTCACTCAAAAGATAAGAACACAATAATTTAGACCTGAACAATTCCACTTTTGAGGTATCCATGGTTACCACCATTGGTACAAAATTAATCTACATCTTAGGCTACCAGCAAATCCCTTATGTCTAAAACCGAAATGCTAAATAATTCAAGTTTCTAAATTACATACAGTGTATGTAGGGTTCTAACAGCCTTCTGAGCCATCACAAATCCAAATGATTAATTTTAAGCACCATACATATTAGCACAGTGTGACTTGCCACAAATTGTTTTTGATTCCCTCTGAGAACTTTTAGAATTAAATTGTATAGCAATGACACATACTGTAAGTGTGTAATAGCATTTAATCCAGTACACTTGTACCAGTGTTCTTCATCCACTATGGCATGTGGGCCCAGCTTGACGTAAAGGAATCATAATGTTTTCTACATCAGTGACTGTATCTCATAACCAAGTCTTGAGAAGCATAAAAGAACCAAATTAAAGCACATTTTACATATTTCCTCCTACGGTCATTTTGCAACTTACTTGTTTTTTCTTCTACAGTATGAAGTTAACTTATAAGATTTTACAAAGTGGAGAACAGTTGCAGTTGAAAAGAAAGAAATACATTTTTTTTTTTGCTACAGTATACAAAATCAAAAAATATATAATTTTCTTGATTACTTAAAAAAAAACTGCTATTTTAAGTAGGCACAATCGGGCAGATTTACTACAGTAATACTGTCTTGTCTAATAGCTAAACAGTGCAAACTGTTTATCAGACAATGCAAAAAAAGTACAAAGAAGAGGCTGATGTTGAATGATAAATCTGTTTAATTTTCAAAATTTTAGCCTAAAGGCTCTTTTACGGACAACAATTAATTATCGCTCAAAATCGTTGCTTGTAAACGTGCACTTTTCGTCCATCGCTGAGTTCATCTCGTCCCCGATAAGAGAGATGGCATGCTGTGTTCTCCGCGGGCAGCACTGATAACATTCTTTCAGCTGCTGTCCCGCTGGAGAGCAATAGCAATGTATTTAGAGAACAGACCACCCGCTGTTTTCCTAAATACATGCAAATGAAGCTAGTTAGCTTCTAATGGGCTGATTAGCCTATTAATAGCTAATGCAAAATGATCGCTCAAAGCTGTCAGTTGTTGATGACTTTTGAGTGATCATCTGTGTGTGTAAATGGGGCTTAACTTTATATCAACTATTCGTTGGCGTAGTTTATGCCAGCTTTTTATCAATATTTCTTAGGCGCAATGTTGCATTTAAGCCACGCCAATTTCATGTGCCTCTACATCCATTTTCAGACAAGCTAAAACAATTGTGTAAGCACAACATTGCTGAACACAGCAATGCAACAATAACATGTGATATGCATTATTTGGGTGAGGGTAGTACAGGAGGTATGGCGCAGGAAGCGTACATTATAGGCAAAAGTGGAAAGCCATAGGGAGGGAAAGGGGGCATATTGTGGGGGTGGGGGACTAAGTCAGGAGGTTTGGTATGCTTCTTTGTAGAGATGCGTCTTTAAGGCGCATCTGAAGTTCGGTGCATTGGGGATAGTCTAGATGTTTTGGGGTAGAGAGTTCCAGAGGATCAGTGCTACTCTATAGACGTCCTCGAGCAGGCATGAGAGGTTCGGATTAGAGAGGTGTTTAGCCTGAGTGTGTTAGCAGAGTGAAGTGCGTGGGATGGGTGATGTATGGACAGAAGGGAAATTATATACATTGGCGCAGTACCGTGGAGAGCATTGTGGGTGAGGGTGATGAGTTTGAATTGAGTTCTGTAGTGCATGCAGCGACTGGCATATTTCAGGGGCATCTGAGAAGCAGCTGGATAGGAAGATGAGTCTAGCTGCCACATTTAGTATGGTTTGGAGAGGAGAGAGTCTGGTGCGGGGAAGGCCATGAAGCAGCGAGTTGCAGTAGTCAAGACGGAAATGGATGAGGGTGGCAACGAGTGTCTTTAATATGGACAGATTTTTGCAATATTCCTGAGGTGCAGGTGGCATGTTTGGGCGAGAGATTGGTAATGGGAAGTAAAGGAGAGGTCAGAATCCAGTGTGACCCCAAGGCCGCGGGTGTCCTTTCTGGGGGTTATGTTTAAAACAGTTTATATATTCAGGGTTATTTTCCAAGATAATTTTAAAATCCAACTCATTACTAAATTTAAATCCGTTTGAACTTTATTAGAATGCAACACTGTCTTTTTTTAAGCTGAACAATACATTTTTTTAATCCAGATATAAATCTTATAATTTTATTAATATATTTTATCATACTATTTAGAGTTGGTTTTAACTTCAAGTGATCACATCAAAATACTCATTCAGATAATTAAATCTTTTTGGGTCTTGAGGTACACTGAGGCCTCGTTCAGAGGAGTGTGTTTATGTGCATTTATACATCTGCACAAAACTGGGCATCTATTAAAACCCTTGGTTCCCTATGGTGTGTTCACATGTCCATGTTTTACAGGTGTGCAAACTCACCTGCAAAACATAAGACATGCGTGCACCATAGGTCTGTGGTGCATGTCAATATTCCCTGCAGGGAGTCCCCTTGCCACTGAACACTGTGACAGTGCTGTCACAGTGTTCAGTGATAAGCGGACTCCCCGCGGCGAGTACAGAATCCCCTGCCACAGTTGTCACAGCTGTGACAGCTGTGGCAGAGGATTTCTTCATCTCCATGGGGAGTTCCCTCTTCACTAAACACTGTGACAGCTGTGGCAGTGTTCAGTGAGAAGGGAAGACACTGTTCAGTGACAAGAGGACTTCCTGTGGGTAATATTGATGTGCAGCATGGACCTATGGTGAAAGAGCTTCAGAGCAGTGCAGGGAGAACAAGTGGCTAGACGTGCCTAAGTCCCGGCAGCAGTGGACAGGTGAGTATATATATATATTTATTTTTTACTACAGCTAGGGATGATTTTTCAAGGAAGGGCTTATTTTTAAAGCCCTTCCCTGAAAAATCATTGCAGGGGTTACCGGCAGGCCAATTTTTTCAATGGGGCCGCCGGCAGCAGTGGCGGCCGCATTGAGAGTAATGCTGCAAAGAGCTTCGTTCACGCATTTTTGGCACGTGCGTGGATGCGCAGATTTGTTCGCACGTGCAAATGCACGCTTGTGTGAACGAGGCCTGATACAATATTTCCAAGATTCCATCAAATCTGTTGCTGATTTTTCATCTCCACTAACTCTTCACAGCACAATTTTCTTTGGCAACAAGCAAGGTCAAAGTACTGTATGTCTGCATAGCTTTCTGGTCACTTTTTCTTTATGTAGAACCATAGGCCGGAATTTATTATGACTGGCGTTTTGTATGCTGGTTTTAGTATAATCCTACATGTTGTGCCTAATATATGAAGATAAACACATCTCTTCACGCATTAAACAACTGTCAGGGCTTTCCCTGCACCCAAAAAGAAGTCTAAGCCAGCTCCCAGCCGGAGTTGATTTCTTGTAAAATTGACACCAACTTCTGGCGGACATTATATATAAAACCATTAGGGTGGTGGTACCACGCCACCGCCTGACATGACCAACTCCCTTTTCTGCTTGTACTGCAAAAAGTTGCAACTTTTGTAAACGGCTTCTTATTTGATGACTCCTCCCAGAGTTTTGATATGGTCCAGAATTAACACGTCTTCTCATAAGGTGAAACCAAGTTCAAAATTATCCATAATTTTCTTGTCCTATACTTATATTATTTGCACGTCTATCAAGAGTAACAGAGAATCCAAAACTTATTTTTTTACTAGGTTATGTCCTACCTAGTTCTAGTTGCAATTATAACTGCTAAGAAGATATTTGAACCAAGTAGGCAATGATTAACCTCAATTCCAATGTCTTAATCCTATTTGACCACATACTGACCACGTATGACTAGATTCAATGCTTGATTTGAGAATTGGGTGGCATATCACCCACCGTATTTGGTCATACAGCTAAATTAGACGATATTCATTCATTCAGTTCTTTAATCATTGAAGAATCCTTTAGGGTGCCCTTACATACAGTGGTTGATCCAATCTAACCACATGTGGGCACTACCTGGGCTTGAATAGCACATCAAGGTACCACCCCAAAATAAGCAGTGATCAACATGTTGTTAGAGCAGATCAGCCATAGTGGCTCATAAGGGCAGGGGCGTAACTATAGAGGATGCAGGGGATGCGGTTGCACCCAGGCCCAGGAGCCTTAGTGGGCCCATAAGGCCTCTCTTCTCCATATAGGGAGCCCAGTACTATGAATAAAGCATTATAGTTGGGGGGCCCCGTTACAGGTTTTGCATTGGGGCCCAGAGGCTTCAAGTTATGCCTCTGTGCAGCATGGTTTAGGTATGGGTACGGGTACAGATACAGATAGAGGGGGGCCCCAGCTCACCTTTTACATCAGGGCCCCTGAGCCTTTAGTTACGCCCCTGCATAAGGGGAACTCAAACACTTAGATTTGCTTACTTTAACTAATATATCATGCAATTTTTCAACTTCTCTACACATCATAACATCTGAATTAGTGATCCTCACTACTGAGCTAATGGGAATTTTGAAGCCAGTGCTACAATATTGTTTCTTGTTTAATTTACAATTAGCTGCAAAGGCATTTAAAATCTATTGCACAATGCACTGAATCATTTAACACCAAAAGAAATCCCATTAGCACACAAGAGGTGAACGCAAACACTGACAAAATGCTGTCAATATTCACAGTTGCCTCCATCCTGTCATGGCATACTAATGAGGAGCATGCATATGGAAGATTAAGGCTCTGTTTTATGGCCATCAAATTGTTTTCAACATGGGATCTCCGAACATTAAAAAGAATTAGTTTTATTGCGGATTAGTGATATTAAAGGAACAAGCATGGTGTCACAGGAAATTATCCAGTATTGTTTTAATTGGATATGTCCCCACAAGAGATTCTTAGCTAGCAATCTTGCTTTTCCTATTTTTCTCTATGTAGTCTGATAAAACAGAGGCGTCCACATTGAAGACATGATTTAAAGAGAAACAAAAGAAAAAATATAATACATTTTTGCAATTACTTATTCAGGCTTTCGTGCTCCGACAGGGTTTTTATGGCTCATCAACAGTCATGGGGTTCATGACTGATGTTGAGCGAACCAAACCAGTAGAACCCTGGTTTTCGTAGAAATTTGCTGAAAGTTCTTTTCAGGTTTGTGCCGAACCAAACTTAGAAACGTTTGACCCCAAACAGGGTTCTACTGGTTTGGTTCGCTCAATACTACTCATTAACATAAAAAACTTAGAGGTCCATATTCAGTTACCCTATACACATTTTGGAGGTTTATGCCTAGTACATGGCTTCAATTCTTGTCAGTAAGAATTTTGTGATGGATGTAAGGCCCATTTAGACACAATGATTATCTTTTGAGCAATAATCGTTGTGTGCATTACACGGCAAGATGATCGCTCAGCGGGGGATGCAGAAGACAAGCGGGGCCAGAGTGCTCTCTGCTCGGAGCGCCCAGCTGTCATACAGCTAAGCGCTCCAAACGGGGTATGAAGAACACAGCTGGACCGCTCTGTTCTTCATAGCCCGACTGTGTTCAGGGAGCAGGATACAGCTGAAACAATAGTATCAGCTGTATCCCGCTGTGAATTCCTGATAAGGCTGATCGTTGTATATAAGCATGCTGAAAGACAAGGATCAGCGACTGCTTAACGAAAATTGCATTTAGACACAACGATTATCGCTCAAAAGACAGCTTTTGAGTAATAATCATTGTGTCTAAATGGGCCTTTAGGCCACCATAGAATTTCAAAATAATTATGGCAATGATATGACCTCGATACAGCTCCCAAGCATAATATAAGCACCGAACCACCACTATACTTAGTTGGCAAAGTGTTATTTTTGTGACATGCATACATAGCTTTAGTGGTTGTACTGTAGATAATGATAGAAATCAGAAACAATCACTTCAATGCTGTGTTGTGCTACTTCATAAACTTATCTCCTGGAGGTATATGTAGGTGTTACATGGAGATGAAAGTCACCAGGCCGGTTCCTAGTTATTGCAACAACAACATATGGATCTTCAAAAAAGTTCTCCAACACCTTCAAGTTAAAAAAAATCTCTATTAGAACATGAGATTAAAAATAGATAAGGTGCACATCCATAAAAAAGTCATGGCTTACGAATCGGCATCACGTCTTACTCATGGCTAAAATACAAATGCAGCAAATTCAAGGAATCAACTACAGTAGGTCATAGAAGCAATTTATTTGAATCTGATCATTTTTATTTTCAATGTCCATACTTATTTGATATTATTGATTTGATATTTTGTTTTTATGCAGTTTTTTTTCTTGTTTTTAGCTTTTAAATACTCATTAATTAAGTGGATTGAGAGTGGTATCTCCGCTCCATGTCTAGTTAATTACTTCAGCATTGCATTTGGTTTTCAGCTACCAGCTATTTACACAGACCCATCACTATGTAAACAGGGCACCGATTTGCTCATTCGGCTACTTATTGGCTCCTTTATGCACCAAGGAAAATCATCATTCTCGGCAGCACATCTCAACGTGTGAACAAATGTGCTGCCAAGAATAATTAAAAGATCATCCTGTCGGCTGATTACCACATCCACTTCTGTATAATAAGAAGTTGTTTCCATGAGTCAACTTTTTTAACTCTCTCAGTTGTTCCACTGTATTATTGAAACTATGTTAAAGGGTTGTCCCGCGAAACAAAGTGGGGGTATACACTTCTGTATGGCCATATTAATGCACTTTGTAATGTACATTGTGCATTAATTATGAGCCATACAGAAGTTATTCACTTACCTGTTCCGTTGCTGGCGTCCCCGTCTCCATGGTGCCATCTAATTTTCAGCGTCTAATCGCCCGATTAGACGCGCTTGCGCAGTCCGGTCTTCTTCCTTTCTGAATGGGGCCGGAGAGCGGCTCCTCATAGCTCCGCCCCGTCACGTGTGCCGATTCCAGCCAATCAGGAGGCTGGAATCGGCAATGGTGCACCGTGGGTGAAGATCCCGGCGGCCATCTTACTTAGGTAAGTAAGAAGTCGCCGGAGCGCGGGAATTCGGGTAAGTACTGACTGTTTTTTTTTTTTTATTCCTGCATCGGGTTTGTCTCGCGCCGAACGGGGGGGCTATTGAAAAAAAAAAAAACCTGTTTCGGCGCGGGACAACCCCTTTAATACTAAAGGGTTAAAGCAATCCTCTGGTTTGGGGCCAGAATTCTATTATGTTGTCTGCAGCACATTTTTTCTGTTACCCCCTCCGATCAACTAGTTTTGAGTCCCATTTTTGACCATCCAAGATATCTGATGCAATCTTCAGACTACCTAATCACTACAGTGCATCAGAATTGTTAGGTCTCAGTCACACGGGCGCATCGGCGCCTGTGTACGGGTGCCGATGCGCCTGTGTGACTGAGCCCTTAAACTGCTAGTGCACTATATCTACTCTTTGATTAGCCAGAACTGCTCATGGGATTAGCACTGGTCAATTAGTGAGCAATGTACAGTGTGCATTAGGTATAGAGATTATCAAAGTTTTCAAAACTTTAGTTTGGCTGGTTCACCGAATATCACTCAAAATGTTTGGTTGGTTGAAGTTAGTTTAAACTGAACTTGAAGTCGTAAAGCTGCCTAAAACAAGTACTTTCTAAGAGCTCTGAAATTATTGATGGTGGTGTTTCCTATTAAATGGATGTGGCTCAGTGTTTATCACTGTTGCCTTGCAGTGCTTGGGTCCTAGGTTCAAATCTGACTAAGGGCAACATCTGCATGGAATTGAAAAACTCTATGCAGATGTTGTTTTGCAAAATGCATCTTCCTTCTCTGGAGAAAGAGAAGGAAAAGAACAAGAAACACAAAAAAAAATATGCAAGCTCTACGTAGAAGTTGTATTTAGTCAGATTTTAAATTACAACTCAATTACTGAAATGTAGCAATGCTAACCCCTGAGGTACATCAACTGAAGAAGCACCACCACTACCACCATTTCAGGGTTCTTAGAAAGCATTCAGTACTTGTTTTAGGGGGTTTTATGACTTTTGGTTTTGCCAAAATTAACTGCCTGAACTCAATTTTTAGTAATGTTTGACCCAAATTCGGGTTTTACAAGTTTGGTTCACTAATCTCTAAATTGCTGTAGCCATCTCAGATGGCCAACAATTGGGCCCGATACTGGCAGATTGGAGGGATGACAGCCCTCTCCCCCTCCTGTTCTGGGAAAGAATTTTGTCCCAAAACTGAAGAGTCACTTTAAGGGCTCAGCCAGCGAGCAATTTTTTTTGCGCACCTATGAATTCAATGAATGGCTGAGCGCTGCCGCTGATTGGATGAGCACTGTGACCAATCATTGGCAGTGCTAAGCTGTCATTCAATGAATGTCTGAGCACTGCCGGTGATTGGCTGAGTGCTCAGCCAATCAGACCCAGCACTTTCTGGAGCCGGAGATTTTTAAATCCCCGGCCATAGAAAGTGCTTCTGAGCAGTGCAGGGGAGACAGCAAGAAGACGCGCTGTAGCCTTGACAGCGGTGGAAGGTGATGTATATATATATTTTTTATTTTTTACAGAAGCTAGGGATGATTTTCAGGAAAGGTCTTATATTTGAAGCCCTTCCCCCGAAAGTCACTCCTGGGTTTGCCTGCAGCGCTGACCCCATTGAAAGCAATAGTAGAAGATCGTGATCCTTTGCCACAGCTGTGACAGCTGTGGCAGGGGATTATTTCATCCCCCCTCATCACTGAACACTGTGACAGAGAATCTTTATGAGCAGCACAGACCTTCCCGGTGCACGCATGTCCCATCTTTTGCAGGTACGAGTATTTTGCTTCTGTAAAAGATTGACATGTGAACACATCATAGGAAACCAATGGTTTTATCAGAGGCCCTTTTTTTGGTGCACATAGATGTGTGCAAAAAAACTCTCGTTTGACTTCACCCTTAGGGCTCAGTCACACGGGCGCATCGGCACCTGTACACCGGCGCCGATGCACCCGTGTGACTGAGCCGTTACTGCAGAAAGAAGATGGCCATATCTGAAGACGGACGACTCCCCGCAGCGCTGAAGAAAGAACACATGACCGGCAATGAAGCCAATCACATGTCCTTTCCTTCGACGCTGCAGAGAGACGTCCATCTTCAGATATGGCCATCTGCTACCTGCAGTAACACGGGTGCCGATGCGCCCGTGGGACTGAGCCCTTAGTGTAGACACTATTTTAGGGAATAGTTTAGCGCCTTCAAAGATAAAGCTTTGCTTTAGTGAAAAACAACATAAAGTTATTTTTTGTTTCATCGGATGTTTTGTATTCTTTTGTATGGAGTAATAACAATTAGTTAGAGAATGGGAGAACAGCAGAGCTCTCCTCCTGCTTCACCGAGGTTAACAGCTTCTTTAGTTTTGCATGAATTTCCCTTCATCCTCCATTTAATGATGATGAATATTTGTGATTTAAGTAATGCTGCACCATCTTCCACACCATTTGTTCTGATGAATACACATCATGGGAAAACCTACAGTATGTCATTTTAATTACTTCTATTAGATGTCACCATGTACTGTACAATCAGCAGTTCTGTTGTAGCCCATTACTCCTTATCTGTTGTCTCTAAGTAACATCTGTCTAAATTACAGATCGCCAGTGTTTGGAGTCGGTTTTATTTATTAATTCAAAGAAACTTGAATGCGGAGAGCAGCAGTAATTTGTAGCATACATTAGATCGCGGGTGCTGCAGCCAATAATACATATTTACATTACTGTATATCAGAAATGCCGAATTGCTGATTTGTATTTCTGGGAATGTTAGATGTTTTTAAAAGGATTACTTGTTTTTGGTATGTAAATTAAGACATATAGGGGCAGATTTACTAATGTTGTCTAAGGCCAGTTTCACACAAGCATATTCCTAATATGGATGTGCTAAGGTTAAATCGATTTTTTATATAGTTTTACTACTTTAACACAATAAAAACATGTTTTTAAAGAAAAACTTTTATATCTGTAGCTGTAGTTTTTTTGGGCCATTTGGAGGTACATAGGATTTTTGTATAGGTTTTTATTACACTATTTGGGAGTGAACAGAAGAACAATAGCAATTCTGGGATTACTGCTAGAGATGAGCGAGCGTACTCGCTAAGGCAAGTGAGTAGTGCCTTATGGGAGTACCTGCCCGCTCGTCTCTAAAGATTCGGGTGCCAGCGGGGAGCGGGGAGCGTCAGGGAAGAGCGGGGAGGAACGGCAGGGAGATCTCACTCTCTCCCCCCTGCTCCTCCCTGCTCACTCCCACAACTCACCGCTCTCCCCTGCCAGCTCCCGAATCTTTTGAGATGAGCGGGCAGGTACTCGCATAAGGCACTACTTGCTCGAGTAGTTTGCCTTAGCGAGTACGCTCGCTCATCTCTAATTACTACTTTAAATTTTTTTTAAGGCATTGACCAAATGAGATAAATAGTAAAATATATTCATTGTCTGGGTCATTATGAATGTGGTAATACATATTAAGTGGTTTTTTTTTACTTCTTTTTGGTATTTTATTAAAAACGTTTTTGGTGGGAAAAAATGTGTATTTTTTAAACTGGATTTTTTTCTTTTAAGTAAGCCTTATTGAACTTTTTTAATGCTATTTTTTAGTTCCTGGAGGAGACTTGGGGATGTAATTGTTCGATCGCTAGGATAGCACATTCCATTACTTATGTAATGAGGTCTGTTAAGCCTATTACAACAACCTATTAGACTCTGTGGAAGGTGGGGCCTGATAGGCTGAGTTACATGACAGACATAGAAGCCTTCGTCAGGCTTCTGGCTGCCATGGGAACCTATGGATACCTTGCAATTGCACTGTGAAATGGCGATGGGTGACACAGAGAGCCCCCTCTCCCTGTCATCTACTTATATGGTACAGTTGCTATTGATTGTGGCCTGCAAAGGGTTAAATTATTAGGATACGAGGTTTCTCTGTTAGAGCAGGAACCTGGCTGTCAGTAGTCAGCTAAGCCAGTGCCTTAAAAAGATGTATGTGCAGGTTTGAAGTCCATTAATGACCACCATAAAAGGCGTATTGATGGTCACTAAGGGGCTGAATTCAATAAAACTAGCCAAATCTCTTAATCGAGCTACACTAATTAGATGTCTATGAGCCTTTTATGTATTGGCAAATACTCTTCGGATTGAAGTCATTCAAAGCTTTTTGGTAGACAGAACATAACAGACTAAGGTCAATTAAATGTTCTTACCAGAAGAAAACAACTTTCCTGATCTTCTGTAGAATTTTGTGGCTTGTCCCTTGATGTGGAATAGGCAATCTTATAATGTGTCGAAAACGAGAACATGAAGGGGCAAGTTAGACAGTGGAAGGGTTATGGTCTGAAGTGGGACAACATAAAACTGTAGACTTCTATCAAGGTAGACCTCATGTGACTTCTAGAATGTCTTTTGATGAAGCAACAAAGTCCTATTAGCATATATCTGATATTGAAGTGAACAATGAAAAATATGGCTTTTTGCTCAATGCCATCAATTCTATCGATTAAATTCCATTTTCGCAGAATGCGCATCCAATCGATGTTGTCTGTCTTACAAAACGGTATTGATTTTAAAATCTTACAACGTGTCATTTGCAACTGTGAATTGTTTACTTTTGTCTCGGCCCTGATAGCTTTGCTCAATACTTTGTGATGCATTAAAATGTCTTAAATAGATTACCGAGCACCGGGGACAATTTTTTTTTTCATTTGTTTGTTTTTATAGATTTTCTTCCGTCGGGATATTTATGTGTTGTACGGTCCAAAACAAAAGCATAATAGAGTTATACTGAGATAAGTGGGTTGACTTCCTCTTACGGACAGACATCTGTTTAATTTGCAAAGATAAAATATGAGAGGATTGATATGACTGTATAATATTGATGGCAAATTAGTGTTATCTTTAATTTGTATTTACAAGAAACGGAATTGCATTAACTATTAGATACCTGCTCTGCTTTTTATGAATTGCAAAGAATAACCGAATTGTAAGCGTAATAGTCAAAATCTGGATACCTCCTGCTTATGTGCATTATTAGAACATATGGACTTACTGTATAGAAGGGATCTTAAGTGGACCAGATCTGTCAATGTAATATATGGGTAGCCATTCAACTGAATGTTTGCTATGTAATACATTTCCTCTACATTTTATTAGAGTAAGAGATCCCCAAGTATGTAAGGGTATCATTTTTTTGAACTTCTGTGGTGTTGTGTTAGTAGCAAGAAGATTCATGGGTGAATGGGAAGTATGAGAAATCTGTAGCAGAGATAACACTGATGGCCTAGTGACCCCCTAACACTAATTCAGGGCTCATAAGAACTTTACATCTTTATCAGTGGACTATTTAGGTATTTATTTTTTTCTCTGCTCATCCTGTTGTTGCATTCTTTTAAGTGCAAATTAATGGCATCCATGTCTGTGCCTTGTTATAAGTATATATATATATATGCCTTTTGTTTCATTATGCCGAAGGAAGAACCCTGAGTAGGTTTGAAAGCTGGGAACAATCACAGTGGCCTAATTGTAATGCCTTGCAATAATAGTCCAAGTCAAGTAATAACTGTAAGTCATTAATATTAGCATAACGATAGATAATATGGAATGTTTTTTGCACCTTAGCCTTCTTATATTTAATTAAGTTCATTCTGTGATTAGCGCTATTGTGTTTAAAGGGGTTATGCAGCCTTTGAAAATTGATGGTCTATGCTCAGGATAGGCTATTGATTTCTGATTGGAGGAGGTACGTTACTTAGGATCCTCTCTGAGGAACGCTTACATATTTGCACAAACCTGTACTCAGAACACCGTATTACAACTGACAAGACAAAAGGTTATGGGATAGCCGCATGTAAATTTATCATGAAATGGTGTGACCTGAGGTAATGACTTGGGAACACCCACACCTGTGTAAGTTGTGAGGAGTTGTCTTCTGAGTAAGGTTCAACATTGGTGGCATGCTCATGGCAAGGCAACGTGATTGTCAGAATTCGAATGAAGCATGAAAGTGGGTGCCATATAGATAGGACATTTGATTTCCAAAGTTGTGCAGACATTTAACATTCCTTGATCCACAATGTCACAGGTGTATCAAGAATACATAACTGAAGGTATTACCACCTGCAGTGGATAGTACATTGGCTTTTATGGGGTGCTTAATGATTAAGACTATCAGCATCTATAATTGTCTTTGTAAAAAGACAAGTTAAATGCATAAGGCCTCGCATGTATATCCTGCAAGTCAAGGCAGCATTCGGTAGCTTTCATGGGATATGGGAGCAGAAGACCCGCCAGAGTGCCTCTATTAACACCACGACACTAGAAATGGCACCTAACCTGGGCTTGTAAGAGGACTAGAGAAATATGGCATGGTCTGATGAGTAATAATGCCAATTATTTTGGGCTGATGTTAGGGTTTGTGGGTGGTGTGGACCCTCCATCAACCTCAGTATTCAGCAGAGCACTGTACAGGCTAGTGGTGGTTTCATACTGGCGTGGGGTGTGTTTTAATGATATTGGTTGGGTCCACTGGTCTACAAATGCCAGCTATATTTCACTTCTTAATGATCATTTTCATCCCTTCCTGGATTTCATGTACTCTGAAAATGATGGGATATTCCAGCACGATAATGCATCATATCCAAGTTGTTCAAGGAGCAATATGAAAAGTTCCTCAGAATGGTGTGCCCTGCACGTTCACCTGACATGTGCCCAATTGAGCATTTATGGGAATTGTTTGGGAGGCCCATTCGCACCCGAGATCCTCCACCTACAAAAACCACATAGCTATCCAGAAGGCATGGCTCAACATCCCTCCAAATGTCCTCCATCCACTTGTGAAATTGATGCCATGTCAAGTTATTGTACTTTGCTGGGCTAGAAGGGGTCATACACAATAATAGTTTCTGTCCCATGACATTTGGCATGTCAGGGTATTTATAGTGGCTGTTCTGAGTACTGCAGGCTTGTATCATTGTCGTGAATAGAGCAATCCTTTAGTACTTAGAACAACTGCTATAAGTAATACAGTGTTCTAAGTACAAACAGGTTTGTGCTCAGAAGTAAACACTGAAGAGGCTGTGGCACTTGCACCAACGCTGTGGCGTCTTCAATGATCTGACTAGTGGGGATCCCAAGTGGTGGGCCTCACCGATCAATTAGTTATATCCTATCCTGATGATAGGTCATAAATTTTTAAAAGTTGTATACCCTCTTTAAGTACCTGCTTAAGTCATTTAGGAACCTACCTAGGCAAGCCCATTAGAGCAACAGCCGCGGCTCCATTGAAGGCAATGCACGGACCTTTATACACACGTGTTTTTGTGCGTACATGGGTGCACACCTAAGTACGCACATGCTCATGTGAAGGCTCACTTAGGGTTAGATTCCCCATTTTCTTGTTTTATGTTTCCTTTTTAGATTTTTGTGTTATCCGTATTTATACTTTGTGTGTAAATCCATCCTTTTAGATCAGAAACATGTTGACTTCCTGCAGCTGGTATGGGCTGGAGTATAGGAGCTTCCTGCATACTGTCCTATTATTGCTTTCAATGTGCCATATAAATTAGCATGGAGTTAACTCCTCAGCTCCCATTTGTGCGCAGTGCAAGTAGGCGAGTATATAGTCTTCAAATCTATGGCTTTGCATACAATTCATTACTTTATTTCTAACAAGGAAAGCTCTCACCACTATAAACATATATTAAGAATTTAACTAGTACAGAATTTGTGATCTGCTTAGATAAAATAAAAAGGATTATAAAATGGTGTTCCGGGATGATGAATTCATGAATGGGCGTGAGTGAGACCTGCCTCTGATTGGCTCAGGCTGAGCCAATCAGGGGGCAGGTCTGACTCACACCCCCTTCACACCCACTGCAGGCTGGCCGCGCTGAACTCCGGCTGCCGGGACAAGGTGAGTACATATATATTTTTTTTATTTTAACACTTTTCTGGATGAATTGCAGGGAAGGGCTTATATATTTAAGCCCTTCCCGACAATTCATCCAGCGTTGTCCGGCAGCCCATTGCTTTCAATGGAGCCGGCTGTATTGCCGGCTCCATTGAATTCAATGGGCAAACATCGTTCTTCTCTGCCACAGCTGTTACAGCTGTCGCAGAGAAGAATGATTTGTCTTCTATATGTTCTCAATGGGGTCGGCGCCGCTGCCGCCGACCCCATTGAGCGCATATAGAGAAGAGAACAGGAATCGCAGATAGGTGCGATCTGCGATTTCTGTTCTATAATTTATCGGACGAGCGCATAAAAAGCGCTCATGTGTCCGATACCATTGCAAAGCAATGGTTTTAAAAAATCGCCGGGCGCATGCGCAAATCGCGCAAAAAACCGCCCGTCTGACTAAGGCCATATAGTGCGGAGGCATCTGAGAAATGGCTGGACAGGAAGATGAGTCTACGTGCCACATTTAGTATGGATTGGAGAGTCTGGTGCGAGGAAGGCCAATTAGCAGTGAGTTGCAGGGGGCAGGTCTGACTCACACCCGCTTCACACCCACTGCAGGCCGGCCGCGCTGAACTCCGGCTGCCGGGACAAGGTGAGTATATATATATTTTTTTTATTTTAACACATTTCTGGATGAATTGCAGGGAAGGGCTTATATATTTAAGCCCTTCCCGACAATTCATCCCACACTCGCCCGCAGCGCATTGCTTTCAATGGAGCCGGCTGTATTGCCGGCTCCATTGAATGCAATGCGCTGGACAGCTCCGGCCCGTTTCTAATGAAACGCGGCTAGGAGCAGATTTTCGGGCGATTTTCGGGCACAGGTCACGCGATTTGGGGATGCGCATCAGTCATGCGATCCGCAAATCGCTCGAAAAAATGCCCGTCTGAGTAAGGCCTATCAGTCACTGCATTGGCTGCCCATATATTACAGAACTTAATTTAAACTCATCACCCTCACTCATAGAGCTCTCCATAGTGCCCCGCCACCGTACATCACCTCCCTTCTGTCCATAAATCACCCAGCAAACACGCTGTGCTCTGCCAACAGGGTCAGACTAGACGTCCCCCTTATACAAACCTCACATACTCGCCTCTAGAACTTCACCAGAGCAGCACTGACCCTATGGAACGCTCTACCCCAAGACATCCGGACAATCCCCGATTCATAGAATTTCAGGCGTGCCCTAAAGACTCACCTCTTCAAAGAAGCATACCAACTCCCCTGATTTTAGTCCCCCACCCTCAAATGACGCCCATCGTGTACACTCCCTGCACCCATACCTCCTACACCAACCCACCCCCATCCTGACTGAGCCCCCCATGCATTAAATGTGCTGCAGAATAAGTTGGCGCTGCACAAATAAAGATTATTAATTTTTTACATACGAATATACAGTATATTATCTATTAGTGAAATTTCCATTCTGCAATGAGGATATAATTTTTAACAATAAAATCTTGTTTTTTGCATAATGAATAACTCATGGACACTAAGTGATAGCATTCGCAAATGTATTGCAAAATAGTGACTCAAAGCATGGAGATAATGGCATGCAAAATGTGCTAAGGTTCAAGCAACATATGACAATAACATTTCCTTGCGCAATATGGATCCAGTACCAGCCATGGTAAAAGGTCAGGCAATGTCACTGACTTTTCATGTGGACGGCTTGAACTAGTTGTACAATCCTGAAGCACCCATCTGCTGTCATTTCCCTGAGCATCTGTTTCTGTTATTTAGAGTATCTGCATACCTTGCCAAAAGCATTCAAAGAAAGTATGTGCAACTTAACGCAGCACCATTGCAGGAAGATTACTGCTTTACAGTAAAATATCTCTAAGGCAAGAATACACAAATTGAAATGCCACTTCCTGGCTTAGCAGAAAAGTCCTAAGATTCCCTTGGCTGTGGGCTACTGCTGGCACTGCTCTTTTGACATAGAACAGATTTTCTTTATCTCTGAAATGCCATTATTTATTACTACATGTGCCTATGGTGTTTTGTTTGCAAGACCTCTTCCAGACAGCGGCCTCCCCTTTGTTTTTCCTGTTATAACTAACCACGCATAACGTTCTACAATATGACCTGACACAGATGTGAAAACAGCTGAATTGTTTTTCAGCCTGGATAATACATTTCAAGCTACAGGGTACATTCAAACATCGGAAAGAGGAAAATAGGCTATTAAAAAGTTTCCCAAACATTCAATAAAAGGCACATAAAATATTTTCGGTGGCCCATAACTTTTATTAGCGTATGCTTCCATTGGGACTGATGTGTTGCGGGTTTTCTGAAGTGGAAAATCCACAACCAATTTGTTGAAAACCGGCCATGGAAAAAAAACCACAAAGTTTCGGCACCATCAGAATGTGATTTGCTAAAGTTAATGTTAACTAGAGATGAGCGAGCCTACTCGGCCATGCTCCTTTTTCACCCGAGCGCCGCGATTTTCGAGTACTTCCATACTCGGGTGAAAAGATTCGGGGGGTGCCGTGGGTGAGTGGGGGGTTGCAACGGGGAGTGGGGGGGAGAGGGAGAGAGAGAGGGCTCCCCCTGTTCCCCGCTGCTACCTCCTGCTCCACCACGCCTCCCCCCGCCCCCCGGCGCCCCCCGAATCTTTTCACCCGAGTACAGAAGTACTCGAAAATCGCGGTGCTCGATCGTGTAATTACTCGAAACGAGTATACTCGCTCATCTCTAATGTTAACGTTTTTTTCTTAAGGAAATTCTGCATGGAAAATTCCCAGTATCTATGATCCATGAGAACATATCCTAACAGCAAATTTTTTCTAAAAATGGAGGAGCCTTTTTGTATTTGTAGACTTGATGTCTACGAGAGCCAGTCTTGAAACCAAGCCAACTCAACCTTGTTCCCTTTAAGCTTTGTGTACTGGTAAGAAAAAAGTATAACAAGCATACTATCAAAATTGCCTGCTTATTAGCGGCTGAATTAATGGAAAACGTTCTCTATTAGTTTGTAAAAACTGCAGTTCTCCTTTACGAAAGCAGTGCCGAAATGGAAAAAATATATATTTCTAAAGATGGCCCTATTGGGACTTAATCAAATGTGAAAAGTTGTACCATTGCACAGTGCGAACATATAGATGTGTGCACCCTAAACTTAACTTAAACGTCATTAAGTTACACAACTTGTCATAATACCAATTCCATACGATATCGAGACATCCAGTAAGAACAAAACTATATGTTGCTTTAACATGAGAGCCTTGGAGTGACATCCTTCATATCCATCAGAGGCATCCGTCATATCCATCCATCAGAGGTATCCGTCATATCCGTCCATCAGAGGCATCCATCATATCCACCCATCAGACGCATCTGTCATATCCATTGAGCAAAAAACTGTACTTTTACCGTATACTTTTTTTTAACATGAGAATCTGTGGGTGATGGATGCTAATGGATGTCATCCTTCGAGGTATCCGTCGGATGTATAGGTTTATTTTCCTCTTTGTGTAACAGCTCATGCCATACACCTCAAATATGTTGGGTTTAGAGGCAAGTTAAAGGGGTTGCACTAGGATTACAACTTAGCCGCTATCCACAGGATAAATTGCTGATGGGTAGAGCTCTCAACCGTGAGACCCTTGAGTAGAGGGGTCCCATGTCCTCCCACTTCCTGAATGGAGTGCTGGCTGTGCAAGTGTGACAGTTGTCCATTCACTTTCAATGGGACTGCGGAGATAGCCATTGGAGTTCCAATCTAAATTTTTAAAAAAAGTTAAGAGTAAGATAATTAAGGATCCTACAAATATTACTCACAAATGTACTTATGCAACTCGAAAAAAAAGTATAGATATGTTCATTCCCAGAAATAAACATATGGATCACACCATTAAATTGTATGTTGCCCCAAAAGACACCTTAAAATGTGACAAAATTCTTCACTTGATTTATTAAACTGTTGATCAGACAATCTTTAAGGTATCTTAAATCTATAAAAAAGTTTATTATGCATACATTAAAGTCGCTGTTCTTGTATTTATGATACCATATGTTAATCCTGGGACTAAATTTACTAAAACACAGATGGTCTATAGCTGATCTGTAGAATTACTCCACAATTTATTGCCGTTTTTGTTGCTCGAAAACCTTTAAAAAGTCTCAAACAGTTAAAAATTAAAAAAAAAAGTAAAATAAAAAAAGATCTTTAGAAACATAATTAAAACGTTCCAGTAATAAACACAATAACCGGTTAGCCGTGTTTTGTCATTTTTCTCCATCCTTATTAATTTACAAAATGGCAAATGCTACGGGGAGGTTTACAAGTGGGAATTTAGACCAAAAGCTGGGCACAATGATTCCATTATGTCATTGTTCCTAGCTGTAATGCAGGTATTATTTGCGACAAACCTTGTGAAAGCTATCTACCAATGTGAAATGAAGATTGCTCGGTTTGTTAGCGGACTGCGGTCCCAAGCCACAGTCCACGATCACGGTCAATTCCTCAATGACTTTGCTGAATACTGAGGACTTTGCAATCTTAGCAGCAGTTAAAGACAAGATGAAATCTCAGAAGGGAATTATTGTCCTCAGCCTTTCAAAAAAATTAAATGCTTCAAATTCAAATGCCGGATCAATTCCTTGTAGAGTAGCGACCATCACTGTGATATCATAGCGCATAATAGATGGGCTTGAATGCTAAAAACGCGCGAGCTTCCAGACAAAAAAGGTGTTCATTCCCGCAGTATATTACCACCCACTATGTCCTGTCCACTTTTATTACGCTTATGTTCAAAGACACTGGCAAGTCGAGTTCAGGTTTAATATTGCTTTGTGCAAAAGAAATTTGTTGGATGTCACCAGTACTAGACATTTTAGGATTTGTAACTCAAAAAAACTATGAGATCGTAAATGTTTTTGGAATTAAAGGGGTTGTCCCGCGCCGAAACGGGTTTTTTTTTTTCAATAGCCCCCCCGTTCGGCGCGAGACAAACCCGATGCAGGGGTTAAAAAAGAAAACGGGATAGTGCTTACCTGAATCCCCGCGCTCCGGTGACTTCTTACTTACCTGGTGAAGATGGCCGCCGGGATCTTCTCCCTCGGTGGACCGCAGGTCTTCTGTGCGGTCCATTGCCGATTCCAGCCTCCTGATTGGCTGGAATCGGCACGGGGCGGAGCTACAAGGAGCCGCTCTCCGGCACGAGCGGCCCCATTCAGAAAAGAAGAAGACAGGACTGCGCAAGCGCGTCTAATCCGGTGATTAGACGCTGAAAATTAGACGGCACCATGGAGACGAGGACGCTAGCAACGGAACAGGTAAGTGAATAACTTCTGATAACTTCTGTATGGCTCATAATTAATGCACAATGTACATTACAAAGTGCATTAATATGGCCATACAGAAGTGTATAACCCCACTTGCTTTCGCGGGACAACCCCTTTAACTAGTTTCAAGGAGTATTTGAGTCGTAGCAACTGACAACCTATCACTAGGAGCATCAATCCCAAAAAAAAGGCAGAGGACCCAGTAGCATTTTTTTGCACAGTGTCATATCCATCCAGGTACTATATAGAGAACTGCAAATCAACCCCATTCAGCCTTTTTAGATGTGACATTTGGTACCCTAATCACTATGGCTTTTGCTATTTGCATAGTGCAACATCCATTCAAAGAGAAAGACTCCACTATGCAAATAGTGTAGAGCTGCTTGGTTCACTATGCTCATAACATAGCCCAAGGGCGATCAGAATAAAAGCCCAATTACATGCAAAGATAATCTTTCAAAAAACTGAAAGATTGAAAGATTTAGAGATCTTTTTGCATAAATGGCCAATCACAAATGTCAGCTCGAATGTTCAGGCTTGTGATTGGCTGAAGCATCCTGTAAGGTCCAGTAAACCGGTTGCTGCCGCATCAGAATGGAAACCTGAGGATTTAAAGGCCTATTTACATGAAACGAGTTTGAGTGACAGTTTTGAGCGATCATTTTGCATAAACTATAAAGTAACTACTCAGCTACTTAGTAGCTTATTAGCGTGCATAGAGTTCTATGAATGGCCAAGAGCTGCCTGTGATTGGCTGAGTGCTGTGACCAAGCACAGCCAGCACTTAGCTGTCATTCAATGAATGGCTAAGTGCTGCCTGTGATTGGCTGAGTGCTCAGCCAATCAGATACATCCCTTTTAGCAAGTGAGAATTTTAAATCAGAGTCAGAGCAGTACAGGGAGAAGACAGGATGGACGCGCCTGAGCCTCGACAGCTGAGGAGAAGTGAGTATATATTTTTTTATTTTTAACACATTCTAGGGATGATTTTACAGGAAAGGGCTTATATGTCAAACCCTTCCCCGAAAATCCCTGCAGGGCTTGCCGGGAGCCCATTGCTTTCAATGGGACTGCAGAAGTGCTGGTGCTATTGAAAGCAATGGGAGAATATTGCGATTCTCTGCCACAGCTGTCACAGATGTGGCAGGGGATTCTTTAGTCCCCACGGAGATGAAGAGATCCTGTGCCACAGCTGTGACAGCTGTGGCAGGGGATTCTTTACTCCCCGCGGGGAGTCCTCTTGGCACTGATCACTGTGATAGTGCTGTCACAGTGTTCAGTGACAAGGGGACTCCCTGCTGGGGAATATTGACACGCATCATGGACCTATGGTGCATGCATGTACTATGTTTTGTAGGTACGCTGGTGTTTGCACGCTGGTAAAACACGGACATGTGAACACACCATAGGGAACCAATGGTTCTAATAGGCGCACGTTTTGTGCGCACAATTGTATGCACATAAACATACTTGTGTGAATTCACCCTTATTTAGTTTTGTTATTTTTATTTTTTCAACATAAAATATTTTCATTTGTGTTTCAATGGAGTTGTATATTTAATGGGTCACATTGAAGATGGAAATCTGAAATTATTCATCTTTAATTATTCATTTTTAAATAGGAGAAAACATGCATTTTAATGGGGCATGTAGACTTTTTATATACATCATTTTAAAAGTTACATTGTTGGGCAGTTGCTCAAGAACAGAGCCACCATACTTATCATAACTTCAATATTTATTTCAACAGCGTACTTGATGTACTGTAATACTGTATAATATTGATTAAAAGCTTCCAATTACAGTAGATGTACTGTATGCAGGGTGTAATAAAAAAAACTGATCCAACACTATATCTCAATACTGGTGTCCTATATAGAAATAACGGTAGCGTACTTAAATAGCAAAGCATGGATGCACTACACGATGGCATGGTGCACCATGTGGGCCCTGGAACATGATTCCAATTTTGTGTTGCACCCCTAAGAGATAGAGGGTAATACCCAATTGCAAAGTTGAAAAGTGGCATGGAGCCATTCAGATGCTATCATTGCAGGACTGTATTAGTGAAGTGCTGATTCAGTTCATGCGCAAAGCAATCACTAGCATAAGAACAATGCAATCAGAAGACAATGCAGATTTCAGAGTGAATGTGTCGGTTGGAATTTGGCATGTTCGACTTGTTGGATCTGTGTTCATTCCATGGACTCTCACTGTGGATCGTTATCTAAATCTTCTGCAGATGGTAGTGGATGACTTCCTGGATGACCTGCCCCTATCATAGCAGGAGGAGGTCACTTTGAGTATGCTTTCCTTACTTCAGTCATAGCAACTAAGGATGAGTGAGTATACTCGCTAAGGCACTACTCGTTCAAGTAATGTGCCTTAGACGAGTATCTCCCTGCTCGTCCTTAAAGATTCGGTGGCCGCCGTGGGGCGGGGAGCTGCGGGAGAGAGCGGGGGGGGGGGGGACGGAGGGGAGATCTCTCTCCCGTCTGCTCTCCCCTGCTCGCCGCCGCAACTCACCTGTCAGCCGCGGCAGTCCCCGAATCTTTATGGACGAGCAGGGAGATACTCGTCTAAAGCACATTACTCGAACGAGTAGTGCCTTAGCGAGTATACTCGCTCATCCTTAATAGCAACGTTCCCACGGGATTAGAGATACTCGTAAAGCAGATTTTTGCTTCTTACATGCTATTTTTCAACTTCCCAATTGGGTTTCATATTCTCTCTTATAGGGGCCACAACACAAAATTGAAAAATTGGAACTCAGGTTCTGGGGCCCATAGGAGCTAGTGTGCCAAACCACTGTTGAGCACATACATGCCTTCTTATTCAAGTTTGCATATGTTATTTCACTATAGGACACTTGTATTGAGATATATCACCGGATCAGTCTTTTTGACTAGATTTGGTATTTATGTGTTTAAAGCTTATATTATGTGTTAGGCTGATGAAAAATGAAAAAGAAAAGACTGTATTATTTTATGTCAATCAACTTTCGTCTTGGTTGTTTCATATACAACCGTTTTATGATGAAAACTAAAATGTATTTTAGTGAAGGAGTGCAATAAATTTTGAAACGAAAGAAACTGGTTATTGGAGAACCCAGAGAATTCACAGACTGTGTCAAGTTTTCTTCCTGACCTTCCAATAATAGGGTATGATAAAGTTGATTGACTGCTTTTGTCAGTCATACAAAAAGATTCAATCCAGCAGTTTGACCTTTTTTCGCCTTTAGTGGCATTCCTATATCAGTTTGCGTTATTGGTTTACTGTGAAGGGAACAGTCTTGAAGAAACTGTTTGAATAACTGAAGATTGACAATGCTTCTCCAGTCTGAACACACATATTATAGTCAGACAATTGATGCGCCTTTTGTTTTTGTCTAACACAATAGCACAATTGTGTAGTGATTCAATTATGGGAACCGGATTTGAGAACAATAATAAACTATTGGTCTTTGCAGCCAAGCAATTTACTCAGCTGTCAAAAATGGTACATATTTTATAGTCCTCAAGATAGACATGTGCTTCACGGACTTGTTCCACATTGTTGAAAATCAAAGCAGTTATAAACTTAATGGCTCCTCTAGCTCAACAGTTTTTTTTACAAAAGAAACCCTAAATCTCAATGTAGTGGGGTCTATATATCCGAAGTTTTTAAAATAATCACCTTTTAATACTTTGAGGATAGGTACACAGATAAAAAATTCCCAATAATAAAATAGAATTTGTTTTTAACCCATTAGTAGCCAGTGTGTTTTGGTTCTAAAGGACTGGATTCTTCTGATGTTTAGATGCATGATATTTTTATGGCCCTGTTTCTTTTCGGTGGGCTGCCAAAATTATTTTTGCTATATTTCTTCTCTCTCGAGACTTGTATGGCTGTTTTTTAATGTATTTTTTACTTAAAGGTAATGTGTACAAAGAGATTTTTTTTTAATTTATATATTATTTTTATTTTAAAATTAATTTGTTGACATTAAAATAAAATATAAGAATGGGTTCCCCATTTTATTTTAATCATTGTGACTAAACCTTAACTTACCTAACTTGCAGAGCCTTGGATTACAGGGTGGCTCTGGTGGCTGTTTAGGTTCGCATGGGAGGTACGTTTTTTTCATGTATATTTTCATTTTATTCTATATTTTTTTACTTATTTTTTATATGTATTTTTATATTTGTTTGTGACATATATGTCTCCCATACTGTCATATGAGACAGTGACAGACATTCATTTTATTTTTTTTTCTTATCTTACACTTTTTCACTCTAACTGGGGCATCCATAGGAGCCCTAGTTACAAGGGAAAATATCCCCCTATGGTGACAATAGTCATTGGTAGGGCGGAGCTGGTCTGCTAAGTCCCAGCAGCTCTGACATGCTGGGTATCGCTGGTGATCATATTATCACTGGGTCCAATTGAGGAAACAGCACTGCAGTTCCTTCTATTCACTACATAGTGCTCATTGAAAGCTATGTAGGCTTGAAAAGAGAAGCCAGAAGTGATTAGAAAATGTTTCTGTCTTCTCTTCTCGGTCCTCGTCAGTCTCTGACAGTTAAACACCCCAACTGCTCCTACTAGATTGCAGGAGCAGGTGTTGTAAACCCATGCCATACATTTATGATGGTGGGGGTTTAAAGCCCAGGACCAAGTGCACATATTTACAGTGCTTGGTCAGAACGGGTTAAACTTACAGTACTCTAGCTCTTAAATTTCTGTTCCTTTCCTCAGTTGGAAAATTACTTTTAGTCGTATCACTCTGATTTTTATAATCTGAAGCCAATGACAAGTCATGCATAAAAACCTCATATCAAACAACAAATCACTACTGTGGGACATTATGTCACTATGGATTGTAGCAAATGTCCACCATAATCACATCACCTAATGGTACAATGGAGGACATATCATGCTAACAATGATGTAAATGTTAGAGCACTGGGGAATGGAGCAGAATTTTAAGCTTGTAAGTACAGTACAATGTCTCCGAAAGACCATCTCTTTGTGAAGACTATCCCCTTCTCCAGACCCGATTTCCTGTGACACGTTTTCTGTTCATCTATTATGCTTGCACCTTTTATTTGAGAAAATCAACCACCTAGAAGATCTCTTTTGAATGCAATTTTAGGTGGTCATCTCAAGAGGTTTCACGGTATAATACAAAGTTTTAGTAACGTGGAGCCTCTAAAATTCTAATTGTCAGAAAAGCTCTTAAAGGGGTTGTCCCGAGGCAGCAAGTGGGTCTATACACTTCTGTATGGCCATATTAATGCACTTTGTAATGTACATTGTGCATTAATTATGAGCCATACAGAAGTTATAAAAAGTTTTATACTTACCTGCTCCGTTGCTGGCGTCCTCGTCTCCATGGTGCCGACTAATTTTCGCCCTCCGATGGCCAAATTAGCCGCGCTTGCGCAGTCCGGGTCTTCTCCTCTTCTCTATGGGGCTCCGTGTAGCTCCGTGTAGCTCCGCCCCGTCACGTGCCGATTCCAGCCAATCAGGAGGCTGGAATCGGCAATGGACCGCACAGAAGCCCTGCGGTCCATGAAGACAGAGGATCCCGGCGGCCATCTTCAGCAGGTGAGTATGAAGACGCCGGACCGCCGGGATTCAGGTAAGCGCTGTGCGGGTGGGTTTTTTAACCCCTGCATCGGGGTTGTCTCGCGCCGAACGGGGGGGGGTTTAAAAAAAAAAAAAAACCCGTTTCGGCGCGGGACATCTCCTTTAATTATTAAGGGGACATACTGTAAAAGAAAGTTAACATTGCATTGGTTGTTTGATGTCATGGTTATTACAGAGTGATCTGAACATAATTGAAAGGTTTCAATTAAAGGAGTTTTCTGAACACTCCAAACATTGGTGGCAGTAGAGAAAACACATAATGTATTAAAATAAAAAAAATAGAATAAATAAACTTATTCTGCAACACTTTCAAGTAAATTATTTATTACCACCCACCAAGATGGGTACTCATTTTACTGACTTTGGAAGAATGGAAAGCTGAGTTGACCTTGAGCCGGCAACCTGAACCATGCAGGGATTGAACTCGCAACCTTCAGGTCCTGAGTGAGAGCTTAGGACTGCATTTCTGTCACCTATGCACTCTGCACCACACGAGGCCCTATTAAAAAAGAAGCCACAATACTGACTCCCAGCTGTATGTTGCTCCCCCGCTGTTGCTCACTACTAATTTGATCTTCTATTTACATCGGCAGCAGCAGTCAGATGGGTTATTTACCCATGTGGCTTCTGAAACCAGTAGGAGGCTTGGCAGGGATGTCATCAATGACATCCTATAAACCTGCTTTGGGGCTTCTACATTAGAATCCCACATGTCAGGTTTATGAGATGTCAGCAGGGCTTCTGGCTGGGCAACGTCACTTATCAGAAGCTGTGAAGCAGGTCCTTAAAGCGGTGGTTTGGCAACACGGTGAATGTATTAATTTTATACAATTTTGTACATGAGGGCCCAAAACTATATAAAAACAATAACTCAGAAAATCTATTTAAGTTTGACCAACAGCCCATTGCCCGCTAACAACATTTTTACCAATTCTTTAAATATTATAATTATTTTTGGTGCAATCCTCAATTATTAAAAAAAACAGGATATCATATATTCTAAGCATCTTTACACCTACAAAATAAAATCTTTCAGGATTACTATTATTATTTCCTTTACTTAACATTCTGGAGACAATGAGCTGTTTACAATTCGGACAAAATAAGCAATTTCACAAATGCAATTCCCGATGAAATATACCCAACAATTTTTAATAATTCTTTACACTATTTTATTATTTTTGCCTCAGTCCCAAATGATTAAAAACATGAAATGATTTACTCTGGGCTCCTTTACACGTACAATCTAAAATCTTTTATGGTTTTTCAATTTTCTTTTTTTTTCTTATAGCCTCAAGTACTGAAATAAGACAATGAGCTGCTTACGATTCCGCCAAAGTAGGCAATGTCACAAACGTAATTCCCGACAAAACTTTGACCTGTGTTTTATTCTCACCTCATCACATTCCCACCGCTGAGATGATTTCTTCTTGACAACAAATAGATGTCTTCAATTAAGCTTTATGCTCATCATTCGTTCACTTTTATATCAGTAGTGACAAGCATGTATATTGGCAAATACCTAGCACTTAAAACTTTTGTACCATCGAATATCACGGCAAATATTTTAGATGGAAGATGATCGCGGGCAGATAGTTTCATTTTGTATATTGTATTGCCTGTTCCCATTTTACTGGAGTACATTTATTTGATGGGTAATATAATACAAAACAAGATCCCATTGAAAGATATAGTTTATTAGGTTTAATTCTGCAAGTAAATCCATGTTAATCCGGGAAGACAGATGCGTTCAAACAATACTTGAAAATTGTATTCCACTCTTCGACTCTTTAATTCCTTCTCTTACTCATGTTTTCTAAAACAAATAAAAGCTTTTAAGATGTTTTGTGGATTTGGGATTCTAGATAAAGGGGACTATCTGTTTATAACTACACCTAATTGATATATAAAGACGAGATAAAACAACAGTTGGGGCACCATGTTTTAGTCTTTGTTAAATGTAAAAAATTATGGTGAAGAATCACATAAAATATAAGGAAAGAGACCATCTGCCTTAACAAAGCTAAATGTAAAGTGTTGGTAATTGGATTCTACAAGCACTAGAAACATTTATTAGTTTGGACATATGGTAAAACGATGGGTGTTTTAAGAATGATCACTTTGCAGGCTGATTAATTGATTTATTGATTATATGTTTTTGATTTCTACTTATTTGCTTTAAAACAATTTTCGGAATAACTTGTGAACGAGGCAGAGTTGACTTTGTTGACCAGTATTTAACAGAGATACTGAGAAAAAGCAAATACTGAAAAAGTTTTTAAAGGACTACTCTAACAAAAACACATTTTCCATCACTACCCCGCCCTGCAGTGAAGCGCTCTGTTTGATACTTACTGTATCAGGCATCATCTTAATTTTTAGATTTCTCCCTGCTTTCTCTTGCTCTCTGCTGTGCTAGCAATCCCATGATGTGTAAGCATATCATCTAATGGCCAGTAGAGCCAGTACCATCTCTGCCTGCTGAGGGGACACTGTTATTATCCTTACCTTCTATATTATTCACCTAAATAAGGTAAAGAATGTAAGTATAAAGTCAGGGAGAATTAACTATTATCTACTTAATTTTAACTGTGTGGTAGTAGCCTCTATTCATTAGCAGGAACTCTAATAGAAGATTTTGTCCCTCCATTTTGAAGTGCCTGTGTGGTACAGTTCATTCAGTTTTATCATACAACAGTTTCTGGTGTCTGAAATAATGACCTATTGAGAAAGTACAAAGCCAAGCACTTATCAGGTGATCCCAATGAGATCACATGACCCAACTAAAGAGAAGGGCTTTAGGGATTTTCAGATAGAAAGAAACTAATGAAGCTAATACTAGCTGATCTATATATGTACTGGATGACTAAGTAAATAGTGACTATAAAATTATTTTTACCAGAGTGGCACTTTAAGTTATAACATCCTGGTAGGGACTTGCATGTTGTGAATCAAAATTTAAGCTGGGGATTCAGCTAGATTGTTAAATACTCGAAAATAAGGATGCACAATGGGGGGGGGGGGGGGGAGAAAGGGGATAGGTGGTAATCTAAGTGAAAGGAATCATACACTGCCATGGAGTGATGTTATGAGTATCTTGGCATTATTACATTCCCAGACCAAGAGGTCCTATATTCTTGCAGAATTACTGTAGGATCCATGCAGTCTGGGCAGAAACAAAGGAGTCAAACCTATCCCAAGGTGATGAAGTCAGGTCCTCCATCAAGCTCACAGTATGGGTATTATGGTGCATTGACACATACCTGATTTGCTCCAGATTGTGTAGCAGATTTTGGTGTAAATCCACAGCAGATTTCACCACTTCGAATAGAACTCAATTGAAAGGGTAAAATTCCTAACAAAATCCACATCAAATCATCTATGTGTGAACACACCTTTATACAATACATCTATATGTTACATATTAAACACACATCGACGTCTTTCTCCCTTTTGGATCGTTGTTAATTACACACTATATGACTTGTATCAACTTACATATTTCTTCTGTGTCATAAAGAACTGCCATGAAAGGTTAATCCCATTATGTATCTTTTAACGTATTGTACAATTTGTATCTCTTCATATATTTATGTTGTCTTTCTATTGTATTTCTCTTTCTGCAATACAGATTTTCTCAGGTTACTTTGCTATCGAGGTTGGCTACACACATGCTATAGGTACATCCCAGTATACTGGTCAAACTGGTGCCACCTTAACAGGAGAACAGTCAATGACAGCAATAAAAGCATCAATACATTAAACAGATTCTGTCACTGGGATCATAAAGTGCTGAACCAGCTTCTCCTTGCCTGTGTCATGCAGACTGGCAGATCTCTCTCCTTTTGTGTATTTGGAGGGAGCTGTCACTCTGCATGCTGCGGGCAGGGGGAGGTTGGCGCGGTGCACCTTATGACTCAGAGCTCAGATCTGAGTCAAACTCCATGACACTGGTAACAGAATTAATCAATATCCCCCTTTCAAACCCATATTTTAAGGTCCAAAAATTGGTGTTGATTAGTTTTTATAATACAGTTTGACAGCAGTTGGTGCTTCATTTTTCTGGTAAAGATGTTCAAACTCTCTGCGCGGCTATTGATTTCCATCATAACATTCTGATTGCTTTTAACCACCACTAGAGGAAGTGCAGGAGCTTACCGCATACTGTGTTATGTTTTAGTTCAGTGTAAACTGGCATGCAGTAAGCTCCTAAACTCCATCTAATAATGACTGCAAGCAGCCAAAATGTTATAATTGAAATTGAAGTCCATGCAAAGGCTTTGGAGAGCAGCATCAGAAAAACAGAGCTCTGATCACTACAAAAATATATAAAAAAAATGAAACTTCACACAACTTTTAAACTTTTTTAAGAACAAGTTTGCTATACAGGGTTTAGTCAAAAAGACTGACCCAACGCTATAACTCAATATTGGTGTCCTATATTGAAATAACAATAGCATACTTGAATAGGAAGGCATTAATGTGCTACATAATGGTATGGTACACGAGCTCCAGAGGGCCCTGGGACATAAATTTAATTTCATGTGGCTTATGGCCCATGTACATAGTCCAACAGTTGGGTAAATGACTGGATGAGTGCCGATGTCACCTCTAAAGTTGTCAGCGTTCATGCAGAGTGTTTACACTGAAAGACTTCAGCCCTGGATCATGGGCTTCTCACTCAGAAAAGTTAGCTTAACAACCTGTGGATGAAGAGGGAGGGATTTTTGTGTATTTACCCTGCACAATTATTGCTCAAATTTGTTCATTTTTTGAGCGATAATCGTCCCGTGTAAATGGCCCATTAGAGAGGCACAGAAAGCAGATTTCTGCATCTCACATGCTAGTCTTCAACTTTGCAATTGCCTTTTTCTCTATATATCTTACAAGGACCACAAGCAGGGGCGTAACTATAGGGGATGCAGGGGGTTTGGTTGCACCCAGGCCCCGGAGCCTTAGGGGGCCATAAGGCCTCTCTTCTCCATATAGGGAGCCCAGTACTATGAATAAAGCATTATAGTTGGGGGCCCTGTTACAGGTTTTGCATTGGGGCCCAGAAGCTTCAAGTTATGCCTCTGACCACAAGACTAAATTGAAATTCCTGTTCTGAGGCCCACAGGGGCTTGTGCACCATACCATCATGTAAGACATCCATGCCTTTCTATTCAAGTAGGCTATTGTTATTTCAATGGCCCTGGATCAGTCTTTTTGACTGCACCCTGTGTATAAATGATTTTCCTATATTATGTAGACTTTTAAAGATTCCATTTTTGAATATGTTTTTCTCCAAGTTCTAAAACATTCATGCACTTTATACAATTATCAGCATTAAAAACCTTCAACAAGTGTCTGACCTTTTTTTAAAGCACTGTTTTGTAGGTGTCCCTGTCACTTTCACAGTTAAAGTATGGGCTTTTAAGTCAGACATACTTTTGTTTTTCCATTAGTGACTTTTAAAACTTGGAACTTAATTGAATAATCCTCATAAGTTGTTATTTATTCCCAAGTTACATTGCAAGAACTGTATCTAAAATCATGATTGGCAGCCAAAAGGCCAATTCCGTAACCTTCCAGTATGAACAGCGTGTTGGGCATAGCTCTTTCAAAAGTGTTTCAAAGTTTTCTTCCATGCAAGGATTTAATTAAAAGAGGATAAACTATAAAGTATGTAAGGAAAGTAATGTCCTTCACCACTAATGTTACCTCCCTTGTCTTTCAAATCTTCAGATGGTCTTTCCTGAGTAGCAATTGACTGTGCCTAATCATTACATCATTCAGAAGACACACATTGATAGTTCCTTGTTTATGTCAATTTTTAAATTACGATTTCTGGGTCACATCAATCATGAATGAAATCAAGAAAATAACAGAGTAGATTCATTATGCAAGTGATCAATTCTATTTATTGACTGGAGCGGGGACATTTTTGAGCATTAATTCCAAATCTATAATGGGACCTGCCAACTATCATGTGCCATCTAAGATACTGGGATACTGGGATCCCGCCTGCTCTCTGCCTCCTCTCCACCCGCTCTCCGCCCCTCTGCACTATTTGCAATGAAAAGAGGCGGGTCGGAGGTGGGGCTAAGTTACAAGAATTAGCCCCGCCCCTGCCCCGCCTCTCCCCATTGCAAATAGTGCAGAGGGGCGGAGAGGAGGCAGAGAGGGGGCGGGAGCTCAGAGCACTGCTCCTGGCTCTTCCAGGCTCCCCCCCTGCAGAGAGAGACGACGTATATTGGCTGGGCGCGAAAACCCAGCCGATATACGCTCGTCTGAATCCACCCTAAAGCAGATATAGGGCTATATTCTGCTGAAGGCAACGATGACTCAGGCAAAGGTCATTGACGAGATGAATTAAGCTGTTATCCAAATGCCCTTGAACAAATGAAAATGTGAACGTTTTGTAAGATTTATTTGAAATTTATTGTTTTCGTTCTCCCATTTATCTTTTGCTAATGTTTATCAAAATGATTCCTAAATTTATAGTTGAAGGACTTTAAGATATCAGATGACAATCTGAAGAATAATTCATATACCAGTAATGAAAACTTAATTAGGATGAAATTGGATTGAGTTTGATCAATACCTAAACATGGCTGAAATAACTTTTGTCAATCCTTTTTCCATGCCGACTGAATTATAGTTTTATGAGTATACTCTTCTATTACTATTTACTATAGATCGCAATGCATTTGTACCATGTGATTTTTTGAATCTTGTGGATGAGAATTTTTTTTTTTTCCAAGGAAGAAATTAGTTTTTGGCATTTCTTTCTTACATGGATGCATTGTTAATAACATCCACAATGGTATTCTGATTCATAGTCTTTTTAAATGATTAGCCTGGATTAAGAGTTTGGATGTATCTTGCTAAATTAAATATGTTACATATGAATATGTTTAACTAGATAATAACAAATACCAAAAAACGAATTTCTTTCATGTAAAGCCATTCTATGATGCTTTAAATATGTTTTTTTTGGGTCTGTCTATAACATAATTTTAATAACCTAGATCAAGTGCAGATTTCTAATTTTCAATTAACATAGGAATAATTTTGTTTGCTAAAATAAAATAAAGGAATGACTGAACCATGATATGTTCTAGGTACAATTTTTTAAAAAATCCAAATTTCAAAAAGTCATGTGGCAACTGTATAGCTCAAGCTTTAAGTATTAACTTTTAACCTTTGACCTTACAGATTTTAACCAATGAAATGTCTCTTTAAACTTTAAAGGAAACAATGATAACGAACGCCTGGCGATTGCTAGACAGCGAATTCCATATCGACTTGGTCGAGTAGTTGATGATTGGCTACTCGACAAAGGTAAAAAAACATTGATTAAAACTTCAAATAAAAATAATTTGAACATAACCAAGTAGTGTTTCATTGTAACGCTAATAAACCTTAAAATAAATTTTCAGTAAAACTAAATTAAAAACATTTAAAACAGTAAAATTTAGATAGTGGTATCTTGCATACAATGTATAATAATTTTCTGACCTGTTTAGAATGCAGATATTTAATAATCGTACCCTGTTAACTTAAGGTTAAAGGGACTGTAAATATAATCTACTAACTCGATCTATGAAGACACTCATAGATAACTTTAACCAAACATTCTAAATTATTCATAGAATATTTTTCGTGTTCCCACATCTAAATTATTAACTAAAATCTGTGCAGAATTCTTACCTTTTCTTACTGCCGTGAACAAAATATCTTGGTTTAAACTACAGGTATTCTAACTAGTGGGCAAGATGAATTGCCAATCCAAGTGAAGTCCCTTTAACATTTGCATCCTTTCAAGGAATTTTTTGAACAAACCATAATTAAAACAGAACTTAAAATTGTGTGCATGCTAATCATATGCAGAGAACAATCTGCTTAAAATGTATTTGTGATTTCATAATGCTGCCAATGTTTTAAGGATTTCTTTGTGTAATAAAATTGTGCCATAATTTCACCATCAGTATGTGTATCATTACTGAAGTCGCTTTTACATCCAAAAGACTCGATTTTAATTGTTAGTCCAGCTAAATGCCAATCAGAGTATTTTATACACTACCTTGGAAACATAATCATGCTTATTTTTCTTAACTTATGGTGAAACAAACTAATTTTAATCGAATTTAATATTATGGTGGTAAATACTCAAATTGGAATTCAATTTGCATTTTGTGGCAATATCTGGTGGTATTTTTTAATTGTTTTCCCTTTGCAAGATTATTAAAGGGGACATATTTCTAGTTCTAATTACTTTTTAGTATTATTTGATCACCACAATGTAAATTTTCAAACAAATTTACACAATTGGATGAACAATTTTTGTAAATTTTACAATAAGGAAAAAATGCAAACCTTTGATTGGCCTTTAGCATCAAACCACATTCGAGCTAGTAAATCTTTATTAGAAAGCCTACATTCCACAGTCACCTCATTTAAAGCAATGAATTATGAGTTAATCCTCTATCTTATAATTTATTGCATTCATCATTCATCTCATGAAAAAATGTTACTCATCTTTTCCAAAAATACAGAGCTCAAAGTCAACATTTTGTATGTATGTAATATTCTTTTTGCAGGACGGCAGCTCACAATCTTCAATAGCCAGGCAACAATTAAAATCGGTGGGAAGGATCGGGGACAACCTTTTCAAGGCCAGCTTAGTGGCCTCTACTATAATGGCTTAAAGGTTCTGAATATGGCGGCTGAAAATGATGCCAATATCGTGATTGAGGGAAATGTGAGGCTTGTTGGGGATGTGCCTTCATCAATGACTACAGAGTCAACTGCCACAGCCATGCAGTCAGAAATGTCCACTTCTATTATGGAGACCACTACTACATTGGCCACCAGTACCAGAAGAACAAAAACACCTACAAGGGAGCCGGTTGGTCAGGTTAGTAGTGTCACATTTTTATTATTCATTTTTTTCCTTATAACTACATTTAAATTGAAAGCCTGAATATTTCTAATACCACATGAAGTTACAAAGTACAAAAATTATAGACACCCCATGGTTAACTAAATATATATTACAAGCCGTTTTCAGAAGATTTACGTAATCTTAGAAATTCATTAGCATTTTTGTTCATTTTAGACTTACTTAATATGGTATTATTACATAGTGGAATAATCATTGCCTGCTTAGTATATTATTAACTGCTAGAGTTAAGCGAACATGCTCGTCCGAGCTTGATGCTCGTTTGAGTATTAGCATACTCGATGGTGCTCATTACTCAAGCGAGTACCGATCCGAGTTCAACCCCTCCCCGTTTTGACCCCTCACCGCATTACCATTTCCTGCTGTGACGTGCTAGCATCCACACATCCACAGCAGTTTGTGGCTTGCTGAGAGAAAGAGAGAGAGAGAGAGAGAGAGAGAGAGAGAGAGAGAGAGAGAGAAAAAAAAGCTCAGCACCGGCTGGGTCAAATACAAAAATGCTTGGGTCTCCCATTAACTTCAATGGGGCTTGTTACTCGAATAGAGCTCCTGAATATTACGAAAAGTTTTACTCGAATAACGAGCACCCGAGCATTTTGGTACTCGCTCATCTTTATTAACTGCCCATTTTTCAGCTTTTATGGCAGTTTGTTGTCTATAGGATGAAGAAATATTCTATATCCTATTGAGTGACTTTCCCACTACCTGTCATGGATCAGGCACAGCCACATAGCCAGATGATAGAGGAGGGAGCTTGGAGTGACGGCTGTCATTGCTTAGAGTTATGACAAACAGCATAACAGATCTGAAGTGCAAAACAGAAAATTCAGTCTTTAATAAGCAATTCCAAGTGCACACAAAGGTTCAGAGTTCAGAAGGGAGATTCAGCAGAACTGCATATATAATTCAGGCACAATACAGCTGAGTTTGCAATAAACTAAATACAGACATTGAGAAACTAGCAAAAACAGCTACAGATAGATCATCAGGCTAGGAAATGAAACAGAATTTAATAGCAGTATAGAACACCCAGTCATCACAGGCCTAGCAAACAAGAGTTCAGCAGCAGGAGCACAATTTGATAAATAAGCAGGCTCGAGTTCTGGGTTCAAATTTATACCCCAAGGGCCCCTTGCCTTTGAATCAACAAGCCCAAAAAGTGAGTTGAAGATATGGGATAGGATCTTGAATAGGACATAAATAAAGGGTACAGGCTTGAATTCATGATTTTAAGGCCTCGGTCACACGGGCGTTTTTTGCCGCGATTTGCGGATCGCATGATGGATGCGCATCCGCAAATCGCGTGATCGGGGCCGAAAAATCGCCCAAAAAATCTGCTCCTAGCCGCGTTTCATTAGAAACGGGCTGGAGCTGTCCAGCGCATTGAATTCAATGGAGCCGGCAATACAGCCGGCTCCATTGAAAGCAATGGGCTGTGGGCGATCTCAGGATGAATTTTCGGGAAGGGCTTAAAAATATAAGCCCTTCCCTGAAATTCATCCAGAAATGTGTAAAAATAAAAAATATATATATACTCACCTTGTCCTGGCAGACGGAGTTCAGCCGCGGCCGGCCGGCAGTTCTCCTGAACTGCTGTGAGTAGTATTCAGCAGCCGGGGATTTAAAATCCCCGCCTGCTGAATGAGCTGCCTCTGATTGGTCACAGCCTCACCAATCAGAGGCAGCTCTCACTCACCCATTCATGAATTCATGAATGGGTGAGTGAGTGCTGCCTCTGATTGGCTCAGCGCAGGGACCAATCAGGGGCAGCTCTCAGCTGTCATTCAGCTGCGGATCTGCAGAGCAGCACCTGCTGCGGATTCTGTAATGCAAATCCGTTTGTGTGCAGGCGGCCTAAAGCTAATTTCTTCATACATGAAGTGACATACAATTGGCGGAATGACAAAATCAGATAGAGGAACGCTTCAATTTTTAATGCACCATAGAGCCAATGCATACTGGCATATTTGCATTGCGGAATGCGGTGTGGGCATCCCCCTCCGGATTCCACAGCAAATACTGCCCATAGATATGCAATGGAAAATCGCTTTTTCATGTCCTTGAGCAGAAATCAATTATGTATGTCCTATTCCAGCGTAGATTATGCGCAGACGGCTTCCATTGAAGTCCCATCCACAGTTGACACTGCGGATGGGCCACAGAATCCGTGTCATTGCCTAGTGACGGCACAGGATTTTTTGTACTGCGCATGTGCACCAGCCTGCCAACCAGAATACCCACGATACAGAAGAGACAACTGCGGACAGGTATGCAGGGGTCACCGGCCGGGCACCGGGTCAGATTCCGCTGTGGGATCCTGCATGCGGAATCCGACCCGGCCCTATGCATTCGGCCTGTCTGATATTTGAGTGCTGTTGGTTACACCAGGCAACCTAAAATAGCCCATCTAAATTGCAGCGGAATCGAGAACAGCGTATATATGTCTGGGCAGAACTGAACTACTGACTTAACATTTGTTGTGTCATCAATGCTGCCCACATCGAATATCTGTAAGATGCATTAAAAACTTTCCGTCATTCTAGTTGTAGTATGTCAATTAATGTATAAAGAAATCAGCTTTAGGGCTCAGTCACACGGGCTTCGATGCCACGATAGGACGGCCGCCGGGTGTGGACGTCTCTCTGCATGACCGGCTCCATTGCCGGCCATGTATTCTATCTTCCGGCCGGTGCGGAGAGTCGTCCACACCGGCAGTGCAGCAGTCTTATCCTGCATCGGCGCCCATGTGGCTGAGCCCTTACATTTAGACCATTTTATTTGACTCATCCTGTTTTCGATACTAAAGAATGTAACAAACCACTAGCCTGGTATCATTTAGTATTGATGTATGATATTAAAGCTGCAGTACTTGTTTGTATTTGTATATAACATGTTTTTTTGTGGAAAATACATAAACATGTACCGCATGATATGCCATCCAGTATTCTTCCATTTCTAAATTGGGTTTACTACTGGAATCCAGTGCAGAGCAAAGTTGGTGAGTTTTTGGTTAACTCATTTTATGTACTATTAACTTTGTTATCCTCTCACTTTTTTGCTTGTGTTTAATGTGTTTAACATATGACAATAGATCAATGTTTTTTAGTGTATTTTGTACTCACGAATGCTTAAGTCTCACGTTTTTCAGCAAGTATTGAAAGGGGGAAAAGTCAATCAGTATGAATGTGAAAAGTCATAGAGGGTCTTTATATTCTTTGTATTTCTATTTAAAGGCATATTTACGGTCATTGGCTCTACTAGACATTAGTTCCTGGAAACACGCAATGTGTTCAGTTTATGCTTGAGTAGCATCTTTTACTTTGTGTCTTGAATTAATTAGTGACCCAGTTCTATAAGCTAAGATGAAAGGGCAGATACCGGGCTTCGTCCTTGCTTAGCCATCATTTGTTACATACTGTTTCTATAAATGACTGCTTTAATACCAAAAAAAAAAAAAAAAGAATCCTGCCATGATGTTTTGTTTTCCTCAATCAAACCAAGCTTTCACTGATAACACAGAGCCACTTAAATAGCTATTGAAATAAACCCTGGGGTGATCGAATGTTTTGGAACAATGGAAACACATTTTTGGCCAAGCAGAATTAAATTGGCTTCACTTTAAACTGCGGAACATAAGCATGGTTGGTAATTCTGGAGGGCAAAATGTGGGTGAAGGATGTATTTCTGTTTATACTAAAGCAGTGACTTTGAAGACGATTCATCAAAATATTCTCACGACAGCCTTGGTTTTTGCCCTCCAACCTAAACAGAATAAAGGCGAAAGTCTAAAAAAGCACAATACAGTCACTTACAACCAATTTCACTTTGAAGTCAGTAGGTTTGACTGTACCAGGTGACCTATATACAGTATGTTTCTTGTTTTACAATACTACACTCAGTCAATTGAATTAGGTTAAAGACATCTGATTTTTTTTTGCGACATCTTATTTTCTCATGACTTTTTCCAATATTTTGCTTTTCAGGTTACAGAAATGTGTTAACTTTGACCATGCATGCCGTTTACCTACTTGGTCTATCTAGTCTCACAGATCAGTAGTAGGTCAACATTGCTTGATGTGACCCTTGATTCCATCAAAGGGCACAAATTGTATTTAGCTGTTACTTATCTTACTCACATTATTAGAGCTAGGTCAAGTGGTAGACACTAGAGATGAACGAGCACCCAAATACTCGGTTCCGCGTTATTCGAGTCGAGCTTTTCGTAAAATTCAAGAGCTCTACTCGAGTAACGAACCCCATTGACTACAATGGGAGACTCGAGAATTTTTGTATGTGGGAAGCCGGGTCTCAAGCTTTTTTTTTTTTCCTTGGTTCGTATTCTCTCTCTCTCTCTCTCTCTCTCTCTCTATCTCTCTTTCTCTCTCTCTCCTCCTACCAGACGAAAAATTTGCCAATGACGCGCGCTGTGTCGTGGCGGGGAGGGGCCAAAACAGGCACGTCACAGTGGGCAGGAGCCAAAAGCTGGGGCAGTGTTGAACACGACTTGATGCTCGTTCGAGTAACGAGCACCATCGAGTACGCTAATACTCGAACGAGCATCAAGCTCGGCAGAGTATGTTCGCTCAACTCTAGTAGACACATACGTGTGTATCAATTTTGTCTACAGAGGTTTGGACTCTGTAGAAGAGAAATATTTAAGCAGATCTTCCATGATTTGTTTTTGATTTAGGGAAAATACTTATGGAAGGAGCACAGACCTTATGCCTCTTTGCTATCCTGAGGAAGGTAACACAGTATGTAAGACTGAAAAAAGGCATATGTCCATCTAGTTCAACCTATTATTTTGTAATGTTTTTCCAGAGAAAGGCAAAAACACCTATGAGGTAACAGCCAATTTTACTCACTTTAGGGGGAAAAAAATCCTTCCCAACTCCAAACTTGGCAATCAGAACATATGCCTGTATCAACACATCTTCTGAATTTATCTAGTGACTATAGCCTGTAGTATTGTTATACTGAAAAAATACATCCAGGCCCTCTTGAACTTTTTAAGTGAGTTTTCCATCACCATGTCATCAGGAAAAGAGTTCCACAGCCTCCCTGGTCTTATAATAAAGGTATCTGCTCCATATGAATTTGCCCCTCTCTGTGGGCTGCAATACAGATAGATTCTTAATATTACCCATGCTTAAGCTAGGTTGGGCACTCTGAGTGGTCTGTGATTAGAAACATAGAAATCTACAATTGACAATGTATTCTGACACTTGTCTTTCACAGCTAGCGTTAATTTTTTTTCAGCAATTTGTGCTACAATAGCTTTATTGTGAGATTTGACCAGATGGGCTAGACCCAAACTCCAGTCCTCATGCCCCCCAGCAGGTTATGGTTTAAGATTTCAATAGTGTTACACAGGTGATGAAGTCATTATCAGTGTCCTCTCTATAGGATAACCTCCAACCATGAACATGTTGAGGGAGCATGAGGACTGGAATTTGGACAACCCTAGGATAGAATTTTCTGTGCACGCATCTTAATGAACCTTAGGTGCCCATGACCCTGTTACCAACTCATGGTTTGCTTTCCTTGGATCACTTTTGGTAGGTACTAATAATTTAATACTTGGAACACTCCACAGGAACTGACATTTTGGAGATGCTCTGACCTACTCATCTAGCCATCATAATATGTACCTTCTGAAGGTTGCTCAGATTCTTATGCTTGCAATATTTTCAAGTTATGTCAGTGTAAGTGCAAGAGAATTGAAATGTGTGCCTCTTTACAGACTGTTCCTTTACTATGAGAGTAGAGGATTGCGCTTCCAGAGTCAGAGAAAATATATGATTCTGCTTTGGGAATTCGTTGATCAGTGCTCAATTGCCCTGTAGTTTTACATGTTGCAATTCATATGAAAAAACATCCATGTATATGGAGAAACTGAATCGGTCAAAACTACAGACACTAATTACAGTGACTCTGCCTTCTAGGTCACAGATTGAAGTCCCAGGCGCGAGACCCCTCTCTATAATGTCCTTACACCTCAATTGCAAGAATAGACAAGAATTGACTAGATGGGACAATCTTTTTAAAGGGCTTTTCCAGGACTTTTATTAGTGATGATTTATCCTCCACTAGAGATGAGCGAGTATACTCGCTAAAGGCAATTGCTCGAGCGAGCATTGCCTTTAGCGAGTACCTGCCCGCTCAAAACAAAAGGTTCGGGTGCCGGCGGCGGGCAGGGAGCTGCGGGGGAGAGCGGGGCGGAACGGATCTCTCTCTCCCTCTCTCCCCCCGCTCCCTCCTGCTGACTGCCGCTACTCACCGCTCCTCTGCGCCTGCACCCGAACCTTTCGTCTCGAGCGGGCAGGTACCCGCTAAAACCAATGCTCACTCGAGCAATTGCCTTTAGCGAGTATACTCGCTCATCTCTAATCTCCATCAATTAGCTGATTATTGTAGTAAGCCAGGCATCGTCATACATGTTCCTGAGCAGTGGGTCCCCGTCGGTCAACTATTGATGATCTATTCTGAGGATTTGTCACCAGTAGTTAAAGTCTTGGAATATCTCTTTAATAATTCGGAATGAACATATTTGTAATATTTCTCAGATAGTTGATTCTGCTCTATGCAAAATAACCAATGGCTCTTCAGTTATGAACCATTTATGAACCTATGTATCTGTCTATCCATGCTCTGTACTAATGAAGTACTCTACATACTGTTCCAGCTGTTTATAAATATGTATCATTTTAATGTATATCTTTTGAAATGAAAGGGTTAGAGTTAATGTAACGCTTCCTTGTTATGTAAATATCCACAGCTGATATATTTTCCAACTCCTCATTGTGCATTTCACTTTTTTTGGTTTCCTCGAATGCATAAATTTCTATGCAACGAGCTCAATTTATTTTTTTTTCTTTTAAGCCACTGAATGTTTCTTAATAGTCAATTCATCTATAACAATGTACAGTAAATATTTCTGATCTCATTAAATATCTGCAATTCAATAAAAAAAAAAAAAATACAGGAGTATAGCAGCCATAAAGATGAAAGTATTCCGAAAACCGATTTGCACAAGCAGCAATAATAATAATTGCTCACATCTTTGCCTGCATTCTTTCACAACATTTAATTGGTTATATTCATTCGTATATTTTATGCAGCCAAATCGCTTTTGCTTTATAGCAAGAAGAATAAAATATAAGGTAGGTCCTCTGAATAATTTTTGCTAAAAACATTTATTGCTATGTTAATGATGGGAAATAAAAGACTATATTACAAAGAATAAAAAGTAATAGGAAATCTGTCTGCAATGCCTTTTCATGTAGCTATTTATTTTTATAATTTTTGTAATGCAGAATACCATTTCCCACGTTTATTGTTACGTTTTTATTGTACATTTCATTATTTATTTACATGAAAACATTCGGAAAAGTTAGAGTGTACATTTTTAAGCCAAATATTCCAAAAAAAAAAAGATCATGCATTGTCTCCATTGGGACATGGATGGTTAAAAAATAAATCTATATAAATAAGATTTTTACTATTATTACTATTAAGAGGAATAGTAATTATTAGAGATGAGCGAGCACGCTCGGTAAGGTGAGTTACTCGAGCGAGCCTCGCTCATCTTGAGTCGCTGCCTTCTCCTCTGAGCATGCTCAGGGGGGCGGCAGGGGGTAGCGGGGGGAAGAGAGAGAGAGACATCTCTCTCACTCTCCCCCCCCCCACTCCCCTATGCTCTGCCCCGCCGCCCCCCGCTGCTCCCCGAGCACGCTCAGAGGAGAAGGCAGTTACTCGAGATGAGCGAGGCTCGCTCGAGTAACTCACCTTACCGAGCGTGCTCGCTCATCTCTAGTAATTATTATTATACACAAAAAGCAGGACAACACAAGCCTGAGATCACAGCTTGGAAGTTTGCATATATAACACATTGGGAACCAGGAACCTAGGTTGATGCATGCAGAGCCCAGCACTCTGGCCTTTTGTAACAGGAAGATGTTACTTTTGTCAATATTGAGTTGTTTCAAGGGACAGTCAAGGTCTTTAGGCACAGAACCCAGTATGATTACCACTGGGACCATTACTGTTGGCTTGCACCAGAGATGCTGTATTTTACCTTCAAATCTTCATATTTGGTCATTTCTGTTGTTATTTTTCATCAACCCTGTCGTCACTGGGTATAGCAATGTCGACACACCTTTTTCTTTTCAGTGCTGGTCAAATTGAGCATGTTATAGGTCAAGACTTTGTCTTTTTGGCTAGTTGCCCTGCAATAGATTCTGATTCCTGTAGTCTACTCGTTAACATATTGTAAGGTCACTACTTGTGTCTGCCACACTCATGTGGTTCTGGGCAGCTGCAAGTGTCCCCCTGCTCTTCCTGTCTGCTTTCATCCAGCACTGAGAGGCTTAACCAACTCTCTGGCTTTCAGCTCACCTCTAGGGGATAGGGGGTGGGCTAATTAGGCTTTACTCCTCCATGTAAGCTGAGCTGTGGCACTTCCCCGTGGCCTCAGAATTGGTGTGTCTTAGGTTCTGAGACTTTGCTTTCTTTGGTCACCTGCTTCCGTCTGTTCTGTCTCAGTTCTGCTCCGCTCTCTGAGTTCTGTGTTTGCAGCCTGAGTTCTGTCTGATCTGTGTTTTGTCAGCCTCTCTGTGTTGGGTCTGTTTCAGGCCTTCTGTTCTGTCTGAGGCTTCTTGCATATCTGATCTGTCTTTTTGTTTATTTTCTGTCAGTTTTATGTCAGTTCCTATTCCTATTTATGGTTTGCTTTTGCTTTTTCCTGCATTTGTGTGCTGCTCTGTCTGCTGCCAGTCACTACATTTGTTAACTAATCAGGGGTAGTTCCAGCGGAGGGCCACCCTTATCTGGGCGATTGCCTTGCTTGTAATTAGGGATCTGCAATTCTTTCTGCAGCCAAGGGTCAGTCTCCCTTTTCCTGGCCACAGTCCCTGTACCTGGTTAGTTGGTCCAGTGGATCCGCAATCCATAAATCCATACCACGTATGCCCATAGACTGCAACATTTGACACAGTCCTTACTGACCTCGGCGACAGCCAGTCCTGTATGAACATTTTTCTTCCTTCACCATAGCAAGGGTTAGATAAGCACACTTAGCCTAGCTCCACAGTTGAGACCAATCTGGCAGGGAATGTCCTACTAGTAGTATGCACAGCTAGTATGCACATCATAAAAGCACACAACGCCCTTGGGACAGGAACTTGGTACTCAAAGGGGCATATTACTATTATTATTATTAGTAGTAGAGCAGACGATAGCTAAATAGATTAATACAAGGGTACAGCCATGTATACCGTGCCACCCATTGTAATGACAATATGGCAGATTTTTTTCTGTTGCATCTAAAATATTTTTTTTCGAAATGTATTAATGTTAGCATACTACTACACATTAAGGCCTCGGTCACATGGGTGATTTTCTGTGCGATCTGTGCATGCGCATGCGATGGCCGTTTTTATAGAACCATTGCTTTGCAATGGTATCGGACACATGAGCGCTTTTTATGCGTTCGTCCGATTTATTATAGAACAGAAATCGCAGATCGCGCCTATCTGCGATCTGCGATTCCTGTTCTTCTCTATATGCGCTAAATGGGGCCGGCGGCAGCAGCGCCGACCCCATTGAGAACATATACTATAAAGATCATTCTCCTCTGCCACAGCTGTAACAGCTGTGGCAGAGAAGAATGATGTTTGCCCATTGAATTCAATGGAGCCGGCAATACAGCCGGCTCCATTGAAAGCAATGGGCTGCCGGCGATCGCACAATGAATTTTCGGGAAGGGCTTAAATATATAAGCCCTTCCCTGAAATTCATCCAGAAATGTGTAAAAAGTAAAAAAAAAATATATACTCACCTTGTCCCGGCAGACGGAGTTCAGCCGCGGCCGGCCGGCAGTTCTCCTGAACTGTTATGAGTAGTATTCAGCAGCCGGGGATTTAAAATCCCCGCCTGCTGAATGAGCTGCCTCTGATTGGTCACAGCCCTCACCAATCAGAGGCAGCTCTCACTCACCCATTCATGAATGGGTGAGTGAGTGCTGCCTCTGATTGGCTCAGCGCATGGACCAATCAGGGGCAGCTCTCAGCAAGTAAGCGCTGTGATTGGATCGGGTGCCAGCCAATCATAGCCGGCGCTCAATCATTCACATCCCTGAATGGCTGTGATTGGTTAATCAAGTGTCGGCTGCGATTGGCTGGCGCACCACCAGGGAGACCATCTCGCGGAGGACACAGACGCTGGCTGCAAGATGAGTATTGCCTTTTGTTTTTTTTACCTAGTCTAGCTAGGCTTATACTCGAAGCACCTAATTTTCCCAGTTTTTGGCGTTAAAAGTAGGTGCCTCAGCTTATACTCGGGTCGGCTTATGCTCAAGTATATACGGTAGTTATTCTTTGTGTGATTTTACACAAAGTGTAGGAAAAATAGCATAGTTTTTGATGCAGTTTTTTAAATGGAAGCCAGAAACTTTACAGTGGGAAGGAAAATTAAAAAACCTTCCTTTATATTTCCCATGCCTTTTTAAGGGCTCGTTCAGATGAACGCGGTTTTCATGCACTATAGTCGTGAGAAAAGATTGCTGCTGTAAAGGTTCCGTAAATGGACTACTTCAAGCTACTTGAAGTAGCCCGTTCACACAATCTGTGGTGCGTACTGCATGCTTTCAAGGCTCCCATAGGAGCCTATGGAAAGCCTGCAGCAAGGTAGGACATGTCCTACTGGTTCCTATTAGAAGCGCGTTCTGTGCTCTGCAAACAGAGCTCACCTGAACAAGTCCTAATCCACATTTGGCTTTGGATAAAAAAAAAAAAATGCTTTAAAAACTCCCCAAAAATTGTGGCTTTAAAAAAGAAAAAGCAGTGTGTGAAACAACCCTTGCTTCATTTAATTTCTCTAGTCCAGCTTCTAATTAATGATTGGTTGCCTGGATAGACAACTGATTGTGATTATCATGTCAGTAAGATAACTGGATGAGTTTCTTTCATACATTTCATTAAATGCTAAGCAGTTTCACCATTCATACGGGACATGAAATAGCGAAAGGCTCTGGCCATAAAAACATTACATGCTATAACTGCAGAAAATCCAATTATAATCATCATTGAAACTTCTCAAATTAAAAGACAATATCTGGCAAAATCCACGGTATTCCCAAAATTGACTTTTATCACTTATTCACCAGATACTTGATATTAGTCTGATTGTTGGGCGTCTCACTGCTGATAACCTCACTGATCCCGAGAATGGTGGTTCCACGTCCCCATGTCTTCAGTGGGATTGCTGAAGGTAGCAGAGCGGTTGTACTTGGTCATTTCCATCAGCCCTATTATAGTGGATGGAGCAGCACCGTGCATATTTAGCTATCGCTCCATTCAATATCTACATCACTGCAAGGGGCGCAGTGAGCCAACACGGAGCAAGAGAGGAGAACATGAGACCTCAGTGAGCCAACATGGAGCAAGAGAGGAAAACATGAGACCTCAGTGAGCCAAAACGGAGCAAGAGAGGAGAACATGAGACCTCCATTCGCGGGATCAGTGGTGGTCTTAGTGTTGAGACTCCTACCAGTCATATTTTTATCACCTATAGTTGATAAAATCAATTTTGGGATAGGGATAACCCCTCTAAAGGGATACCCTAGCCTTTCATATTTATAATTTAAAAGAAATGTTTCATGAGAAAAAAATCTTTTGTATAACCAAGTTTTTATGGTAAATATTTTTAAAGAATTTTTGTTTTTTAGTTATATTTTAAATTTTGAGGTCACTATCTATATTTTTCAAAGAGCCTAAAATCCTGTAGCTTCAGGCTGGCTTCATACAGGCATAAGCATATTTACGTATTTATGTTTTTGCACATGTCTGTGCATATTTTACTGTATTTTTTTGCATGCACACGCCTTTGGATTTGCACACACAAAAAAACAAAAAACGGAAGCGTGCTGTTTTTTACTTCAATCAATTAAATTTAATATGGGCTACTTGGTGCATATGGACGAAATGGGCGAAATGCATGCGCAAAAAATGCACATGTGACGGAGCCATTGAAATCAATGGGTTCTATTCAATGGGTATTGTGAGTGCAAATATTGCACCCATTATACATAGCGCAAATGCGTTCATGTGAATAAACCCTTATGCTGACCAAAAAGCCTAGTAGTACTCTGAAACTTCATTTTCCATAGAGGAAACATCTCATTTTCATCACAGGCAAGATGACAATGAAAGGTTACACCTATATGTAGATAACAGGATTCACAATAGGTGATGGTCACAGCTCATTTCCTACCCTTCCCCGTAAAATGATCTTTGCGCGGGTCACAGAGCATGCCTACAGCTTTCTCCCATGGAAGTCAATGTGTCAAGGCCTGTTAATTGTGTCTATGGCACATGAGACCACTGCAAAGCATATCTCTAAATGGAATTACCTTCGCTCCTTAATCATATATAGAATACAGAATGAAACATCTGCAATCAGAAAATAAAAACGGATAGAAACATGGAATATGTTCCACTAGCTGGTCTTAATTTAGAAATAAATATGTGATACATTCCCTTTAAGATAAATGTTACATCATGAGAGTTGTACTCTTTCGATCACCATTGAGTGTTTACTCTTCTTTTTCTGCACTTACATTATGATAGAGCTGCCATAAACATGGGTATCCACCACAAACTACAACTCCTCTCCAACTGAACCATCGAGAAGGAACAGGGTAACCCCTTTCTAACGTTTGGTGGCGATATTAGTGTTCAGACTAGCCCTGACTGAGCTAAACCAGTAGAACCCTGTTTTGGGTCAAACTTTGCTAAAAGTTTGGTAACAGCACAATCCCGAACCAAGCTTTTAGCAAAGTTCTACCCTAAACAGGGTTCTACTGATTCAGTTTACTCCATAGTAGTCCCGAACACTGTTGTATAGCACCATTTAAGAGCCATAAAAGCTCTATATAACATTGTTGGAGTGTTACACATGGCTTTTAAGGCGCTTAGCCTGCGTTATGCCCCACTTCATGTTCAGTTCAAACTAATTTTGCAAACAAAACTTTGCAAAAGTTTGGCAAACTGGCAGAACTGAACTTTTAAAATGTTCACTCATCATTAGATGAGGCCATCATGGATCTAACATTTATCACCACAACACCATTAGGCTCGGTTCCCACGGGAAATCCCACGGAAATCTTGCATCTTGGCCACACCGAAAAGCCACGAGATTTCCGCTGGAGAGCCGCAGCTTCAAAACCCTTGGCATTTTGCGGTTCAGCGGCCGGGATTCCGTTGCAGCTTTCTCTCCTCACATGACTGACTAATCCCGGGATTAGCAGCTGAGGGCAGATTTGCTGCACAGAAATTCTGCACGGAATTTCCACGGCAAATTCGTCCTGTGTGAACCCAGCCTTATTGTTCCATGCTGCTTAACTATTCAGACTAGAGGGAAAATGTGGATAAATAGATAGATAGATAGATAGATATGAAATAGATAGATATGAGATAGATAGATAGATAGATAGACAGATATGAGATAGATAGATAGATAGATAGATAGATAGATAGATAGATAGATAGATAGATATGAGATATGAGATAGATAGATAGATAGATAGAGAGATAGATAGATAGATATAGAGATATATAAGATAGCTAGATGTGAGATAGATAGATAGATAGATGTGAGATAGATAGATATGAAGTAGATAGATAGATAGATAGATAGATAGATAGGAGATAGATAGATAGATAGATATGAGATAGATAGATAGATAGATATGAAGTAGATAGATAGATAGATAGATAGATAGAGATAGAGATAGAGAGATATGAAGTAGATAGATATGAGATAGATAGATAGATAGATAGATAGATAGATAGATAGGAGATAGATAGATAGATAGATAGATATGGGATAGATAGATAGATAGATAGATAGATAGATAGATAGATAGATTGATAGATAGATAGATATGAGATAGATAGATATGAGATAGATAGATAGATAGATATGAGATAGATAGATAGATAGATAGATAGATATGAGATAGATAGATAGATAGATATGAGATAGATAGGAGATAGATAGATAGATAGATAGATAGATAGATATGAGATAGATAGATAGATAGACAGATATGAGATAGATAGATGGATAGATAGATAGATTGATAGCAGGGGCGTAACTTTAGAGGATGCAGGGGATGCGGTTGCACCCGGGCCCAGGAGCCTTAGGGGGCCCATAAGGCATCTCTTTTCCATATACGGAGCCCAGTACTATGAATAAAGCATTATAGTTGGGGGCCCTGTTATAAGTTTTGCATTGGGGCCCAGGAGCTTCAAGTTACGCCTCTGGTTGATAGATATGAGATAGATAGATAGACAGATAGATGGATAGATATGGAAAGAGAGAGATAGATATGAGACAGATAGATAGATAGATAGATAGATATGGGATAGATAGATAGATAGATAGATAGATAGATAGATAGATAGATAGATATGAGATAGATAGATATGAGATAGATAGATATGAGATAGATAGATAGAAACTAAGGATGAGCGAGTATACTCGCTAAGGCACTACTCGTCCGAGTAATGTGCCTTAGACGAGTATCTCCGCGCTCGTCCTTAAAGATTCGGGGGCCGCTGCGGAGCGGGGAGCTGCGGGGGAGAGCCGGGAGGAGTGGGGGGGGGGGAGATCTTTCTCTCCCTCTCTCCCACCCGCTCTCCCCTGCTCCCCGCCGCGACTCACCTGTCAGCCGCGGCGGTCCCCAAATCTTTATGGACGAGCGGGGAGATACTCGTCTAAGGCACATTACTCGGACCAGTAGTGCCTTAGCGAGTATACTCGCTCATCCTTAATAGAAACATCCAATGCTTTTTTTTGTCAATTCATTTCAGCCCATCTCTAAATCATATGGCGATATTATCATGAAGTACAAATTTCTTGATGGCAAGAATCATCTACCTTCTCTCTGCCCTGCGAGAGATATAAAAGAATTGTTTACACGGTTGTAATGTGAAGAATAAACTCTGAGGAACTTGGGAACAGAACAGCAGTAAAGTACACACTGTGGTTTTAATAGGAGAGAAAAAAAAAACATTTGTAAATGGTTTTCTTTTCCTGTTTACACTAGATAGCTGTTTAACCCCGTGCCGACTGTCACTCAGATTCACGGCTCTTCTAATGGTTGTATTCTCAAAGGACTTTTACTGACAACAGTATTCAGTACCACAGAATACATCCCAATTGTTATAAATGATCAGTTAGGTCTCTTGTATGAAAACAACAAGATCCCTTTGTTTTATATAGAAACTTTTTTGATCCTGTGAATATTTTATTGAATATTTAAAATTTCTATCGCCAAAAATTACATTTTTGTGCAAAACATTTACCAAAGAGGCTGGGAGTACCTTTACATGGGAAACCTGTTGGGCAGAGTACTGCTGTAGTCGTTTAGGCCTCGTTCACACAAGCGTGTTGATTTGCACACACAACTGCACGTCTATTAGAACCCTTGGTTTCCTATGGTGTGTTTACATGTCCTTGTTTTACAGGCGTGCAAACGCTCGCACATGCAAAAGATAGGACATGCGTGCACCATAGGTCCGTGCTGCACATCAATGTTCCCTGTGGGGAGTCTCCTTGTCACTGAATACTGTGACAGCACTGTCACAGTGTCCAGTGACAAGGGGACTCACCTCGGGGAGTAGAGAATCCCCTGCCACAGCTGTGGCAGAGGATGGCAATGTTCTCCCATTGCTTTCAATGGGACTGCCGCTGTTGCCGGTGGCCCCGTTGAAAGCAATGGGCTACCAGCAACCATTGTAATGATTTTCAGGGAAGGGCTTTAAATAAAAGCCCTTCCCTGAAAATCATTCCTAGCATGTGTAAAAAAAAATAAAAATATATATATACTCACCTCTCCACTGCTGCCAGGGCTCAGGTGTGTCTAGCTGCTGGTCACCCTGCACTGTAATGAAGTTTGAATTTAAAACCCCCGGCTGCTGAAAGGGCTGTGTCTGATTGGCTGAGCGCTCAGCCAAACACAGGCAGCACTCAGCCATTCATTGAATGACAGCTGAGCGCTGCCTGTGATTGGTCACAGCGCTCAGCCAATCACAGACAGGACTCGGCTTTTCATTGCATTGCTGAAAGAACTTCATTACAGTGCCGGAGACCATTTAGTGCAAACTAAATCAGGCAGTTTTAATATTCACCAGATTCATTATAACGGCACATACTGCATAGTAAATGTTGAGTTATAAGACTGTTTAGTCTAAGTTTATACCACTTGCTAGCTTGATTAGTTTACATCAAGAATTGCAGGAAAGTTTGGTGCAATGTGACACAATTTATAACACAATAAAACCACACCCTTTTTTTCCCAAAAGCCACACCCTTTTGCATATAAGACAGTTTTTTTTACTGCAGTTTGTGCCAGAAGATTGTCTTATTTTGAAAAGTAAAGTTGCCCAGTGTCTTTTTGACAAATATTAGCCACTATACAATATAGTATGAAACCATTGCCTCAAATGTCGACTAGGCTTTCCAATACAACAGTATATATATATATATTTTTTTTTTTGGGGGGGGGGTCAAATACAAATATATGCAAAAATGTAAAGGCATACCATTTTGTTATCTAAAACATATGTTTGATAGACCATTTCAAGCAGATGCCATGCCCAAATGTGACAAGAATTGAAGTTTTTAAGGGTTGTCCAGGAATACAACAAAATTGGCCATTATTCATTCAGATTGAGAAAACCTGTCCTAGGATGGGAGAATTCACCTCTAGCTCAGAGGACTAAGAGAGTGGGGCCTGGGATAGAGCTGTGAAAGGGAGACAAGCATAATGCAACATTGTTTGGTCCTATTAGGCTGAACAGTAAGCCTAACAGGAATGGCATTAGTCTCTACCTCCAGTCCTGACCCCAGTCCTAACCCTCCCTTTCTAGTCGAAAGATGCATTCTACTAGGATGGATTTTAACCAGGCAGCGGTCATTTTCTTGAATTCCTAGAAAACCCCTTTAACTTGTTTTTTTTCCCCAAACCATTGCAGCTCCATCATGTTTGAACCTGCCCTAAAATCCTAAGCAAATGTAAAATTGTTGTCAATATTTGATGTATTTTCTTCCTAAATTGGACATTCTTCTTGCATTTACAGTTTATAGGGGCATTTTTGATAATGGAAAAGACATCAAAACAATCTCTTTTCTATTTTATGGACTACTTGGGTTAGTTTGTCTTCCTATAATCTATTTCTCCTTTGCTTGAGAAGCTGACAAAAGCATCTGGGTCTCTATGGTGGTAATTAGGGAAGGCTTACTGCCTGCTGTGTTGAAAAGTAGCTCAGAGACTTCTACATGAGTAAATTCGAGCCGGAAAGACAGAAAATGATGAGTGCTGATGCAGTGGTACCAGAAGCACATAAGGGGGTAATTGTATCCACTAGTGTCGAGCTTGTCATCCAGTTTCTTATTGTCCTCATCAAACACTTTATCACACCTCCAAGAAGAGTACGGGTGTATAAAATTGACTCATTTATTGACACTAACTTATACGGAAGCTGAAAGTGTTCTCTTAATTCACATTCTCGTTACTCTTAAAAGTGAGTTCTATTGACTGGCATCTAAAATTGTTTCAAATAACTCACAAAGTGCAAGCTTCAAGTTGTTAAAAGCATGATAACTATGCATGTCAATGACTACTCACATTTATTACAGTTTAAGTTTCAGTTTGCTTTGAAAGTCTCTCTCATTAGATGGTCCCTGAGGACAACAAGGGTAATGCAATTGTGTTTTCCCCGATACGTTTATGCTTTGATGCGTGTTTGTTTGCATGACATAGAAAGACATTTCGCTGTCAAAGAAAGTAAATGGAAGGAGAACTCACATATGAAATGTAGTGACTTGACGGTCAGTTCATTCGAGAGATCTGCTTCAAGTCAATGCGGATACTGTAGTGCGGGGAGCTTTTTTTCAGGCAAATTCTATTGATGACCTATCTTTGGAAGTGTGATAAGAGGTAGAGCTCTCATTGATTTAAAAGGGAGTGGAGCCCTTTATGAGCCTACCGCCTCTGACCCTAATGAGGACATCCAGCCTCGCTGCACTGATAGCGTTCCTGGATGGTGGGTCTCCAACAATTAACTATTGGTGACCTGAGGATAGGTTAATAATATATTTTGCCCATGAAAGACCTTTAAAAAACAGCAGTGGGTCCTTTATTGTCCAACGGTCAAGAGTTAACCCTTTGCAATCCAATTTTGGATTCAGGGTTTCCTAGGGGGCTTTCTTTTTCTGCAATTATACAATGGCGCCATCTGCTGGCTAGAGCCAGTACTGCTGTATGGGACATGCTGGAGAGGCCCCCGACAACAGAGCGGCCAGTAATATATAGCAAGAATACCCTGCCGGACGTCTTCCGACATCGGAGCTCTACAGCCTTTAATCAGAATGTCTTCAGACGTCAGACAGTGCATTGGAAAGGGTTAAAGGGGATATCAAAGGACAGGTCATGATTATTTGATTGGAGGGGCCCGAAAGTTGGGACCCTCATTGATCACAAAGACAAAAATATGGAAGTATTTCATAGAAGTATTGAAAACATTTTGAAGAACTTTTTTTTTAACCACATCATCCTGACATGCGCCGTACATGTACAGCGCACGTCAAGTGTCAGTGTATGGAGTATTTTTGACAGGTGACATCTGCCTGCAAGTATCTCCAATCACAGTTGCTAACTCTTCAAATGTTTCTGTGAATTCTCACAGTGGCATTTAAATTGAAACCCTGCCTCCGCAGTGAGATTGCCTAGTGTCATCTGGGTGCTATGGTAGCTGGGGCCTTCTGAAGGACTCAGGTCTGCTATGGATTATTGCCTATTAAGACATGTTTGTCGCATGTCTTAATAGAATTCTAGTAAAAGCACAGTATATCGCAATACAGTAGTATTGCATTAGGCCTCATTCACACGAGTATGTGCTGGTGCGTACATAGGTGCGCACAAATCCAGCGCGCCCAGATATGTGCACAGACACGCGTGAATGCAGGTCCATGCAGCATTGCTTTCAATGGGGCCGCGGATGCTGCCGTCGGCCCCGTTAAAGCCAATGATCTGCCGGCCACCCCTTCAGTGATTCTCAGGGAAGGGCTTTAAATATAAGCCCTTCCCTGAAAATCATCCCTAGCTAGTGTAAAAAATAAAATAAAAAAATACTCACCTCTCCGCCGCTGTTGGGGCTCAAGAGTGTCTTCTCTGCTCTGTCCCCGGCAGTGTAATGAAGTTCTTTTAGCAGACAGGTATTTAAAATCTCAGACTAGTCGCCCTGTACACATATCACAGACCATACCCCTTTATTTACAAACCCTAGACCAAACTCTGCTGTTTCCAGACCTGAGGCCCCCACTGTTTACTGGCCCAAGACTAAAGACACTGTTGTTTACAGACCAAAGACCAGACACCCTCTATTTACAGGCCCCAAACCAGTCCCACCTTTTACAAATCCCAGATCAGACCATCTCATCTCTACAGACCCCAAATCATTACCCCCTGTTAACAGACATCAGCTTGTAACAATCTGTGTAAAAACCCAAGACTAGACCCCAAACTATATTTAGACACGCCTTTGACCAGATGTTCAGATACTTACCTCTCCCCGTTCCTGTGCTTTTTTCAACTTCTGAATGTTGGCACAGACAATTTCTTGACATGACTCAGTGTCAGGGTATTGTCTATGGTGGAGCCTGGGAGAGGATATAAGCACAGAAACAGGTATGTGGAGAACTTGGGGACTTCCCTCTCTTTGCAAACCTCTGATGCCCAGTGTTTTCCTGCATACAGTTCTTAATGCTTAGCTTCACCATTTTTTGGTGTGGCGTTTCTCCTGGGCAGATGGCACCTTGGCGCTGCAGAATAAGTAAAGCGCTGCGGAATAAGTTGGTGCTGTACAAGTAAAGATTATTATAATTTGGGCTTACCTAGACCACTTATATATGTAGAAGTAATTCAGGAGCAGTACCCTGAAGTCTAAAAAAATTCTAAACATATACAAAAATTAGATTACTTCTTTTTTAGTTTTTTTTTCCAAAAAATATTAAATTAACACTACATGTACACAAGGGATTATTGCAAGCACTGAATTGTCTGCCTTCCAACGCTTTTCCTTTCTTTTCATACCAGGGGACCACATGGGAAACATGTCCCTATTCCCACTTCATTCTGGCATATAGCGTGATGCCCGCTCATGATAGTTGTCTAAACAGCCAGATGGGTTAGAGCTTCTTGAGTACTGAGTTTCCATAGCAACCTGGCATTGTCAGGGAATGGTATAGTCACCAATGAGTTCAGCTGATAAATATTGCTAGGATGGCCACTTCAGTTCAATCAGATAGAAGAGGCAGCATACACTGAGGGTGGCAGTGTAGGTGGAGGGGGGGGGGGGGGGGGATAAGCAGATACAAAGAGGAAAGCTTTTTGTTTATATGAAACTCAGCTCTTTTCTGTTGAAGAGTCTGTCTATGCAGTATGAAAGTTATGATGTTATAGGTGCATTTATTTTCTATATCAATCTATCATAACCCAAATATATCCTAAAAATGGAATTCACAATAATTCAAATGAGCCTTTGGCTCTTAAAGGGACATTATCACCTATATTTTTTTTTACCAATAATAACCAGATAGTGAAACATATTACATTTTTCTAATCTGTTTTTATTTTCTGATTGTGGAATTTTTTATTCTGCTGTCTTTACATGGCTATGAATGCGGACATCTTTCCTGATCTACATTTAACAGCATTTAGAGCATTTAAGAGATATGATTTACAGCAGCCTCTTGGGCCATTTACACAATGGACAGGAGATGACCAATTAACATGTATGGGAAACTGCTCTAGACATGTTCTGTGACCTGTGCAGAGGTCATTTTGCAGGGAGGGGGGTAGATAATCACAGCTAATCACCGATTGTGAATAATGGATCCTGTGTTATTTGCATATAGGTGTGTGCCTTTCAGTATAATCCTACCTGTGACATTAGGGTGAATTCACACAAGCATGTGCGTATGCGTACATAGGTGCACACAAAACTGCACACCCATCTACGTGCACAAGCACGCGTGAATGACTGAGCGCTGCCTGTGATTGGCTGATGGCTGTGACCAATCACAGACAGCACTCAGCTGTCATTCAATGAATGGCCGAGTGCTGCCTGTGATTGGCTAAGTGCTCAGCCAATCAGATACAGCCCTTTCAGCAGGCGGAGATTTTAAATCCCCGCCTGCTGAAACAGATTCAGAGCAGTGCAGGAAGAAGACAGGCTGGACGCACCTGAGCCCCGGCAGCTGAGGAAAGGTGAGTACATATTTTTTTTTATTTTTAACACATTCTAGGGATGATTTTCATAGGCTTATATTTTAAGCCCTTCCCTGCAAATCCCTGCAGGGCTTGCCGGCAGCCCATTGCTTTCAATGGGACTGCAGAAGCGCCCGTCCTATTGAAAGCAATGGGAGAACATCGTGATCGTCTGCCGTGGGGATGAAGAAATCCTCTGCCACAGCTATGGCAGGGGATTTTTTACTCCCCGTGAGGGGTCCCCTTGACACTGAACACTGTGACAGTGCTGTCACAGTGTTCAGTGACAAGGAGACTCCCTGTGGGGAATATTTACACGCACCATGGACGTATGGTCCACGCATGTTCTATCTTTTACAGGTGCGCGTTTGCAAGCCTGTAAAACACGGACATGTGAAGACACTATAGGGAATCAATGGTTTTAATAGAGGCGTGGTTTTGTCAGCACAATTGTACGCACATAAATACCCCTGAACCCTATTGCAAAAAAAAGTATACTACACAATATAATTTTTAGGGGATTTAAAAAAAAAAAAGCATATATTACTTTACATTGGTCTTTTGACATACATTTGGCTATTTAAATTGACGGAATTGACAATATGTACTGTACCTGAGAAAGTGTCCCCGATTCATACAATTAACGTGATTTGAACAAAATGAACAGGACTGTAACAGGGTTGATAATTGTCCATAAATTCTTGGATAGTCTATAAAAATAAGACATGTTTTTCTATCAACCATGAAAAAAAATGGATACTTCCATGGATTCTTTTTTAGTCTGGTGTTACTTGGCAGGACATTGTAACTATAATTAATCTCTATCATCCATTCATTATGGACTCCAATTGCTTCCATTAAAAAGTTGTTCAGAAAAAGTTTTTCAAGTTGTCCAGACGAAGGGAAAAAAAAAGTCAGGCTGGCACCCCTGAAACTGTAATATAAAGTGACTTCCACCGATGCTGTCATCTGATATACTGTATGAATGAGAAAATGATGCTCAAATCATAGGCTTTGCGGATAAACCACGAGTGATGTTGCCAATTATGCCAGAGATATTAAATGGTCGTTTTCTAATGGCTGAGAAATAGCTCTGCTAATAATCATACTGGGCACTCAATCTGTCTGCTCATAATCCAACCTTCCTTTAATCTGTTTCTCATTTATTGTTGGCAGGCATGCTGGCACTTTTAGTTCTTAAACCATCAGGCTTCAAAAGCTGTTGCACTAGTTCTCCACCCACTGTATGTTCATTGCCATGGGTAATTAGTTAATAACCGCT